>NC_053390.1:564503493-565703493 GCF_905171765.1 Bufo bufo
TACAGTATACATGCAGACTACAGCTGTACATACAGTACACATGCAGACTACATCTGTACATACAGTATACATGCAGACTACATCTGTACATACAGTATACATGCAGACTACATCTGTACATACAGTATACATGCAGACTACAGCTGTACATACAGTATACATGCAGACTACAGCTGTACATACAGTATACATGCAGACTACAGCTGTACATACAGTATACATGCAGACTACATCTGTACATACAGTATACATGCAGACTACAGCTGTACATACAGTACACATGCAGACTACAGCTGTACATACAGTATACATGCAGACTACATCTGTACATACAGTATACATGCAGATTACAGCTGTACATACAGTACACATGCAGACTACAGCTGTACATACAGTACACATGCAGACTACATCTGTACATACAGTATACATGCAGACTACATCTGTACATACAGTATACATGCAGACTACATCTGTACATACAGTATACATGCAGACTACATCTGTACATACAGTATACATGCAGACTACAGCTGTACATACAGTACACATGCAGACTACAGCTGTACATACAGTATACATGCAGACAACAGCTGTACATACAGTATACATGCAGACTACATCTGTACATACAGTATACATGCAGACTACAGCTGTACATACAGTATACATGCAGACTACAGCTGTACATACAGTATACATGCAGACAACAGCTGTACATACAGTATACATGCAGACTACATCTGTACATACAGTATACATGCAGACTACATCTGTACATACAGTATACATGCAGACTACATCTGTACATACAGTATACATGCAGACTACATCTGTACATACAGTATACATGCAGACTACATCTGTACATACAGTATACATGCAGACTACAGCTGTACATACAGTATACATGCAGACTACAGCTGTACATACAGTATACATGCAGACTACAGCTGTACATACAGTACACATGCAGACTACATCTGTACATACAGTACACATGCAGACTACAGCTGTACATACAGTATACATGCAGACTACATCTGTACATACAGTATACATGCAGACTACAGCTGTACATACAGTATACATGCAGACTACAGCTGTACATACAGTATACATGCAGACTACATCTGTACATACAGTATACATGCAGACTACAGCTGTACATACAGTATACATGCAGACTACAGCTGTACATACAGTATACATGCAGACTACAGCTGTACATACAGTATACATGCAGACTACATCTGTACATACAGTATACATGCAGACTACAGCTGTACATACAGTATACATGCAGACTACAGCTGTACATACAGTATACATGCAGACTACATCTGTACATACAGTATACATGCAGACTACAGCTGTACATACAGTATACATGCAGACTACATCTGTACATACAGTATACATGCAGACTACATCTGTACATACAGTATACATGCAGACTACAGCTGTACATACAGTATACATGCAGACTACAGCTGTACATACAGTATACATGCAGACTACAGCTGTACATACAGTATACATGCAGACTACATCTGTACATACAGTATACATGCAGACTACAGCTGTACATACAGTATACATGCAGACTACAGCTGTACATACAGTATACATGCAGACTACAGCTGTACATACAGTATACATGCAGACTACATCTGTACATACAGTATACATGCAGACTACAGCTGTACATACAGTATACATGCAGACTACAGCTGTACATACAGTATACATGCAGACTACATCTGTACATACAGTATACATGCAGACTACAGCTGTACATACAGTATACATGCAGACTACAGCTGTACATACACCTCTGTAAATACAGTATACATGCAGTCAGCTGCTGATATATATTACCCCGTGCACCTATATAACAGTGAACTATATGGACACACTTGCTGTATAGATGACATTGTATAGCAGTACTCCCAGACACATGTACGGAGCACCTGTGGAGTTCGGCGTGTGTCCGGGGTGGGGCGCTGTGCCCGGCTGAGCTCTGACCTTTATGCCCAGCAGCAGTTTGATGGGACAGAATAGGTGAGAGTGCAGGGCAGGAAGGAGGACGCCAGGTACACGCCTCGTTATCGCAGCGTTAACCCTTCTGCCCCCGGGGGGAGCTCTGCTCGTGTGTGAGCACTTGTCTGTAATGGCAAGGTGTCGGGGAAGCAGCAGCCCCGGGCACTGATCACTGCTCCACACGTGTGCTGCACACACCTCTGACACAGGCTCCGACCTGGAGCAGTCCCCTGGCCACTCACCAGAGCCACATAGATTTATAGATATCAGACAGATAGGTGGTGGGAGAGAGAGACAGACATGGATAATGATGATAGATAATGATGGTAGATAGATAGATAGATAGATAGATAGATAGATAGATAGATAGATAGATAGATAAGATAGATAATAAATAGATAGATAGATAGATAGATAGATAGATAGATAGATAGATAGATAGATAATAAATAGATAGATAGATAGATAGATAGATAGATAGATAGATAGACATACTGTAGGTCGGTCGGTAGGTAGACAGATAGCAGATACTGTAGGTCGGTAGGTAGACAGATAGCAGATACTGCAGGTCGGTAGGTAGACAGATAGCAGATACTGCAGGTCGGTAGGTAGGTAGACAGATAGCAGATACTTTAGGTCGGTAGGTAGGTAGACAGATAGCAGATACTTTAGGTCGGTAGGTAGACAGATAGCAGATACTGTAGGTCGGTCGGTAGACAGATAGCAGATACTCTAGGTAGGTCAGTAGGTAGATAGATAGCAGATACTGTAGGTAGGTCAGTAGGTAGATAGATAGCAGATACTGTAGGTCGGTAGGTAGACAGATAGCAGATACTGTAGGTCGGTAGGTAGACAGATAGCAGATACTGTAGGTCGGTAGGTAGACAGCAGATACTGTAGGTCGGTAGGTAGACAGATAGCAGATACTGTAGGTCGGTAGGTAGACAGCAGATACTGTAGGTCGGTAGGTAGACAGATAGCAGATACTGTTGGTCGGTAGGTAGACAGATAGCAGATACTGTTGGTCGGTAGGTAGACAGATAGCAGATACTGTAGGTCGGTAGGTAGACAGATAGCAGATACTGTTGGTCGGTAGGTAGACAGATAGCAGATACTGTTGGTCGGTAGGTAGACAGATAGCAGATACTGCAGGTCGGTAGGTAGACAGATAGCAGATATGGTACTCACTAGTACACACATACACATGGATCACACAGGCAGGGCGCTCGCTGATTGGCTGGGAGCACGCGACACCCCGGGCCGCCATTGGTCCTGATGACACGCGACAGGCGCGGGGCCGGAGTCTGGAGGGGGCAGGGGGGCGGCACACTGGTGGGGGGGGGGGCAGAGCGGCGCGTGTCGCTTTTAAAGGGCCCCCTCACCTGCAGCAACCGGAGAGGAGCCGAGTGCACGCCAGAGAGCCATGTCCCGCCTGCTGCCGCCCGCCGCTGACTGGTGCTGTGAGGAGCTGCCCCAGGAGCCGTACCTGCTGGATGCCAGTGACCCCAGAGCCTGGCTCTCCGCCTCCTCCCTGCAGCCGCCACACGACTACCTGCTGCCCCACAAGGTGCGGGACCTGTGCGCGCTGAAAGGGCTGCAGACCGAGGACGAGGACGAAGACGAGGAGGAGGACGGCGAGGAGCTGTGCAAGGCGCGCGCCCCCTCCGGCAAGGGCAAAGGGGTGCAGAAGCAGCGCCGCCTGGCAGCCAATGCCCGGGAGAGGAGGCGGATGCACGGCCTCAATCATGCCTTCGACCAGCTCCGGAATGTCATCCCCTCCTTCAACAATGACAAGAAGTTGTCCAAGTACGAGACCCTGCAGATGGCGCAGATCTACATCAACGCTCTGTCCGACCTGCTGGAGGTGCCGCCGGAGCACCCCCCGCCGTGCCCACCTTACCCGCTGGAGCCGCTCACCTTCCAGTCCTCGTCACCTGGAGCCAGGGAGTCGTCTGGCGACGAGAGCAAAACCTCAACGCGATCCCACCGAAGTGACGGGGAGTTCTCCCCACACTCCCACTACAGCGACTCGGACGAGGCCAGCTAGATGCCATGATAATGCCACCACATTGACTGGCACACGATCATACCATGATTTGCCCTGGTAATAGAACTCTGCCAACCGCCATGCCCATTCTGCCAGTGCCCACGTCTTCCAGAACGGCGCCCGCCCGTGTAAATAGCCGCCATGCCCATGTAAATACTGGAGAAATGCTAGTTTTATACCATATATATGCCCGAATTTCTAGAGCTTCTTGCACTTTAACAGCCAACCACGGCACAGAAAACACTAAGGTGGAGAAAAGGAAATGCCAACCTGTACCACTGTCGCCACTCGTATCGCCCCTGGCAAAGGTCCGGAGGAGGGGAACCTCTGCTGGTGTCAAACTTTTTACTGCTGATGACTTGGGATAGTGATGTTAGCTCATCATCATCACCATCATTATTATTATTATTATTATTATTATTATTATGATTATTTATTCTTGCGTTTTCATGTTTTGTTTGTATTTTTTACTTTTTCTATGAAAAAAAAACCCGAGACAAACTGTTGTTTTATGTTGATTTAGTTCAGTTCCTGCCATCCATATTTACCATTTGTGGAGACAATAAAAATCCCTGAAAATCCAATGATCGCCTCTTCATTTCTTTTTTTTCTGGCTAACCAATAGATCGGAAAAGAGGGTGCTGAAAGGGTTAAAGGGGGGTTGTCGGGAGGGGGTTCTGGTCGTTTAATTTAGGGTACTACTACCCCAACCATTTCTCCTATTACTATTTGTACTATGAATATGATTAGTAATAGAAGTATTATTATTTTATTGAATAATGGTTCTTATACTGCTGAATTTAAGACAAATGAGTTCCTAGAAATGAGAGAGACAGATGATAGATAGATCATAGATAGATAGATATTATATAGATTAGATAGATAGACATGAGATAGATATTACATAGATGTGATAGATAGATAGATATGAGAGATATATAATAGACAGATAGATATTACATAGATAGGAGATAGATAGGTAGTTATGAGATATCTATCTGATATACATATAAAAGATATGAGATAGATAGATATGAGATAGATGGATAGATAGATATTATATAGATTAGATAGATAGAGCATAGACATTACATAGATATGAACGATAGATAGTTACGAGAAATCTATCTGAGATACATATAATAGTAGATATTACATAGATTAGATAGACAGATGATATGAGATAGGTAGGTAGATAGATAGATAGATAGATAGATAATAGATAGATAGATGGATATTACATAGATAGATATATAATAGATAGATAGAAAATAGATATATAATAGATAGATATTACATAAATAGATAGATAAGAAATAGATAGATAGATAATAGATAGATAGGAAATAGATATTATTACATAGATATAATAGATAGAAGGATAGATAGATAGATAGATAGATAGATAGATAGATAGATAGATAGATAGATAGATAGTAGATAGATAGATGGATAGATAGATAGATAGATAAATAGATAGATATGAGATAGATAGATGGATAGATAGATAATGATAGATAGATAGGAAATAGATATTACATAGATATAATAGATAGAAGGATAGATAGATCCTTTATATGATAAGCCAGAGAAAAGTGACCAATGACCTTCCTATAAAGGAATTACCTGGAACTAATGGCACAGCTCAGTGATTTCCGCTTTTCTAACGGTAGGAATACATGCCAGTCTCAGGCGGCTATTCACACCTGGCACATAGAACGTTTCTACCGCCACTTCCACTACATACACGGGGCATTATTAGATTGATGTGCATTGTCGGCTCTCCTCTGTTTGGCAGTCCCTACAGGTCCAGTGCCTAATCGTGAAATGACCACAAGTAATGAAGGGTTAATAGATAACGCTAGGAGTGAGAAGTTACATGAAGCTGTTCACACTCACAGCATACCGTTCGGTACTGAGAATTATTAACACTATCGCAATCATGGTCATCATCTGCTTCGGTGCGAATATTGCAATCATCACTTACTTCCCTTAGTATCATTTATGACATTACTACTTTCCTCGGTACTATTCTCATCATTTGTATTACTATTACTAGAATTTGTAGTATAATTAGTTCTATCAACACTACTACTATAATTTGTAGTATAATTAGTTCTATCAGCACTACTACTATAATTTGTAATATTAGTACTATCATCATTATTATAACTGTATTTTGCAGTATTATTACTATCATCACTATTATTACTACATTTTTAGCATTAGTATTATTATCAATATTGCTAAAATTTGAATTTAATACTATTCTATTACTATAATTTGTAGTATTAGTGCTATCATCACTACTGTTACTATATTTTGTAGTTTCGGTGCTATCATCCTATTAAAATAATTTGCTGTATTAGCATTATCATTACTATGACTATCATTTGTAGTTTTCATACTATCATTCTACTATTAGTATAATTCGTAGTATTTGTATTATCATCAATATTACAAAAATTTGTAGTATTAGCACTATCATCACTACTAATGCTGCATTTTGTAGTATTAGTGCTATTATCACTACTAGTACTATGTTTTGTGGTATTTCTGCTATCATCACTACTATTACTATGTTTTGTAATATTAGTGCTATCATCCTATAATTAATATAATTTGTTGTATTAGTGCTATTATCATTACTATGACTATCATTTGTAGTTTTCGTACTATCCTCAATATTACTATCATTTGTAGTATTCGAACTATCACCACTATTACTATAATTTGTATGATTGCTATTATCTTTGCTGTTGCTATAATTTGTAGCATTAGTTCTGTCATCACTACTAATACTATAACTTGTATTATTGCTATCACCATCGCTATTATTACTATCATTTGTATTATTTCTATCATCACTACTATTTTACTAGTATTATTTGTAGTATCAGTACTATCGTCACTATCATTTGTATTCCTGCTCTTATGATCACTACTATTACTAGTATTATTTGTAGTATTAGTACTATCATCACCATCATTTGTATTCCTGGTCTTATTATTATCACTATTGTTACTAGTATTATTTGTAGTATTAGTACTATCATCACTATCATTTGTATTCCGGCTCTTATCATCACTACTATTACTAGTATTATTTGTAGTTTTAGTACTTTCATCACTATCACTTGTATTCCTGCTCTCATCATCACTACTATTACTAGTAGTATTTGTAGCATTAGTACTATCATCACTATCATTTGTATTCCGACTATCATCACTACCATTACTAGTAGTATTTGTAGTATTAGTACTATCATCACTATCATTTGTATTCCGGCTATCATCACTACTATTACTAGTATTATTTGTAGTATTAGTACTACCATCACTATCATTTGTATTCCGGCTATTATCACTACTATTACTAGTAGTATTTGTAGTATTAGTACTATCATCACTATCATTTGTATTCCGACTCTTATCATCACTACTATTACCAGTATTATTTGTAGTATTAGTACTACCATCACTATCATTTGTATTCCTGCTTTTATCATCACTACTATTATTTGTAGCATTAGTGCTATCATCACTGTCATTTGTATAATTGCTATTATGACATTTGTAGTATCACTCCCATCTTCCTGATTGGTGGCTGGAGGACCCCATTGTGCTCCTGTTCAGGCTGAGGAATCACAGGAGGAGCACAATGGGATGTTCTCTTCTGCTCTCCTCTCTGGCACACTGTAAGGCACAGGGACAGAAAACACGTGCATGGCACTTGAGGGACTGATCTGTCAACAAGGTGACATTGTCCCGCACTGTGCACTCTGTGGGGACAGTGCTGTGTCTTCTGAGGGGGATTAGGTTCTGCGCGCAGCCATTAGGTGATGATGACTGGGGCCACCTGTCCCTTTCATAACCCTCTGCACAATGTCACCTACACATTAAGAGCAGGTAGCCACAACTGGGCCTCATTCTAGTCCCGGCTCCACTGGGTTAAAAGTTCATACTCTCCATTTTCTATCAGGAATGGAAATACAGATGCAGCAGAGTTAAGTTTGTCAAAAGTAGTATAGTTCAGCAGAACTTCTAGTTCTGATTTATATGTTAATGTACATGGAGCTGAACGGCAACTTACTGCAGGGTCATAAAGTGAAGCTCCCCTGTATCAACTACTTCTAAACTAAGAAGCCACAGTCAGCACCTGGAAACTGCAACCATAGTCTGGGGATGGCACCTAAGGGTGCAGGGGGAGGACTTTACCCCTCCATTCTTGGAAAGGCAGACAGTCGGACACTAGCGTAAGCCCTAAATGAATAAGTCCACTCTGCTACATCTCACAAGCTCTGTACTAATGAATAAGTCCACTCTGCTAATTCTCACAAGCTCTGTAGTAATGAATAAGTCCACTCTGCTACATCTCACAAGCTCTGTAGTAATGAATAAGTCCACTCTGCTACATCTCACAAGTTCTGTAGTAATGAATAAGTCCACTCTGCTACTTCTCACAAGTTCCATAGTAATGCATAAGTCCATTCTGCTACATCTCACAAGCTCTGTACTAATGAATAAGTCCACTCTGCTACATCTCACAAGTTCTGTACTAATGAATAAGTCCACTCTGCTACATCTCACAAGTTCTGTAATAATGAATAAGTCCACTCTGCTACTTCTCACAAGTTCCATAGTAATGCATAAGTCCATTCTGCTACGTCTCACAAGTTCTATAATAATGAATAAGTCCACTCCGCTACATCTCCCAAGTTCTGTAGTAGTGAATAAGTCCACCCTGCTACATCTCCCAAGCTCTGCAGTAATGAATAAGTCCATTCTGCTAATTCTCACAAGTTCTGTAGTAATGAATAAGTCCACTCTGCTACATCTCCCAAGTTCTATAGTAATGCATAAGTCCATTCTGCTACATCTCACAAGCTCTGTACTAATGAATAAGTCCACTCTGCTACATCTCACAAGTTCTGTACTAATGAATAAGTCCACTCTGCTACATCTCACAAGTTCTGTAATAATGAATAAGTCCACTCTGCTACTTCTCACAAGTTCCATAGTAATGCATAAGTCCATTCTGCTACGTCTCACAAGTTCTATAATAATGAATAAGTCCACTCCGCTACATCTCCCAAGTTCTGTAGTAGTGAATAAGTCCACCCTGCTACATCTCCCAAGCTCTGCAGTAATGAATAAGTCCATTCTGCTAATTCTCACAAGTTCTGTAGTAATGAATAAGTCCACTCTGCTACATCTCCCAAGTTCTATAGTAATGCATAAGTCCATTCTGCTACATCTCACAAGTTCTGTAGTAGTGAATAAGTCCACTCTGCTACATCTCCCAAGTTCTGTAGTAGTGAATAAGTCCACTCTGCTACATCTCCCATGTTCTGTAGTAGTGAATAAATCCACCCTGCTACATCTCCCAAGCTCTGTAGTAATGAATAATTCCACTCTGCTACATCTCCCAAGCTCTGTAGTAGTGAATAAGTCCACTCTGCTACATCTCCCAAGCTCTGTAGTAGTGAATAAGTCCACTCTGCTACATCTCCCAAGCTCTGTAGTAGTGAATAAGTCCACTCTGCTACATCTCCCAAGCTCTGTAGTAGTGAATAAGTCCACTCTGCTACATCTCCCAAGCTCAGTAGTAGTGTATGAAGTGTTGAAGAGAACTCCACCTCACTTTCTACATATAGAATGATACTGCTCGCATATCTGTTTTCATCCCTTCTTTTTTCAAGGCTTGTTCAATATTTATTATATCCTTTTCTTCTTTCTTCTTATTCCTATTCTTATTATTATATCCCTTTCTTCTTTCTTCTTATTCCTATTCTTATTATTATATCCTTTTCTTCTTTCTTCTTATTCCTATTCTTATTATTATATCCCTTTCTTCTTTCTTCTTATTCCTATTCTTATTATTATATCCTTTTCTTCTTTCTTCTTATTCCTATTCTTATTATTATATCCCTTTCTTCTTTCTTCTTATTCCTATTCTTATTATTATATACTTTTCTTCTTTCTTCTTATTCCTATTCTAGATAGATAATAGATAATAAATAGATAGATAGATAGATAGATAGATAGATATATAGATAGATAGAATATATAGATAGATAGAATATAGATAGATAATAGATAGAATATAGATAGATAGATAATAGATAGAATGAGAGATTCTATTATTATATCCTTTTCTTCTTTCTTCTTATTCCTATTCTTATTATTATATCCCTTTCTTCTTTCTTCTTATTCCTATTAGTCTTCACTTTCCACTAATGCCGATACAAGTGCAGCACGGTACAGACCTGCTGATAGCACTCACTTGTATGACAACATTTCTGGAGGACATCAGGAGATCTGGAACATAAAGTGCTGGTCATGGGACATTGTCAGTAGTGTGCATGTATCTTCTCAGCATATCTAGCCCCATTACAGAGCTACAACTCCCAGCATTCTGATCCAGGGGAGTCTCATCTCATGAACACATGCAGCTCCTCACCTATCTCATACAAGCTGCTCTGGTGGTGTAGATGAAACAAAGAGGATGATGTGTAACCCTAAACTATGTGAGCAGTGAATTGGAGAATGATCGCATATTAAATGACCTATCAAGCCCAGGATCTGGAGAGCACACTGGCCTGCAGGAGATGACAGCAGCCCAGAGTCTGCCTGAATCCTAGCCAGCGCTTTGTACGGGTAACCCTTTCCTCCCCACACACACACACACACACACACACACACACACACACACACCAGTCAATTCAACCCCTGGGTGCAGCTTGCCACCTTTGGCAGAAGGCATGCCCTAATCCAATAGCAAGCTGTAACATATAGCTGCAGGTCGCTGCAATCTCATTAATATTTTGGATATAGTTTACTATTGAGTATTTCCCAGTGCACATTCCCCATATGCCAGCCCTCCCCTGCCATGCTGGCTGACTCCTTTCTCTCCATTATTACCAATTAGCCTCTACTTTCACAAGTCACATCCAAGTAACCAAGATACTTAGCAATGGAAGCAACTATGTGCGCAAGCCAGGCGTGCCTAATGCTCCCCCCACACAGAGCCCTACAGCAGCTCCTGAGACCCCCAAATCATGGCCCCTGTAATGTATTTATATGGATGTGTGTACATATATACAGTATATGTGTGTGTATATATGATGTAAATGTATATACAGTATATATATGTGTGTGTGTATGATGTACATATATATACAGTATATATGTGTGTATATATGATGTAAATGTATATACAGTATATATGTGTGTGTATATGATGTACATATATACATTATATATCTGTGTGTATGATGTACATATATATACAGTATATGTGTGTGTGTATATGATGTACATATATATACAGTATATGTGTGTGTGTGTGTGTGTGTATGATGTACATATATATATGCAGTATATATGTGTGTGTATATATGATGTACATATATATACAGTATATATCTGTGTGTATGATGTACATATATATACAGTATATATCTGTGTGTATATGATGTACATATATATACATTATATATCTGTGTGTATGATGTACATATATATACAGTATATATGTGTGTGTATATATGATGTACATATATATACAGTATATATCTGTGTGTATGATGTACATATATATACAGTATATATGTGTGTGTGTATGATGTACATATATACATTATATATCTGTGTGTATGATGTACATATATATACAGTATATGTGTGTGTGTATGATGTACATATATATACAGTATATATCTGTGTGTATGATGTACATATATATACAGTATATGTGTGTGTATATATGATGTACATATATATACAGTATATATCTGTGTGTATGATGTACATATATATACAGTATATATGTGTGTGTATGATGTACATATATACATTATATATCTGTGTGTATGATGTACATATATATATACAGTATATATGTGTGTGTATGATGTACATATATACATTATATATCTGTGTGTATGATGTACTTATATATACAGTATATATGTGTGTGTATGATGTACATATATACATTATATATCTGTGTGTATGATGTACATATATATACAGTATATGTGTGTGTGTGTGTGTGTGTATATATGATGTACATATATATACAGTATATATCTGTGTGTATATGATGTACATATATAGCGAATAGAATGAGAGATACGTAGATTAGATTAGATCAAATACAATGTGAGATTAGTTCAATTAGACAGAGAGATAGATAAATGATAAATTAGAATTGGAATATATAGAAAAAATAGTTAAATCAAATGCTTCTATATTATCTATCTTCTATCTTCTATCTTCTATCTATTTATCTATCAATCCATATATATTATTTACTTCTATCTATCTATCTAGTCTCTATCTACCTTATATCTATCTATCTATCTATCTATCTATCTATCTATCTCATATCTATCTATCTCATATCTATCTATCTATCTATCTATCTATCTATCTATCTATCTATCTATCTATCTATCTATCTCCTCTCTATCTATCTCCTCTCTATTATCTATCTATCTATCTATCTCCTATCTATCTATCTATCTATCTATCTATCTATCTATCTATCTATCTATCTATCTATCTATCTCCTCTCTATCTATCTCCTCTCTATTATCTATCTATCTATCTCCTATCTATCTATCTATCTATCTATCTATCTATCTATCTATCTATCTATCTATCTATCTATCTATCTATCTATCTCTATGTATATCTCTGTCCCTTACAGATTGGTAAAGTATAGCGTTCCCACTCATTTGCAGCAGTGCGGGCGTGTCAGGGTTAAGCTGGAGGCTGCGGTACCGCGGGGGTGTCGGTGTCTGAGCACACTGTCAGCTGGTGAGCGCACTCTCTATTCACCGCTCTCCCCGGGGAGCCGAGTCCCTAATCCAACCCCACCTCTCCCCCAGTAACGTGCCCAAATCATCATCATCATCATCGCCGCCCCCACCCCAACCCTCTATTCAGCCTGCCGTGATTTATTCTCCAAGAGCCTGGTCCTGAATAAAGCCGCACTATGAGACGTCACAGGCTCCAGCCTAGCTGTCACTTGTAGTCCCTCCAGGTGGTACCAGTCTAGTCTAGTACAGTGGGGGCATGGAAGGGTTAATTCCCCCAGCATGGAAGGTGTATCAGGAGCTGGAATCCAGTGTCAGGCCAGAATAAGCTGCTTGAAAACTTGCAATCTAAAACCTGGAGAGTTCCCAGGTGAGTGAATGGCCCATGTCTAGTGTAAGCTCTAGGAGAGGCTGGTCCTCCATTCAGAGCTGATCCCCTCAGGGAGGCAGGAGATCCTCAGCCTGCCATAAGTGAGGCTCTCATCATCACAAATGAATTGCTTCTTTCACCTCCAGCTTTCATGCAGTCTATGAAAAGGAGAGGACACAGAAGAGCCCAGGCTAGACCATGGAGGGCTTTCTTCAGATGTGGTGTCAGGTGGCTGGATAGCGAAGACAACAAGTGTCACAGGACAAGCCTGGAGCTGGATGTAGACTTGTCCCTGAATTGTGACAGAAGCTTTCTATTCAGTCCAGTTTTCCTAGGTAGAAGAAGAGGTTCTGCAGTTTCTGAAGGCCCTGCAGATCTAATCATCTTCTCTAGTAGCCACTACTACTGATTACCATTGATATAAAAAACCTGGTGGGCATGTTTTAGGGTTTTGATTGAGTGAGGATTAAAGGGACCTGTCACCACAATATTGGAGTATTATCTGCAGTATTACACGAGTAGGCAGAGATTTATCAAAACTGGTGTAAAGTACAAATGGCTTAGTTGCCCCTAGCAACCAATCAGATTCCACCTTTCATTTTTCAGAGCTCTTTGAGAAAATAAAAGGTGGAATCTGATTGGTTGCTAAGCCAGTTTTCCTTTACACCAATTTTGATACGTTCCCCCCCCCCCCCCCCAGGAGTCCAGATAACTATTTAAAATTTTCCTACTGACCCCC
The DNA here is from genome assembly GCF_905171765.1 of Bufo bufo. Taxonomy (NCBI): domain Eukaryota; kingdom Metazoa; phylum Chordata; class Amphibia; order Anura; family Bufonidae; genus Bufo; species Bufo bufo. Next base: position 564,517,518 of record NC_053390.1, read on the forward strand.
TTCCTCCGCTGTCAGCACTGCAATACACTATCAGGACTACTGTGCATGCGCACAGGAGTCCTCTCCGTTATGTTAGCACAGCTATGAGCGCTGACAGCAGGGGAATGGGGGCAGTAGGAAAAAAATAAAATAAAATAGTGAGCCGGACTCCGTATGTACGCTACTGCTGATGTATTACTTTTAGTCCAGAATGGTGGTCACAGCTTCCCTTTAACAACTTAAAGGGTTCGTTCATATTCATCCGCTTATGATGCCGTATGTCAAGTAGTGCCGGGCAGAAGAATGCTGCATGCTCCATTTTTATAATATTCTATAGAAGCACTAAAGTGCAGATACATATATATCAGTTGTGTCTCCGCTCTGCAAAAAACATGGCCAGACACAACAGACGCATGCAAACCCAGCTTTAGCCTGGCCCTTGTTCCAGGCAGTCAAGTTAGGGTACTTTCACACTAGCGGCAGGATGGATCCGACAGGCTGTTACCCCTGTCGGATCCGTCCTGCCGCTATTTCGCCGTGCCGCCGGACTGCCGCTCCGTTGCCATTGACTATAATGGGGACGGGGGCGGAGCTCCGGCGCAGTACGGCAGTTCGCGGTGAGAGGACGCCGGACTAAAAAGTCGGACATGCAGTACTTTTTCGCCGTCCACTGCCGTGCTGCGCAGGAGCTCCGCCCCTGTCCCCATTATAGTCGATGGGGACGGAGCGGCGGTCCGGCGTCACGGCGAAATAGCGGCAGGACGGATCCGACAGGGAGAACAGCCTGTCGGAACCGTCCTGCCGCTAGTGTGAAAGTAACCTTAGACACAAAAATTGTCTAAAATGTTTAAAAATTGTCTAAAACATCGAAACTGTAGACTGCTTTTCCCCACAATATGTGCCAGAATTCGGGTGCATTTTTCCTTAGTGATTTTAAATTCCTTGACAGTGGTGGAAATACACAGTACTAATGTCAGTTCCCCCGTACATTCTGAGCGCCGTCTCTGGAGGGATGCAGACTATGGGGGCGATTTATCCAAACTGGTGTAAAGTAGAACTAGCTTAGTTGCCCATGGCAACCAATCAGATTCCACCTTTCATTTTTCACAGCTCCTTTGGAGAATGAAAGGAGGAATCTGATTGGTTGCTGTGGGCAACTAAGCCAGTTCTACTTTACACCAGTTTTGATAAATCTCTCCCTATGGGTGCACTATATAAGCAATAGGAGTGAATGAAAGAAAGAATGCTTCACCAGTATCTCTACCCGATCACGCACTTATCAGATTTCTTGCTATTTTACATTTTTCTCTATCTTATGCCATCTCACAGCAATATTTTGTGGAAGACATTGGGACACATTTACTAACCCTGAAGTCGGTGTAAAGTTAGGCCTCTTTCACACGAGCGTGACGGATTGGCTCCGGATGCGTTCAGGGTGCGTTCAGTGAAACTCGCACCACTTTGCAAGCAAGTTCAGTCAGTTTTGTTTGCGGTTGCGTTTAGTTGTTCAGTTTTTCCGCGCGAGTGCAATGCGTTTTGATGCGTTTTTCTCGGCGCGGGATAAAAAACTGAAGGTTTATAAACAACATCTCTTAGCAATCATCAGTGAAAAACGCATCGCACCCGCACTTGCTTGCGGATGCAATACGTTTTGTTCACTGAAGCCCCATTCACTTCTATGGGGCCAGGGCTGCGTGAAAAACGCAGAATATAGAACATGCTGCGTTTTTCACGCAACGCAGAACTGATGCGTGAAAAAAAAAACGCTTTTGTACACAGACCCATTGAAATGAATGGGTCAGGATTCAGTGCAGATGCTATGTGTTCACGTCACGCATTGCACCTGTGCGGAAAACTCGCCCGTGTGAAAGGGGCCTTAGGGTGTCTAGACTAGGCACCAAATTTATCACAGTAATAACTGAGGTTGGATGATACCTTTGGTGCAGGGCTGGACAGTTGTGTCTAACTTCATACAAACTATTGCTTGACATCTTTTTGTTGCAAAATGCATAATAGGCCACACCCCTTTCTGTTAAAGGGATCGTCCTATGACAAATAGTCTACATTTTTTTCAAACCAGCACCTGGATCTGAATACTTTAGTAACTGCATGGAATTAAAATTTAGTATCGCTACTGAGTTATTCAATGAAATCTATCTGTACAGCGCCACCTGCTGTTTGCTCATTTTCGAATTTCTCTGTCCTGCTCTCTGAGACGGAAGCACATGCTCAGTTCCATTCTTCAACTTCAGCTGCAGCAGAAAGGACACACCCCATGAGAAAGGACACGCCCCCCAAGACTGACAGCTTGAAATAAATCTAGCAGAACAATTGGAGCAATGAATGGGGACATATCTGGATCCATGTGAGGTTGGTTGCAATGTACTAGATTATGTATAATTTTCATTTTTTACATTATTGATGGAATAAACCCTTTAAGTCACCCCCCCCCTCCTTGTGCTGATAATTTCCCTAAGCCTAGAGATGCCCTTTTTACCACAATCTAGGCACACTCACTGTAGTAAATGTGGGCCACTCTGAATACATTTGGCACATTTTACGACTTTCTGCAATAAACTGCGCGTTATAAACGTTATTTTTGTGGCGCATTTACCTAAATGAATCTCCCATTACTTTATTCTTTCCTGCACATGATGCTTGTTTCTTTCCTTTCCTTTCCCCACACCGTGTACAAGGCCATAGTCACCTAGTAAACAAACGGTACATAGTCGTCACTTACTGTCGTGTCAGTCTGTGGTCAGGTGAAGGATACAGTTACGTGAAAAGGGATCTGATCTCCCCTACAATGGAGCAGAGCGGTGACTAATCTGACTGCTCCTGACTTATGCATTTGGTATGATGTAGATAACACTGTCCAGTGACAGAGGCGCACAGCCCACAGGCTCGTCTTTTCTTATTCCCAGAGGAGAACTGATAATCCCTTTCCCATTTATTCTTATTTTTAGGTATACCTGATTCCCGATACTCCTCTGTATCAATGTGCCAATGGGGGCCTTCAATGCTTACGATAGGGAGCAGAGTTGCTGGTGTGGCATGTGTCTGGAGCTCGTAGGTGGCACTGCGGCTGATACTCTTTTGGGGGGCACCATACTGGGGCTTGTCATTAAGCAAACATTGACCCCTAGGAATTGGGCCAATTTTCGTTTCTGTGCTTTTGTTATTTCTTTCCCACCTTCCAAGAGCCGCAACATTTAAACATTTTTAGTCACATGAGAGGGCTATTTTTTGGCAGAACAAGCTGTATTTTTTAATGCTACCATTTCATTTACCATATCTTTTATTGAAAAAAATCAAAAATGCAAAAAACACCAATTCTACCTAGATTTTTTTGGGGTTTTGTTTTGTGCTGATATTGGGGCAATGTAGCAGTCACTGTTATGGCGCTATTGTGGCTGATATTGGGGCTATGTGGCAGTCACTGTTATGGCACTATTGTGCTGATATTAGTGCTATGTGGCAGTTATTATTATGGCGCTATTGTGGCTGATATTGGGGCTTTGTGGCAGTCACTGTTATGGGGCTATTGTGCTGATATTAGTGCTATGTGGCAGTTATTATTATGGCGCTATTGTGGCTGATATTAGTGCTATGTGGCAGTTATTATTATGGCACTATTGTGCTGATATTAGTGCTATGTGGCAGTTATTATTATGGCGCTATTGTGGCTGATATTGGGGCTTTGTGGCAGTCACTGTTATGGGGCCATTGTGCTGATATTGGTGCAATGTGGCAGTCACTGTTATGGGGATATTGTGGCTGATATTAGTGCTATGTGGCAGTTATTATTATGGCGCTATTGTGGCTGATATTGGGGCTATGTGGCAGTCACTGTTATGGCACTATTGTGCTGATATTAGTGCTATGTGGCAGTTATTATTATGGCGCTATTGTGGCTGATATTAGTGCTATGTGGCAGTTATTATTATGGCGCTATTGTGGCTGATATTTGGGCTATGTGGCAGTCACCGTTATGGGGCTATTGTGGCTGATATTGGGGCTATGTGGCAGTTATTATTATGGGGCTATTGTGGCTGATATTAGTGCTATGTGGCAGTCACTGTTTTGGGGCTATTGTGGCTGATATTAGTGCTATGTGGCAGTTATTATTAAGGCGCTATTGTGGCTGATATTGGGGCTATGTGGCAGTCACTGTTATGGGGCTATTGTGGCTGATATTAGTGCTATGTGGCAGTTATTATTATGGCGCTATTGTGGCTGATATTGGGGCTATGTGGCAGTCACTGTTATGGCACTATTGTGCTGATATTAGTGCTATGTGGCAGTTATTATTAAGGCGCTATTGTGGCTGATATTGGGGCTATGTGGCAGTCACTGTTATGGGGCTATTGTGGCTGATATTAGTGCTATGTGGCAGTTATTATTATGGCGCTATTGTGGCTGATATTGGGGCTATGTGGCAGTCACTGTTATGGGGCTATTGTGGCTGATATTAGTGCTATGTGGCAGTTATTATTATGGCGCTATTGTGGCTGATATTTGGGCTATGTGGCAGTCACCGTTATGGGGCTATTGTGGCTGATATTGGGGCTATGTGGCAGTTATTATTATGGGGCTATTGTGGGTGATATTAGTGCTATGTGGCAGTCACTGTTTTGGGGCTATTGTGGCTGATATTAGTGCTATGTGGCAGTTATTATTAAGGCGCTATTGTGGCTGATATTGGGGCTATGTGGCAGTCACTGTTATGGGGCTATTGTGGCTGATATTAGTGCTATGTGGCAGTTATTATTATGGCGCTATTGTGGCTGATATTGGGGCTATGTGGCAGTCACTGTTATGGCACTATTGTGCTGATATTAGTGCTATGTGGCAGTTATTATTATGGCGCTATTGTGGCTGATATTAGTGCTATGTGGCAGTTATTATTATGGCGCTATTGTGGCTGATATTTGGGCTATGTGGCAGTCACCGTTATGGGGCTATTGTGGCTGATATTGGGGCTATGTGGCAGTTATTATTATGGGGCTATTGTGGCTGATATTAGTGCTATGTGGCAGTTATTATTAAGGCGCTATTGTGGCTGATATTGGGGCTATGTAGCAGTCACTGTTATGGGGCTATTGTGGCTGAGGTTGGGGTCTTGTGGCAGGCACAAACAGCTGATCGGTGGGGGTCCTGGGTGTCAGACCTCCGCCGATCATATGCTGATGATCTATGCAGACGATAGCTACAGAAGCCTTTTCTTATTTTAGACGTGATACTGGAGCTGCACCGAGCTGAACGCTCTAAACACATTGCACACCACCTTTCCTCTTCTGGTTTTCAGCTGTGTATAAGGATAACACTAGAGGGGCTCGGATCAGAGTTTGTAACCGAAATTACCCCTTTTGCTTTATGTGTTTTGGGCAGCTTGGTTCCTCTCTATAAATTTCTACAGAACGTAACATATTATCAGTAAAGAATTCTTCAGACTTCAGCAATGCTTCGGGCACACCCTCCTTCACAAACATGACATTTCCCTATGTACTGTCAGTATCTTGTACCTGGACTCTTATCTATTGTCAATATTTTCATATGACAAATGGAGGATTCCCCATCAGTTCCTGCTCCTTGGGAGGTAGCAGAAAATTCACCCTGAAGATTGGAGAACAGTAAAGGTATATTCACAAGCGGCAGATGTGTTGGGGAAAGTGCTACAGAAACAACTCCATTCTGTTGCATGGGACTGATCTTCAGCGGCATAAATATCAGGAACAAATGTTGCGTTTTCGACATGAAATTATTATGGGAGGAAAATTCTAAATTGACCTGTATTATCAAAGCCAATCTTATTCTGACCACAGGTCTAATGATCCAAACTAACAGCATCATAGATACATATTAGGGTTATTAGATCAGCGATCATGTGAAGATTTGAGGCTGTAACATGGACTCTGTGAAACCAACCTTAGCTTAGTCTTATGTTTGGGGTTATTGGATGTACAATTTAGTTTGCAGTAACAAAATTACATCCTAAAATGTAAGCGATCTCGGTCGCATGTAGTGGTGCTAGCATAAAAATAAATGGGATCGCGGTGCAACTTGCACTTATTTCGTGACTGCAACACCAGTAGCTCCAAAAAATCGAATACCGCAAGATCTTTTTGTGATTCTGGAGAATCGCATTGCGGTCTCATTCATTTCTATGTTAGCACCGCTACACTGCAGTCCCACTGCTATTCTTAAGTGCAACAGATGTCGCGTGACAAAGATCACCATATAGCCAAACCCTTAGGCCTCTTTCACACGGGCGAGTATTCCGCGCGGATGCGATGCGGGAGTTGAACGCGTTGCACCCGCACTGAATACCGACCCATTCATTTCTATGGGGCTGTTCACATGATCGGTGATTTTCACGCATCACTTGTGCGTTGCGTGAAAATCGCAGCATGCTCTATATTCTGCGTTTTTCACTCAACGCAGGACCCATAGAAGTGAATGGGGTTGCGTGAAAATCGCAAGCATCCGCAAGCAAGTGCGGATGCGGTGCGATTTTCACGCATGGTTGCTAGGAGACACTCGGGATGGAGACCCAATCATTATTATTTCCCCTTATAACATGGTTATAAGGGAAAATAATAGCATTCTGAATACAGAATGCATAGTAAAATAGTGCTGGAGGGGTTAAAAAATAAATAAATAATAATTTAACTCACCTTAGTCCACTTGATCGCGCTGCCGGCATCTCCTTCTGTCTCCTTCTTTGTTGATTGTAGGAACAGGACCTGTGGTGACGTCACTCCGGTCATCACATGATCCATCACATGATCTTTTACCATGGTGATGGATCATGTGATGACCATGTGACGACCGGAGTGACGTCACCACAGGTCATGTTCCTGCACACAGCTAAGATGAAGACAGAAGGAGAGGCCGGCTCCGCGATCAAGTGGACTAAGGTGAGTTAAATTATTTTTTATTTTTTTTAACCCCTCCAGGGCTATTTTACTATGCATTCTGTATTCAGAATGCTATTATTTTCCCTTATAACCATGTTATAAAGGAAAATAATACAATCTACAGAACACCGATCCCAAGCCCGAACTTCTTCACAGAAGTTGGGTACCAAACATTTGCGATTTTTCTCACGCGAGTGCAAAACGCATTACAATGTTTTGCACCCGCGCGGAAAAATCGCGCGTGTTCTCGCAACGCACCCGCACATTTTCCCGCAACGCCCGTGTGAAAGAGGCCTTAGTGTTGTGTACATGGTTCACTCTTATAGGGTACCTGTAATCTGACCGAGCACATGAAATTAGTATAGTGATTTCCAAACACATTGCCATTGTGGAGTCCTTGAAAAATTGTTTAGAGAGAACCCCTGTTCCCATATCTACCACAAAGAAACAGGCAAGGTGATCTAAAATTGTACTGTATCTTGTGGCCAAGATTTGTTGACTGTCTCTTGTCTTTCTCTTTATTTTTTTACATTTTTTTCTCTTTATCTTTTTCTGCCCCTTCAAGCTTTTAAATGTAAACACAGCAATAGTACATAATGAAAGAGTGACGGTGACATATACAGGTGTTGGTGAATGCATGGTTGAAGGTGTTAACAAGATTGGCTATACTCTACTCTACAGAGCACCCGAGCACAATGGAAGTCAATGGGTGAACCCGAACATTAAACCAGGCACTCCCTGCTCTGAAGAGAGGAAGGTGTCTGGTTCACAGGAAAAGGTCAGAAATTGATGGAAACACCACTGAAATAGTTTGGGAACAGCATGGGGAGGATGTCTGGATACATCTTGGACTCCCAGGTCGCTGCTGGGAACCATGTTGTCCGAGTAGTACGCCACTTTTACAGACTGACAAAAATATGCACCAAACCAAAGATAAAATCAATTTTAGAGGAAAAATTGTTAGGAAACATTCTTTCCTGTATATTTACTTAGGCTACTTTCACACTAGTGGCACGGACCTACGACATGTTTGACATTTATTCTGGCAGCCTCTCGCCGTGCACTGCCGTTGCTCCGTCGCAACTCTGCCCCCGCCCCTATTATAGTCAATGGGGACGGAGTGGCAGTCCGGGGCACACATTCACTAGCGGCAGGACGGATCCGACAGGCTGTTCACCTGACGGAACTGCCTGCCGGAGGTCCGTTCTGCTAGTGTGAAAGTAGCCTTATATATAGTGCAAGTGCTGCCAAAAATTACAAGGAAGAGGCACTCGGATACAACCTGTATATCACATAAAGGAGGGCCTCATTCACATTGTGGTACAATTGTTCATGTAGTGGGACTCCTACACTCATAAAGCCTATGCACTAAGTGAAAGGGCTGCCAAAAATTACAATGAACCGGCACTCCAATACACCCTTTATTACACATAAAGGGGGGCATCATACACAGCCTTGAAAAATTATGATTGATGGCCTGCTGGTGACCCTCAAAAACATTAGGAGCAAGGGCCTGCTGGTGACCCTCTAAAACATTCGGAGCGAGGACCTGATGTTGATCTGACCATCTAAAACATTAGGGACGAGGGCCTGCTGCTGATCTGACCATCTAAAACATTATGGGCGAGGGCCAGCTGGTGACCTTTAAAACATTAGGGGTGGGGGCCTGCTGCTGTGCTGACCCTCTAAAACATTAGGGGCGAGGGCCTGCTGCTGATCTGACCATCTAAAACATTAGGGGTGATGGTCTGCTGCTGAGCTGACCCTATAAAACATTAGGGGCGAGGGCCTGCTGCTGATCTGACCATCTAAAACATTATGGGCGAGGGCCTGCTGCTGATCTGACCATCTAAAACATTATGGGTGAGGGCCTGCTGGTGACCCTCTAACAATAGGGGTGAGGGTCTGCTGCTGAGCTGACCCTCTAAAACATTAGGAGCTAGGGCAGCCTAATAAGCATTTTGATATGATGGAGGAGGACGAGAAAAGGAAAATTAAACCATATACTGTTTTTTGTGGTGGAAGGGGTGCATGGGAACACAGTGTATTCAACCTGGCCTCCACAACGTTCACCCAGTGTGCCGTCAGGGAAATGTAGCGTCCCTGGCCAAAAGCACATGTCCATGTGTCAGTTGTTAATTGGACCTTCCCAATAACTGCGTTGGTCAGGGTACGCGTGATGTTATGGGACACATGCTGGTGAAAGGCGGGAACAGCACACTGGGAAAAATAGTGGCTGAGTAACGAGGGAATGCCGCCGCCATCAGGCTGCGGAAAGCCTCAGTGTCCACAAGCCTAAATGGCAACATTTCCAGGGCCAACAATTTGGAAAGGTGCGCATTTTGTGCTATGCCCTGTGGGTGGGTGGCTGGGTATTTGTCCTTTCGTTCAAAGGCGTGGGGTATGGACATCTGAAGTGGATGTGTTAGCTGATGGTGCTTGCGAAGGTTCAGGTGCAGGACCTTCATCTTGTACAGGGTATTAGCCAGCACGTAACACAGGGGAAGAGGAGGCAGTGGTGTGACCCGCAGACACTGATTGTGGACCCAGGCGTTTGGCCCACCTATTAGGGTGCTTTGATGCCATGTGGAAGATCATGCTGGTGGTGGTGAGGTTGTTAGTGTTCACGCCCCTGCTAGTGTTAAGCGAGCATGCTCGGCCAAACACAGCGTGTGCTGGAGCGCGATACTCAAGTCAGTGTATTAAAATTTTATTTAGCATCTATTTCTGCAAAGTTTCTGCCAGGATTTGAGCTCCCAACCTTGTACATTAGAAGCAAGTACGTTAACCACCACGCTATACAGCTACATGTATAAAGGTACAAGTCTTCTGCGGAATATGAATACTCACTACATCAGAAACTTTTATGGGGTTTTTCTGACACAGTTTAGCATTCAGCTTTATAGCTGAGTTGATAAGGTCCTTGCTTCTAATGTACAACATTGGGAGTGCGAATCCTGGCAGAAACATTTCAGAAATAGAGATTAAATTTATATATATTTTTTTGTAATTGTAAAAAATGCATGGCACAAAATAAATGTGTAATTACAAAAAAAAATATATATATATATATATACACTCACCTAAAGAATTATTAGGAACACCATACTAATACGGTGTTGGACCCCCTTTTGCCTTCAGAACTGCCTTAATTCTACGTGGCATTGATTCAACAAGGTGCTGATAGAATTCTTTAGAAATGTTGGCCCAATCATTAGTAACAGGAGTCGTCCCGGAAGATTGGAAATTGGCAAATGTCGTGCCCATTCACAAGAAAGGTAGTAGGGAGGAATCGAGCAACTATAGACCAGTGAGTCTGACATCAATAGTAGGCAAATTAATGGAAACCCTATTAAAGGATAGGATTGTGGAACATCTAAAATCCCATGGATTGCAAGATGAAAAACAACATGGGTTTACTTCAGGGAGATCATGTCAAACAAATCTTATAGATTTTTTTGACTAGGTGAATAAAATAATAGACGGTGGAGGTGCAGTAGACATCGCATATCTAGATTTTAGTAAGGCTTTTGACACTGTCCCACATAGAAGACTTATCAATAAACTGCAGTCATTGAGCATGGACTCCCATATTGTTGAGTGGATTAGGCAGTGGCTGAGTGACAGACAACAGAGGGTTGTAGTCAATGGAGAACATTCAAAACAAGGTAATGTTACCAGTGGGGTTCCACAGGGATCTGTACTGGGACCGATTTTGTTTAATATCTTCATAAGTGATATTGCAAAAGGCCTCGCTGGTAAGGTTTGTCTTTTTGCTGATGACACAAAGATATGTAACAGGGTTGATGTTCCTGGAGGGAAACGCCAAATGGAAAAGGATTTAGGAAAACTAGAAGAATGGTCAGAACTCTGGAAACTGAAATTTAATGTGGATAAGTGCAAGATAATGCACCTGGGGCGTAAAAACCCAAGGGCAGAATATAGAATATTTGACACAGTCCTGACCTCAGTATCTGAGGAAAGGGATTTAGGAGTAATTATTTCAGAAGACTTAAAGGTGGGAAGACAATGTAATAGAGCAGCACGAAATGCCAGCAGAATGCTTGGATGTATAGGGAGAGGTATAAGCAGTAGAAAGAGTGAAGTGCTTATGCCGCTGTACAGAACACTGGTGAGACCTCACTTGGAGTATTGTGCGCAGTACTGGAGGCCATATCTCCAGAAGGATATAGATACTCTAGAGAGAGTTCAGAGAAGAGCTACTAAACTAGTACATGGATTGCAGGATAAAACTTACCAGGAAAGGTTAAAGGACCTTAATATGTATAGCTTGGAAGAAAGAAGAGACAGAGGGGATATGATAGAAACTTTTAAATACATAAAGGGAATCAACTCGGTAAAGGAAGAGAGCATATTTAAAAGAAGAAAAACTACCACAAGAGGACACAGTTTTAAATTAGAGGGGCAAAGGTTTAAAAGTAATATAAGGAAGTATTACTTTACTGAGAGAGTAGTGGATGCATGGAATAGCCTTCCTGCAGAAGAGGTAGCTGCAAATACAGTGAAGGGGTTTAAGCATGCATGGGATAGGCATAAGGCCATCCTTCATATAAGAAAGGGCCGGGGGCTATCCATAGTATTCAGTATATTGGGCAGACTAGATGGGCCAAATGGTTCTTATCTGCCGACACATTCTATGTTTCTATGTTTCTATATTGATAGGGTAGCATCTTGCAGTTGATGGAGATTTGAGGGATGCACATCCAGGGCACGAAGCTCCCGTTCCACCACATCCCAAAGATGCTCTATTAGGTTGAGATCTGGTGACTGTGGGGGCCATTTTAGTACAGCGAACTCTTTGTCATGTTCAAGAAACCAATTTGAAATGATTCGAGCTTTGTGACATGGTGCATTATCCTGCTGGAAGTAGCCATCAGAGGATGGGTACATGGTGGTCATGCAGGGATGGACATGGTCAGAAACAATGCTCAGGTAGCCCGTGGCATTTAAACGATGCCCAATTGGCACTAAGGGGCCTAAAGTGTGCCCAGAAAACATCCCCCACACCATTACACCACCACCACCAGCCTGCACAGTGGTAACAAGGCATGATAGATACATGTTCTCATTCTGTTTACGCCAAATTCGGACTCTACCATTTGAATGTCTCAACAGAAATCAAGACTCATCAGACCAGGCAACATTTTTCCAGTCTTCAACAGTCCAATTTTGGTGAGCTTGTGCAAATTGTAGCCTCTTTTTCCTATTTGTAGTGGAGATGAGTGGTACCCGGTGGGGTCTTCTGCTGTTGTAGCCCATCCGCCTCAAGGTTGTGCGTGTTGTGGCTTCACAAATGCTTTGCTGCTTACCTCGATTGTAACGAGTGGTTATTTCAGTCAACGTTGCTCTTCTATCAGCTTGAATCAGTCGGCCCATTCTCCTCTGACCTCTAGCATCCACAAGGCATTTTTGCCCACAGGACTGCCGCATACTCGATGTTTTTCCCTTTTCACACCATTCTTTGTAAACCCTAGAAATGGTTGTGCGTGAAAATTCCAGTAACTGAGCAGATTGTGAAATACTCAGACCGGCCCGTCTGGCACCAACAACCATGCCACGCTCAAAATTGCTTAAATCACCTTTCTTTCCCATTCTGACATTCAGTTTGGAGTTCAGGAGATTGTCTTGACCAGGACCACCCCCCTAAATGCATTGAAGCAACTGCCATGTGATTGGTTGACTAGATAATTGCATTAATAAGAAATAGAACAGGTGTTCCTAATAATTCTTTAGGTGAGTGTATATATATACAGTTGCAAGAAAAGTATGTGAACCCTTTAGAATGATATGGATTTCTGCACAAATTGGTCATAAAATGTGATCTGATCTTCATCTAAGTCACAACAATAGACAATCACAGTCTGCTTAAATTAATAACACACAAAGAATTAAATGTTACCATGTCTTTATTGAACACACCATGCAAACATTCACAGTGCAGGTGGAAAAAGTATGTGAACCCTTGGATTTAATAACTGGCGAACCTCCTTTGGCAGCAATAACTTCAACCAAATGTTTCCTGTAGTTGCAGATCAGACGTGCACAACGGTCAGGAGTAATTCTTGACCATTCCTCTTTACAGAACTGTTTCAGTTCAGCAATATTCTTGGGATGTCTGGTGTGAATCACTTTCTTGAGGTCATGCCACAGTATCTCAATTGCGTTGAGGTCAGGACTCTGACTGGGCCACTCCAGAAGGCGTATTTTCTTCTGTTTAAGCCATTCTGTTGTTGATTTACTTCTATGCTTTGGGTCGTTGTCCTGTTGCAACACCCATCTTCGGTTGAGCTTTAGCTGGTGGACAGATGGCCTTGAGTTATCCTGCAAAATGTCTTGATAAACTTGGGAATTCATTTTTCCTTCGATGATAGCAATCCGTCCAGGCCCTGACGCAGCAAAGCAGCCACAAACCATGATGCCCCCACCACCATACTTCACAGTTGGGATGAGGTTTTGATGTTGGTGTGCTATGCCTCTTTTTCTCCACACATAGTGTTGTGTGTTTTTTCCAAACAACTCACCTTTGGTTTCATCTGTCCACAGAATATTTTGCCAGTACTGCTGTGGAACATCCAGGTGATCTTGTGCAAACTGTAAACGTGCAGCAATGTTTTTTTGGACAGCAGTGGCTTCATCTGTGGTATCCTCCCATGAAATCCATTCTTGTTTAGTGTTTTATGTATCGTAGATTCGCTAACAGGGATTTTAGCATATGCCAGAGACTTTTGTAAGTCTTTAGCTGACACTCTAGGATTCTTCTTCACCTCATTGAGTAGTGTGCGCTGTGTTCTTGCAGTCATCTTTACAGGATGGCCACTCCTAGGAAGAGTAGCAGCAGTGCTGAACTTTCTCCATTTATAGACAATTTGTCTTACCGTGGACTGATGAACAGCAAGGCTTTTGGAGATACTTTTATAACCCTTTCCAGCTTTATGCAAGTCAACAATTCTTAATTGTAGGTCTTCTGAGAGCGCTTTTGTGTGAGGCATCATTCACATCAGCCAATGCTTCTTGTGAAAAGCAAACCCAGAACTGGTGTGTGTTTTTTATAGGGCAGGGCAGCTGTAACAACACCTCCAATCTCATCTCATTGATTGGACTCCAGTTGGCTGACACCTCACTCCAATTAGCTCTTGGAGATGTCATTAGTCTAGGGGTTCACATACTTTTTCCACCTGCACTTTGAATGTTTACATGGTGTGTTAAATAAAAACATGGTTACATTTAATTATTTGCGTGTTATTCGTTTAAGCAGACTGTGATTGTCTATTGTTATGACTTAGATGAAGATCAGATCACATTTTATGACCAATTTGTGCAGAAATCCATATCATTCCAAAGGGTTCACATACTTTTTCTTGCAACTTTATATATAAATACCTAAGAAGGGATGTTTTCCATGCCTAAACTGCATTAACTGCAAACAGATTAAGAAGGGAGGTATTTTCACACATCCAAAAACTAAGGTCATATACAAAATCAATTTTTATTTGACATGTGATTCATCCTTTGTGATATATGTGTTGTGATGCCCCTGTTTATTATTGTATGTAGGAGAAACTACATTGGACTTCAAAACACACTTTAACCAGCACCGTTATACCATCCGGAAAAAACGGATGGACTTACCGGTGTCTAAACACTGTACAGAACTGGGTATGGTGAGAGAGATATAAAATGGATGCTCATTGACCATGTCCCATTGTCACGTAGAGGTGGGAATAGAGGCCTATTGTTAAAAAAGAGAGAAATCCTTTGGATTATGAAACTAAATACCTTAAAACCGATGGGATTGACTGTTGAGTTCAGACCTTGGATATGTACTTAGATGGTGTTTCCTTTGGATGTTACCCATATCCTGTCATGTCGACCTGCTAGTTATATGTGGGGTGCTATTTATTTTTTCTAAATGGTCTCCTTTGTTTTAACTTGCAGAATATGTACAGTTGAACATTTGAAGGACCAGAAGTAATGATTCGGAGCCCTGCCACACATGAGGATGCTGGATAATTATCGAATAGATGCATATAAATAATTTTGTATAATAGATGAGACCACCGCTTTTGTTATATGTGTTCCCTGTCCTCACTTGGACCTAGTTTGGTACATATTGTGCCTGGGTTCTGACTGGGATGAGTTGCAGATTATTACTATAGTGACGAGTGGAACGTAAATGAAGTAATGAATGGGAGCCCTGCGTACTTTCAAAAATTCCCTTTTGGACAGTATGGGATGAAGTCACCTGACATTCTCTTCGAATATCGTTTGAAGCGATATGTGTGGGGGCAAATCCTTTCTGTCAGTACAACTTTACTCTGCTATTTTGGGGGTTGGCAGGCACGTCTATACTTTGCACTTGGGGACAAGTGCGGTATGGCCTGAGCCGCCTACAGATACAACTGATGGCATTTAGCGATGTCCGCAGATGTTGATGACCCCATTAATGCAAAAATGGAATCTGCTTCTTATGCCTGTCGGTCCATAATATCTAATTGAGATTTTTTCTGTTGTCCGGGAATTGCGGGTGTGGATATAAGTTACTACCTTGGGGTGATGGAAGCTAGCTTTATTTTCATGAAGTTGGCTTTATCTTCCTATAAGTAGAGACACAGATCCTGCGAAAGTTTTGTCTAGAAACTGCAGGACCTTAGTCATGTGATTGTTGCCGTAGCAACGTTTACAAACAGGTCGCATGTGATTCCAATACTCCGGTCACCTGACGTTTTGATCAGCTGACCTGCAGATCAGGTGATACATTTGCTCATAGAAGACTGCCCACACCAAGTTGAATGCGCAGCAGCGCCGCGCAGGCGCAGCTGTTCATGCACCACGCCAGATCTCCATGTGTCGCTCGGATCCCCATCAGGTTACAAACGTTCAGCTATTGTTTTTAATCATGTTTGTTATGAGATCACCTGGGTGTTAATGAATGTCTCAATTATTATGAAATGTGACTTAGAGTCTTTTTAGGTATATACACTACTGCTGAGATATATATTCTGGTCACGTGTATGTCTAAGGCTACTTTCACACTTGAGTTCGGGGTTACACTTGTGAGTTCCGTTTGAAGGCTCTCACAAGCGGCCCCGAACGGATCCATACAGCCCCAATGCATTCTGAGTGGATGCGGATCCGCTCAGAATGCATCAGTAAGTCAATGGGGACGGATCCGTTTGAAGTTGACACAATATGGTGCAATTTCAAACGGATCCGTCCCCCATTGACTTTCAATGCAAAGTCAGGACGGATCCGTCTGACTAACTTTTAGACTTAGTTTTTTTTCTGAAATATAATGCAGACGGATCCGTTCTGAATGGATTCCATTGTTTGCATTATAGGAGCGGATCCGTCTGTGCAGACACCAGACGGATCCGCTCCGAATGCAAGTGTGAAAGTAGCCTAACACAGGTCTTACTTGCTTTTTGAATCATGTATTTTTGGATTTTGATATATACTTTTATGAATTTTATTATGTTTTGTACTTAATTGATGTTATTGATTAATTGATATGCAACATGCTATATATATGTTATGTGCACTCCCCTTTTGTATCACTGCTTGAAAAAGGTTCCAGTGTGCGAACCGAAACGTTGTTATTTGGTGAATAAACTACACGCTTTTATGTAAGGAAGTTCCGTGGATTTTCTTGGATTATAGCACCCGCCATCATAGAACACTGCTGTGCTGTCCACACTAGTTGGATATAGTACTATATATATATATAAACAGATAGATATAGATATATATAGATAAAATCATACTTCTGATATATATGCATGCATAATATGTGGGAAACTACTACTGATGTTTTTAACCATAATATATTTACATATATTATAATTTAATATATTATATATTCTAAATATATAATAATATATGTAAATATATTATTTCTAAAAAATTATATATATATATGTTTCAAACTCCCAACCTTGTACATTAGATGCAAGGACATTAACCACTAAACTATACAGCTACATGTTAACCTGCACAGAAATATAAAATAAGTCTTCTGCTGAATAGGAATACTCACTACATCAGAAACTTCTACGAGGTTTTTCTGACACAGTTTAGCATTCAGCTTTATAGCTGAGTGGATAAGGTCCTTGCCTCTAATGTACAACGTTGGGAGTTCAAATCTTGGCAGAAACTTTTCAGGAATTAGATTTAAATACACTGGGGTGTCCCCAAGCACTGACTCCATATATGGATATAGATATATATGGAGTCAAAGCAGGGACTCCTAAGCCGAACTAGAGTCCCGACACCCTCCCCTCTTCAGAGCAGGGGGTACCTGGGGTTCTTCCATTGTTCTCGGGTGCTCGGTAGAAGACTCTAGCATTGCGAAGTGTTCTATTTGAGCACACAAGCATTTTGGTGCTCGATCAACCCTAGCCCCTGCTAATTTTGGTACGCCACAGGTTGCAATTGACAAATCTTTTATCGTCCGCACTTTTCTCAAAAAAGCACCAGACTGCAAAACACCTACTACTTGGCAAGGGAGATTGCCGCAAGGGGGTGCTCCGGGAAACAGTTGTGGGCCTGTTCGGTGTGGCCCGCCTTCTCCCTTTTGCCACCCCACTGCCTCTTCCAGCCTGTTCTGGTGCTGCGGATCCTTCCCCCTCTGTACTGCTGGCCTGGCTCGGCTTGCCACCTTCCCAGGTTAGGTCAGTGACTTCATCGTCCACCACCTCCTCTTCCACTTCCTCACTCTGGTCATCCTCCTGACTTGATGACCTAACAAGAACCTCCCTTATTGACAACTGTGTCCTATCCTCATCATGAACCTCTTGAGACACTAATTGCGGTTGACTTATTGGCAACTGTGTCTCATCATCATCATCCACCTTGTGAAAAACTAATTGCTGTTCCCCACCATCATCTTTTTCTGACTGTGGATGCTCAAGAGATTGGGAATCAGTGCACAAGATCTCCTCATGTACCTCATCAAGCGGGCTTGGCGAGAGGGCCAAATGAAAGAATGGCGATGAAAAGAGCTCCTCGGAATATCCGAGTGTGGGATCACTTGTTGACTCTCCATGGTAGGAGGAAGGAGGATCAGGGTGAGGATGAGTGTTGACCAGACTCTTGGCTACTGAGACTGGACTTTGTGGAAGACAGGGTGGTGCTTAACCGACTGGAAGCATTATCTGCTGCAATCCAACCGAACACCTGGTCGCACTGGTGTGACTTCGAGAGTGGTGTCCTGCACCGCCCTGCAAACTGGGACATGAAGCTAGGTATCATGGATGAGTACATTTCTTGTGCTCTGGCAGCAGGCACAGTTTCGCCACGGCCTCTGCGTGCACCATCAGCAGCACGGCCACTTCCCTGTCCCTTACTGCTTGCCTTTAGCATATTAAGTGGTATACAGTATATGCTTGCAAGTATGTCACACGTACAGTAGAAGAGGTTTTGTAAGTGTATGCACAAAAAAATTAAACTGAATGTCACAGATATTTAGAATGCGCAAACATTGTACAGGAGACGTAGCGCAGGTAATGTTGCTGTCACCAGCGGCGAAAATATTAAACTTAATATCACAGATTTTTAGGATGTGCAAATGTTATACAGGAGATGTAGCGCGGGTAATATCGCTGTCACCAGTAGCGAAAAAATTTAACTGAATGTCACTAATATTTAGGATGTGCAAACGTTATGCAGGAGATGTAGCGCAGGTAATGTTGCTGTCACCAGCGGCAAAAATATTAAGCTGAATGTCACTTATATTTAGGATGGGCAAACGTTATACAGGAGATGTAGCACAGGTAATGTCGCTGCCACTAGCAGCGAAAAAATGAGACTGAATGTCACTGATATTTAGGATGCGCAAACGTTATACAGGAGATGTAGCACAGGTAATGTAACTGTCACCAGCGGCGAAAAAATGACACTGGTTGTCACTGATATTTGAGATGCGCTAACGTTATACTGGAGATGTAGCGCAGGTAATGTCTCTGTCACCAGTGGCCAAACAATTGTGCTGAATTTCACAGCGCAAATGTAACACAACAGATGTAGCAGAGGTTGTGTCACTGTCAGCAGAGGCCAACCAATTGCACACAATTTAGCGCAGGTTACGCTAATAATATATATGGAAGCCAGAAAAAAAATTGTCCTTAAAAGGACTTTTGGGTCTTTAACACCTTGCACCAGTAAACCCTGCCTAAAAACAACAACAATTCCTGTCCCTACCCAGGGCCGATCCTAGGGTCACAGGCGCCTGGGTGCAGAAATATTTCTGGCGCCCCCACATGGGCGTGGTTATCTTACTAACTCCTCCCCTTTACAATGTTTCTATGGCAACAACTTCAGCCCCCAACTTCAGCCCCACCAATTTGCTTTGACAATAACTTAGTCAACGGCTTTGACAAGTCAAAATAAATGTCATGTGCCAGTAGCCAGAGCCCCCCCATATCATGTGCCAGTAGCCAGAGCCCCCCATATCATGTGCCAGTAGCCAGAGCCCCCCATATCATGTGCCAGTAGCCCCCCTTATGTGCCAGTAGCCCCCCTATGTGCCAGTAGCCCCCCTTATCATGTGCCAGTAGACCCCCTTATCATGTGCCAGTAGCCCCCTTATCATGTGCCAGTAGCCCCCCTTATCATGTGCCAGTAGCCCCCCATATCATGTGCCAGTAGCCAGAGCCCCCCCCTTATCATGTGCCAGTAGCCAGAGCCCCCCCCATATCATGTGCCAGTAGCCAGATCTCCCCCATTATCATGTGCCAGTAGCCAGAGTGCCCCATATCATGTGCCAGTAGCCAGAGTGCCCCCATATCATGTGCCAGTAGCCAGAGTGCCCCCATATCATGTGCCAGTAGCCCCCCATATCATGTGCCAGTAGCCCCCCTTATCATGTGCCAGCCCAGTAGTCCCCCCTTATCATGTGCCAGCCCAGTAGTCCCCCCTTATCATGTGCCAGCCCAGTAGTCCCCCCTTATCATGTGCCAGCCCAGTAGCCCCCCTTATCATGTGCCAGCCCAGCCCAGTAGTCCCCCCTTATGTGCCAGCCCAGTAGCCCCCCTTATGTGCCAGCCCAGTAGCCCCCCTTATCATGTGCCAGCCCAGTATTGTACCT
Organism: Bufo bufo; assembly: GCF_905171765.1. NCBI lineage: Eukaryota > Metazoa > Chordata > Amphibia > Anura > Bufonidae > Bufo > Bufo bufo. The sequence continues at coordinate 564,537,519 of NC_053390.1, forward strand.
ATATAAAAAAAAAAATAATAATAATACACTTATACTTACCTCCAGCAATGCCATGCGATGCAGGCCGCCTCTTCAGTCTGTGTCCCTCGCTATACGGCTCAGGCGACGCGATGACGTCATCGCGCCGCCTGCACCGGCCTCTGATAGGCTGCCAGCACTAAGCCGGCAGCCTATCAGAGGAACAGGAGGGGACACACCTGTAGTGTACGGGAACTGTAATACCCGTCACTACCGAAGGTCACTTGGTGTGCTGTCGTCCTTCCTTAATTATGGGGAAGTTGGTATATGTCAGTTTTATAAAATGTCATGTAATGTAATGCATGTATCTCCCTGTTGCTATGAAACTTGCAAGTACAGGCCGGCTAGGGGTGTCATTCCAGCTCTTAGGCATTAGAGGGAGCTAGGGAGCCCTAGTTTATATAAGGGCCAGACAAGGAAGGGAAAGTCAGTGTAACCTGATCTAGTGTGGAGTGCAGAAGTCAGTCTAGACCACAGCTCAGAAGTTTCTAGAGCCTGAGGAAGTTTCCAGAAGCTGAGAGAGACAGAGGCAAAGATCAGGAAAGCAAGAGGTACTCAGAAAGACAGAGGAGGTATTTATTAAAGCTATAGCCAAGGAGATAAAGCCAGAACTAGGTTAATGGGCCTTGGTGAAGAATTGCTACATTCCAGGATCAGACAGAGTTAGAGTGCAAGCTCCTTTGCTGCAAGTCCTGTGTTCAACACTCTGTAATTACCCTGCTGTACTGAATTGCCTGCATCGACCGAATTGCAAAATCGACTGTATGCTGAGGAACTGCGTTTCCAATATTGTCTCTGCCTGCAAACTACTAAAGTTGAAGTTCTGTTTTAACACCACGTTTCCTCAAATTTATTCCTGCATCCGCAAACGGCGTGCCACCGTTTACTTGGCACTGGCGTCACGAACTATTTCTACCTATACCTGCCCTTGCAGAGAGTCAGCTGTACCAGGTTAGTGTATATTGCACTACATCACCCAGAAACACCTATTGCACACAACTTGAGTACACATCACCTCTCTTTTGGCGTTCCACGAACAGGATACGCACGCTTTCTAGTGCAAGAAGCGTGAACTTTGTGCCTTATACAGTTGCCCTGTGACCAAAGTGACAATTTTCCTGTTTTATTCAAGTGGACTTTGTGGACTGAAAATCATACCCAAAGTGTACCAAAAACCTCTAAAAAGCGCTGTGCAGTGTTGCGCTACCCAGAGGAAGAAAATCGCCGCATTGGAGTGTGGTTTTGTGGACTTTTTACAATCCTGCTTGCTGTCAGTGAATGGACAGCGTTTTGCTAAAGATGGCCACCGGCTGCCTGGAGTAAAGTTTCCCGCGCCGCTGAGGACATTCGTGGGCGGATCCCTGCAAAGACACAGAGAGTCCCGCCCCTCTTCATCATCGCACCGCTGCGGCCCTGCTTCTCCTGCGTCACCGCGGTCTCAGGACGTCCGGAACCTCGCGAGACTTGGCCTGCGCAAGACCAGCGATACCGGTAAGAACTTGTAACCGGAGGGAAGGGGATTGTTCCGGCCCCTTTAGTCGCCAGCGGCCACCTCTCAATAGACTACCATGTCAGAGCCAGGAGTGCCTGAGCAGCCGGCCCCGGGAGAACTTGCGGCTCCTGGTCATCCGGCGGCCCCCAGCATGATGCCCTTTACCATGCCCTACTATTTCGGGGCCCCATGGTTCCCCCGCTACAGGGGGGAGACCCATACCCTAAGGGACTTTGAAGAAAAGTTGCTGGCACTATTCCGATTGTACCCTATAAATGCCGACCAGCAAATGGAAATCCTGCTGGCGCAGCTGGAGGGAGCTGCCCGCAGGGAAGTGTTATCCTGGCCTGCTACTGAGCGGAGTACTCTAGAACAGATATTCACCCGCCTCAGAGCCACTTTTGAAACTAGGACTGCCTCAGAGGTAAAGATGCACTTCTTTGGCCAGAGACAGAAGCCCGGTGAGTCCCTCCGTGACTATGCCCTATCACTTCAGGAGGCTTTAGGGGCTGTAATCCAGATAGATCCCAAAGAGGCTGATAACCGGGACCAGACCCTGAAGGAACAATTTATCAACGGGGTGTCTAGTGAACAAATAAGGACCCAATTAAAGATGCTGTCCGCCCAGCACCCTAACAGTGCCTTTCTGGACTTTAAAGAACTGGCTATAAAAATTCTGGGGTCCACAGTATCTCCTGAGTTGAGCGCCCTATCTGAGTCATCAGCCTGCAAGCCAAAACCGCTTGTCACTAACCGAGCTGAGGCCGGCCAAGCTGTTCAAGTGTCAGCTACTGATACTATTGCCATGCTGACAGAGCAAGTAAATCACCTCACTAAAAGTTTAGAGAAAGTGTGCAGAAAAATAGAGGAATGGGAAAAACCCATAATGACAGAAGAAGAATTCCTGTCATCTCCTAGGCCGTTCCCACCTCCTTACCAAGAGACTCACCCCAGGGATCCTGGGAGGCGTAATAGAGGTCGCAAGAAGCCCGTGTGTACATACTGCAAAAAGCTGGGACACACAGAATCCATGTGCTGGCAGTTAAACGGGCAACCCCTGAGGCTGAGGACCACCCCTCGGGAGGTAGAACACTAGGTCCAGAGGATCCAAATTGGATGCCACGTTATGTAGGATCCCATCCTAAAATCAATATAGAGATCAACGGGGTCCCCTTTGAAGCCCTATTAGATACTGGGTCTCAGGTCACTACTATTCAGCTGCCTGCATTTGAAAAGTTCTGGGACACCAACCAGTTGACCCAACCGCCTGAATCCTGGGTGGAAATTATCGCCAGCAATGGCAAACCAGTAAAGGTTCATGGATACTGGGAACCCACCCTGCAGGTGGGAGAAGTAACCCTGCCTCAACAGGGAGTGATCGTAGTACAGGCCGGTGACAGAGGAGGACATCCTGTCATTCTAGGCACCAATGTTTTCAAAAACTGTTATTCAGAAATACTTGCTGTATTACATCAGACTTTGCCCACTGCTTCCTCTGCATCCAGGAGGGTGATTCAAAAGACTATTACTGTGTTAAGTGCCCAGCAGAGGTTTGCTAATGGGAAAGGAGAAATTTGTACTGCCAGGATCCGTGATATTAAGCCTGTGACTTTGCCTCCTAATTCTCAAACTCTTTTGTGGTGTCGTGCTGTCCTGGGAGTCGAAGGCCGAGATTATCCAGCCCTGGTGGAACCACTCCAGATGGAGGATTATCCTTATGTGAGAGCTGCCAAGTGCCTGGTGAACGTCTCCCAAGGTAAAGTACCTGTCCGTCTGATTAATCTGAGTAATCATCCTGTTGCGCTTACTAAGCATTGCCCTGTTGCCCAGCTGTCCCAGGTGTCCTTCCAAGACATCATTCGTCTTCCAGTGACAGAAAAGCCGCCAGCTGCAGACAGCAGATGTTCGCCGGTGACCCAGCCACAAGTGCCCTGGTGGGAAGAGCTCCATGTAGGGGACGAGACTACCCCCCAACATCAACAAGAAGGGATACTACAGCTTGTCAAGGAGCACCACCAGGCCTTCAGTAAGCATGCTACTGACTATGGAGAGGTTAGTGTCATACAACACACCATACCTACTGGCTCTCATCCTCCTATCAAGGAGAGATACAGACCCTTACCACCTACTTCATATCAGACTGTAAAGGAAATGATCCAAGAAATGAAAGACTCTAATGTGATCCGGGACAGCCGTAGTCCGTGGGCTGCACCCCTGGTTCTTGTAAAGAAGAAGGACGGTAGTATCCGTTTCTGTGTGGATTATAGGAAAATTAATCAAATAACCCACAAAGATGCATACCCACTGCCCCGCATTGAGGAGTCACTAACTGCTCTGGGCTCCTCTGCCTATTTCTCCACATTGGACTTGACCAGTGGCTACTGGCAAGTACCCATGGCCCCTGCAGATAGAGAAAAGACTGCCTTCACTACTCCCATGGGCCTGTTCGAATTCAATTGTATGCCGTTCGGGCTATGTAATGCCCCAGGAACTTTCCAGAGACTAATGGAACGGTGTTTGGGTCACAAAAACTTCGAAACAGTGCTGCTGTATCTTGATGACGTCATTGTGTACTCAAAAACATATGAGGACCATCTGAAACATTTGGCAGAAGTATTTGAAATCCTTATCAAATATGGCTTGAAGGTAAAGCCATCCAAGTGTCACCTGCTCAAACCTGCAGTAAGATACCTGGGGCATATAGTAAGCGGAGAGGGAGTGCAACCTGACCCTGATAAATTGGCAGCTGTCTGTAATTGGCCGGTTCCTACTACTGTCAAAGAGGTGAGGAGTTTCCTGGGTTTTGCCGGCTACTATAGACGTTTTATCCCCCATTTTGCTCAAATAGCTGATCCTATCCAGGAGCTCTTGAGGGGGCAACCCAAAAAGAGTCCTAGAACTCCTGTGCCCATTGAGTGGAATGAGAAAAGAGAGATAGCGTTCCAATTGCTAAAAAAGAAACTGACCGAGCCTCCAGTGTTAGGTTATCCAGATTATAGCAAGCCCTTCCATCTCTATACTGATGCTAGCAAGCGAGGCCTGGGAGCTGTGTTAGCCCAGATCCAAGAGGGAAAAGAGAGAGTGATAGCATATGCAAGCCGCTCCCTGAAAGGAGCTGAGAAAAATGACCAGAATTATAGTTCCTTCAAACTAGAGTTCCTGGCATTAGTGTGGGCGGTGACAGAAAAATTCAAGGATTATCTAGCCGCCACCCCGTTCATTGCATTCACTGACAATAACCCTCTGGCACATCTCAATACAGCTAGATTGGGGGCCTTGGAGCAGAGATGGGCCTCTCGCCTTGCCAACTATAATTTCTCTGTAAAGTATCGTGCTGGACGCACTAATGATAATGCTGATGCTTTATCCAGACTTCCCACAGAGACAGCTCCTGATGATGTACGAGATGCTTGGGAAGATGTAGAGATGCCGGCTTTCTATAACAAGTTTGCTCAACAGGACCAGGCTCGAGCTACCAATAACAGAGCTGCAGTTCCTTCACCCTCCAGTAGGCCTGATCCTAAAGAAGAAAGGTGGGTGAAACTACAGTCTGAAAGTAGAGTGCTGGGTGAGTTGTTGGACTTCATTACTAGTGGCAGAGCCCCTGAGAGGATCCGGCGTAAGAGTGCAGATCCTGAGCTCATCAAACTGTGGAGACAGCGCCATCAACTCTTCATACAAAAGGGCCTACTGCTACGGAGAAGCCTAGACCCAGTGTCCAACGAGAGAGTGCACCAGATTCTCATACCCCGACGAGATGCAGGTATGGTGTTGGAGATGTACCACAATCAATCCGGTCACTTTGGGGTCCAAAAGACTGAAGCTACTATCCGCCAGCGGTTTTACTGGGTAGGCATGAGAGAAGACATGGAGAAGTGGTGTCGAGAGTGTGTAGCCTGTGCCTTGAAACGAAGTGAGCACCATGATCAGAGGGCACCACTGAGACCCATTGTAAGTACCCGTCCTCTTGAACTTGTCGCCATCGACCATGTAAAACTGGAGCCTAGTCGCTCAGGGTATGCTTATGCCATGACTATTATTGATCATTTCACAAAGTTTGTTGTAGCAGTGCCTGTGAGAGACCAGACAGCCAAGACTACAGCCGAAATGTTCTGGAAGCACTTCCTCCTGCCCTATGGATGTCCAGAAAAGATCCTCATCGATCAAGGACCTGCTTTTGAGTCCCATCTGTTCCGTGAACTGTGCCGCTTACACAACTGTAAGAAGATCCGGACGACGGCCTACCATCCTCAAGGTAACGGATTATGTGAAAAAATGAATCAGACCTTGATAGAGATGCTGAGGGCCGTGCCTCCTGAAAACAGAGGAGATTGGCCCAGTCTGTTGCCACAGCTCATGTTCACATACAATCATACCATACATTGTTCCACCGGGTATACCCCTTTTTACTTGATGTTTGGGCGCCAAGGGACATTGCCTGCTGATCATTCATTGGACATACATGTGCCTGATTGCATTAACCCATTACCTAACACCGACTGGGTTGCTGAGCACCAAAGGCGATTAGATGCAGCCAAAGCCATTGTTCAGGAACGTATGGACCTTGCTAGAGACCGACAGCAGAGAGACTATGATCAGGCAGCCCATGCAGAACCCTTGACCATAGGGGCCGTGGTCTGGTTAAAGAATAACCGTCGTACCAGCAAATTGGACAGTAAGTGGGAGCGAAGTCCCTATGTTGTCACTGCAATCCCAAATGTTGGAACTCACACTTATGAGATCACCCGGGAAGACAAGGGATCCCAAATTGTACACCGAAACCGGTTAAAGCTCTGCCTGACACCAGAACCTAGTGACGAGAGTTCTGGATCTGAATATCCTGTGTCAGAGTCAGCACTACAGCCCGAGGATCCTATGCAGGCTGTTAGTAATCTGAGGTATGACGCTGATCCCATGCATTGGCTTCTGACACCTTGGTTGAACTTGCTGGTGCCTGCTCCGGCACCTACTGTAGCTTCACCTCCAGAAGAGCCGGTTCAAGATACTCCGGATCCAGTTCCCCCTCTCGTTGATATTGTTGTTCCTGTTGTTCCAGCTGTTCCTGACCAAGGTCTCACGGATGGAGACCCTCCTGTTGCTCCTCTCCCTCCTACCTCGTTGTTAAGGGAAGAGGAGACCCCTGTTTTGAGAAGATCTACCCGGATGACCAGGGGACGTCCGCCAGTCCGTTTAGGAGACTTTGATTATTCTGGTGGTGTCTCCTCCCAAACAGTTGCCACGGGCAATACCTTGTTGGACATTTGTGCGCAAGAATGGACTCCCCCACGTGAGCCCTTGCCTGTGCTACACCCACAGGAAACCCCTGGGTAGTTCCGTTATTATGCTGTCATTTTATTGTGCAACTTCATACTAAGGAAATGTGCCCAGAGATGGACTCCACCGCATGAGAGCCTCTGTGATTTAATAAGAAATAACCTGGGTACGGACTCATGTTTGTTATTTGAGCCTCCAAGAACTTTTATACCGTTTTCTACTGTTTTATCATGGACTTATTCATTGTCATGGACTATCCTGGTTCTAATGTTACGCTGTGCCAGGTCAGCGCCCCCGTTCCATTCACTATCCTGAGAGAAGAGAACGACGCCCCTTGTCATCACACTTCACTTTTGCCAATTGGACCTGATGTAAATGTAAATGCAGATGAATTACATGTATGTATGCCTGCATGTCTCTATTTTCTATTTCAGGTAGAGATTCCAGTTGGGAGACCCATGATGGAGTACGAGGTCGTACTCAGCTTAAAGCAGTGGGGTATGTAGTGTACGGGAACTGTAATACCCGTCACTACCGAAGGTCACTTGGTGTGCTGTCGTCCCTCCTTAATTATGGGGAAGTTGGTATATGTCAGTTTTATAAAATGTCATGTAATGTAATGCATGTATCTCCCTGTTGCTATGAAACTTGCAAGTACAGGCCGGCTAGGGGTGTCATTCCAGCTCTTAGGCATTAGAGGGAGCTAGGGAGCCCTAGTTTATATAAGGGCCAGACAAGGAAGGGAAAGTCAGTGTAACCTGATCTAGTGTGGAGTGCAGAAGTCAGTCTAGACCACAGCTCAGAAGTTTCTAGAGCCTGAGGAAGTTTCCAGAAGCTGAGAGAGACAGAGGCAAAGATCAGGAAAGCAAGAGGTACTCAGAAAGACAGAGGAGGTACTTATTAAAGCTATAGCCAAGGAGATAAAGCCAGAACTAGGTTAATGGGCCTTGGTGAAGAATTGCTACATTCCAGGATCAGACAGAGTTAGAGTGCAAGCTCCTTTGCTGCAAGTCCTGTGTTCAACACTCTGTAATTACCCTGCTGTACTGAATTGCCTGCATCGACCGAATTGCAAAATCGACTGTATGCTGAGGAACTGCGTTTCCAATATTGTCTCTGCCTGCAAACTACTAAAGTTGAAGTTCTGTTTTAACACCACGTTTCCTCAAATTTATTCCTGCATCCGCAAACGGCGTGCCACCGTTTACTTGGCACTGGCGTCACGAACTATTTCTACCTATACCTGCCCTTGCAGAGAGTCAGCTGTACCAGGTTAGTGTATATTGCACTACATCACCCAGAAACACCTATTGCACACAACTTGAGTACACTGCACACCTCTCCCTCCTCTGCCGCAGCACAGGCATCTGTATTGCCGTCCTGAGGACGGCAATACAGATGACTATGGAGATGAGCGCTTCCGCAATGGAGGCGCTCATCTCCTGCTCTGCCCTGCCGCCGGCTGCGGCCGCCCCCACTTGTCACCAGGGCCGCGGCCTTGCGGCACTCAGGCTTGCCGGCCCACCGGGAAATTTCCCGCTATCCCGGCAGGCCAGTCCGGCCCTGCGCTCGGCGCCTTTCGGGTGACAGCGCTGGGGTGCGGGGCACCCACTGCACCCCGTGTAGGATCGGCCCTGTCCCTACCCTATCTGTCCCTTCTGCTGCAGCTCTCCCTGACTAAGACTGAGCCGAACCATGTGTCATCGGGTGCTATAGAGCACCCGATGACGAGTTCCAGCCAGCCAATCACTGTAATGCCACTAACCAACATGGCTACGGCATTACAGTGAGTGCCAGTACCTCCGCGCACGTTTATTGGCTGCATAGCGAGTAAAAAAGTGTTCTGTCACGACCATGGTCATGGTCGTGACTCCTGATCCGCATGCAGTTGCCTGCGGTTTGGTTTTTGTCAATCACATTGTGAGGGCGGCTGGATTGTTGCCTCACATGTGGTTGCCGCTGGCAACATGTTTGTACTTGGCAGTATAGCAGCCTGAGCTGTTGCTTGGCAGCTTACTGCAATCTGCATGCAGTTGCACCTGGCAACCTGTCTTTGTATGTGTGCCTTTTTATATGTTTGGTGTGCACGAGGTTTGGGTGTGTGCACTGTGACATTTTCCCTTCACTTGTGGCTGCCCGAGGCAACGTGTTGTATTGTGTACATGTGGTGGCAGTGTCTCGGCCTTCTGGCTGACTCCCAGGACACAGTTGCCACGCATGTCATTGCCTGCGGTAACTGCTGCAGTGTGATAAGTCTTTGTACACTTCCCCTGTATGTGGCTGTTTTCCCTTGCCTGGTGTAGGAAGGGTTAACTCCCTTCTGTGTGTGTGAGCACTGGGTGTGTCTGTGTGGGTGTGGCTACATGGGCTATTTAGCCTCTGCTGAGAGCAGTAGTCAGAGGGGTACTTCAGCCATAGTCTGCTGGAGTCATCCTCCTACTTAATACCACCTGCCAGTGAGGGCCACCCTTGTGGTCATAGATGTTTATACGTTAAGTTGATGTTGTATTCCTTTTGTTATTTGATGCAGCTATGGATCTGGGTTCTTGTATGTGTGTTGGCTGTGTCCATTTAAGTATGGTGTGGACATCAGCGTGTCAGCACAGGGATCCAGTCAGCAAGGCTGTGGAACTAGTGCAGTTCACCTGCCATATCCATAGGTCTGTTTTTGGTACCCCTTTTCCTTGCAGCTTGGCCAGTGAGACTCCTGTTCCTCCGTGTCTAGGAGGAACAGGTCGTCTTACCCTGCTCCTTGTTCCAGGGCAATCCTGAAGGCTAGCAGGGATTATTAGGTTCCGGTGTATGAGCCCTCCCACCATCAGGGTTGGCTCATATGGTTAGGAGTCAGGGTCAGATTAGGGACGCGATAGGAGGTGACCTGCTCCCTAACTCTGTTGTCCTGGCCGAGCAGCCACTTACATCTTCTGGTATCGCATTGCTGAGGGTTTTCCCCATCCTCAGCCGTGACATGTTCAGCCGAGCATGCTCACCCAACACTAATAGTTGCCTGTGTTTATTCACACTCAAATGGAAGTATCTGAAGAAACCGTAGCCTGTTCTGAACACATTGTTCAAAATGATGCCTTAATGGGGCAGATGCCTATTAGTGTTTACACACACCCAGTAAAAGTGCAGTGGCTTGTTCTGAACAACCAATCAAAAATTATCTCTTTTATTGGGATCAGTGGCAGGACAGTATGGAATCTGATGGACAGGAGATGTGCAGCTGTTTAGTGGTAGTAGTGGCAGTAGTAGCAGCAGCACAGTAGAGAGCCTGACAGATAAGGCAGGAGATGTGTGGATGTGTAGGTGTAGTACTAGTAATAGCAATAATAGCCATAGTGGAAGCAGCAGTGCAGTACGGAACCTGACAGGAGATGTGCTGATGTTTAGAAGAAGTAGTAGTGACTGGAACATGATAGGCAGACAGTGGCTGATTGTGCTGTAGTCAAATAGCCACTGTGAGCATTTGCAGATCAATACATTGGCCACACCTGGAAGTATGTGTAAATCTCTGGCACATGTAAATTCATGCCACAATTTTGTCTGCTGATGATGCCACCTTCCACGCTGAATACCCTCTCTGACAGTACACTGGAGGCATGAAAAGACAGTACACCAATAGGAAACTAGACCAGTTTCAGACAATGTTCCAGGCTGCTATGCCATGCCATGGGGTCAGGGAACATGGTATTTGCTGGAAAAAGGGCACAGTCCATGTAGGACTGAACCTAGTTGTTCAGGCAGTGCAAATCTATTTGCTAATCTGCACAAGGTTATAAAAGCGAGAAAATAAAACTGCTCATCATATTAATTAAGCCGAATTAGCTTCTGCTGGTGCTGTTTCTGCAACTTGTCAGAGCAGAGAAGGCAGAGGGTCAGACACGCATGTGGCAGTGGTCTGCCCAATAAAATAGGCGGCAAGCTGTGTATAGGATGTATCCTGGTAATAAAACTATTTTGCCTCCTTTATAGATTTAGGAAAAGATTCCCTCATTTTGTTTTGATAGCGAGGGTCTAGTAGCATAGCTAGCCAGTCGTCAGGATACAGCTTTCCATGCTCACCAGCATGCCCAAGGAGGACCCAGTTCTTCCAGGCTAGTCTGGCCAGTGTCATCATCTTCATCAGCAGCAGCAGCAGCCTTGTCCTCCTGCTCTACTAACTTCTACTCCTCCTCCTCCTCCTCCAGTGGTAGTTCTTCATCCTTTTCCTCCTTCTTCATGAGACTTTGTTCATGTCGGTCTCCAACAGCTACAGGGCAACGAGCAAGACCTAGATTCCTAGAAGCTGTTTTTCTTCCATCATAGCTTTTTGTATCAACGTGAGTTTTTGTTCTAACATAAATACCAGGGGGATGACATCATAGATGTCGGTGCTGTCCTTACAAAGGGCCTGAGTATGCAACATGCATCCCTGATGAGCTGTCACTGCTAGTGATGAGCGGCAAGGGCAATATTCGAATTTGCGATATTTCACAAATATTTAGGCGAATATTCGTTCTATATTTGAGAATTTGCAACTATTTTCTTTATTGTGAAAATCGGCAATGTAATATGCACGTATTGCGCACGCAGTACAGGCGTCGGTCACTGTTGCTACATTTTTCAAACTGCTAGAAGTTTCCTGAGAAAATGGTTGGCACGGCAGAACATTACAATAGCTTTATATGCAGATAGAGTGCTCCAATATATTGTCGATTGCTCAAATCGGCAATTAATGATGCACATATTTTTGCGCAATACGTGCAACTTCACATTTTAGCAGGTCTGACTACATATTTCTAATTGGTGCACTAAGTATTGTTGTTATATGCGTTTCTGTAGGACCGCGCAAATTCCTAATGGTTAACCTCTTGCCGCAACTGTAACGCCGAAAGGTGTCATCGCGGCGGCTCCCCCAGGCTACGCTAACGCCGATTGGCGTCATCTCGCGTGAGCCGAGATTTCCTGTGAATGCGCGCACACAGGCGCGCGCGCTCACAGGAACGGAAGGTAAGAGAGTGGATCTCCAGCCTGCCAGCGGCGATCGTTCGCTGGCAGGCTGGAGATGTGTTTTTTTTTAACCCCTAACAGGTATATTAGACGCTGTTTTGATAACAGCGTCTAATATACCTGCTACCTGGTCCTCTGGTGGTCCCCTTTGTTTGGATCGACCACCAGAGGACACAGGTAGCTCAGTAATATGTTGCACCAAGCACCACTACACTACACCCCCCCCCTGTCACTTATTAACCCCTTATTCACCCTTGATCACCCCTGATCACCCCATATAGACTCCTTGATCACCCCCCTGTCATTGATTACCCCCCTGTCATTGATCACCCCCCTGTAAAGCTCCATTCAGATGTCCGCATGATTTTTACGGATCCACTGATAGATGGATCGGATCCGCAAACCGCATACGGACGTCTGAATGGAGCCTTACAGGGGCATGATCAATGACTGTGGTGATCACCCCATATAGACTCCCTGATCACCCCCCTGTCATTGATCACCCCCCTGTAAAGCTCCGTTCAGACGTCCGCATGATTTTTACGGATCCACTGATAGATGGATCGGATCTGCAAAACGCATACGGACGTCTGAATGGAGCCTTACAGGGGCGTGATCAATGACTGTGGTGATCACCCCATATAGACTCCCTGATTACCCCCCTGTCGTTAATTACCCCCCTGTAAAGCTCCATTCAGACGTCCGCATGATTTTTACGGATCCACTAATAGATGGAACGGATCCGCAAAACGCATACGGACGTCTGAATGGAGCCTTACAGGGGCGTGATCAATGACTGTGGTGATCACCCCATATAGACTCCCTGATCACCCCCCTGTCATTGATTACCCCCCTGTCATTGATCACCCCCCTGTAAAGCTCCATTCAGACGTCCGCATGATTTTTACGGATCCACTGATATATGGATCGGATCCGCAAAACGCATACGGACGTCTGAATGGAGCCTTACAGGGGCGTGATCAATGACTGTGGTGATCACCCCATATAGACTCCCTGATCCCCCCCCTGTCATTGATTACCCCCCTGTCATTGATCACCCCCCTGTAAAGCTCCATTCAGACGTCCGCATGATTTTTACGGATCCACTGATAGATGGATCGGATCCGCAAAACACATACAGGCGTCTCCCTGGAGCCTTCCAGGGGGGGTGATCACCCCATATAGACTCCCTGATCACCCCCCTGTCATTGATCACCCCCCCTGTCATTGATCACCCCCCCTGTCAGGCTGCATTCAGATGTCCGTATGATTTTTACGGATCCACGGATACATGGATCGGATCCGCAAAACACATACGGACATCTGAATGGAGCCTTATAGGGGGGGGGGTGATCAATGACAGGGGGGTGATCACCCCATATAGACTCCCTGATCACCCCCCTGTCATTGATCACCCCCCTGTCATTGATCACCCCCCTGTCATTGATCACCCCTCTGTCCTTACATTTTCACCCCTCTGTCCATTCAGACATTTTTTTGGCCCAAGTTAGCGGAAATTATTATTTTTTTTCTTACAAAGTCTCATATTCCACTAACTTGTGTCAAAAAATGAAATCTCACATGAACTCACCATACCCCTCACGGAATCCAAATGCGTAAAATTTTTTAGACATTTATATTCCAGACTTCTTCTCACGCTTTAGGGCCCCTAGAATGCCAGGGCAGTATAAATACCCCACATGTGACCCCATTTCGGAAAGAAGACACCCCCAGGTATTCCGTGAGGGGCATGGCGAGTTCCTAGAATTTTATATTTTTTGTCACAAGTTAGCGGAAAATGATGATTTTTTTTTTTTTTTTTCCCCTTACAAAGTCTCATATTCCACTAACTTGTGACAAAAAATAAAAACTTCCATGAACTCACTATGCCCATCACGAAATACCTGGGGGTGTCTTCTTTCCAAAATGGGGTCACTTGTGGGGTAGTTATACTGCCCTGGCATTCTAGGGGCCCAAATGTGTGGTAAGAAGTTTGAAATCAAATTCTGTAAAAAATGACCAGTGAAATCCGAAAGGTGCTCTTTGGAATATGGGCCCCTTTGCCCACCTAGGCTGCAAAAAAGTGTCACACATCTGGTATCTACGTATTCAGGAGAAGTTGGGGAATGTGTTTTGTGGTGTCATTTTACATATACCCATGCTGGGTGAGAGAAATATCTTGGCAAAAGACAACTTTTCCCATTTTTTTATACAAAGTTGGCATTTGACCAAGATATTTCTCTCACCCAGCATGGGTATATGTAAAATGACACCCCAAAACACATTCCCCAACTTCTCCTGAGTACGGCGATACCACATGTGTGGCACTTTTTTGCAGCCTAGGTGGGCAAAGGGGCCCACATTCCAAAGAGCACCTTTCGGATTTCACCGGTCATTTTTTACACATTTTGATTTCAAACTACTTACCACACATTTGGGCCCCTAGAATGCCAGGGCAGTATAACTACCCCACAAGTGACCCCATTTTGGAAAGAAGACACCCCAAGGTATTCGCTGATGGGCATAGTGAGTTCATAGAAGTTTTTATTTTTTGTCACAAGTTAGTGGAATATGAGACTTTGTAAGAAAAAAAAAAAAAAAAAAATCATCATTTTCCACTAACTTGTGACAAAAAATAAAAAGTTCTATGAACTCACTATGCCCATCAGCGAATACCTTAGGGTGTTTACTTTCCGAAATGGGGTCATTTGTGGGGTGTTTCTACAGTCTGGGCATTGCAGAACCTCAGGAAACATGACAGGTGCTCAGAAAGTCAGAGCTGCTTCAAAATCGGAAATTCACATTTTTGTACCATAGTTTGTAAACGCTATAACTTTTACCCAAACCATTTTTTTTTTACCCAAACATTTTTTTTTTATCAAAGACATGTAGAACAATAAATTTAGAGAAAAATGTATATATGGATGTCGTTTTTTTTGCAAAATTTTGGAACTGAAAGTGAAAAATGTCATTTTTTTGCAAAAAAATCGTTAAATTTCGATTAATAACAAAAAAAGTAAAAATGTCAGCAGCAATGAAATACCACCAAATGAAAGCTCTATTAGTGAGAAGAAAAGGAGGTAAAATTCATTTGGGTGGTAAGTTGCATGACCGAGCAATAAACCGCTAAAGTTGTGGAGTGCCGATTTGTAAAAAAGGGCCTGGTCTTTAGGGGGGTATAAACCTGTGGTCCTTAAGTGGTTAATGAGGTAACCTCTTTAAGTTAAACCATCCAATTTTATGTACACAGGCAAAACACCGGATTCACCAGATATTCTTCTCCCACAACAGCTCCTGTGAGACATCAAAACTGCACCAATAGTGAAGTACAGTACATGACGCTCATGCGCACTTTTTACTGGTATACTCACAAGCGCAGGTGGAATGCAGGCACATCAAACCAATATAACCAGCTTGTATTCCTCCTTCTCATGCAATTCCTATAGGATGTTAAAAGTTGCTCCAATAGTTAAGAACCGCCGTTCACTTTGACATAATTTTTGTTTTATTATACTCACATTTTATGGAGCTGGAGAGAGATTTAATCAAAGAGATCAGGACCACATGGGATATTTTGTCTTTGGAGAAATATCTGTCTGAAGACAAAATCCCGAAAGGTCTTAGATGGCAGTTGCCATTAAATTCTGATGATGTAGATGATCTGAGAGAATGGGAAAAATTGCTGAATGACTGTGGTTTAAGAGTCTTGAGATTTATCATCTGTATACGTAAAAACAAATTGAAATGAATTAACAAAAATATAGAGAGACTCCAGCAGGTACTAGAACCATTCAAAGATGGAAAGGGATATATAGATTTAAGTGCTAAATGCAAAACTAACATAGGAAAAATAGAGACCGAGATAAAAAATAGAAAGCAGAAAACATATTTTAAAGTTTGTGATGACTATGAGAAAACAGGATTTATAAGTGGAAAGGGAAAAATGAGGAGAAACAAAACCTCAATAGGGGAGAACCAAACGATTGTAATACAGGTATACCCGTTCAGGGTGAGTGCATCGGGAATCAAAGGAATATACCAGGTAGGAACACTTATATGAAGGAAAGGAATTATATACCACAAAGAGGTAACTATGAAGCGCAGAACCATAGACCCTACATGAACCATAGACCTTACATGCGATCACATCGGGGACACTATCAGCCCGATTTTAGACAACATAATGGTTTTAAGCAGGAAGATTTTTATCAGCAACATAGGAATTTTCACTCACAAAATGTGTGGAGGCCACCATTTCAACAATACCGCCAACAATATGGGAATGTGAATATGTATCAGCAAGGCTACTCTTGTGGTGAGCAACATAGAAGTGGGAAAGGTTACCAGCAAAGATATTACAGAGAGGAACATAAAAAAAGGGGAGGATGATGTACGACCACACAATAAAAGGGAAGTAACTCCAGACAAACAAAATTTCCCCCACCAAGGGATAAAAGGGATTCAGAGGAGTGAGGTGGGGAGGAAAAATAAGTGGAGAAGCAAAGAAGGGGGACCCCACAAAATAGAAGCCATACAGAGGAAAAAGGGGAGGAGCGAAGCACAGGCCAAAACCCCAAAAAGAGCAAAGGGGAGAGACAGGAATCTTCAATTTGAGTAGTTATGTTCTCTCAGAGCAAGAAAAGAGTGTGTTAGGGAGGGGCCTGAAATTTGCACCGACTAAGGGTTTGAACAAATTTGAGGCATTTTCTGATGTCCATAAGTACATAAGAAAACTTAATTTGGCTAACTAGCAAACAGACACCGGGACTGAAGAACGCGGGGCAAGATAGTGGAATAATTCACACACAGCTACATTAAAGATCAAAGTTTTTTGCAAAAAATAAGAATAATGACTGCATAGAGGCATTTAAGAGAGGAGTGCTAAAAGAAATAGAGAAGATCGATGTGAAACAGAGGACATATAACCTAACAAAGGATGAAAAAGCGGCATTGGAAAATCTGGAAAAAAAACGCAATATAGTTATAAAGCCTGTGAATAAAGGAGGAGGGTTGGTGATAATGGACACCCAGAATTATGAGGCGGAGTTGCAGAGGCAGTTAGCAGATAAGGAAACCTATCTCCTTTTGAAGAAAAACCCATTACCAGAGTATAAATTAGAGTTAGATAAGTTGCTACAAATAGGTTATAAGGAGGGAGTCATTAATAAAAAAGAATATGAGTATTTAACCATCAAAACCCCAGTAGCACCCGTTATATACCACCTGCTGAAAATTCATAAAAGCCTGATTGACCCCCCGAGGAGACCTATTGTCTCCGGAATCAACTCTCTAACCAGCAGATTAACAGAGTACATCGATTATTGTCTTCAGTTATGCTATTAAATCACCATCTTTTTAAAAAGATACGGGGAGTGTCACTGAATTGGTGAACAGTTTAGGACCCTGTGGAGAGGATGTATGGTCAGCAACTGCCGACGTCACCTCTCTATATACTATTATCCCTAAGGAATTAGGTTTGAAAGTAATAAAGGCAGCACTTAACGGGGACCCAACTATGTCAAAATTACAAAGGGACTTTATTGTCGAGCCACAATTGTTTGAGCCACAATTATTTCTGGTTCAACAAAAATTTCTACCTGCAGAAGGTTGGGACGGCAATGGGGGCGAAATTCTCCCCAAGCTTCACCAACCTTTTTATGTCATCATGGGAGATAGAAAAAATCAACCCAATCCTCTCTAAGAATACACAGTCTGGTAAATAACGATTATCGCTATTCCTTTCTAACTCATTATGCTGCGCAAGCTGGTCTTGTAAAGAATGTGATTAGAAAAAACTGGGCACTACTTAAAAATGATCCTGTCATGGGAAAAGAAATCCCAGATTGTCCTGGTGTTATTTGCAGAAAAGCTCCCAATCTTCGTAACCATTTAGTACATAGTGCCATCCCTATAGATAGTGGAAAGAAAGGGCAGAATAAATTCTCGTGGTGTAGGTTCTGCCTCCCCTGTAAGGAATAATAAAAAAAAGAAAGACAAGTGTCTGTAGTACAATCTAATAAAAGACATAAAGATTTTAAAATTGTGGGGGAAATGACATGTGAGAGTTCGGGGGTGGTCTACATGCTGGAGTGCCCCTGTGGCCTCCAGTATGTATGTCGCACAATGAGGAAGCTTAAAACCTGTGTGCAGGAACATATAAGAAATATCAAGAAAGGTCTTGAAACACATGGGGTTTCTTTACACTTTAAAATTTCTCACCCAAAAAATCCAAAGAGGACTTACCTTTATGGGAATAGAATTGGTGAAGGGGAATTGGCGGGGAGGAGATACCGTAGCGAAGATAGACCGTCGCAAAGTGAGGTGGATGTATGAGATGGACACGATCCAGCCGCAGGGTCTGAACGTGGAATTCGATTTAAAACCATGCCTGACGGAATAGGTAGATTCACTCTGTGCTACTCTATACTATATTGGAGTGGATCTGCCTGCTCATACAGGATTGGTTGGGGAAAACCATGTGATGTTCCCTCGGCTGGACGGTGTAGTTTGAGATTTATGAATGGACTGTATGAAAAGTGATAAAACTTTAGGCGGTAAATGTGAAATATAAAAGAGGGTGGCAGAATATCTATTTGATACACTTTTTGCGGGTGAATTAGAAGCGAATGGTGTTGATTTTAAATAGGAGATTTTAATGAAAGAATATCAAGATGAGGGGAAGGAAGGGGAGTTGTAATATGAGGATATTTAAAGACCTAACGGAGAGTTTGAGGTTACGCCCCTGATGAAGCTTGGAGCGAAACCCGGGTTGGGCAGGAGCACTAGGCGTTGATTTGATTTATTTTGCATGTATTTCTACTTGCGCATATGAGTATAATAAAAAATAATTATGTCAAAGTAAACGGCGGTTCTTCACTATTGGAACAACTTTTAACATTCTATAGGAATTGCGTGAGAAGGAGTAATACAAGCTGGTTATAGTGGTTTGATGTGGCTGCATTCCACCCGCGCTTGTGAGTATACCAGTAAATAGTGCGCGTGAGCGTTATGTACAGTACTCCACTATTGGTGCGGTTTTGATGTCTCACAGGAGCTGTTGTGGGAGAAGAATATCTGGTAAATACGATGTTTTGCCTGTATACATAAAATTGATTGGTTCGAGTTAAAGAGGTTACCTCATTAACCATTAGGAATTTGCGCTGTCCTCCAGAAACGCATATAGATACTGTGAATTGAGCCCAGTTCACTTTTGGGACCTGCAGCAGTAAACAATTGAGGCAAAGTATTAGAGTTTTATATTTTACAAGAGTTGTTGTGAACTTGTGACATCACAGCCCTATGTCAGTAGCATGTATAAATGGACAGCACAACCTATCAGCTACACTATATCAATATATAACCTACACTGACTATCTCCCCCTAACTATCTGAATTATATACAGGGAGTGCAGAATTATTAGGCAAGTTGTATTTTTGAGGATTAATTTTATTATTGAACAACAACCATGTTCTCAATGAACCCAAAAAACTCATTAATATCAAAGCTGAATATTTTTGGAAGTAGTTTTTAGTTTGTTTTTAGTTTTAGCTATTTTAGGGGGATATCTGTGTGTGCAGGTGACTATTACTGTGCATAATTATTAGGCAACTTAACAAAAAACAAATATATACCCATTTCAATTATTTATTTTTACCAGTGAAACCAATATAACATCTCAACATTCACAAATATACATTTCTGACATTCAAAAACAAAACAAAAACAAATCAGTGACCAATATAGCCACCTTTCTTTGCAAGGACACTCAAAAGCCTGCCATCCATGGATTCTGTCAGTGTTTTGATCTGTTCACCATCAACATTGCGTGCAGCAGCAACCACAGCCTCCCAGACACTGTTCAGAGAGGTGTACTGTTTTCCCTCCTTGTAAATCTCACATTTGATGATGGACCACAGGTTCTCAATGGGGTTCAGATCAGGTGAACAAGGAGGCCATGTCATTAGATTTTCTTCTTTTATACCCTTTCTTGCCAGCCACGCTGTGGAGTACTTGGACGCGTGTGATGGAGCATTGTCCTGCATGAAAATCATGTTTTTCTTGAAGGATGCAGACTTCTTCCTGTACCACTGCTTGAAGAAGGTGTCTTCCAGAAACTGGCAGTAGGACTGGGAGTTGAGCTTGACTCCATCCTCAACCCGAAAAGGACCCACAAGCTCATCTTTGATGATACCAGCCCAAACCAGTACTCCACCTCCACCTTGCTGGCGTCTGAGTCGGACTAAAGCTCTCTGCCCTTTACTAATCCAGCCACGGGCCCATCCATCTGGCCCATCAAGACTCACTCTCATTTCATCAGTCCATAAAACCTTAGAAAAATCAGTCTTGAGATATTTCTTGGCCCAGTCTTGACGTTTCAGCTTGTGTGTCTTGTTCAGTGGTGGTCGTCTTTCAGCCTTTCTTACCTTGGCCATGTCTCTGAGTATTGCACACCTTGTGCTTTTTGGCACTCCAGTGATGTTTCAGCTCTGAAATATGGCCAAACTGGTGGCAAGTGGCATCTTGGCAGCAGCACGCTTGACTTTTCTCAGTTCATGGGCAGTTATTTTGCGCCTTGGTTTTTCCACACGCTTCTTGCGACCCTGTTGACTATTTTGAATGAAACGCTTGATTGTTCGATGATCACGCTTCAGAAGCTTTGCAATTTTAAGAGTGCTGCATCCCTCTGCAAGATATCTCACTATTTTTGACTTTTCTGAGCCTGTCAAGTCCTTCTTTTTACCCATTTTGCCAAAGGAAAGGAAGTTGCCTTATAATTATGCACACCTGATATAGGGTGTTGATGTCATTAGACCACACCCCTTCTCATTACAGAGATGCACATCACCTAATATGCTTAATTGGTAGTAGGCTTTCGAGCCTATACAGCTTGGAGTAAGACAACATGCATAAAGAGGATGATGTGGTCAAAATACTCATTTGCCTAATAATTCTGCACGCAGTGTACAGGGTGGGCCATTTATATGGATACATCTTAATAAAATGGGAATGGTTGGTGATATTAACTTCCTGTTTGTGGCACATTAGTATATGTGAGGGGGGAAACTTTTCAAGATGGGTGGTAACCATGGCGGCCATTTTGAAGTTGGCCATTTTGAATCCAACTTTTGTTTTTTCAATAGGAAGAGGGTCATGCGACACATCAAACTTATTGGGAATTTCACAAGAAAAACAATGGTGTGCTTGGTTTTAACGTAACTTTATTCTTTCATGAGTTATTTACAAGTTTCTTACCACTTATAAAATGTGTTCAATGTGCTGCCCATTGTGTTGGATTGTCAATGCAACCCTCTTCTCCCACTCTTCACACACTGATAGCAACACCGCAGGAGAAATGCTAGCACAGGCTTCCAGTATCTGTAGTTTCAGGTGCTGCACATCTCGTATCTTCACAGCATAGACAATTGCCTTCAGATGACCCCAAAGATAAAAGTCTAAGGGGGTCAGATCGGGAGACCTTGGGGGCCATTCAACTGACCCACGACGACCAATACACTTTCCTGGAAACTGTTCATCTAGGAATGCTCGGACCTGACACCCATAATGTGGTGATGCACTATCTTGCTGGAAAAACTCAGGGAACATGCCAGCTTCAGTGCATAAAGAGGGAAACACATCATCATGTAGCAATTTCGCATATCCAGTGGTCTTGAGGTTTCCATTGATGAAGAATGGCCCCACTATCTTTGTACCCCATATACCACACCATACCATCAATTTTTTTGTTCCAACAGTCTTGAAGGGATCTATCCAATGTGGGTTAGTGTCAGACCAATAGCGGTGGTTTTGTTTGTTAACTTCACCATTCACATAAAAGTTTGCCTCATCAGTGAACAAAATCTTCTGCGTAAACTGAGGGTCCTGTTCCAATTTTTGTTTTGCCCATTCTGCAAATTCAGTGCACCGATCTGGGTCATCCTCGTTGAGATGCTGCAGTAGCTGGAGTTTGTAAGGGTGTCATTTGTGAGTAGCTAATATCCGCCGAAGGGATGTTCGACTAATGCCACTCTCCAGTGAAATGCGGCGAGTCCTACGCTGTGGGCTCTTGCTGAATGAAGCTAGGACAGCCACTGATGTTTCTTCATTAGAGACAGATTTCATGCGCCCACATTTTGGCAAATCCAACACTGAACCAGTTTCACGAAACTTAGCAAGCAGTTTGCTAACTGTAGCATGGGAGATGGGTGGTCTCGTAGGGTGTCTTGCATTGAAATCTGCTGCAATGACCCGGTTACTGCGTTCACCAGACATCAACACAATTTCTATCCGCTCCTCACGTGTTAACCTCGGCGACATGTCAATGGCTGTAAACAAAGAGAAACTTGTAAATAACTCATGAAAGAATAAAGTTACGTTAAAAAAGTTTGATGTGTTACATGACCCTCTTCCTATTGAAAAAACAAATGTTGGATTCAAAATGGCCGACTTCAAAATGGCCACCATGGTCACCACCCATCTTGAAAAGTTTCCCCCCTCACATATACTAATGTGCCACAAAAAGGAAGTTAATATCACCAACCATTCCCATTTTATTAAGGTGTATCCATATAAATTGCCCACCCTGTATATAAGCTAACTAACTATCTAATGTAATTAAACAGTAAAGCACAGAGCACAGCAATGACACTGCTGTCTCTCTCAGAACTCCATAAAACTACAGAAAATGGCTGCTGGGGAGGTTCTTATATAGTAAGGGGTAGGCAACTTTCCTATTGGTTGCTAGGGATGTTGCTAAGCTCAGACAAACACAATGCAGCCTTCTCATTGGCCCACAAGCAAGAATGTAGGTTACTGATGAAAAAAAAAATCGAATATATAGCACTATATTCAAAATCTTCGCAAATTCTCGAAGTGGTGATATTCGCGATTAAAATTTGCGATTCAAATACTTGCTCTTAACACTAGTCACTTCCTGAGCTAAATATAACACATGCTCCATGCTTTGGTGGTCTGATATGTGATGTAATCATTGGCCTCTTTACGCAGCTCATACAGATGCTCCAGCATATGCAAAGTGGAATTCCACCAAGTTTGGAACATTACGGATCAAGAGGTACAAAGGCATACCGTTCTGTCACTGCATGTCCAAGAGAGCCTTCTTAGCCACATAAGAATGGCTGAAATGTTCTGAAAACTGCAATACATCTTTAAAAAACGCTGCATCACATTCACATATGCTAGGGAGCACGTATTATTTCCCCCAATTATCGCTTACTAGCTTGCTCAGTTGAAGTTGGTGGGGAGACATTCAGTTTGATGCATATTAGCAACTGAACTTATGGATAGCTTCTATCACCCTGGCTTATCAGTTCTAAGACAGCAAGGCTATGCTTCAGTTTACACATGGAGGAGTGAATGTATCACTGCCCTGTTTCTGTTTGAGACGGGAGGATGTCGATTGAAGAGGACGTGGAGGAGGTGGATAAGCACGTGGTGTGGGTTCCAGACTGACACAAATGTGGAGGTGTCAATAGGACCTGGCCTCGCTGTTGTGGTGGTGCACTGCCGCTGCCATTGCCCCAGTGAGCTGTAAAAGACATATACTGTCCTTCCCTGGCCATAATTTCCACTGGAACCTTGCCACTCTGCAACAATCTCAAGGAGCGGCCCACATTCTCCGCCTCATAAGAGCACAAGTCAGTGATGGCTTTTTTGGAGAAACAGTGGAAGATGACAAGTTTAGGTGAAAAAAATTCTCAGTTAGACAAAGTAGACAATTTTCATTCAGGGTGATTAGCCCTGGTCTTTGCCTACCTTTTCCAATCATACCTTGCT
Source organism: Bufo bufo (assembly GCF_905171765.1). Lineage (NCBI taxonomy): Eukaryota > Metazoa > Chordata > Amphibia > Anura > Bufonidae > Bufo > Bufo bufo. The sequence goes on from NC_053390.1 coordinate 564,561,089, forward strand.
GGAGCAAACGTCCAGAGGCATACAATAAGATACACAACATTATAATACAAAACTATTTACAATTGTAGTACCCCCAGGTCTGGGGTACTACAGATAGATAGTTCTGAGATAGATATGACATAGATAGATAGATAACTTCCAAAAGACCCATTTATTACCCCTGTAGCAACATTTCAGCCCAGCTCAATGGGGCCTTGACAAAGGCCCCATTGAGCTGGGCTGAAACGTTGCTACGGGGGTAATAAACGGGTCTGACACCCTTTATCAACATTGGAGTGCTGCCTCATTATTTGTCTTTTGGAAGTTATCTATGGACTTTGCCGCCTACAGTTTATGAGGGATTGCACCCAACCTTCATTGTTGCTTGCTGCTGTTGCTTTTTGTTTTTTTAGATAGATAGATAGATAGATTTAGATACTACAGGGAGAGATTAAACATACAAGCATATAGGGGCATAGTTATTAAGACTTAATAAGCCTTATACCTGGTGGTGGATCCGCCAGAGTTATGAAGAGGCGCCGGCCTCTACATAACTTCGGAAGATACACCGCTGCTTCTAAATGTAAGACACCTTCCTGGCTTAAATTTAGACCATTTTTTATGCCTAAAACAGGTGTAGAAAATGGTAAATGAGACAGGCCTCCCAGCCCGTCCCCTTGCCCACCCATGCCATGCCCACTTTTTAGACCTGGCGTGAGTGGGGCAAAGTCGCAGATTGCGGCTCAAAGGACCTTTGAGCCGCAATCTGTACCACAAATACACCTAATTTAGGAATATTTCTGTTTAATAAATGACCCCCATAGTATATAGTTATACCTTAGAAGACCTCCTGGAGAATGGTAGGATTCATTTTCTAGAACAGCCTAGGATGAGGTAGGGGTTTTCAGCAGTTGGGACAGACAGGAAGAGGAGGTGCCCGGTCAGGAAAACTGACTTCAGCCCAGACCCGGCAGGACTGAGAGCCCAGTATAAAGATCCTGACCTGCTGTCTCTGCTTGCTGCTACATATACAGACAGAACTCTTCCTTCCGCTGCTGGAGAAAGCTGTGTAGTTGCACTATCAGGGCGCAAGTTACAGAGCAGTGATTAATGCTTGAGGACACTGCTGCTGCATAGAGCATTTGCAACTGCTCATCAGTGAAGGGGACTGGTGCATTTTCATGCAGCGATCTCCTCCACAGTATGGGAGAAGCAGAGGCTGTTTAGACGGCATGATATGCTGGCGGCAAACAATAATTTAGGCGACCACATGAATGATGCAATTACCCTTTACTTCGCCAGATAATAGCTCACGATTGTTCCTATGAACGCTTGTTAGCGATTATCTGGCTGATTCCCTTACCACAATAACGGCGGGCACTGTGGATAAAATGACCACATGTGATCACATGACCACTACCCGAGCTTGTGCAAGGTCTGATATAGCTTTTCAGCCTCCACCAACAGAGTCCACTATTACGAGACATGGCACCTTTGATGCAGACCAATATGTCAGGTTAGGTACACTAGTCTGTGCTAACTGAAATTTTCAACAGTCGTCTTGAAAAGAACGGGCTGCCGGTAATGCTGGAAAATACAGATATTTGTAGAAGCTTTGCCATAGGTTTTTGGGAAAAAAAATAAACACAAGCGTAATAGGATGTCCCCTGGCTGTGACCAAACTATACACTGGTATAGCCGCAGTAAAATATGGAAATAAACACAAACCCAAAAGGATGTCCCCTGGTCGCTCCGCAAAAGATAGGACATGTCCTATACTTCATTGCAACATGGGTCAATGGGTCCGCACCATGATACGGCATGCACATGGCTGGTATCTGTGGCTTGCGGAACCGCAGTTTGCGGACTGCAAAACACGGATATATGAATACAACCTAACTTACCCTGTCCTATCCCTAATGATAATACTGGATTTCTACCTAGTAATTCACTCTACCTAACTAAACAAGACCCTACAATGGTTGTGTGTCTAATTGGTGACTGTCAGAGACATGACAGACATGTCCTGTCGCATCGCTTGCTGAGCTCACAATGGGGTCTGTGTTTCAGGCCTAACATACAGACTGATAACCTCAGTCCTTATTGGTTGACAGACTGACTGTAAAGCATTGTGGGTATGCCCACTAGCCAGGGCCCTGTCCAGAATCATGTGATCCTCGATCTTCATCCTCCCCACTAGTGATGAGCGGGAAGTGCCATATTCGATTTCGACGAAATTCGTGAATATTCGCTTGAATATTCGTCTCATATTCGTCTAAATCGAATTTTCAACATTATTCTAGTTATCACGATTAATATGCTATTTAAATAATCGCGTATTGCGATTTTAACTTAAGGTAACTTTCCTATTGGTTTGATATCTAGAATTAGCGAAGATGACGAATATGACGAATGTATTCGTCATATTCCTCAAAACGAAGATAACAAAGTATTCTTCATCTTCATTTTAGCTACCTATTTGTCAACTTCGCTAATTCTAGCAATCAAATAGGAAGGTTGACTATAGAGACAGCTAATTTTTTTATTCGCTATGCGATTATATTACTTAACTTTTTTTTTTTTATAAATAAAATAATTATACTTGATAATTATTATAATTATTCTATTTATTAAAAAAACAAACAAAGTAATATAATCGCATAGCGAATTAAACACAGCTGTCTCTATAGTCAACCTTCCTATTTGATTGCTAGAATTAGCGAAGTTGACGAAGATGGAGCTAAAATGAAGATGAAGAATACTTCGTTATCTTCGTTTTGAGGAATATGACGAATACATTCGTCATATTCGTCATCTTCGCTAATTCTACCAAGCCAACCATAGTAAACCAGGTCTAAGTTGAAATCGCAGTGCGATTACTTCAAGTTATAATAATCGAATTGCGATTTCAACTTAGAGCTGTGTTTCTAATGGGTCTGCTTGCTAGAATTAACGAAGTTAACGAATATGGAATATAGCAGTGCTAAGTTGAAATCGCAATTCGATTAATTCAAGATATAATAATCGAATTGTGATTTCAACTTAATTCTCACATCCGACAGTACATTCTAGTATGGAGGCGTTCCCATGGTGATGGGGACGCTCCATCAGCATGGAAGTCGGCAGAAGCGGCAACGGGCACTGACTGGAGCAGCCAGGAAGCCAGGAATCCTCAGGACAGGTAAGAACTACTTTTGGGAAGTGGGAAAGAAAAAAATATAACAATAAAAAAAAAATATATATATATATTCGAAATAGCGAATTTATAGTGCTATATTCGAAATATTCTCAAAAAAAAATTGATATTGGAATATTCACGCTCAACACTACTCCCCACCCTGTTTCCCTCACTAATGCACTGAATTTTAAATGCACAATGGTGGGTGCCGTTTTGCTCATGTTGTCGGAAGCGAATCACCGAAAACTTTGGATTTGTTTAGAAGAAGAATTTTAGTGAAATTTGTGATGAATCCGGTTTGTTTAGAATCAATTTGCTCATTTTATACATACGTTTTGGCTTCTGCATATCAATTTTGCTTGCAGTGCGTGTGAAGGGGTTATTTATTTTATGTCCAGAAAGAATCCACTCAGAATTATGGCTGTGGATCTTGCAACCCGCCTCATGCTCATTATTCATGTGGACTCCACCCAGAATTTGCTTGAGTGACCCTCAATGCAGTAATCCGTGTGTAAATCTTCTTGTAAATTAACTGTAGAAGTCCATATTTCAGCTGTGGATTTGTGTAATGGACATCCCTAAATATCAATGGCAGATTTGCCACTTACAAATCCTGAAAGTGTGAATATACCCTTGGCCGTTGCTCCCTGGGGTTCGCTGTAGTGGGAATGTAGTTTTGAAGAAGGAGGCCAGAAATAAACATATAAAAGTCTCTTTACTCAGTTCAAAACATAACTTCAGGTACATTCAATAGCAGGAGATTCCAAGTGCTGTTAAGGTATATGAAGGTAGGTTGGATGGCTGCAAGTTAGCACTTGTAAGTGTAGATATCCACTATCAGATCTAGACCTGTATTGTAACTGGTCCAGTAGCAGTCTGGGTGATGGATGTCTTTGTCATAGTCCCTCACCTTCTAGCAGTGTCTTTGATGCAGGTGTTCAGCTGGTCACTCTGAAGAATCCTTTGCAGGCACAGGAGTTCTGCAGTGTGCTTCCTCTTGTCTCTCAGTTTACACAAGAACTCCCCCTCCTGGCAGAAAGCTGGACCAGCCCACTCCTACCAAGAGGGGAGGAACAGGGTGGTTAGCCCTTTTCCTGCCAACCAATACCTTACTGGTAAATATGGCCAAAACATACAATACAGAATACATAACAATACAAATCTTAGACAGTAATTGCAGATTCCCCCAGGTCTGGGGTGCTGCATATGGTACAGGCTCATGAGCAGCTTTCCCAGGATTGCCATGTTACTCCTCCATTTACACTCTGCCAGTAATGAATGCTGGTAAAATCACCTTTCACTGACATACAGAAGTATTGCAGCATATGGCATGAGTGATTGCATGTTAAATTTCCCATAAATGTTAAAAACATGTTGCATTTAAAAAAAATAACATAAATATAAAAAATTAAAAGAAACTTGTTCCCCATTTATCACTTTGATTCACGGGGCCAGGTGTGATCACATTTACATTGCCTGGTCTTATTAATCAAAGTACAGAGGACGCAGCAATTGCAGAGAGGGCAGAGCCTCTAGAAGCAGCAGTGGCGTTGCTGTTCCCCCATTGAGGCTCAGCTCTCTCTGCAACTGCAGAGCCCTGTGCACTTTAATTGACAGGGTCCGGTGTGATGATGACTTTTACATTGCCTGGCCTGTCAATCAAAGTGCAGAGGGCGCGGCAATTGCAGAGAAAGCAGAGTCTCTAGGTGTAACGGCAACGCCCCCGTTGCTCCTAGAGGCTCATTTGCATATATTAAAACTTCATTTTTCTCAGTAATGCAGGCACATATGAAGATGGGACCAACACAGATGCCTTCCATGTAACAGGTCAGCCAGTTTCATAGGTACAAATCTGCTGACAGATGCCCTTTAAAGAGCATGTCTGTTTTAGTAATTAATTGTATTCTTTATAATGGTACAATTCTGGAGCATCTTTTCTTAGAACCCTGTGTCGTTTCTCTGTTATTTCTCCTATGAATTTGACAGCTTGGTGTTACCAGTTGAGGGGTATTGAGGGGCCAGTATCAGATTGTGTAGGAACACACCCATTTAGCAAGGTAATGGTTGCATCCAGTTGTCTGTTTATTCATAAATGTATGGAAGAAATTGCAGAGCAATTAGTTGGAGATGAGAGCAGATGCTACAGGATTTTTACATCTTGTGGAGTGTAGATTTTACTAAAACAGACATGACAGTTCTTGAATTGGAAAGTCCTTGAAAGTGCTGAGGAACTGAAGAAATCTTGCATCTGGCATGGCATGATGGCATGTAACAGACTAGCTCTATCTAAGGCCTCATGCACACGACTGTGAATAATGGCCGCGTGACGGCCGTCTAAGTAACGGCCGTCACACGGCCATTTTTAGCACCAGTGAAAGTCTATGGGGCTATTCACATGGCCGTTCTTTTAACGGCCAGTGAATAGCGTCCATCCAAAAATAGGACCTGTCCTAATTTTGGCAGTTTTTCACGGCCGGACGGACTCCACTGAAATCAATGGGACCGTTTTTAACGGCCGATTGACAGGAATGTACCCGTTAAAAACGGGTACACAGGCCATTAGGATAGATGAATTACATACAAGTCTATGAAGGGTTGTGAAGACGGCGGCCGCGTCGCGCAGGATAATCGCGTGGCTCGGCTTAATTCGAGCTGCTGCTTCCCTGGTTATAATAGATTGCGAAGTAGGGGTTAAAAAAAAAACTCACCTCAACCACTTGCTCGCGGTGCGGCAGTCTCTTCTCTCTTCATTGAGCAGGACCTGCCAAAGGACCTGCGATCTGCGTGGTGACATAACGTCATCGCACACCTTCTGCAGGTCCCATTCTGTGAAGAGAGAAGAGACTGCTGCAGTGCGAGCAAGTGGATAAGGTGAGTTTTTTTTTGGGGGGGGGGGGGCTGTGGGACACTATGGGGGCATTATATAAACCATGGGGGACATTACGAAGCTGGGGGCCCTAAAAAAAAAAAATACACTCTATGGGGGACATTATTTAAGATGGGGCCTTACATTGGGGGTATTTTTAAGGCTAGGGGCGGTTAAAAAAAATTCTATACACCGTGGGGGACATTTATTTAGCTGGGAGCCTACATGGGGGCATTATTAAAGCTGGGGGCACTATAAAAATATTCCTACAGTATGGGGGAAATTATTTTAGCTGGGGGCCTACCATCCTGTGGGTGTTCTCAGAAGGGTGGGTATAGATATAACTGCCAATTAAATTCATAAATTTTTCATGTCCGTTTTTAACGGACATGAAAAACTGATGCAAAACGGATGCAAAACTGACATTAAAAACAGACACACGGCCAGAAAGTGTGCATGTAGCCTAATTTTCTGTATTAACATTAATTGGGTGGTTTGTAGAAAGATACTGTAAATAGTGTTGAGCGAACTTGTTGAAAATTTGTTTCGGCTGCTTCACCGAATTTTACAAAAAAATTTGCTTTGTGACTAGGGATGAGCGAACCCGAACTGTATAGTTCGGGTTCGTACCGAATTTTGGGGTGTCCGTGACACGGACCCGAACCCGAACATTTTCGTAAAAGTCCGGGTTCGGGTTCGGTGTTCGGTGCTTTCTTGGCGCTTTTTGAAAGGCTGCAAAGCAGCCAATCAACAAGCGTCATACTACTTGCCCCAAGAGGCCATCACAGCCATGCCTACTATTGGCATGGCTGTGATTGGCCAGTGCAGCATGTGACCCAGCCTCTATATAAGCTTGGGTCACGTTGCGCTGCACGCACTCTGCTGATTCAAGCATAGGGAGAGGTTGCAGCTGCGACGTTAGGGCGAGATTAGGCAGTGATTAACTCCTCCAAAAGACTTCATTCAGTGATCGATCTACAGCTGTGGATCATTGAACTGCTGCTATTCAATTGCTCAGTGTTTTTAGGCTGCCCAGAGCGCTTTTTTGTCTCATTTTTCTGGGGTGATCGGCGGCCATTTTGTGGCTTGTCGTGCGCCAGCACAAGCTGCCACCAAGTACATTTAACCATCAATAGTGTGGTTATTTTTTGCTATATCCTACATCAGGGTCAAGCTTTCATCAAGTGCATTTAACCATCAATAGTGTGGTTATTTTTTGGCCATATACTACATCAGAGGCAAGCTGAGCCTGTCACCAAGTGCATTTAACCATCAATAGTGTGGTTATTTTTTGGCCATATACTACATCAGGGGCAAGCTGTCATCAAGTGCATTTAACCATCAAAAGTGTGGTTATTTTTTGCTATATCCTACATCAGGGTCAAGCTTTCATCAAGTGCATTTAACCATCAATAGTGTGGTTATTTTTTGGCCATATACTACATCAGGGGCAAGCTGAGCCTGTCACCAAGTGCATTTAACCATCAATAGTGTGGTTATTTTTTGCTATATCCTACATCAGGGTCAAGCTTTCATCAAGTGCATTTAACCATCAATAGTGTGGTTATTTTTTGGCCATATACTACATCAGGGGCAAGCTGAGCCTGTCACCCAAGTGCATTTAACCATCAATAGTGTGGTTATTTTTTGGCCATATACTACATCAGGGGCAAGTTGAGCCTGTCACCCAGCGCCTAAAAAATAGGCCTCACATTTATATTCATCCAAATCTGTCATTACTGCTTTAGCTGGTCAAGTTATTTAGTATCCGTCAAAGCACAGTTTTTGTTCTGGGTTGAAATACATTTCCCAATTTTGCAATTCTCAAAATTAGTCGTTTCTGCTGTATCAGGCCTACTTTAAATCTATCCCTAAAAGGGTATATTAGATTTAAGGTGCTGATAGGGTAATTCTCAAGAACTTCACACACACGCTACAGTTCAGATCCAAGTCTAATTCTGTGATTAAACGTATACCTGTCACCCAGCGCCTAAAAAATAGGCCTCACATTTATATTCATCCAAATCTGTCATTACTGTTTTAGCTGGTCAAGTTATTTAGTGTCCGTCAAAGCACAGTTTTTGTTCTGGGTTGAAATACAATTCCCAATTTTGCAATTCTCAAAATTAGTGGTTTCTGCTGTATCAGGCCTACTTTAAATCTATCCCTAAAAGGGTATATTAGATTGAAGGTGCTGATAGGGTAATTCTCAAGAACTTCACACACACGCTACAGTGCAGATCCAAGTCTAAATCTGTGATTAAACGTATACCTGTCACCCAGCGCCTAAAAAATAGGCCTCACATTTATATTCAGCTAAATCTGTCATTACTGTTTTAGCTGGTCAAGTTATTTAGTGTCCGTCAAAGCACAGTTTTTGTTCTGGGTTGAAATACAATTCCCAATTTTGCAATTCTCAAAATTAGTGGTTTCTGCTGTATCAGGCCTACTTTAAATCTATCCCTAAAAGGGTATATTAGATTGAAGGTGCTGATAGGGTAATTCTCAAGAACCTCACACACACGCTACAGTGCAGATCCAAGTCTAATTCTGTGATTAAACGTATACCTGTCACCCAGCGCCTAAAAAATAGGCCTCACATTTATATTCATCCAAATCTGTCATTACTGTTTTAGCTGGTCAAGTTATTTAGTGTCCGTCAAAGCACAGTTTTTGTTCTGGGTTGAAATACAATTCCCAATTTTGCAATTCTCAAAATTAGTGGTTTCTGCTGTATCAGGCCTACTTTAAATCTATCCCTAAAAGGGTATATTAGATTTAAGGTGCTGATAGGGTAATTCTCAAGAACTTCACACACACGCTACAGTGCAGATCCAAGTCTAATTCTGTGATTAAACGTATACCTGTCACCCAGCGCCTAAAAAATAGGCCTCACATTTATATTCAGCTAAATCTGTCATTACTATTTTAGCTGGTCAAGTTATTTAGTGTCCGTCAAAGCACAGTTTTTGTTCTGGGTTGAAATACAATTCCCAATTTTGCAATTCTCAAAATTAGTGGTTTCTGCTGTATCAGGCCTACTTTAAATCTATCCCTAAAAGGGTATATTAGATTTAAGGTGCTGATAGGGTAATTCTCAAGAACTTCACACACACGCTACAGTGCAGATCCAAGTCTAATTCTGTGATTAAACGTATACCTGTCACCCAGCGCCTAAAAAATAGGCCTCACATTTATATTCATCCAAATCTGTCATTACTGTTTTAGCTGGTCAAGTTATTTAGTGTCCGTCAAAGCACAGTTTTTGTTCTGGGTTGAAATACAATTCCCAATTTTGCAAATCTCAAAATTAGTGGTTTCTGCTGTATCAGGGTTACTTTAAATCTATCCCTAAAAGGGTATATTAGATTCAAGGTGCTGATAGGTTAATTCTCAAGAACTTCACAAACACGCTACAGTGCAGATCCAAGTCTAATTCTGTGATTAAACGTATACCTGTCACCCAGCGCCTAAAAAATAGGCCTCACATTTATATTCAGCTAAATCTGTCATTACTGTTTTAGCTGGTCAAGTTATTTAGTGTCCGTCAAAGCACAGTTTTTGTTCTGGGTTGAAATACAATTCCCAATTTTGCAATTCTCAAAATTAGTGGTTTCTGCTGTATCAGGCCTACTTTAAATCTATCCCTAAAAGGGTATATTAGATTCAAGGTGCTGATAGGGTAATTCTCAAGAACTTCACACACACGCTACAGTGCAGATCCAAGTCTAAATCTGTGATTAAACGTATACCTGTCACCCAGCGCCTAAAAAATAGGCCTCACATTTATATTCAGCTAAATCTGTCATTACTGTTTTAGCTGGTCAAGTTATTTAGTGTCCGTCAAAGCACAGTTTTTGTTCTGGGTTGAAATACAATTCCCAATTTTGCAATTCTCAAAATTAGTGGTTTCTGCTGTATCAGGCCTACTTTAAATCTATCCCTAAAAGGGTATATTAGATTGAAGGTGCTGATAGGGTAATTCTCAAGAACCTCACACACACGCTACAGTGCAGATCCAAGTCTAATTCTGTGATTAAACGTATACCTGTCACCCAGCGCCTAAAAAAAAGGCCTCACATTTATATTCAGCTAAATCTGTCATTACTATTTTAGCTGGTCAAGTTATTTAGTGTCCGTCAAAGCACAGTTTTTGTTCTGGGTTGAAATACAATTCCCAATTTTGCAATTCTCAAAATTAGTGGTTTCTGCTGTATCAGGCCTACTTTAAATCTATCCCTAAAAGGGTATATTAGATTTAAGGTGCTGATAGGGTAATTCTCAAGAACTTCACACACACGCTACAGTGCAGATCCAAGTCTAATTCTGTGATTAAACGTATACCTGTCACCCAGCGCCTAAAAAATAGGCCTCACATTTATATTCATCCAAATCTGTCATTACTGTTTTAGCTGGTCAAGTTATTTAGTGTCCGTCAAAGCACAGTTTTTGTTCTGGGTTGAAATACAATTCCCAATTTTGCAAATCTCAAAATTAGTGGTTTCTGCTGTATCAGGGTTACTTTAAATCTATCCCTAAAAGGGTATATTAGATTCAAGGTGCTGATAGGTTAATTCTCAAGAACTTCACAAACACGCTACAGTGCAGATCCAAGTCTAATTCTGTGATTAAACGTATACCTGTCACCCAGCGCCTAAAAAATAGGCCTCACATTTATATTCAGCTAAATCTGTCATTACTGTTTTAGCTGGTCAAGTTATTTAGTGTCCGTCAAAGCACAGTTTTTGTTCTGGGTTGAAATACAATTCCCAATTTTGCAATTCTCAAAATTAGTGGTTTCTGCTGTATCAGGCCTACTTTAAATCTATCCCTAAAAGGGTATATTAGATTCAAGGTGCTGATAGGGTAATTCTCAAGAACTTCACACACACGCTACAGTGCAGATCCAAGTCTAATTCTGTGATTAAACGTATACCTGTCACCCAGCGCCTAAAAAATAGGCCTCACATTTATATTCAGCTAAATCTGTCATTACTGTTTTAGCTGGTCAAGTTATTTAGTGTCTGTCAAAGCACAATTTTTGTTCTGGGTTGAAATACAATTCCCAATTTTGCAATTCTCAAAATTAGTGGTTTCTGCTGTATCAGGCCTACTTTAAATCTATCCCTAAAAGGGTATATTAGATTCAAGGTGCTGATAGGTTAATTCTCAAGAACTTCACACACACGCTACAGTGCAGATCCAAGTCTAATTCTGTCCGTAAACGTATACCTGTCACCCAGTGCCTAAATAATAGGCCTCAAATGGACGCGGACATGGTCGTGGTGGTGTTAGTGGACCCTCTGGTGCTGGGAGAGGACGTGGCCGTTCTGCCACAGCCACACGTCCTAGTGTACCAACTACCTCAGGTCCCAGTAGCCGCCAGAATTTACAGCCATATTTGGTGGGCCCCAATGCCGTTCTAAGGATGGTAAGGCCTGAGCAGGTACAGGCATTAGTCAATTGGGTGGCCGACAGTGCATCCAGCACGTTCACATTATCTCCCACCCAGTCTTCTGCAGAAAGCGCACAGATGGCGCATGAAAACCAAGCCCATCAGTCTGTCACATCACCCCCATGCATATCAGGGAAACTGTCTGAGCCTCAAGTTATGCAGCAGTCTCTTATGCTGTTTGAAGACTCTGCTGGCAGGGTTTCCCAAGGGCATCCACCTAGCCCTTCCCCAGGGGTGGAAGAGATAGAATGCACTAACGCACAACTCTGATGATGACGAAACACAGGTGCCAACTGCTGCGTCTTTCTGCAGTGTGCAGACTGAACAGGAGGTCAGGGATCAAGACTGGGTGGAAGACGATTCAGGGGACGATGAGGTCCTAGACCCCACATTTAATGAAGGTCGTGCCACTGATTTTCACAGTTCGGAGGAAGAGGCAGTGGTGAGACCGAGCCAACAGCGTAGCAAAAGACAAAGAGGGAGCAGTGGGCAAAAGCAGAACACCCGCCGCCAAGAGACTCCGCCTGCTACTGACCGCCGCCATCTGGGACCGAGCACCCCAAAGGCAGCTTCAAGGAGTTCCCTGGCATGGCACTTCTTCAAACAATGTGCTGACGACAATACCCGAGTGGTTTGCACGCTGTGCCATCAGAGCCTGAAGCGAGGCATTAACGTTCTGAACCTTAGCACAACCTGCATGACCAGGCACCTGCATGCAAAGCATGAACTGCAGTGGAGTAAACACCTTAAAAACAAGGAAGTCACTCAGGCTCCCCCTGCTACTGTAGTGTACGGGGACTGTAATACCCGTCACTACAAAAGTGTCACTTGGTGTGCTGTCGTCCCTCCTTAATCATGGGAAGTTGGTATATGTCAGTTTTATAAAATGTCATGTAATGTAATGCTATGTATTTCCCTATTGCTGTGAAACTTGCATGTACAGGCCTGCTAGGGGTGTCATTCCAGCTTCTAGTCGCTAGTTTATATAAGGCCCAGTCAGGGAAGTGAAGAGGAGACGGAGTCTAGTGTCTGTAGTCTACAGTTGGAGATTAGACAATGTCAGAAACCAGTCCAGGCCTGAAGCCTGCCTTCAGGAGAAGGTTCCCCTCCTGAATTCCCTTATGCAGAAACAGGAATACTTAAGTTAAAGAGCCTGAGGAAAGAGAGAGAGAGACAGAGGCAAAGCGCAGAGAAGCAAGAGGTACTCAAAATAACAGAGGAGGTACTTTCTAAAGCTACAACCAAGGATATAAAGCCAGAACGAGGTTATTGGGCCTTGGTGAAGATTTGCTATATTCCAGGATCATTCAGAGATAGAGTGCAAGCTCCTGTACTGCAAGTCCTGTGTTTAACACTCTGTAATCACCTTGCTCAATCTGTATTGCCTGCATCAACCGTATTGCAAAATCGACTGTATGCCAAGGAACTGCGATTCCATTATCGTCTCTATGAAACCTACTAAAGTTGGAGTTCTGCTTTAACCTCACGGTGTTCCTCATTTATTCCTGCTATCCGCAAACGGAGTGCCACCGTTTAATTGGCACTGGCGTCACGAACAATTTCTTACCATCACCTGCCTATGCAGAGAGTCAGCTGTCTCAGGTTAGTGTCATTGCACTACTACACCCAGAAACTCTATTACACACAACTTGAGTACGCTGCACCTCTCTTTTGGCGTCACGAACAGGATACGCACGCTTTATAGTGCAAGAAGCGTGAACTTTGTGCCTTATACAGTTGCCCTGTGACCAAAGTGACAAATTGCCTGTTTATTTAAAGTGAACTTTGTGAACTGAAAATCATACCCAAAGTGTTCCTAAAACCTCCAAAAAGCGCTGCGCAGTGTTGCGCTACCAAGAGGAAGAAAATCGCCACATTGGAGTGTGGTTTTGTGGACTTTTTACAATCCTGCTTGCTGTCAGTGAATAGACAGCGTTTCTTGCTAAAGATGGCCGCTGAGCTTGCTGAATTTACTGCTGCGTCATCTTCAGCCCGAAAAGGCGGGAAAAATTGGCGCCTTTCTGAGGAAATAGCGGGAAGGAGTTCAAGGTCAGGCGCCACTGCTTATCTGGACATTTGCATGTCTGCCAGCATGGACACCGCCTTCCATATACTGGAATACCCTGGGGGGCGGCCTCCCAGTGCAGTGGGAGGAGCTGGCTGATTTGATTGACGCGACCCTATCGCTCTCCAGAGAAGGATCGAGCATGTTGGAAAGTGCACAGAGCGTTGCTGCAGCGTCCGCGCCTGACATACCAGAGATGACTGATATTGGTGCAGAGCCAGAGGAGGCTCCACCGGCCTACTCTCCGGGACCGGAGAAACCCGCCTGCCGCCCAAGGGAGAAAGAACCAGAGCCCTACTATGGCTCGTGGAGGGACTTCTTTCAGCCCTCTTTCAAATGGTCCTCACTAATGGCGGAGATCCGGGAGGCCGCTATAAAGCGGAATACCAAGACCAAAATCGTTTATGAAGAATTGACTAAAACAATCCATGAAAAGCACACTAACACCCAACCCCGCCTGGAAAGGAGAAAGAGAGTGGTGGTGTCCTTCGACAAAATCCGTGGCTACGGGTTCATCCAAGACTATCTGACTGGCAGAGACCTATATGTGAATAGAAGGTCTGTCAAAAGAGACTACCTCCCTTCTTATCAGCACAGCCTCCGTGAGGGAGAGGAAGTGGAGTACACCCCTGCCGAGAGCCTGCGAGGCCCGTATGCGACTGCTGTGACCCGTCCCAAGCGAGAACCTGAGGACTGGGAGGCAGAAGAAGACTACTCTGGCTGCGAGCGGGAACCGGAACGCTCTCCAGAGCCGGCCCATCACGCCTTTCAGGAGTGGAGCTCCTTCATTGGGCCTAACGTCGTCTGGCAGCCAACCGTGTTGGAGAAATGGGTGAGCCCCTATCCGTCCCCCGAGCTGCCTCGTCGGGAGAAGACTATACAAGATATGGAAAACTTGAAAGGACTTCATGCTACCTTGGAGAACATCCGGAAGGGTCGGAGACCCGATGCATCACCAGAACCTGCAGAGGCCGAGTTCGCACCATCGGTGACTGTACCTGCGCCGGCGGCGCCAGCAGATGCCAGCGACTCCGACACAGAGAGCATCGGTGAGCAGATTGTCCGGCTGGAGGAGAAGTTGCGGGAGCTGCGCAAGATCGCGACCGCCAGGATCCAGACGCCGCCAAAGAAGGACGAGGTAAGGGTGCCTGTCACCACCCGTAGACCACCTTCTGCTGCCACCGCTTCGTCAGTGCCCCAAAGGAGACCCCCGGTTGTTGTGAATAGCTGCGCAGAGCCCACCGGACCGCTTGAGACGGCGGTATCCACTCCAATCCATCCCACCATTATCATGCCGGGACCGGTACGGTCCACCCAAGGGTTTACCCCTAGGCCCATGGGGCCAATACCTATTAGGGGCCCCTTCACCTTGCAGCTGCCCCCTAATACAGTTATGTGGGCCCATCCTCCTGTAGAGGACTACTACAGGCCGTATTTGCCAGCAGAGCCAAGTGGTTATGATATGCCACTGTGAATCAGCCTGCTAGGCCTTTGATTTATTTCACCGAAGAAGTATGGTGTTAACCCTTTCAGGACAGGAGTCCTACGTTTTCCTGGTCCTTTGTTGCGGCTGCCAGTTCCTCCACGGCTCAGTGGTAGGTGTTGACCACTGAAATCACAAAGTCAACAAGGCCACGTTTGTTTTCAGGACCTCCTGCCTGCTTTTGCTACCCCACGCCAAGTTGTGCCTGTTCCTCAGTTGCACCTTTTACCCTTCACCCCCTTTTCAGGTTGATCAGGGGTATTACAGCACATGCCTTTGCTGTCCTTTTATTGTGCAACTTCATACTAAGGAACCGTGCCCGGAGACAGACTCAAAAGAACCTGAGCCTCTGAGATTTTTGCTCTTTTAAAGGAAATGTGCCCAGAGATGGACTCCACCGCACGAGAGCCTCTGTGATTTATAGGAAAGTAACCTGGGTACGGACTCATGTTTGTTCTTTGAGCCTCCAAGAACTTTTATACTGTTTTATCTATTTTGCTGTTCTATTATGGACTTATTCATTGTCATGGACTATCCTGGTTAAAATGTTACGCTGTGCCAGGTCAGCGCCCCAGTTCCATTCACTATCCTGAGAGAAGAGAACGACGCCCCTTGTCACCACACTTCACTTTTGCCAATTGGACCTGATGTGAATGTAAATGCAGATGAATTACATATATGTATGCCTGCATGTCTCTTTTTTCTGTTTCAGGTAGAGATTCCAGTTGGGCGAGCCCTGATGGAGTACGAGGTCGTACTCAGCTTAAAGCAGTGGGGTATGTAGTGTACGGGGACTGTAATACCCGTCACTACAAAAGTGTCACTTGGTGTGCTGTCGTCCCTCCTTAATTATGGGAAGTTGGTATATGTCAGTTTTATAAAATGTCATGTAATGTAATGCTATGTATTTCCCTATTGCTGTGAAACTTGCATGTACAGGCCTGCTAGGGGTGTCATTCCAGCTTCTAGTCGCTAGAGGGAGCTAGGGAGCCCTAGTTTATATAAGGCCCAGTCAGGGAAGTGAAGAGGAGACGGAGTCTAGTGTCTGTAGTCTACAGTTGGAGATTAGACAATGTCAGAAACCAGTCCAGACCTGAAGCCTGCCTTCAGGAGAAGGTTCCCCTCCTGAATTCCCTTATGCAGAAACAGGAATACTTAAGTTAAAGAGCCTGAGGAAAGAGAGAGAGAGACAGAGGCAAAGCGCAGAGAAGCAAGAGGTACTCAAAATAACAGAGGAGGTACTTTCTAAAGCTACAACCAAGGATATAAAGCCAGAACGAGGTTATTGGGCCTTGGTGAAGATTTGCTATATTCCAGGATCAGTCAGAGATAGAGTGCAAGCTCCTGTACTGCAAGTCCTGTGTTTAACACTCTGTAATCACCTTGCTCAATCTGTATTGCCTGCATCAACCGTATTGCAAAATCGACTGTATGCCAAGGAACTGCGATTCCATTATTGTCTCTATGAAACCTACTAAAGTTGGAGTTCTGCTTTAACCTCACGGTGTTCCTCATTTATTCCTGCTATCCGCAAACGGCGTGCCACCGTTTAATTGGCACTGGCGTCACGAACAATTTCTTACCATCACCTGCCTATGCAGAGAGTCAGCTGTCTCAGGTTAGTGTCATTGCACTACTACACCCAGAAACTCTATTACACACAACTTGAGTACGCTGCACTACCTCTTCTGCTGCTGCCGCCTCGGCCTCTTCTGCTGCTGCCGCCGCCTCGGCCTCTTCCTCGGCCTCTGGAGGAACGTTGGCACCTGCCGCCCACCAAACATGGGATGTACCACCAACACCACCACCTGCGTCACCAAGCATCTCAACCATGTCACACGGCAGCGTTCAGCTCTCCATCTCACAAACATTTGAGAGAAAGCGTAAATTCCCACCTAGCCACCCTCGATCCCTGGCCCTGAATGCCAGCATTTCTAAACTACTGGCCTATGAAATGCTGTCATTTAGGCTGGTGGACACAGACAGCTTTAAACAGCTCATGTCGCTTGCTGTCCCACAGTATGTTGTTCCCAGCCGGCACTACTTCTCCAAGAGAGCCGTGCATTCCCTGCACAACCAAGTATCCGATAAAATCAAGTGTGCACTGCGCAACGCCATCTGTGGCAAGGTCCACCTAACCACAGATACGTGGACCAGTAAGCACGGCCAGGGATGCTATATCTCCCTAACTGCACACTGGGTAAATGTAGTGGCGGCTGGGCCCCAGGCGGAGAGCTGTTTGGTGCACGTCCTTCCGCCGCCAAGGATCGCAGGGCAACATTCTTTGCCTCCTGTCTCCTCCTCCTCCTACTCAGCTTCCTCCTCCTCTTCTTCCACCTGCTCATCCAGTCAGCCACACACCTTCACCACCAACTTCAGCACAGCCCGGGGTAAACGTCAGCAGGCCGTTCTGAAACTCATATGTTTGGGGGACAGGCCCCACACCGCACAGGAGTTGTGGCGGGGTATAGAACAACAGACCGACGAGTGGTTGCTGCCGGTGAGCCTCAAGCCCGGCCTGGTGGTGTGCGATAATGGGCGAAATCTCGTTGCAGCTCTGGGACTAGCCGGTTTGACGCACATCCCTTGCCTGGCGCATGTGCTGAATTTGGTGGTGCAGAAGTTCATTCGCAACTACCCCGACATGTCAGAGCTGCTGCATAAAGTGCGGGCCGTCTGTTCGCGCTTCCGGCGTTCACATCCTGCCTCTGTTCGCCTGTCTGCGCTACAGCGGAACTTTGGCCTTCCCGCATACCGCCTCATATGCGACGTGCCCACGAAACTCCACCTTGCACATGCTGGACAGACTGTGCGAGCAGCAGCAGGCCATAGTGGAGTTTCAGCTGCAGCACGCACGGGTCAGTCGCACTGCGGAACAGCACCACTTCACCACCAATGACTTGGCCTCCATGCGAGACCTGTGTGCCCTGTTGCGCTGTTTCGAGTACTCCACCAAAGTGGCCAGTGGCGATGACGCCATTATCAGCGTTACAATACCACTTCTATGTCTCCTTGAGAAAACACTTAGGGTGATGATGGAAGAGGAGGTGGCCCAGGAGGAGGAGGAGGAAGAGGGGTCATTTTTAGCACTTTCAGGCCAGTCTCTTCGAAGTGACTCAGAGGGAGGTTTTTTGCAACAGCAGAGGCCAGGTACAAATGTGGCCAGACAGGGCCCACTACTGGAGGATGAGGATGAGGAGGAGGTGGAGGAGGATGAGGATAAAGCATGTTCACAGCGGGCTGGCACCCAACGCAGCTCGGGCCCATCCCTGGTGCGTGGCTGGGGGGAAACGCAGGACGATGACGATACGCCTCCCACAGAGGACAGCTTGTCCTTACCTCTGGGCAGCCTGGCACACATGAGCGACTACATGCTGCAGTGCCTGCGCAACGACAGCAGAGTTGCCCACATTTTAACGTGTGCAGACTACTGGGTTGCCACCCTGCTGGATCCACGGTACAAAGACAATGTGCCCACCTTACTTCATGCACTGGAGCGTGATAGTAAGATGCGCGAGTACAAGCGCACGTTGGTAGACGCGCTACTGAGAGCATTCCCAAATGTCACAGGGGAACAAGTGGAAGCCCAAGGCGAAGGCAGAGGAGGAGCAAGAGGTCGCCAAGCAGCAGTGTCACGCCCAGCTCCTCTGAGGGCAGGGTTAGCATGGCAGAGATGTGGAAAAGTTTTGTCACCACGCCACAGCTAACTGCACCACCACCTGATACGGAACGTGTTAGCAGGAGGCAACATTTCACTAACATGGTGGAACAGTACCTGTGCACACCCCTCCACGTACTGACTGATGGTTCGGCCCCATTCAACTTCTGGGTCTCCAAATTGTCCACGTGGCCAGAGCTAGCCTTTTATGCATTGGAGGT
This sequence comes from Bufo bufo, assembly GCF_905171765.1. NCBI lineage: Eukaryota > Metazoa > Chordata > Amphibia > Anura > Bufonidae > Bufo > Bufo bufo. Next base: position 564,579,994 of record NC_053390.1, read on the forward strand.
GCTGGCCTGCCCGGCGGCCAGCGTTTTGTCTGAACGTGTATTCAGCACGGCAGGCGGCGTCATTACAGACAAACGCAGCCGCCTGTCTACAGCCAATGTGGACAAGCTGACGTTCATAAAAATGAACCAGGCATGGATCCCACAGGACCTGTCCATCCTTTGTGCAGATTAGACATTAACTACCTCCCCTTAACAATATATTATTGTACTCCAGGGCACTTCCTCATTCAATCCTATTTTTATTTTCATTTTACCATTATATTGCGGGGCAACCCAAAGTTGAATGAACCTCTCCTCTGTCTGGGTGCCGGGGCCTAAAAATATCTGACAGTGGCCTGTTCCAGTGGTGGGTGACATGAAGCCTGATTCTCTGCTATGACATGAAGACTGATTCTCTGCTGACATGAAGCCTGAATCTCTGTTATGGGACCTCTCTCCTCTGCCTGGGTGCCTGGGCCTAAATATGTGACAATGGACTGTTCCAGTGGTGGGTGACGTGAAGCCTGATTCTCTGCTATGACATGAAGACTGATTCTCTGCTGACATGAAGCCTGAATCTCTGTTATGGGACCTCTCTCCTCTGTCTGGGTGCCGGGGCCTAAAAATATCTGACAGTGGCCTGTTCCAGTGGTGGGTGACATGAAGCCTGATTCTCTGCTATGACATGAAGACTGATTCTCTGCTGACATGAAGCCTGAATCTCTGTTATGGGACCTCTCTCCTCTGCCTGGCTGCCTGGGCCTAAATATGTGACAATGGACTGTTCCAGTGGTGGGTGACGTGAAGCCTGATTCTCTGCTATGACATGAAGACTGATTCTCTGCTGACATGAAGCCTGAATCTCTGTTATGGGACCTCTCTCCTCTGTCTGGGTGCCGGGGCCTAAAAATATCTGACAGTGGCCTGTTCCAGTGGTGGGTGACATGAAGCCTGATTCTCTGCTATGACATGAAGACTGATTCTCTGCTGACATGAAGCCTGAATCTCTGTTATGGGACCTCTCTCCTCTGTCTGGGTGCCGGGGCCTAAAAATATCTGACAGTGGCCTGTTCCAATGGTGGGTGACATGAAGCCTGATTCTCTGCTATGACATGAAGACTGATTCTCTGCTGACATGAAGCCTGAATCTCTGTTATGGGACCTCTCTCCTCTGCCTGGCTGCCTGGGCCTAAATATGTGACAATGGACTGTTCCAGTGGTGGGTGACGTGAAGCCTGATTCTCTGCTATGACATGAAGACTGATTCTCTGCTGACCTGAAGCCTGAATCTCTGTTATGGGACCTCTCTCCTCTGTCTGGGTGCCGGGGCCTAAAAATATCTGACAGTGGCCTGTTCCAGTGTTGGGTGACATGAAGCCTGATTCTCTGCTATGACATGAAGACTGATTCTCTGCTGACATGAAGCCTGAATCTCTGTTATGGGACCTCTCTCCTCTGTCTGGGTGCCGGGGCCTAAAAATATCTGACAGTGGCCTGTTCCAGTGGTGGGTGACATGAAGCCTGATTCACTGCTATGAAGACTGATTCTCTGCTATGAAGACTGATTCTCTGCTGACATGAAGCCTGAATCTCTGTTATGGGACCTCTCTCCTCTGCCTGGCTGCCTGGGCCTAAATATGTGACAATGGACTGTTCCAGTGGTGGGTGACGTGAAGCCTGATTCTCTGCTATGACATGAAGACTGATTCTCTGCTGACATGAAGCCTGAATCTCTGTTATGGGACCTCTCTCCTCTGTCTGGGTGCCGGGGCCTAAATATATGACAATGGACTGTTCCAGTTTTGGGTGACATGAAGCCTGATTCTCTGCTATGACATGAAGACTGATTCTCTGCTGACATGAAGCCTGATTCTCTGCTATGGGACCTCTCTCCAATTGATATTGGTTAATTTTTATTTATTTTATTTTAATTTTAATTCATTTCCCTATCCACATTTGTTTGCAGGGGATTTAACTACATTTTGCTGCCTTTTGCAGCCCTTTAGCCCTTTACTGGGCTGTTTCACAGCCTTTTTAGTGCCGAAAAGTTCGGGTCCCCATTGACTTCAATGGGGTTCGGGACGAAGTTTGGGTCGGGTTCAGATCCCGAACCCGAACATTTCCGGGAAGTTCGGCCGAACTTCTCGAACCCGAACATCCAGGTGTTCGCTCAACTCTATTTGTGACGAAATAATTTCGTCATTGTACCCCTCCGATGCTCCATTCATCGCTGATCTTGGCATCTGACATTAATAATAAGTTCTATAATAAAATAAATAAATAAAATCATACTTACCTCATCCATTTGATCGCGAAGATCCCGCCACCGCTATGTTGATTGTAGATCCAACACGAAATCTCACACAGCGCGTGATGACGCCCAATATGTAAGCTGCCTTTGCAATGTCATATGTCACATCGCACGAGATTTTGAGTGGGATCTTCAATTAAGATGGCGGCAGTGGGCTCTTTGCACTTAAAAGGATGAAGTGAGTATGATTTTTTTTTCCCCATTTCAGGAAGAATCGATTTCTTAGCACGAAGCACAAGATAATTCGGCTTCATGATTAATTGAATTTTCCCTGAAATTCATCCACTTTGGACACTTTGCTCAACACTAACAGTAAACAGCCAGTGAAAATGCTGCATTTTAAGTAATCCATATTCTGCCTGAAGCATCCTGGTGATATGTTATATGCCTGTTTCTGAATATATCTGCTACTGGTCGACATCCTGACTTTTGTATTTTTATGGGACTTTGGAGTTGAATAATTTATTTATGCAGCTGCTATTCAGTCATAAAGCATAAGTCAATTACAGGTCAGCAAAATCCTGAAAACGGTTGTAAAAGGACTGGGTGTTTCTAGCCTCATATCAGCAAACAAGAGTGTTTAATTACACTGGGTATAGGCACAGTCGTATTCAGAGCTCCTGTGGAAATTAAAATATTTTTCTGGGCAATATACAGTACTTTTCTGACATTACGCCTAGAGATGAGCGAATTTCATGTTATGAAATTTGTTCACGCTTCGTTTGGTGGTAAAAGCAGAATTGCGTTATGGATTCTGTTACCATGGACCATAATGCAATTCTATGACGGAATGCATAACAGGATGCCTTTAGAGGCATTCCGTTATTCATGCCGTCATAATAGTAGTCTATGGCCTTCATAACGGATCCGTCCCGTTTCCGTTATGCAGGAGAGGACTCCCCTGCATAATACGTCATAGAATTTTGTTATGGTCTGTGGTAACGGAATCCATAACGCAATTCTGCTTTTACAACCAAACGAAGCGTGAACGAATTTCAAAATATGAAATTCGCTCATCACTAATTACGCCAAACAAGGTGTAAAAGTACTGTAAATTGTGCCTGATTTACACAGAATGTGCTGGTTGACACACGTATGTTAAAGGGGTTTTCCAAGATTTTAATATGAATGACCTATCCTCAGGATAGCAAACAATAGAAAACTCCAGCAAAATACGGTGCAAAAAAGAATAATCAACAGCGGCTGATTCTCCAAAGCAGCAGACAATCTCTTCGCACTATCCGGATCAAAAATACCGCCAAGACAGCACCAGAAAGTGGCTCTAGTCTGATGAAGGCCTATGTTTATGGCCGAAACGTCACGTGTAAAATTGCCGCACTTCCAATTAAAAAAATTATTCTTTTTTGCACCGCATTTTGCTTGAGTTTTCTATTGTTTGATATAACGGGGTGGGAACCCGACATCCAGTAGCGATAGAATTAAGCAAGGTGCCACGATGTTATCTTTGAAACTATCCTCAGGATAGGTCATCAATATCAGATGGTCGTGGTCCGACACCCGGCACTAGTGTTGAGTGTAGCACAGCATTCGAAGCATAATTCAGTACCAAGTTTAGGAAAACTTTGATTCACAACAAATCAGATTTTCCTCGGGCTTTGTGGTAACGAATCGGCTTTTCCTAAAATCGCGGCTGCACGTGTTGCAAAGTGAAAGTAAGGAGCCAGAGAATGCAGGATCACCCATAATGCTGTGCAGCCAGTCATCCCCTGTGATGTCACAGCCCTATAAAAACCCTCATCCCACGCGGTCTCCATCATAGTCAGCTGAGCATAAGGAGAGACATGGCGCTTACGTGCTAGGGACAGTATTACTGGAAATGATTAATAGAAGAATATTAGAGAAGGGAGAGTACAGGAACAGTGCAGGGCAAGTACAGGGAGAGTGTAGGGAGCATGCATGGAGACTTATTGTGTGTCAGTTTTATTTATTTATTCTTACATTTGCTTATTCTTACATCAGCCATAAACAAAAATATTTTAATCAATACCAATAAGATGGAAGCCTTTAATATTCCAGTGCCAGCGTGCCAAACAATACCATCTAGTCTGCACTCCTTAAGGGGGGCCAGGTCTTAATGATGACTATCCTCATCTTTTGCTGGCTTTACGTTTTCCAAATCACCCTTCAATATATCCATGCCCTTGAAGAATCAGCAAGATGCAGAGAGTGAAGGAGCTGGATGTTCCCAATGACATATTCTCATCAACAGGGGCGTTGTTAGGGTCTGAAAACATCCGGGGCACAAGCCCACTGTACCACGCCCCCCGTGAAGCCACGTCCCACCCCATGAAGCCATGCCCCCATTGGGGGGCCTTCACAGTAGTTATTAACCCCTTTCAGCAGTCCCCCCTTGACAGTAGTTATTAACTCCTTTCAGCAGTCCCCCCTTCAGTGAATGGGGGACTGCTGAAAGGGGTTAATAACTACTGTGAAGGGCCTAGCCATCTGGGCAACCCCAGAGATCATCCCCGACCCCCCTTGTACTTTAACACCTTTCAGCAGTCCCCCCTTCACAGTAGCTATTAACCCCTTTCAGCAGTCCCCTATTCACAGTAATTAACCCCTTTCAGCAGTCCCGCCTTCACAGTAGTTATTAACCCCTTTCAGCAGTCCCCCCTTCAGTGAATGGGGGACTGCTGAAAGAGGTTAATAACTACTGTGAAGGGCCTAGCCGTCTGGGCAACCCCACATATCATCCCCCCACCCCCCTTGTACTTGTTCCGCTACTTATCTGCTGCGCCGGCATGAGTTCAGTCACTTCGGTGGCATCGGTGCTCAATCCCGTCCGGCAGCGCGTGATCCCGCGAGACCTCCCTCGGCAGGTCTCTTGGGATTACGCGTCGCAGGACGGGATTGAGCACCGATGCCACCGAAGTGACTGAACTCATGCTGGTGCAGCAGGAAAGTAGCAGAACAAGTACAAGGGGGTGGGGTTGATCTGTGGGGTTTCCCAGGTCCAATCAATATAAAAGATCCCTGGAATAGCCAAAAAAAATGCTACCAGCAATCCAGCATAACATTCGGGGCACTGGACAAAACATCCGGGGCTCAAGCCACGAATGTTTTGACCTAACGATGCCACTGCTCATCAATATTAGATGATGTGGAAAAGGAGGAAAAGCAGATAGCAGAAGAAGGGCTCCCACCTGTAGGCCAGGAGAGCACTGGGGTTGGAGAAGCAGGTATGCCAGAGCTGATTAATATTCACTGTTTACTGTAAAATAACCTGCAGGAGATTGCAGGCCAGAACAGCAATAATATGCATATTGTCCTCCCACTTAACCAGCCAAACCACATACCAGCAACAGCCCCTGTTTAAAGGTGCATTGAACTATACAGTGCGGTCTTCATTATTAAATGAATTGGCTGCGCAGCTCTTTACCACAGCATGGCCACAACCCGTCCAAGCATGGCCGCTCTGTGTGGATGTACCCTAAGGCAGAGTGGCCTGGGTGTAACTGATTTAAAGCAATTCATGACAAATTAATTCGTAATGAATCAAATTTCTTGGCGAACTTCAGCGAAGTTGTCGAATTTTTCAAAACTTCGCTAATTTCTACCTGGCTCCCCAGCCTATACCCAGTTTATACCCATGTATTGAGAATTTCCAACCTTCGAAGAAATTGCATAACAAGCTATGGCAGGTTTTTTCTCCTGTTACCCCTTTGACAAGGGAATATAACCTGGCCAAATATCCATCCGTAGACAGCTGTTTACCTTGTCAAATCCCAAGACTCAATAAAACGTTGGACTTTGACTCATAAGGAGCCACTTCCACAAGATGGCACTAGTGAGATGCTTCTCTTCCTTGGCAGATACCTCTTTGCATATTCTTTATCTATGGAGCATTGCCAATAAGTCTCCATACCATGGAGCACTTCCAGTAAGTCTCCATACAGGGCTGGTCTCTTTAATTAGGTCCAGCACCCTGCCTATGCCGCACTAATTGTATAGCTCCCAGCCAGCCAGAATCCTATTCCATGCTGATGAGGGGCAAGCACCCCAAAATAGCTGGCTATGTTTGGATATTTGATTGGTTTTTTTCCCCTTGTCAAATCCCAAGGCTTGTTGAAAAGTCGAATTTTGACTCATAGGTAGCCACTCCCACAAGGTGACGCTGGCAAGAGGGGGTTTCTTTTCCTGGAGATACCGCTTTGCATATTGCTTTCCCATTGAGGATTGCCAATAGATCTAAATATCATGGAGTACTTCCAGTGAGTCTTCATACAGCACTGGTCTCTTTAGGGGGATCCAGCACCCTGCCTAAGCTTGTAAATGTGAAAAATTGATGTTATACTCATAATCATCTAACATCTGCAAAAAATAAAAGTACGTTTGAAAAATTATGCCAAAATATACCATATTAACACCTGGCAGATTCTAATTATGAACTATTTTGTAAGGTAGGAGTATATGTTTAAAGCAGAGAAATAAAACATTTTCAATTTTCTTTTAGATTGTTGTCTCTGAAGGCAGGCTTGGACCATCTTCAACTAACTAGCACCCAGATCCCTACTAGTCAGAACTTGTCCACCCTGGAAGGTCTAATAAATGCCCCTATTTATTTTTATCAGTGTTGGAGAGAGCTGTGTTTTAGGCTTTTTACTACACTTATTCAATAAGACAGCTATGTGTGTACTTGCAACTCACTGGGTAATATTTCAGACAAGCTTAACTGGGCTTCCTTGGGTGCACCACAGGAGATAATTCGGAGGGCCTCTATCTATATAGAACATGTACACATCTACTTTTAATTGCATTGTAAACTATTTTATTATTATAGTACATAGAGGGTATATCATCAATAAGGTCTAAAAGGTTATTTGTAACTCATCCCATAAGAAATAGTCTGTAGTAGCACATGATTGCTCCAAAGTCCTCTCCAAATATGGGGTTGTCTTCTGTTGGATATTTGTTGTCCCATTGTTGTGTCAGAGTCTGGGTCCACCACAGTATGTTCTGGTACTCTTTTGGGTCTGTCTGATCCTTTGGAAGGAAATAGGAAAATCAACCAAGATTCCACTATCTGTACTAGATGATCCCCCACATATTATAAGCACTGATATCAACCTCATAAAGCTACCATGTTTGTGGATTACACTGGGCCAGATTATTTGAAAGAGGCTTTGAACATATGACCTAGGTGCATGTAAATCTGTTCTATTCTAGAAGTCCTCAAAATGTTTTCCAGTGGCACAGCGGGGAGAATGGGGTACTACTGCACTTAAGGCTTGTGGCAGATGACAAGAATGTTGCTACCAAAAATCCATGACTGTAAAGTTTGCCTAAAATCAAAGCATTTTACCTGTAGACACACAGGCAATAAAATGTATTGCAACTGCAATTTTCATTCATTTTGATGTCATCGACTAGTAATTTAATAACCTCACCAGGTGTTTTCAAGGCTGGGAGTCCGGAAGTGTCTGTAATCTCAGGCGATTATAGGACAATTATAAAATAGGTTTAGGAAAGTGAAGTGTGCCTAATTTTTCTAAGATGGCATCCCTCAATGTCAGTTTACCACTATAAAATGAAACACATTGTTGGAGACTTATGAAGACTGGTGTTCCCACATACCAGTCTTGATCCCCCTGCGCTGGAGTAAGATGCACCGTTTAATGTTAGTCACATCTCTGGTACTCCATGCACCAAAAACTCAAATCAAGCATCATTAGCCAGCAGCACATCGTCTTGTGTAAAAAGAGATGCGCTGCTGGCAAACAATGAATTTGTATGTAGTAGCTTTGACACACAGGTTTTCTCCCTTGCTCTGCTCAGACTAAACGCCTCATTAAAAAAACAGGGGTAGACCAGGTCCATTACCCGGTTAACCAAAACAATATGTCGATATATTAACCGCTTGTCTATACTTTGCTGTTAAGTAAATAAGGCACAATAAATCACAACATTTAACTCAATAACATTGCATTAACCCTTTAATCTTTATCTAACCCTTGGCTCTCCAGCCTCACAACAAATTTGCTATAATTTACTCCAGAAACTATGATAAAATATAGTGCAAATCTATGCTAGTTTACAAACTGCCAGTAGACGTGCCAAATTTATTAAGAGGCCTTCAATTTAGTGCAATTGCAGTGGTCAGGTTTGGGCCGGCCCCAATGCTATGCTGGGTCCTCCAGACGCTGGGTCCTCCGGACACCGCCGAGGTGTCACTCCGTGTTGCTGCTCTCCAGATGGGATGGTAAGGCGTGGTGAACCCTAATAGAAAATAAGTTCAGAGAGTCAGAGTTTGCAGTAAACCAGTGTGCTTCTTTACTAGAGGAAAAGTAAAAACAAAGCAGGCAAGGCACTGGGCTAGCTTTTCCAGTCACCTACCTGGCAGAAGAAGGTTTCATGCTGAGGAAAGGACTGAGCTAGCTATCTCTCTGTCATTAGCCTGGCTCCCTGGCCAAAGGCCCAGGATCTATGGATCAGTCATCCAGTTGGAGCTTTGGTCAGCAGGCCTGGGGTCTGTGGCTCAGCATGCACATCTCAGTATTTCTTTTGGTCACTTGTGCAGTCTGGCAGAGTCTCTCCTACTAAGCATTGGTCGCTATCTGCAGACAAATAGGGTCTCTGACGGTAATACAGTTTGCTAGTTGAACTAGAACCTTCTAGTGGGAGGGGTGGAATGGAGAAGCACAGCCTAAACCAAAACAATGTTACAATTTTAGTTTGTCATAGGCTTGTACAAAGCTTCAATTCCAGTCTATGGGAATGACTAAGGGTACTTTTACACTAGCGTTATTCTTTTCCGGTATTGAAATCCGGTAAGGGGTCTCAATACCGGGAAAAAATGCTTCTGCTTTGTCCCAATGCATTCCGAATGGAAAGCAATCCGTTTAGTATGCATCAGGATGTTTTCCGTTCCTTGTACGGTTTTAAACCAGACAAGATACTGCAGCTTGCTGCAGTATTTTTTACGGCGAAAAAAGTCCGGAACACTACCGCACTTGCCGGATCAGGAATTAATTTCCATTGAAATGTATTAATGCTGCATCCGGAAATTGCCGCATCGCCGGATCTGGATTTCCGGTCTGCGCATGCGCAGTTCTTTTTAGCTTTGAAAAAATTTAATACCGGATCCGTTATTCCGGATGATACCGGAATGACGGATCCGGTATTTCAATGAATAATTCTAACGGATCCGGAAAAAAAAGATATCCGTTTGTATACAGATTTCAGGATCTGGCGGCAGTTCCGGCAACGGAACTGCCTGCCGGATTCTAACAACACTAGTTTGAAAGTACCCTAAGCAGTTTTTCCATTCAACAAGTCTTCAGACATAAACAACAGAGCTAAGCCAGACCGTCAAGACGTCAGTGTGCCTGTTTTGTTTTTTTCTTGCAAATCTTTGCATAGGTAGAAAGTCATAAAGTCTCTCCAGTATTAGCTGGCAGTGCATTAACCCTTTCGACAGTGCAGTGTAGCTATTGTGTAATAACAGTGAAAATGAACAGGACATATTACAATAAACATATAAATGCAGTCCAACAATATATAAGTGCACACAACAGCATAAATCACAGTGCAAGTTAACCCTTCAAAGTGCAATAAAGTAGGACGTTGATGTCTTTACATAGTAGCAATAAGGGCAAATGTCCACAAATGTCCATAGTCCAAAGTACCCTTGCTCCAGAGCACTACACACTTCTTATTAAGACTGGCATATGATTTTCCCCAAATGTTATCAGAATTTAGCTTCTGCTTTAGCTTCTAATTTACAAATATATGGACACTTTTTAACATTTTTGTTTTAGACCCTACAATAAACACACCCAGAATCCAATGACAAAGGATTAGCTGTCTACAATATACCATATTCTCAAAAACGCAGTACGTGAATACACAGAATACATGAACCGGAGCAAACTTACAATGAACTTCTACATTGCAGTGAGCAAGATAAAGCAGTTAGCTGGTTTCTTCCTTGGAAACCTCATTTTTGTATTGTAGTCATGGGACATTTCAAAGCCCCTTGCTGTGATAGAGGCACGCGTCTGTTACCATAGTTGCTGGACGACTGCAAGTATAGACTGTCTAAATAGAAGTGCTCAGTTTATAACCATGTTGGGTTTTGAAGGCACATCCTACCTGCATGAGAATTGAGATTTTTTTATAGACCAACATGGGACATCTAAAGCCAATGTTTCCAGCTGGTTAGAATTTTGCCTGAGATGAATACATAGAAGAATACTAGACCTCATTCAAAGGCTAAGGGATACAGTAGTCTGTGTTGATCATCTTTTGTACAGAATCATCTGAGGGTGACTCACATGCAGGCTTTTGACTGGCATCTCCCCACTGTCTAGGCACCCTGTGTCTTATTTTTGTGCAGTGCTCTTGTTTGAAGTAAAGTGAATATTCAACTCACAATATTAAGCAGCTATCTAGATGTAGAAACGCCTAGACTGGATACAGGTGTTGGACAATGATTTATTATGCATGATATGATGAACCGAGAAGCTTCAGAATTCCGTTCTACGGGACATAAATGTAGCTTATCTGCCACCAGTTAAGATCTGTTTGGTATATCATTAGGGTATATTTGCTCGCAGCAGACTTGTAAAAATTTCTGAGATTGTCACATTCATCTGAAAAGGGTTTTCAGAAATCTATGCACATAAATAACTCCATTCAGATGTGCGGTACAGATTTACAGTATCAGAAATGTCTGCAACAAGTCTTGTGCTCTTAAATAACATACTTTAAGGACTCTGGAACTTACTTTTAGTTGGTACATTTTTAAATGCCAATGCAAATTGTTTACAACCATGCAACCATTTTTACTCTTCCCTTGCCAGTTTCAGAATAGTGGGTGTGGTGAGGGTGGGGTGTCAGCGGGCCCATCATTTCTGCACATTTAGTGTCACGAATAGATAGGGATAGTGCAGCTCTAAGCTCCACCCACACCACTATCCCTACCTACTTGCACGGTCCGTCCTAACCGACGGTGCGCAACTGGACGGCAGTCCCTATCTTATGCACATGCAGGGGCCTACAGAGAGACAACAAGGTGGGAGAAAACAAGAAACAAAGACAGCAAACACAGAAACATAAGCTACCAGGCTGGGTTAGAAACCAAATAAGCAAATAACCAACCGTAAGCAACAGTCAGAACAAAATGGAAGCCGAGGTCAAGAGCCAGGAAGTCACATCAGCACAAAGGAATAACACAGGATTAAGGTCAAATACAAGCCGAGGTCAGAAGCCACAAGGTCACGTCAGTGCAAAGGGATTACACAGGATCAAGAGTCAAATACAAGCCGAGGTTGAATACACAAAATCACACATGCAGGAAAATGCTAGTGGTGTAGTAAGACCAATCACAGGCAACTTGTGGCCAGCAGGTTGCCTGTTAAATAGGCCAGACTGAATGGTCATGTGACCCTGCGTCAGCCCCAGCCAAAACCCTGAGTGCCGACTCATACCTGTCGGTGCTCGTTCCTGCCCCTGCTCGTTGCCTAGGGGATAGAGGATGCCGGCTGCGCTGAGGAAGCATGAGCTGCCGGGTCCTCCCCACCCCCTTTGTTACCAGGGAGATGAGGACGCCGGCCACGTTCGACACCGGCTCCACCTCCCTCTTTATCAGCGGGACGCCAACGGCGCTGCAAAGAGGGAGCGCACCGCCGATTCCCTGTTACAGTAACCCCCTTCCTCGAGGGGCCACTGGACCCTTACTTACTGGAGCCGGTTTATCAGGGTGAGCCAGATGAAATTTTCTAATTAAGCTAGTAGCACGCATATTATTAGCTGGCACCCAAGACCTCTCTTCCAGACCAAAACCTCTCCAGTGATCCAAATACTGCAACGAATTATGAATTTTCCTTACAACAAAGATTCTAGAAACCTGGTATTCTAGTTGACAGGCAACCTTCACTGGTGACGGAAACTCCTGTGCAGGAGATACAGACGGCACATACTTTTTGAGTAACGCTTTGCGAAGGATAAAATATACAGGGTTAATGATGTCGATAATCTCATAAGGACCAATAAAATCGAGGTGCAAATTTACCCGAAGATACCTTAAGACGCAAATTCTTGGTGAACAACCACAGCTTGTCTCCTAACCCAAAAATTACACCTTGAGAACGCCTTTTGTCTGCATTAAACTTCTGAACCTCCTGGGCTTTCTTCAGGTTCGACTGAACCTGGGCCCAGACTGTGCACAGTTCTTTAACTACAAAATCAGCCTCCGGAACCTGGGAAGAAGACGGCGAGAATGAACAAAATCGCGGATGAAACCCCAAATTACAAAAGAAAGAGTAGACGAGTTCATCTGATTGTTAATGGCGAATTCCGCCACGGACAAGTATTTTGCACAATGATGTTGGTTGTCAGAGACATAACACCTTAGATATTGTTCCAGGGACTGATTTAGACGTTCAGTTTGACCGTTGGTTTCGGGATGGAAGTCCGTAGAGAAAGACAGAGAAACATAAAATTTATGACAAAAGACACTCCAAAATTTTGAAACAAACTGAATGTCTCTATCAGAAACAATATTCTCCGGAATACCATGTAAACGAACTATGTGGTCAAAAGAGAGGCTAAAGTTTTAGTATTGGGCAACTTTGGCAGGGGAATAAAATGACAAATTTTGCTAAACCTATACACAACCACCCACACAACTGTCTTACCCTCAGACATCAGTAGATCGGTAATAAAATCCATACATGAGACCAAGGCCTACTAGGGATGGATAAAGGTTGCAACTTCCCCGCTGGACGAGGCCTAAGAGTCTTGGACCTAGCACAAACCTCACAAGAGGATACCTATGAATGGACATCTCTGGACAAAGTGGGCCACCAAAAAAAAACTGGAAACTAGTTCCTTGGTGGCATTAATGCCTGGATGACCACTAAAAACAGCATTATGACACTCACCTAATCTTTATATGGATGACAAACAACTTATCTTTAGGAGACAGAACCGGAGCCAAGTGCTGTCCCGCAGTAATCTCAGTCGTCAAATCAGAAGAGACCGAAGCCACAATGATACCTATAGGTTCTGTTGGGGCGTCAGGAGACTGAAAGGCACAAAAACTTTGGGATAGGGCATCTGCCTTGACATTTTTACTTCCTGGCCTGAAAGTAATGCAGAAGTTAAAACGAGTAAAGAACAATGCCCACCTAGCCTGTTTGTGATTCAAACGCTTAGCAGACTCCAAAAAGTAAAATTCTTTTGATCCGTAAGTACAGTGACACAATATTGATCCCCCTCCAAAAAGTGACGTCATTCCTCAACGGCCCATTTAATCGCAAGTAACTCCCGATTTCCGATGTCGTAATTTCTCTCGGTCGGAGAGAACTTACGAGAAAAGAAAGCACAAGGTCTTAAGTTAGTGAGGGTTGGTGACCCTTGGGAGAGTACTGCCCCCACCCCATCCTCAGAAGCGTCCAACTCAACCACAAAAGATTTCTCTTGGTCTGGTTGAGCCAATACTGGGGCGTCAACAAAACACCTCTTAAGTGTTTCAAAAGCCTCTATAGCCTCTGGCAACCAATTAACTAGATCCGCCCCCTTCTTGGTTAAATCAGTGAGAGGCTTAGCAATAACAGACATTTTTTTAATGAACTTCTGGGATTGGTTCGAAAAACCTAAACTGTAACCTAAGCTGTAACGCTTTAAGAGAGGAGGGTTGCACCTATTCCAAAATAGCCTGCACCTTCCCAGGATCCATCTCAAGGATTGGGGTGTGAGAATATATCCCAAAAATGATATTTCCTGAACTCCAAATATACACTTCTCACCCTTAACGGGTGACACTTATGGGGGATCTGTGGGTGACACTTATGGGGGATCTGTGGGTGACACTTATGGGGGATCTGTGGGTGACACTTATGGGGGATCTGTGGGTGACACTTATGGGGGATCTGTGGGTGACACTTATGGGGGATCTGTGGGTGACACTTATGGGGGATCTGTGGGTGACACTTATGGGGGATCTGTGGGTGACACTTATGGGGATCTGTGGGTGACACTTATGGGGGATCTGTGGGTGGCTCTTATTGGGCTCTCTGGATGGCACTGTTATGAGGATCTGTGTATGACAGTTATGGGGGGGATCTGTGGATGACACATATATAGCATCTTATGCTATGTGTCATCTACAGATCCCCTCCATAAGTGTCCCTGTAGTGAATGACCCTCAATACAGGGGCTGGGGGCCGGCATCTGCTTTTATAATGACAGCGGGGCCCGTGCAGTGACTGTATTCTACTACACAGGCCCCGCTCACTGTATATTATTGTATCTCTAATAGTAAATTGTTATGCATATAATCGCATAATGAGAGGAGGGAGGAGGCAGGCCGGGAGGACGGGCACTGGCAGCGTGAGTCATACGTCATGCGCCTGCGCCACCTACTTTATGAATGAAGCAGGCACGTGACGTATGACTCACGCTGCCAGTGCCCGTCCTCCCGGCCTGCCTCCTCCCTCCTCTCTGCTACCTACCGAGCGGCGAGCGCTTGTACTGTAGTTGTAAGTAATACACAGCGCTCATTATGCGATTATATGCATAACAATTTACTATTAGAGATACAATAATATACAGTGAGCGGGGCCCGTGTAGTAGAATACAGTCACTGCACGGGCCCCGCTGTCATTATAAAAGCAGATGCCGGCCCCCAGCCCCTCCTCCCTCACAGCTGATACACCCGCCGCGATGTATCATTGAAAACTCGGCAAAATCAGCAGCATTCGCCGTATAAGACGCACTGCTATTTCCCCCCCACTTTTGGGGGGGAAAAAGTGCGTCTTATACGGCGAAAAATACGGTAATTGCACTAAAAAATGTACCCCTTTAGGTAACAAGTATAAACGGCTTAAATTAAACCCCCCATGGCTTACAGCTACAGTAAAAAGAGCAATAAAAGACAAAAAGAGGGCATTTAAAAAATACAAATCTGAGGGGTCAGCTGTAGCGTTTGAAGATTACAAAGGGCTTAATAAAATCTGCAAAAAGGAGATAAAATTAGCAAAGATACAAAATGAACAGAAGGTAGCAAAAAAAAGCAAAACAAATCCCCAAAACTTTTTTAAATATATAAATGCCAAAAAACCTAGGTCTGAGCAGGTGGGGTCCCTAAATAATGGTAAAGGGGGGGGGTAGTCACTGAAGATAAGGAAAAGGCAGAGTTCCTAAATAGTTTTTTTTTAGCTCTGTATATACAAAAGAAGAGAAAGGAGCTGGTATCTGTGGCGCCGGGGCTGTTAGTACATCCAGTAATATACTCAATTGGCTAACTGTAGATATGGTCCAAGAGAAGTTAAATAGGGTAAATGTGAACAAAACTCCAGGTCCAGATGGATTACACCCAAGAGTGCTTAAAGAGCTCTGTTCAGTCATTGCTGTGCCCCTGTTTATAATTTTTAAGGATTCTCTAGGGTCTGGTACAGTGCCAAGTGATTGGCGCAAGGCAAACGTGGTGCCCATATTCAAAAAAGGATCCACAGGCAATTATAGACCAGTTAGCTTACCTTCTGTTGTGGGAAAAATGTTTGAAGGAAACTTAAGGGACTATATACAGGAGTATGTGACTATAAATAATATTATAAGTGATAACCAGCATGGGTTTACCAAGGACAGAAGTTGTCAGACTAACCTGATTTGTTTTTATGAGGAGGTGAGTAGTAACCTGGACAGAGGGGCGGCTGTGGATGTAGTGTTTCTGGATTTTGCAAAGGCTTTTTATACTGTCTCTCATAGACGCTTAATAGGTAAAGTAAGGTCTATTGGCTTGGAAAGTATAGTTTGTAATTGGATTGAAAACTGTCTGAAGGACCGTGTCCAGAGAGTTGTGGTCAATGATTCCTATTCTGAATGGTCCCAGGTTATAAGTGGTGTACCCCAAGGTTCAGTGTTGAGCCCTTTATTATTTAATTTATTTATTAATGATATTCAGGACGGGATTAATAGCACCATATCCATTTTTGCAGATGACACTAAGCTGTGTAGAACTGTACGGTCTATGGAAGATGTCCACAAACTACAAGCTGACTTGAACACTCTGAGTGATTGGGCATCAACTTGGCAAATGAGGTTCAATGTAGACAAATGTAAAGTTATGCATCTTGGTAGTAATAATCTCTGTGCTTCATATGTCCTAGGTGATGTAGCACTGGGAGAGTCACTTATAGAGAAGGATTTGGGTGTCCTTGTGGATGGTAGATAAAATTATAGAATAAGAGCCCGTGCACGTGATCAGGCGGTCGTATACTGCAAAGGTAGCGTTAGTTGGTTGCGCTTATCCAGGTAGATGATGTGATGAGGAGTTAGTCTGTACTCATAGGTATAATACAGGGCTATATTGTACCCTAAAAAGGCAGCCGCTTGTGGAAAAGTCAAAATGAGTCCTTGCTTGCTACTCCGTCCGAATCGACCAAACGCGTTCCGGGGTACCTCCCCTTCTTCAGTGGTGGTATCTGGCAAGCAGGAAGTGCAGCATTTATATACTCGAGTAGTTTAATTGGATGATGGGAAAGTGGTCTATCCCAAGTTATGGTACGGAGTAGTTATTATGAAATGGAAAACGCACTTGCGGTTTTAGTGCATTTGACATAAAAATCACCTCAATCAGAATATAAAATATAGAGGATCAAGGTCAACACAGTAGGCACTAGTACGAACTCATACATTAATATACATCACGAACATATGATTCCATATATATATTTCATTTTAAAAACAGTCCACTGATGAATGTAGGGGATATATTGCTAAGGACGTTAAGTAGTTGTAATGCACATATGGATGAGAATAAAAATCGCTAAAAAACGCAGAAGACTCAGAAAACGCACATGCGTTTTTGATGCGTTTTTGCATAAAAATAATCTCAAACAAAATAGAAAGTGTAGAGGATCAAAGCCTATGCAGTGGGCACCAGTGGAGACTCTCATATAGTTGATTCCATACATATACTTCATATGAAAGACCATCCACTGGTAAATATAAGGGATATGTTGCTGAGTACATTATCATTATCTGATAGAATGCTGCTCTACCGCTGGAAGAGGAGGAAAAGTTGGATAGGGAGGGACCATTCCATTTCCAACACCGACAGGTGGAAAGAATCATTAATCGTCATTGGCACTTTTTACGGGATCATAAGATCGTGGGACCATTACTGACAGTCACGTGGGACGCCACGAGAATACCGCGAGACTACACGGGACGCCGGTAGTTAGCCTCGGCGGTGAAACAGGGGAGATAACAAACCACTAATCTACCTCTCGGCGGTAAGATCTGAATAGACAGCGCCAACCAGGACCGGCCCACTATCCGGTGGTAACGTATACGGTTCTTCTTTAACACTGTTCTAATTGAGATATGGACATATTCCTATGAGCGTTTATCTCACATGTGATGTACTAACATGAGATACATTGCCTCCACGTGCAGTTTTCTATCTTTATATGGAACATTAGTACACAGTACCTTTAGTACGGGCAGTATACCGTACAATCAAGACCTAAGCTCTATCAGGCCATCACAAGAGCCAGATACTTGATTCATCAGTTCTGTCCATTCACAGATTTTTATGTTTATTATGTATTTTATGCTATTTTATTGTATGTTATAAGGGTCTATTGAGTCCTATTCATTAAATATTGCACTTTATATGCACTTGCTGTCCTGGGCTCCTTGATATTTGAGTGCCCCTCTTTTATTTTATAAGTATATAAAAGGGCCATACAAAAAATACGGCGAAAAGCTGTTCCATGTAAAATATGCTCAAAAGACAAGGGGCACTGCCTCCGACTGAAGAAGAAAAAGTTCAGTCTCCAGAAGCGTCAAAGCTTCTTTACTGTGAGAATTGTGAATCTGGCGAATTCTTAAAAGTAAAAAATATAAATGCTTATGAAAACGTGTAGAAATCTGAGTCTCACTTCCTTCTGGGATTCGCGTGTCAACCTATCCCTTGGTTGAACTTGATGGACGTTTGTCTTTTTTTAACCGTATTAACTATGTAACTATGAGTAATCCCTCATAGACTGTCGCTCTGGACCGGACAAATTATAAATACGACCCTTAGGGTACTTGGTCCCTGGGATGAGGTCGATGACACAATCATAGGGTCTATGGGGGGGAAGGAAGTCAGCATTGGCCATGGAAAAAACATCAGAAAAATCACTGATATGCTTAGTGAGAATTTTCAACTCCATAGAGACACCAGCTTGAACAACAGGTAGACAGCAGGAATCACAATTTAACCCCCATTTCTCTAATTCGCCCGTGGACCAGTTGATAACTGGGTTATGAACTCGGAGCCAAGGCATACCAAGAACTATCTCCATGGGCAGATTTTTCAAAATCAAAAAAGAGCAACTCTTTGTATGAATGGCCCCCACTACCAAGGTCACCCCAGGAGTACAATATTCCACAGTCCCGCCAACTAAAGGAGTGGAGTCAATTGCAATAATATGAATAGGGTTAGCAAGAGACAAAATGGGCACACCTAGGGAAATTGCAAATTTGTGGTCAATAAAATTAAAAGCGGACCGGGAATAAATGAATGCCTCCCCAGAACCTTTACAAGTGCCAAAAGAAATAACCACAGGTAACAATACTTTTTTTTAACCCCCTTAGGGAGTATCTTATACTTCTGGGCGTCAGGATGCAGGACTTTCCTGGAAGGTGGAAGTTTAGGACATTGCCGCAACCAATGGTCTGTTTCACCACAATAGAAGCAGGCACCACTCTGACGTATTTTGTCTCTCATGGTAATTCCGAGCTGCATGGGTTCCTCTAGACGATCCTCCAATTTGGTTCTCAAGGGTGGGGAACCGGGTTTAACTACCTCCTGTGGAAATGTAAAACGTTCTCTTTGTCTCTCCCTGATACGTCGGTCCAGTGAAATGTTCAAAGGTGCCTGAAGAGGGGTAACTGACCAACATATCCTTCAGGTCCTCAGAAAGCCCTAATCTGAACTGCCACTTAAGTGCTGGATCGTTCCAGCCAGAAGAAACACACCATTTTCGGAATGCAGTGCAATATTCTTCCACCAGCTTGTTTCCTTGACTAAGAGACTTTAATTGATACTCTGTCACTGCCGACTTATCGTTGCCTAGGGGATGGAGGACGCCGGCCGCACTGAGGAAGCGTGCGCCGCCGGGTCCTCCCTACCCCTTTGTTACCAGGGAGATGAGGACACCGGCCGCGTCCGACGCCGGCTTCTCCTCCCTCTTTATCAGCGGGACGCCGGAGGTGCTGCAAGGAGGGAGCACACCACCGATTCCCTGTTACATTTAGCATTATTTGCTCTAGAAACTGGCGTAAATAATCACAGAAAACTACACCAGCTCTGAGCTGGCATAGATCTCAGTCTGACATATGAACTTGTGCCTCATCATAAATTAAATGCTTCCTCCAGCGATGCAGACCGTATCAAGACCAGCGTTACACACACCGATCTTGATAAATCAGGATCATAATGTCTCATTTATAAAAACTGTCCAATAAATTGATTTTTTTTTTCCCCCATAGCTACCAATACCAGTGCCGCTTTCAAATTTTGAAGAGCAATTTAAGAAATAAATTGGTAGATATAATTAAATTGGTAGCACTGGTAGATATAATTTTGAGAATTATTATAATGGCAGTAAGTCATGATACATAACATTCTGGAGGACATTTATTAAAGCTGTAGTGCCACTTTTATTGTGTTAAAAAGTCAGGTATCATGGCACACATGACTTTTTGAACATTTTGCTTAGTGGCAGGAGGTTGAACCTCTCACTGCCTGCGAGATTCGCTACAAGTTACGCCAGAAACTGGCGCAAGTTATAGCTCAAGTTTCTGGCACACTAAGGGCCAGATATGCACCTAGTTTATTACTCAGCATGTGCCTCTTAATAAATTAGGCACATCTCACTGTGACGCACAGGAGATCAAGACTGGCATAGGCAATGCCAGTCTTGATAAACCTGCCCCTTTGTGTGTGGATGTAAATAGCAATGAAATAATATACTAATAAGAGTATTTAACACCTAAACACAGGACTCTTCACATCCTAATAGTCTGTGTCACTTTCCACACAGTCTTCCTTCTCCTCCTCTCACAGTGCTCCAATGCTTCCTTTTCTCCATTTTGCTGTCAACATCAACCTAGGTATATACCCAGTACGACCTGAGCTTACGTAGTTACTGACCTGTAATATGGCAGTGATATGATGGCGGTGCTTCCATTCACCTGAATGGCAGATGAACTGCAGAATCCTACCATACCCAGTACACAGCGGATGGATCTGTGCTTCTGTCTCCAGACTTTTGTCTCCTATAGAAAGGTCTTCAATATCTAAAACCTGGACAATCCTTTTGGTTTGGCTTCATACTACATCTTTTTTATTCTATTTTTTTGCAAAAAAATAAAAAATCTGGAAATTATAAAACACCATACAAATAAAGCTTTTAAGACAATTTCCTACCATTTATTGCTCCATTTTAGTATGAGTGTGTGTTTTTTTTAGATGCTTTCTGATAGTTTCCGCTGACTAAATAAAGCTCTAATCTCATAAAACACACTTTGGCAGCAACCTAAAGACCCTTTTTGGTTCGGTCCGTAAAGGGATTGGCTCATCTCAAACATCAATATCAGATAGGTGCAGGTCCCACAACTGGGACCCACTTCTGTCTCCAGAATAAGACCCTCAAAGTAAACAGAGAGCAGCCGCGCATGCAAACACCCTCCCTTCACTGCTATGGAAGTTTCAAAAACAGTTGAGCACTAACTTGGCTATTTCTGGCACTTCCATAGTAGTAAAGGAAGTGGTGTCTGTTCTTGTGTCATGCACTCTGCATTTACCACAATGAGATATTCAAAAATATCCAGGTGCGCTTGCGTGGCTATTTTCGAAACTCCCATAGTAGCACATGGAGAGCATGTGGCGCATGCAGGGTCTGCTCTCCTACAAATTGGGGTCCCCGCTCTGGAGATAGGAACGTCCCAGAGCGATAGTTACAGTGTATATGCATCAATGTCTGAGATTAACCAACTCCTTTAAGTGGTTAATATTGTGTTCATAAAGTTTTGACAGCCATAGTGTGACGTCAGGCTGCATCACCATCAAGTGCAGCATCACATGGTAAGGCAAGTGATCACGTGGGACGCCACGCAGGTCCTTGCACAGCGGAAGACACCGCAACAGATGAAGAGGGGTAAAGTAAATCATACCCTTTACTGTTCCTCCGTATTATAATGTATATGCTTTGCCAACAATAACGGCTATATGAAATAACAATATTGGGAAAGTCTGTATCTAACTTCAAGTGAATTGGAAACCTGCGAGGAGAGTCGCTCTCTCTTTAAAAGGCGGGTGTTCCAACACTTGAGAACCCGGTGAACACAAGACTTAATACTGCTGCATCCACACCAGCAGCTATTCTATAGTGTTTTAATATATGAAGACTACCTTTATGGTATATGTTTCACAGCTTTTAAGAACACTTGTATGCCAACCAATAACTTTTGTTTTGTTTTGTTGTGCACAACATATTTTACTCAACTGAGCACCTTTTCATATTTTTTGCACGGATTTATTTTATAATATATTGGATTTTTTATAAATTATTGGATCTTTTTCGCAAGTATATTGCACACCTTTGAAGAACACCACTACCTCACAGAAGTGAATTAACATACACTGTTCGGCCTAAGTGACTTTATATTCCAGGACCTATTGAACGAACTCTTTGAACATTTTGGACACTAGTCCCAATCCTAGGGACACCCAGATTTTGTCCAACATCATTCACTGGAATACACATCTTTGTCCAATAGACTTTGTATCAAATAACACCCTGAGTTATCACTCCACCCTACTATATATATATTGTTATAATTTTTATATATATAGATATTTTTATCTCATCCTTTTACATTATTTTTTAATGATCTATACCTAAATAAATAACATCTCAATCAAATATTTTAACTAAAAACATTAAATACTTTTAATTTGAACCAAATGCGAGTGTGCCATCACAAATTTTCTTTCTAACTTTATATACCCTCACGGTTTTAGGTGTACCGGTGATTGAGGACCTCTATCCATATTGACAAACTGGTGAGCCACAGGGATACTTTCATTTATAAGCATAGTGTGCATAATACACATATTTTACATAACACTTTGTTATCAATATTATGTAATACATAGTATAATCCATAGTGTGTTTTATTCTTCTTAACTTTAGTGTCTTGTAGGAAAGATGTTGGATAAGCCAACCACTTATCTTACGCAGGTGAGGATTAACAACACCTGCATATAGGCTACCATAAAGTGCTCCTCAAACAACATGATTGGGCCTCTTGTCGGGTTACCTTTTTGGAGATTATAGAGAATATCTGTGTATACATTATTGATAAGAATATCCATGTTATTATAATACTTTTAATTATCTTTACAATTGACAAAATAATTACAAGAATGTACATAACATTTTTAATAAAATTAGTAATTATTGCCGACTTTTGTTGTTATATAAAGTGAAAATTACCGTACACTCATTTTTACAGAAGAGTAAATCATTTTGCAGTCCATAGAATACAATGTAAGAATCAATTTTGCTCATTAACGCAATGCAATGTGTTAAATAAAACTGCACGCTATATTGCAGTAATACAATACGTTGATTGAAATTGATATATTGATGTAATACAATGTGATAAATTAAACTGGCATACTGATGAAATACAATGTGTTGAATTAAACTGGTATATTGTTGAAATATAATGCATAGAATTAAACTGGTCTATTGATGAAATACAATGCGATAAAAACTATACTGTCTGTTGACATACTGTAGTACAATGTGTTGAATGGAACTGGTATAATAATGCAGTATGTAAAGGGGGAATATTAATCACCAATATTTATGCAAATATCGATAATTAATATTCATAAATGGGAGGAGCCACCTAGTGATAACTCCGCCCATTTATGCCTTTATATAATAATAATACCTTACTTTTGCTATACTTTACACTGATCACTATGCTAGCTGCATGCGCCTTACTAAACTAACTATCGCCAATAACCACACGCCACACAGATAGTTATAAACCAAACACAGTATTTATTACTAACAATACACTACGCACGCAATACTAACAATACAGCACTAAATATACAATCCTAAACTACACTACACAATCCCAAATTCCACCCATCAACTAACTATACAATTCACACATACAAGTATATAACAATATCCCACCCGTCTGCACTCACTGTCCCTACGGGGGTTACAAGAGGGTTTATTATTTGTTTGCAGAACAGAGGCATGCTCTACAGAGGATTTGTTTGCAGAACAGAAGCATGCTCTGCAGAGGACCAGGGTAACCACCAGGGGTTAATCAGGGTTAGGGTTCCAGGGGTCAGTAGGGGATCGTTGGTGGGATAGGGGTGGATCAGGGGTACAAATAGGGCCACAGGAACAGGCTGCACAGGGGACTTAAGGGTTAATGCCTGGCAGGGAAGGGGTTCCTAGGGTAACCAGGGGTGTCTAGGGTTACCAGGGGGGTCACAATGGGGTTAATCAGGGGTGATCAGGGGTGTAGGGAAAGGGTTGGCAGGCAAGGGACCAGGGGTGCACCAGGGGAGAGAGCAGTAGGGGATAGTCTGGCAGGGAAGGGGTTAAGAACAGCAGCAATGCTGCTGAGGTACTTAGGGTTTCTGCTCGTTGTCCAGGGTGATCCTCGCCAGCCAGGGGGCCTCCTTCTGGGGGGTGGGGGCGGCAGGGGTCCGGTACTTCTCCCAGAGCGCAGGGCGCGCTCTCTTCAGGTGGGGGTCCGGTCGGTCCTTAAGCCGGCGGGGGAGGGGGGGGGGGGGTCCCGATGTCCTGAGCGCCGATGCGCTCTCCAGTGGGGGCCCCGATCCTGACTCCTGAGTGCCGGGGCCGCCGGATATTTATCCCCCCGGCGGCCCGCACTCCCGCGCCACCAGGGGGCGCGCGCGCGCACCCACACCACAGTGCAGGACACGTGGGCCGGCGCGGTGAGATGACGTCACCGCGCCTGCCCGCGCGTCCCTGCACGCGCGCCGCGTGCACTTGCTGACAGGCGGGAGATCCTTTGATCTCCTGCCTGTAGCTCCCAGCATTCCGGACATCGCAAGGGAAGCGATGCCAGAATGCACATAATAGAGTGAGCGGAGGTATCTCCTCTCTCTCTATTATGCTTAATTATCTCCAGCAGGACTGCAGATAATTAGAACAAAAGGATTCAAATTCTATTGAATTTGAATCCTTTTGAGGTCACCAGAATGACCGGACCTTGTCCGGTCATCCTGGCGCCTTCACCCAGATTACATCAATGTAAATGCTTGGGGCACATTTACATTGATGCATCTGTGTCCATGTAAGGGGGGGGGGGATTTATATGGTATGGGGATATGACAAGGGGGCATAATATGAATATACATGTGTATCGATGCTTGGGGCACATCCATACACATGTATACATTAATCATACTTCTAAGGGGGATTATATAAGGGACCACATTAATATATATATATGGGGGCACATATAATAAGGGGCACATCACAAGCCCCTACATCAGGGGGCACAAGCCCCTACATCATAAGGGGGCACAAGCCCCTACATATATTAAAAGGGATCACATATATCCCACAGGGGCCTTCATGAGCCCCTGTGGGCCACTAAGGGCAGATGTGGGCAGATGCTGGGAACATCCGCGCACATCCTCCTATAACGTGATTAATGCATGCATATATATCATACATGCACGCACGTGTTTGCATGTATGCATGTATATATATATGCATGCGTCTCAACCCTTCCTCAACACAGTACAATGTATTAACTAAATCTGCACAATATATTGATGCAATGCAATGCGTTAAATAAAACTGCACAGTATATTGACATAATACAATGTGTCGAATGAAACTGGTATATTAATGCAACGTGTTAACTAAAACTGCACGCTATATTGATGCAATACAATGCATTGTTTGAAACTGGTACATTGACGCAATACAGTGTATTAACTAAAACTGCACTGTATATTTACGTAATACAATGCGTTGTATGAAACTAATATATTAAGGCAGTGCAATACATTAAATAAAACTGCACAGTATATTGATGCAATACAATGCGTTGATTGAAACTGGCACATTGAAGCAATACATCGCGCTAACTAAAACAGCATGGTATATTGATGTAATACAATGCGTTGAATGAAACTGTCATATTAAAACAGTACAATGCATTAACTAAAACTGCACGGTATATTGACGCAGTACAATGCATTAAAGGGGTTGTCCCACTAAAAATATTTTACCATTTTCAAACCAGCACCTGGATCTGAATACTGCAATCGCATGTAACTAAAAATATTGTACGGCCACTGAGTTATTCCATAAAATTTATCTGTATAGCGCCACCTGCTGCTTGTTCTTTTTCTTATTTCTTTGACCTGCTCACTGAGTTGGCCGCACATGCTCAGTTTCATACTTCAACTTCCTCCTGAGCTGTGATAGGAAGAGCATGGACACGCCCCCTTAACTGCAGTAGAAAAGACACTCCCCTTGAGCTGCCAGCTTGCTATAAATCTAGCAATGAATGGGGAGATCCCTGGATCCTTATGAGGTACAGGGCTGGTTTTAGCTTTGTTAGAAAGAGATTGTCATGTACTATATGATGTCTGATTTTCATTTTTTACATTAAACATGGGACAACCCCTTTAAATAAAACTACACAGTATGTTGATGCAATACAATGCATTGATTGAAACTGGTATATTGACGGAATACAATGTGTTAAGTAAACTGCATGGTATATTGATGTAATACAATGTGTTATGTAAGGGATCAATTTCTCACAGGGGTCGGCAATGACAGACTTCTCATCAAACAGGGGGTTTTCAAGCTCAAACAGTGCTTTATTTGTCACACAGCACATCACACTTCCAAGTTTGGCATCACGTGGCACAATGAAGTCGCAGCTTCTCCTCACAATGTGTTACATCCACACCAAACAACCAACACTTGCCCGGCTAGGCACTCACTATACAGAGGTCTCCCTAACTCACCTCTAGGTCAATGTTCACACTGCAGTATTTGGCTTCGGTCATAAAGCCTCCTAGCTCTGACCAGTGCAACCCACCAGTCCTCCTGGTGGAAGCAGCGAAATAACTTGGGGGGATATGGTCCAGCAGTCCTCCTGACTCTGACCGTGCGACACCTCTCTTCTTCAGGTGTCGCTGGGTCCCCCCAAACTCAGGCTTCCTCAGCCTTGTGGCTGACCAGCCCTCCTGGCTGGGACCACACAGGCCCTCTGCAGGTTTGTTTCCTGGGGCCTAACTTCTCTCACACACTGAGGATTGCTTTATCCCCAAGTGATTATCGCACCTGACCTCACCTCAGGCCAGGTGATCATGGGGAAAACACAGCAAATATAACATACATCTCCTCTAATAGGTTTCCTGCACCATTCTAGGAGACACATATGTTCCCTCATATATGAGGTCTGTCACTGCCTCACAGTTAGCTAAAACTGGTAAATTGATGCAGTACAATGCATTAATTTTAACTGCATAGTATACTGACGCAATAGAATGTGTTTAATAAAACTGCATGGTATATTGATGCAATACAATGTGCTGAATGAAATTAGTATATTGATGCACAGAGAACTGCTGAAATGCCCAATTGCAATCAACATCTAAATTTAAACCGCATTTAAACATGCCCTGCTACAAACACAACGGTATAATGCGATGAACTGCTTAATTATATACAGTAGCAAAATTACAGCAGCATTGACGCGCTGAAATACGCTAAAGTGCTTAATTATAAATAGTAGCAAAATTAAAACTGGTTTGTAGAAAAAAAGTGGAGATTGCAAAACGTCTGCAGCAAAACGTATGCTGCTGGAGGTGCTGGGAAAAAGCCTATATAACACTTATGAACTGTAGAAACTTGAGGTTTTTAAAAAATAAGACTGGCTTGTTCATGTGGTTGGTGCAGGATTTAGGTGATTTCAGAATTTGCAGTGCATACATGAACTTTCCATTGCTACCAGCAGCTGTCCTCAGTATGAAACACACACAGACCTCTGAGTGACCACCCTATGCTTTCCCTGATAAAACCATGACTTTTCCACCTATTGAGTCAATCTATCCAACTAAATATGTCCCTAAACTCTCTCTACAACCCCTTTGGCTCATGGTCATGTGACCCTCTATCTTCATCCTCCCTGAAGCTTATCCAGTAACTTTTCACTGTAAAATGGTGTCAAATTCTTGACCTAACCCTTCCCTCCATCCAGAGGTGTAACTTGACCACTTTCTATAATACTGGTGTCACACTTGTGCGGCACAAGGGTCTTTGGGCCCCCTCAGGCTCCTGGGCCTGGTAGCGACTGCTACCTCTGCTCCCCCTATAGCTACGTCCCTGGTTTGTCCCATGTTCATATGTGCTTGCATTGCTGAGAAAAATGTAGAGGCTGGCATTTTAGACACCGGTCTTAGTAACCCCTATATCTTGCGGTGGATCCGCCGAAGTTATGAAGAGGTGCAGGCCTCTACAAAATTTTGGCGCTTATATGGAGCACTGATTGGGTAGGCACAAGAGCTGTGCTTTCCCGATCAGCAGCAGGGACCTAGTTGTTATTGACAGCTGTGCATTTATTTTTACAAAACACTTGTGAGGTCAAAATACTCACGCCACCCCTTAATAAATAACTTGAGGGGTGAAGTTTCGAAAATGGAGTAACTTCTTGGGGTTTCCAATCATTATTTCAACCCCGAGTCTCTACAGTTGTCAGCACAAACTGCATAATTCACCACATTGAGCTCCAAGTCCACTTAGTACTCTTTTACTGTCCTGAGATCTCGCATACGTTCAGGCAAAAGATTAGGGCACATGTAGGGTGTGTATAAAAACAGGAGGCACAGCATAATAAGAAGGCTTGCTTTTTACACTGGCTAGGCATAACATATTGAGAACTGAAATGTCATAACTGTGTAAAAATAGCAATTTTCACTTTGCACCATTAACCCTGTGGGGCCAAAATTCTCCCTACACCCCTTGATAAATTCTGTGAGAGTGTGGTTTCTAAAATGGAGTCACTTTTGGGGGTTTTCTTTTTTTACTTAACCTCAGATCTTCTACAGTTGTCAGCAAGTGCTATATAAATCACCAAACTAGGGCCCAAAAGCATATGGTGCTCTTTCTCTTCTGAATCATGCAGTGGCCCAAACAGCATTTTGCAACCACATTTGCGGTGTTTATGTATTCCGAAGAAAATCAGTAAGAAATTATGGCCTCCTTTTTCTCTTGTTACCCTTTGTGAAAATGAAAAATCTGGGGCTAAAGCCAGATTTTGATGGAAATTTTTTTTATTTTTCATTTTCACAGCCAAGTGTTTCTAAATTCTATGAAAAGACTTTGGGGCCAAAGCACTTACTACACCCCTCAATACATTCCTTGAGGGGCAAAAAAAGCTTCCAAATGGGGTCATTTTTCGGGGGTTTCAATTGTAGGGGTACCTCGGGGTTTCTTCAAATGTGACATGGTGCCTGAAAATCTTTCCAGCAAAATCTGCCCTCCAAAAGCCATATGCTGTTTCTTCGCTTCTCAGCCCTGCAATTTGCCCCTAAAGCAGTTTATGACCACATATGGGGTGTTGTAGTCAGGAGAAAATGGGTAACAAGTTTTGGGGCCATTTTCCTCCTGGGTTTATGCAACATTTTATTGGAAGAGATGACATTTTTTATTTTCACAGACAAGTGTTTTTGAATTCTATGAAACTTATGTGGGATCAAAGCACTCAATACACCTCTTAATATATTCCTTGAGTTCCTATAGTTTCCAAAATGGGGTCACTTTTTGGAGGTTTCTACTGTAGGGTACCTCAGGGTCTCTTCAAATGTGACATGGCACCCAAAAATCATTCCACCAAAATCTGCGCTCCAAAAACAATATGACACTCCTTCCCTTCTGAGCCCTGTGGTGTGTTCATATAGGAGTTTATGATCACATATGGGGTGTTTCTGCAAACTGCAGAATCAGGGTGATAAATATTCAGGTTTGTTTTTCAGTTAACTCTTGCTTGTTACAGGAAAAAAAGAAAATTTGGAAATTTCACCTCCATTTGTCTTTAATTCCTGAAGAATTAAATGGTTAATAAACTTAGTAAAATCAGGTTTGAATAGGCTGAGGGATGATGTTTGTAAAATGGGGTCATTTGTGGGTGGTTTCTATTATGTAAGCCCCCTCAAAGTGACTTCATAACTTAATTGGTCCTTAAAAATGCCAGTTTTTTGAAATTTTCTTGAAAATGTGAAAAATTGCTTCTAAAATTCTAAGCATCCTAAACAGACAAAATTACATTTATAAAATGACGCCATCATAAAGTAGACATATGGGGCATGTTAGATAATAACTATTTGATGAGGTACCTGTCTTAGGCCTCTTTCACACCAACGTATTTTCTTTCCGTGTCCGTTCCTTTATTTTTTTTTGCGGACCGTATGCGGAACCATTCGTTTCAGTGGTTCCACAAAAAAAACGGAAGGTGTTTCGTGTGTATTCCGTTTCCGCATTTCCGTTCTGCAAAAAAATAGAACATGCCCTATTACTATCCACATTACGGACAAGGATAGTACTGTTCTATTAGGGGCCAGCTGTTCTGTTCTGCAAAATACGGAATGCACAGATGTCATCCGTATTTTTGGGGAATCATTTTTTGCAGACCGCAAAAATCATATGGTTGTGTGAAAGAGGCCTTAAATGCAGAGAAATTCTAATTTAGAAAATAGCAAATTTTTCCTACATTTTCTGTAAATTTAGGATTTTTTTAAATAGATAAAAGTAAAATATATCAAACCAAATTTACCCATAACATGAAGCATGTTTTGTCACAAGAAAACAGTCTCAGAATCGGTTAGATAAGTGAAAGCATTCCCAAGTTATTACTGCTTAAAGTGACACAATTTGCAAATATAACTTTTAATTTACTATTTAAAATTGCTAATCACTAAAATCTCTCCTGAGGCAACCAAGGTCCACTTGTATATATTGAGCAAAAGAAGACAGCGATCCAAAATCCTGTGAAAAAATACACTGCCTGTCCAAAAAAAAAGTCACCACCTGGATTTAACTAAGCAAGTAGTTAAGAGCCTCCTATTGGATAATTACTGCATGGGCGATTATCTTTCAGCTGGCAATAAGTTATTTAACCCCAACTGGTGCAATGAGTTGCTTCTCATTTCTTAAACAACCATGTCAAAAGACACATCTCGTGGTCATAGAAAAGATGTTAATCTGTTTGAGAAGGGTCAAATCATTGGCGTGCATCAAGCAAAGAATACATCTAAGGAGATTGCAGAAACTACTAACTGTCCAATGCATTATTAAAAACTGGAAGAATAGTGGGGATCCATCGTATTCGAGGAAGAAATGTGGCGGGAAAGAAATCCTGAATGATCGTGATCACCGATCACTTAAACGTTTGGTGAAATCAAATCAAAGAAAAACAACAATAGAACTCAGGGCTATGTTTAATAGTGAAAGTAAGAGCATTTCCATACGCACAATGCGAAGGGAACTCAAGGGATTGGGACTGAACAGCTGTGAACAGAAATCCACTGATCAGTGAGGCAAACCAGAAAAAAAGGCTTCAATTTGCTAGGAAGCATAAATATTGGACTCTGGAGCAATGGAAGAAGGTCATGTGGTCTGATGAGTCCAGATTTACTCTGTTCCAGAGTGATGGGCACATCAGGGTAAGAAGAGAGGCAAATGAAGTGATGCACCCATCATGCCTAGTGCCTACTGTACAAGCCTGTGGGGGCAGTGATATGATCTGGGGTTGCTGCAGTTGGTCAGGTCTAGGTTCAGCAACAGTATGTGCTCCAAGAATAAGGTCAGCTGACTACCTGAACATACTGAATGACCAGGTTATTCCATCAAAGGATTTTTTCTTCCCTGATGGCACGGGCATATTCCAAGATGGCAATGCCAGGATTCATCGGGCTCAAATTGTGAAAAAGTGGTTCAGGGATCATGAGACATCATTTTCACACATGGATTGGCCACCACAGAGTCCAGACCTTAACCCCATTGAGAATTTTTGGGATGTGCTGGAGAAGGCTATATATAGCAATCTCAATCAAAAATGTGATTACATAATTATCTAAAAATTTATGATTATAAAAAAGAACCTTTAGTTAAAAAGTGCATAATTTCATTTTATCTTTCATAACACCGCACAACAGTGATTTTGCTACTGAGAGAAAAACATGTGATTTATACTAAAATGAGTGCACTGATTCCAAATATGAACTCAGAAATTTGCCTGACACGTCTAGATTTTAAGTTATGCATGCAAAGCCTATTCAGTTATAATATTAATGTATTATATTGGAAATATTGCAATGGACATGTCCAGTAGTGATGGCCAAACATCAACAGGGACAATTCGCGAACTGCGCATTCGTGGCGGGCCCCATTCACTTTAATAGCAGGCGAACCTGAAAAACCTTCAGGTCATATTTGCAGCCAGCAAACACTTACTAGAAATACACAAATAGTCCCACAACATGGACAGTATTTTAATCAGAGGCCATTTTTATGTGTCTTAAAGGGAAACTCTCAAAAATGTTCCCTGCTGGAGCCTAGAAATTTTTTATTTCCTATTGGTTTGATGTATACAAATCTGCAGCACTCCACGTTTTTGTATCCTGCAGAGTCCATTAAAAAAATCCATACTCTAACGTAAAAAAAATTTCTACCATGGAACTGTATGGTGAACGAACACCACTGTACGGCATCAGTCTGAGCCATCTGTTAACGCATACATTTTTAGTATTCATTAAATGGATGGCAAAAATAGGATGTGAACCCAGCCCTAGTGTCAGAATAAGCACCAGTACACAGCGGAGCAGAGTGGCGGAGAGGGGAGGCCGCCATGTACTGACAGAGCGCTACCTGGTCCTGGTGGTCAGGGATAAGGACTGTGTTTCCCAAGGAACATTTTCTACTGGGAAATACAGGGCACAGTATAATACACTAGAATCTATATAATATACAGATGTTAGCCCTACCCCTGAATCATAATACAATTAGGTGGTCATTTATTATATAGAAATACGTCTATATTAGGCCTATTTCTGACACAGATTGTGTCGCAAAGGTCCTTAGCACCGCAATCTGCATATTTTTCCTGCTCATGCCCGGTCTAAAAAAGGATGGCGTGGGCAGTGAAAGGGATACAGTTATGGCCATCTAGTTATTGGATACCACTGCCATACATTGACCGGATAACACCTCTGTACACTGACCGGATAACTCTGACACACCGTGACCGGATAAAAGAGTATAAGACGGCACAGTACAGGGAATGACTAGGGGCACTGCGCAGGGTGTGGTAAGAGGGCACAATGCAGGGTATAAGGGGGCACAGTCACATGACCCTGTGACATTAGAAGGTCCTTATGGTGAATACGGTTCATACGCCACCATAATGAGAGACAGAGGAGTGAGACAGGGGTGTGATTATGTGGCTAGAGATAAAAAATGTAACTGTCGGCAAATACAGGCACCCAAAAATTAGGCAATAGGCATTCACCTGACAGCAAAGAACTTTAGATTCTGTGGCTGAAGGTACATTAGGCGGTCACAGGATAAAAATGTAACTGTCAGTCAGTACAGGCTCCAAAAATGAGGCAATAGGCATTCACCTGACAGCAAAGAACTTTGGATTCTGTGGTTGGAGGGACATTAGGCGGTCACAGGATAAAAATGTAACTGTCAGCCAGTACAGCCCCAAAGATTAGGCAATAGGAATTCACCTGACAGCAAAGAACTTTGGATTCTGTGGCTGGAGGTACATTAGGCGGTCGCAGGATAAAAATGTAACTGTCGGCCAGTACAGGCCCCAAAAATTATGCAATACAAATTCACCTGACAGCAAAGAACTTTGGATTCTGTGGCTGGAGGTATATTAGGCGGTTACAGGATAAATATGTAACTGCTGGCCAGTACAGGCCCCAAAAATTAGGCATTCACCTGACATAAAAGGCCTTTTATGCCTCTGTATATACATAAGGCTAGGACCTTTCTTTGTTCTGGGTGGTGGCGGATATGTGTGGGCTGGCATGAGGAAATTCAATTACACGTGGTCATCACAGGTGTTGAATTCCTTCGAGATCCATGCCTCATTCATTTTTGAAAATGCGAGGTAGTCCACACTGTCGTAAACTAGGTGAGCGCGCTTATTAGTAATGACCCCCCCTGCTGCGCTGAATGTCCTTTCGGACAGGACCATCGATGAGGGGCAAGGCAAGAGTTCCATGGCAAATTGTGCCAGCTCTGGCCACAGGTCAAGCCTGCACACCCAGTAGTCAAGGGGTTCCTTGCTTCTCAGAGCGGCCACATCGGCCGTTAACCAGATGTAGTCGGACACCTGTTGGTCTAGGCATTCACTGAGGCTGGATCCTGAGGGCGGCTGTCGATGGGTTGGCTGATCTCATATCCGAAGTGACCAACACATCTTCAAACCGCCCTCTTTTTGCAGGCTTGGTAGGATTGGTACCCGCACCTGTTTCGCTGTGGGTGGAAATTCCTCTGCCAGTGCCCGCAACATCAGAATGCAGCATCTCTCGCAGCAAGGCCTGGAAATGCTGCATTCTGACAGCCCTCTGTGATGCTGGTAACTTGTCCGCCATTTTTTGTCTAAGTACATTGCCACCCAGTACAGGTCCTTGACCTTTATGCCTGCTCTTCTTGCTCCTCCTTTTCCTCCTCCTCCCCGAAGCCACCTTCCTCCTCTGACTCCTCTTCAGACTCCTGCTGACTTGTCTCAGATGGAGTAGCCCCCCTGGGAATTCATTCAGCATTGCGACTTTTTCATCTTCCAGCTCCTGCTCCTCGACGGCTTGATCAATGACACGACGCAATGCACGCTCCAGAAAGAAGGCGTAAGGTACGATGTCACTGATGACGCCCTGGCTGCGACTGACCAGTTTGGGGATCTCATCAAATGGCCGCAGAAGTCTGCATTCGTTGCGCATGAGCAGCCACTGGCGCAGTGAAAAAAAAACAAGCTCCCGGGACCTGTCTTGCCGCAGAGTTCGTACAGGTAGTCGATAACGGCACATTTCTGATGGAGCAGCCTATCAAGCTTATACAAGGTGGAGTTCCAGCACGTCGGGCAGTCACAAACCAAACGTCTGACGGGCAAGTGGTGTCGCCGCTGAACATCAGCAAGGCGAACCATGGTCGTGTAAGATCTTCTAAAATGGCCAGAGATTTTCCTGGCCTGCCGCAAGACATCCTGGACCCTGGGGTATTTGGCAACGAATCGCTGCACAACTAAGTTCAGGACGTGTGCCGTGTCATTTTGCCCTGTTTCAGCACGCTCAGCAGATTGGCACCGTTGTCGCACACCACTTTACCTACTGTCAAATAGAGCGGGGTTAGCCACTTATCGGCCTGTGACCACAGAGCTGAAAGGAGTGCAGGACCGGTGTGGCTCTTGGCTTTCTAGGCACAACAGCCGCAGCACAGCATGGCAACGTCTCACCTGGCACGTCAAATAGGTTCTGAGGAGCTTGGGGGGTGCAGCGGAAGAGGCGGTAGCAGTGGAAAAGGAGGAGTCAGCCGAGGAGGAGACGAAGGATGGAGTAGGAGGAGGAGAAGAAGAGGCAGGCCTGCATGCAATCTGTGGCGGTAACACCAAATCCACACGGGTGCCACGAGTTACTTGCTTGACGGCCGTCAGAAGGTGCACCCGTGTTTGCTATACCACGTGTCTATTGTCAGATGTATCTCTGCACCGACACTGTGTGCTAGAGATACATTCACTTGCCGCTGAAAGTGGCCATATAGCTTTGGGAGAAATATTTCCTTCCGGGGACCTTCCATTGCGGTGTGCCAATGGCCACAAATTTTCTAAAGGCCTCCGAGTCCACCAATTTATATGGCAGCAGTTGGTGGGCTAGCAGTTCCAACAAGCCAGTGGTCAGCCGTTGGGCAAGAGGATTATCCGGCGTCATCATTTTTTTACGCTCGAACATTTGGGCCATGGAAGCCTGCCTTGTGCCAGATGAACGCGACGATGGCACAATGGAAGGTGGAGTGGACGACAAATGGGAGGAGAGAGGAGAAGGAGAAGAGGCAGGATGTGGAGCATTGGGAGTGTAGCTTTGTTGGTTCTGACGACGTTGCTCCCACTGTGTTGGACTTACCGTGACTTAAGCGTTGACAGCACAGGCTGCAGATAGCAACACTATTATCAGCAGCTGACACGTTAAAAAAGCCCACACTGCGGAGCCATGTGCCGGCATCCTGGGAGCGCAAGATGTGACGGTGCATGGTGGATGGCTCGCTCCAGATACATTTGCAGTCTGTTTTTTGCCTCCTGTGCACTGCGAGTTCTGCCTGCTTCTCCTACTTCTACCCCATATCTGCTGCTCTGTCTATCCCTCTGAACTCCCTTCCTCTTCCTCTCTTGTGGGCACCCACGTGACATCCTTCGACACGTCATCATCGTCACCTTCACCACCACTGACATTAGAGATCTCAGAGTAAGCAGCAACAGCGGGGACCTCCGTCCTTGGGCTGATCCGGGTACTGTCGTCAGACTGCTGGGTGGCAGCCATTGCTACCTCTTCTTCCTCATCCGATGCCAAGAATGGCTGCACATTGGTAAGGTCTGGGAATGGATGGGAAAATAATTCCTCTGACTCGAGTGGAGGGGCTATGGTGGTGGTGTCTTTGGGGGTGCACACAGCAGAGTGAGGAGGGTGCAGTTACAGAGGATGAGGAGGGTGCAGAAGCGGAAGGCTGAGTGAGCCACTTAACCAACTCTGGTGCGCCCTTTAGAGTTATCGCACGCGCCTTCTCCAACTTCCCACTTAGGCTCTGGCCTGGTGCACCTGCCCGACCCCTACCATGCCTGTGGAACGGTCTGCCTCTTCCTCTGCCTGTCATTTTCTAAATGACCCTCTGCCTAAGTCTGTAGAGAAGAGCAGTATTTGTGGAAGAAGGTATATCGCAGCCCTCAATTAGTATTTGGTGGAAAAAGGTATATATCAATAGCACCCCTCAATCAGTATTTTGTGGAAGAAGGTATATGGCTCCCCTCAATCAGTATTTG
The DNA here is from genome assembly GCF_905171765.1 of Bufo bufo. Taxonomy (NCBI): domain Eukaryota; kingdom Metazoa; phylum Chordata; class Amphibia; order Anura; family Bufonidae; genus Bufo; species Bufo bufo. The sequence goes on from NC_053390.1 coordinate 564,616,439, forward strand.
GCGGAAACAGGTATATAGCACCCCTCAATCAGTATTTGGCGGAAACAGGTATATGGCACCCCTCAATCAGTATTTTGTGGAAGCAGGTGTATTGCAGCCCTCAATCAGTATTTGGTGGAAGAAGGTATATATCAATAGCACCCCTCAATCAGTATTTAGTGGAAGAAGGTATATGGCACCCCTCAATCAATATTTGGCGGAAACAGGTATATAGCACCCCTCAATCAGTATTTGGCGGAAACAGGTATTTAGCACCCCTCAATTAGTATTTGGCGGAAACAGGTATATGGCACCCCTCAATCAGTATTTTGTGGAAGCAGGTGTATCGCAGCCATCAATAAGTATTTGGTGGAAGAAGGTATATAGCAATAGCACCCCTCAATCAGTATTTTGTGGAAGAAGGTATATAGCACCCCTCAATCAGTATTTAGCAGAAACTGGTATATAGCACCCCTCAATCAGTATTTGGCGGAAACAGATGTATAGCACCCCTCAATCAGGATTTTGTGGAAAAAGTATATAGCACCTCTCAATCAGTCTTTGGTGGAAACAGGTATATGGCACTCCTCAATCAGCATTTTGTGGAAGCAGGTGTATCGCAGTCCTCAATCAGTATTTGGTGGAAGAAGGTATATAGCAATAGCACCCCTCAATCAGTATTTTGTGGAAGAAGGTATATAGTACCCCTCAATCAGTATTTGGTGGAAACAGGTATATAGCACCCCTCAATCAGGATTTTGTTGAAGAAGGTATATCAAACGCCTTAAGCAGTTTTTTTTGGGGGCAACAGGTATATCACACCCATTGCAATTAGTTACTCCAATAGCGTTTGACCCTTTATCTAGCTGCGGTATCGCATCAGAACCGCACACAACTGCTACACAATAAAAATACACTATAATATAATTTTTATGTTAGAAATTATATTATGAGGAGAAAGAGAGATGGGTTATTGGTTGCTCACCTGATCACTGCAATGTATAGGTGCTCTGGTTCTGGACTGATTCACCCAATCAGGAGGGTAGTTAATAACAATAAGGATATATAATGGAGAACCGGCACTCTACATCTATCAAGGTGCTAAAGAAGCAATATACACAGATGATGGTATAAAATATATATTTATTTTTAGAAGGGTAGGTTTGGGGGTGGGGAGTAGGAATAAATATTCTGAAATTATAGAGGTACTGAGAAAAATAAAGTCCACAAGAAAAAATGTTGATTTGCAGTATGCGGCAGTGGGAGTGCAGATGCACAGTGAAAAATGTTTGTGGAGGGTATGACAATACTGTGATTGTCCAGCGGTGGTTACCCCCTTTCAATTGGTAGCTATGTCCATTAGTTGTATAATCCGTTAAAAAATATACCACGTGGACAAGGTAATGAGAGAAGTATAAAATATATAAAATATGGGTAGAACAATAAAAAGCAAGGAGTATCCAGTGAAGAATATGCGAAAAAATATAAAAAAATATATATATAAAAATATATGCGAAAAAAAGTAAATGGTATATCAGTCGGGTGCTGTGCTTCAGTGTGGCGTCCCACACATAGTGAAGACTGCGCCCTGACTGTTTTACCTTCTTTGTGGGGTATGGATCTCCTGGCTGTTGGAGCAGCCTTACAGCGCTCAGCGGTGTCTGTTTCCCGGTCTTCTCGGCGTGCCGCGTGTGTGTGACGTCACTTCTCAGGCGACTCGCGTCTCGCGTGTCTTTGCCGGGTGCAGTGTTGGGATCTTCGCTGGTAGTGTGTTTTCGATCCAGGGGATTTGAATGTGGTCGGTGGTGTGGAAGCGCTTCCAAAGTGAGATTCTTGGCAGGTTTCTAGAGGGGAGTCACCATAGTTATCCGGTCAGTGTACAGAGGTGTTATCCGGTCATATAGCACCTCTCAATCAGTCTTTGGTGGAAACAGGTATATGGCACTCCTCAATCAGCATTTTGTGGAAGCAGGTGTATCGCAGTCCTCAATCAGTATTTGGTGGAAGAAGGTATATAGCAATAGCACCCCTCAATCAGTATTTTGTGGAAGAAGGTATATAGTACCCCTCAATCAGTATTTGGTGGAAACAGGTATATAGCACCCCTCAATCAGGATTTTGTTGAAGAAGGTATATCAAACGCCTTAAGCAGTTTTTTTGGGGGCAACAGGTATATCACACCCATTGCAATTAGTTACTCCAATAGCGTTTGACCCTTTATCTAGCTGCGGTATCGCATCAGAACCGCACACAACTGCTACACAATAAAAATACACTATAATATAATTTTTATGTTAGAAATTATATTATAAGTATATCACACCCCTCTATATCGCACCTATCGATAGCACACCTATACCAGTCCTTAAAATGACTTTTGTGGCCATATTAGCTAGCGTTTTGTGACCCTAACTGTCCCTGCTCCAAAATGCAACCTCTCCCTACACTGGCAAAACACATAATGTAAAATGGCTGCCAGATCAGGTTCTGTTATAGGGTTGGGGGTGTGTCCATGTGCTGAAAAGTCTCAATTGGCTGTCCTGTCCCACATGGGTCAAAGTTCGTCTCAGGTGGGATAGGGTTAGTGTATTGTGGTGAAAGCGAATACTTGGCCAAAGCATACACAGCAACAGCGGGGTATAACACACACATGCTATACCCACGCTGCAGACTCACCCACCTTAGCTTAGAATTTGCCTATTTGTTCAAAGGGATTCATCAATATTTTTAATCCGAATAGTAATAAAGATTTTTTAATTTCATTTTTAATACCGCTCATCAATATCAGTGACTGTATATCTAACTGAGATGGTAAAATATCCCTATTAGTATTTTCTGTGACCTGCTCAGTACAATGTACAACACAAATCACTGGTCAATGTGCGGTATGCCAGACCTTGCAGGGGAATTATGTGTGAGGTCACGGTGTGAGCAATAGGTGGGCCGAGGTAAATACTGTTCTGGTTACTCACGGTTATGTCGTCCCTGGGCAGGCTCGCATAAGTGAAAAAGAGAATGGCACAAGGATTCTCTGGGGCACACTCTGGTGTAAGGGACACTGGCCAAATGCTGGTTTGAGGTGCCCTTGGTGGTCTGTATTAATGTGCCAGTGGCAATGTCCCTTGTAATCGTGACGCTAGTACCTTTTGTATGGAGGTACAACCATTTACTAGAGTGTTAATAGAGGAATTAAGTCTGAGGCAAACAGGGTTGAAACTTCAAATGGCACTTTACTGATGATGACCCTTGATCACAATACATCCATAGGCATTAAACAGTCTCTAGATACAATCCGGCATTAAGCACAATCTCCCATGCATATGGGGAAAAGGAAATGCAAATCCTCAATGAAGTACAGGCTCTAGTAATACATAAGAAAAATACTGCTCAGACTAGGCTGGTAATGATGAAAGTCTTACACTGGTAACAACTCCGGCCTGATTCTAATCCTTGAATAAAAAGGTGCTTTTCTGAATCCTGAAACTTCTATTCCAATGGTTTTCTGACTGTTGGCCTGAGGATTTAAACTGGAGATATAGATACTTCAAGCTGTCTCCTACACCAAATACAAAGGTGCTTAATAAGTCCTCAGGTAATGACTATCTTGCTAATCCTTTGTCTTGCATAAACGTGATAATTCCTCAAATACTCGGCTGCATACAGTTTAGAAATTGGTCACCCTGGAAGAGCGATCTATAGTAGTGCATTGCTCACCTCTAGGAAGAATACTTGCAGGCCTTAACCCTCGGCTATGGAACCGACAGGGACAGAGTAGAGAGGCTAGGAAGGGGCCTCCATCCAGATATTCAGCTACATGGCTGTTGCTTTCTTGAAGGCTCATGAGAGAACTGTATTTAACTGAACTCTCACTTGGATTTACCTGAGCTCATCTGCACTGGTTTGGATTCACCTAAACCAGGAACTGAACTGCTCTGCACAGCACAGAACTGCACAGGACACAGCACTGCACAGCACTGCACAGCACTGCACAGCACTGCACAGCACTGCACAGCACTGCACAGCCTAACTTAGGTCTGAGCTAAGCTATTTATACACACTGACACTGCTCCATCCTGTGGAGAATCGAGTGTAGTGCACCCTGACTAGGCCTGTATAGAGGATATTTGCATGTAAAATCACATTGTGACATGGAGAATATGACAGGAGATAAAATACAAAATACAGGCATATCACATGACATTAATACATGATAAAAGCACTTTTGCGGGGCCCGCGGTTACTTGAGTGGGACACTGCAAATGTACAACACAAATCACTTCAAGTTTATCTTCCACCACTTCACATTAAACTTGGTTTAATTAAATTTTTTGTAATTGCACTTGATCGTGATGGAAATGATTTCCAGTATTTGAAGAGGTTTAGCACACTGAAAAAAACTGATGCTAAAATAAAGGCAGGAATTTTAATTTGCCCCGAAATCAACGAACTAATGCATGATGACACATTCAGAACAAAATTCAACCCTCTGGAACTTGCAGCTTGGGATGCATTTGTGCTAGTAGTGCCTAACTTCCTTGGGAACAGACGAGCTTCAAACTATGCTGAATTAGTAGACAACATGCTTACAGCATATGAACAACTTGGCTGCCGAATGTCATTGAAAGTGCATTTCTTACATTCCCATCTTGACTTTTTCCCACCCAATTTGGGGCATGTAAGTGACAAACATGGAGAGCGGTTCCATAACGATATCTCTACAATGGAGAACAGGTATCAAGGTCGCTGGAATCCCAACATGATGGGGGACAACTGCCGGTTTTTGCAATGGGAAAATATGACTGTTCACAAACGCAAAAGCAGATGCCTGAAGCACTTTTAACAGTCCTGGGCCTTGCTCAAGTAAGACTTCTAAACTGAAAAACTAGACTTTTTGAGATTTTGTTATTCCATTACACTTTCCTACACTGTTTACTACGCAAACTTTGATGTATATCAGGTAATTGTGGGAGAAAAACGTGTTCTGTTCAAAATTATTCAATGCTTTCCAAGTGCTTAATTCATTTAGGCACACTTATGCATAGCAAAATTTCATGACGTGTTACAACAATTCTGACTTTGGATTTGTAATCCGCACACTCGATTTATTATAGGACAAATGTTTTTTGCCCAGTAGCAGACGAAACGTGTTTTTTTTTTGTTGAGTGGTGTAATCTTCCATAGCATAATTTATAAAGTGTCCATAGTGCCGATATCCATATAAAAGTCCATATAGTGTTCATGATTAGTGTCAAAAAACATGATTGATAAAAATAAATATTCAGGTGTACATGATATAGTGATAAAAAATTGCTAAAAAAGTACTTCAACAGTCTCACATGGAGCCGGAGAAATTAGGACCCAGTCAGCGTCAGTAAATGCGCTTTGCTCAAGCGTCGCACATCCGTCCTCTCGTGAGAGACGGGATTACCATTCTAAGCATAGGAGACCACAACAAAGATGGCTGCGGCTACAGGGGAGTCCTGTGCGCATGCTCCTGTCCAAAAGCCTGCAGGTACGCCCCTTGGAAAATCACCTGACCGCAAATATATCACAAATAAATCAGTAGAGCCCACTATCATCAACATTTTAAACTAAATAAGCCTGGTTGAAGGAAAATAAATAGACTTGTGGGCCACCACAGTCACCCATATTCCAAGCTCAGGACAGAATCGCCACTCACATACCATGTCAGCAATGACTCCGCCATCACCATAGCAACCACAATCGGCCTCAAAATAGAACAATATAAATCCAGGGGGTAAAGTGGCCTCCCAGGGATCACCCTAAGGTGGACACAGCACCTAATTAGGAAAAGGATGCCTGGCATCACATTTATGTGACCCAGAATTCCAATCCAGATCCTGGACGAATTCTATGTGTAGGAGCGTATGAGGAATATTAAGCAAAATTAAGAAATATATAAGCACTGGGTCATCGTGTCACGAGCCTCATATGTCCCAAGGGGGCAAATGAGGGACCAAGTCGGGAATCCCGATCCCAGAATACAAAATGGAAAATCGTATTGTTTGTGGTATCCTATACAGTGGCATAATATGTAAAATTGTCAAGAAAAACTTTTAAAAGGTAGCCTGTATGGTCCTGTGAGCCAGCATCCAGTGTGACTGTCCATCAACTTCATCACTTGAATAAATTCCTGTATGGGGACATAGAACAGCAAATTAGAAAATAGCACATGTCTAAACCTACAAAAAAGAGGACCAGAAAGAATCCCAGAAATATGGGAAGAAGTAATAAACCAGACGCTTGTGCAGAGCGCATTTCCTGACGCCAACTGGGTCCGGATTTCTCCGGCTCCATGTGAGACTGTTCAAGTACTTTTTTAACAATTTTTAATCACTATATCATGTACACCTGAATTTTCCTTTTTATCAATCATGTTTTTTGACACTAATCATGAACACTATGTGGACTTTTATATGGATATCGGCACTATGGACACTTTATGAATTATGCTATGGAAAATTATGAAAGATAAAATTAAATTATGCACTTTTTAACTGTTCTTTATTATAATCATGAATTTTGAGATAATTATGTAATCACATTTTTTATTAAGATTGCTATATATGTATTGCACTTTGCACATGTCACTATAGCTTGACAAAGGCTCCATTGAGTAGAGCTGAAACGTTGCTGCTATATGGGTTAAATAAATCACCTACTATTTTTCCACAGAATTTTGGAGTGCTGCCTTCTTTTGCTCAATATATATATATATATATATATATATATATTTTTAGTAATTTGTAATTACTAAAATATATATAAATATATAGATAGATAGATAGAATCATACTTCTGATATACAGTACAGACCAAAAGTTTGGACACACCTTCTCATTCAAAGAGTTTTCTTTATTTTCATGACTATGAAGGCATCAAAACTATGAATTAACACATGTGGAATTATATACATAACAAACAAGTGTGAAACAACTGAAAATATGTCATATTCTAGGTTCTTCAAAGTAGCCACCTTTTGCTTCGATTACTGCTTTGCACACTCTTGGCATTCTCTTGATGAGCTTCAAGAGGTAGTCCCCTGAAATGGTCTTCCAACAGTCTTGAAGGAGTTCCCAGAGATGCTTAGCACTTGTTGGCCCTTTTGCCATCACTCTGAGGTCCAGCTCACCCCAAACCATCTCGATTGGGTTCAGGTCCGGTGACTGTGGAGACCAGGTCATCTGGTGCAGCACCCCATCACTCTCCTTCATGGTCAAATAGCCCTTACTTTCAAAGTTTTCCCAATTTTTCGGCTGACTGACTGACCTTCATTTCTTAAAGTAATGATGGCCACTCGTTTTTCTTTACTTAGCTGCTTTTTTCTTGCCATAATACAAATTCTAACAGTCTATTCAGTAGGACTATCAGCTGTGTATCCACCTGACTTCTCCTTAACGCAACTGATGGTCCCAACCCCATTTATAAGGCAAGAAATCCCACTTATTAAAACTGACAGGGCACACCTGTGAAGTGAAAACCATTTCAGGGGACTACCTCTTGAAGCTCATCAAGAGAATGCCAAGAGTGTGCAAAGCAGTAATCAAAGCAAAAGGTGGCTACTTTGAAGAACCTAGAATATGACATATTTTCAGTTGTTTCACACTTGTTTGTTATGTATATAATTCCACATGTGTTAATTCATAGTTTTGATGCCTTCAGTGGGAATCTACAATTTTCATAGTCATGAAAATAAAGAAAACTCTTTGAATGAGAAGGTGTGTCCAAACTTTTGGTCTGTACTGTATATGAATGCATAATATGTGGGAAACTACTACTGATGTTTTAGCCATAATATATTTACATATATTATAATATATTATATATTCTAAATATATATATAATATATGTAAATATTTTATGGCTAAAAACCTATATAAATGTTTAATTAGCCTCTATACACAGTGTTTGGGGACACCCAGTGTATTTAAATCTAATTTAGCCTCTATTTCTGATAAGTTTCAGACAGGATTCGAACTCTCAACCTTCTACATTACAGCCCAGAATGTTAACCACTACACTATACAGCTGCATGGCCAGTTGCTTAAAAAAATAAAATATATATATATATATATATATGAGACTTCTGCTGTATAGGAATACTTATACAGCAAGTATTCATATACAGCAGAAGTCTCATTTTTTTTTTTACTGGCAATGCAGCTCTATGGTGTAGTTGGTAAGATTCTTGGCTGTAATGTAGAAGGTTGTGAGTTCGAATCCCGCCAGAAACTTTTCAGAAATAGAGGCTAAATTAGATTTAAATACACTGGGTGTCCCAAAGCACTGATTTTATATATGAAGTCAGAGCAAGGGCTCCTAAGCCGAACTAGTTTCCCCACACCCTCCCCTCTTCAGAGCAGGGGGTGCTAGGTTTAACGCTTGGGTTCTCCCCATGACTTCCATTGTGCAAGCATCAGGAAGTGTTCTACTCGAGCACCAGAGCACACAAGCACTTTGGTGCTCGACCAATACTAGTCTCACACTTTCCATGGTGATCCAGCTATGATTTCTCACAGGGCTGAAGTTTCACTTAGCCCATTACTGTTCCAGATATGTCTGCTCGCAGGACTGAGGTTTCACACAGCCCACACAGTCTACAAGACAGTTTCCTCAGCTAGCTCACTCATTTTTGTCCTGTGCCAACACTCTAGCCTTGCTGCATTGCCCCTCTCTAGCACTTCTGGACTTCTGGGTCTCTGTCCCAATTTCAGAAAACCCAATGTACAGTTTCCGCTCAGGCACACTATCACTTGCTCCAACTTTCAGTTCACCAGCACACTTCTCGATGTACAAGCTCAGGCATACAGCTCCACAGGTAAAATGACAGGTTTCTAAGGCATCTCATATAGTCTCACTGCACACTTTCCTCATCTGGTGAAAATTACGGCCTTTAAATACACTTAGGTCTACCCCCTCCTATCACCATTGTAATGCAGTGCATCAGTGCCGCATTACAAACACCTACATCAACATTGGGCTTTTCATGGGCCCGCACTGACACTTACCCCCTTTTGTAAGTTAAATTAAGGAAGCTATAAATGCTGCTGCACAGCTACTCTAACAGGCTATGGCAGGGCCACTGGGTACATTGGCCTGCCAGGCCACTATAGCGTGAACCACAGGGTGAGGTGCCTTAAAACAGCACAATACAATATATACATAACATATATAGCATCTGTACATGGCAATAACAATATAACACCAATAAACAGTTTTTTTTTATTATTATTATTTAACCACTTCCCATCTGGGCCCTTTGCCCCCTTCCTGACCAGGCCAAATTTTGCAAAACGGACATATCTCACTTTATGTGGTAATAACTTTGGAACGCCTTTATTTATCCAAGTCATTCAGAGATTGTTTTCTCGTGACACATTGTACTTCATGATAGTCATAAATTTGAGTCAAAATATTTCACCTTTATTTATGAAAAAATCCCAAATTTACCCAAAAATTTTAAAAAATCGCAATTTTCTAAATTTCAATTTCTCTGCTTTTAAAACAGAAAGTGATACCTAATAAAATATTTATTATTTAACATTCCCCATATGTCTACTTTATGTTGGCATCATTTTGGAAATGTCATTTTATTTTTTTAGGACGTTAGAAGGCTTAGAAGTTTAGAAGCAATTCTTCAAATTTTTAAGAAAATTGCCAAAACCCACTTTATAAGGACCAGTTCAGGTCTGAAGTCACTTTGTGGGGCCTACATAGTGGATACCCCCATAAATGACCCCATTGTAGAAACTACACCCCTCAAGGTATTCAAAACCGATTTTACAAACTTTGTTAACCCTTTAGGCGTTCCACAAGAATTAAAGGAAAATGGAGATCAAATTTTTACATTTCACTTTTTTGGCAGATTTTCCATTTTAATCAATTTTTTTCTCTAACACATCGATGGTTAACAGCCAAACAAAACTCAATATTTATTACCCAGATTCTGCGGTTTACAGAAACACCCCACATGTGGTCGTAAACTGCTGTATGGGCACACGGCAGGGCGCAGAAGGAAAGGAACTCCACATGGTTTTTAGATGCCATGTCCCATTTGAAGCCCCCTGATGCACCCTTACAGTAGAAACTCCCAAGAAGTGACCCCATTTTGGAAACTAGGGGATAAGGTGCCAGTTTTATTAGTACTATTTTTGGGTACATATGATTTTTTGATCATTCAATATAACACTTTATGGGGCAAGGTGACCAAAAAATTGGTTGTTTTAGCACAGTTTCTATTTATTTATTTTTACAGCGTTCACCTTAGGGGTTCAGTCAAGTGACATTTTTATAGAGCAGATTGTTACGGACGTGGCGATACCTAATATGTATACTTTTTCTCATTTATTAAAGTTTTACACAATAATAGCATTTTTGAAACCAAAAAATTATGTTTTAATGTGTCCATGTTCTGAGAGCTATAGTTTTTTTATTTTTTGAGAGATTTTCTTATGTAGGGGCTCATTTTTTGCGGGATGAGGTGACGGTTTTATTGGTACCATTTTGTGGGACATACGCGTTTTTGATCACTTGGTGTTGCACCTTTTGTGATGCAAGGTGACAAAAATTGCTTGTTTTGACACAGTTTTTTTTTTTTTTTTTTTTACGGTGTTCACCCGAGGGGTTAGCTCATGTGATATTTTTATAGAGCTGGTTTTTACGGACGCGGCAATACCTAATATGTATACTTTTTTTTATTTGTTTCACTTTAACACAATAATAGCATTTTTGAAACCAAAAAAAGATGTTTTAGTGTCTCCATGTTCTAAGAGCTATAGTTTTTTTATTTTTTGAGAGATTTTCTTATGTAGGGGCTCATTTTTTGCGGGATGAGGTGACGGTTTTATTGGTACCATTTTGTGGGACATACGCGTTTTTGATCACTTGGTGTTGCACCTTTTGTGATGCAAGGTGACAAAAATTGCTTGTTTTGACATTTTTTTTATTTATTTTTTACGGTGTTCATCCGAGGGGTTAGGTCATGTGATATTTTTATAGAGCTGGTTTTTACGGACGCGGCAATACTAAATATGTCTATTTTACTTTATTTTTTCTATTTTTAATTTTTTTTTTTTATTCCTAACTTGGGAACTTTTTTTTTTTTTACATGTGAAACTTTATTTTATTTGATTTTTTCAACCCTTTATTTTTTTTATTTTTTTTTACACTTTTCGTCCCCCATAAGGTCATACAAGACCTCTGGGGGACATTTGCTTCACTTTTTCTTTTTTTTTTCACAGTTGATTTCTCCTGTAACTGGGGCTGACATAGTAGCCCCAGTTACAGGACAAATGCACCCCTAGAGAGGCTGTACAGCAGCAATCCAGCGCTGTACAGCCTCACAGCAGGGCTGATCGAGGTCTCTGAGAGACCTCACACAGCTCCTGCACACTCCGGTCACGGCGGTCACATGACCGCCGGGCCGGAACAGGAAGCGCACAGCGCTTCCTGCTCTGCAGACACAGCGCTCGGTGAGCGCTGTGTCTGCAGCGATCGTGAAGGCAGGGACACCTGGGCACTGTCCCTGCCTTGTCTTAGGGTTGCCCTGCTGTCACTGACAGCGGGCAACCCGATCAGCAGCTGCACGATTAGCGTGCAGCTGCTATTTCTGACAGGACGTTTTAAAACGTGCTGTCAGAAATAGACGTCCACCCATAGGACGTTTATATCCTATGGGCGGACGTGAGGCGGTTAAGAGGGGATATGATGCTTTCCCCTTTTACAAGTTGGTGACTACACATATGCTCATTCATTTATTTTATAACATGATTTCTAAACTGAAATAATCTAAGTTATATTCTCTTCTACTATAGTAAAAGAATCAGTAATGTGATGACTTTTGGGTTAATTTTATACATTGAATTATTATGTGTCCCATAGTTGATATTGGCATAGATGTATAATTTTAACTTTATTCAAAAAGTTTATGGCACTGTCATTTCATTGTATTCCATTGATAGCTGAGTCAGGACAAAGTTTGCAACATTTCAATTTCCACGTAACAAAGATCTGCTCACTATCAACAAAACTTTGTTTCCACCTTTTACACAAAGATTATCTTAACAGAATTTTACTTAACTGCTTGAATAGTATGAGCTCGCAGTGTGTATGTATTTAATTAGCATTGCAGGGCATAGACGTGGCAATAGGATTGAGATTACAAGCAAGTGGCTCCAGTTTATTGCATGCATGAATTTTCATTTGTGTTTACAGGATAAACACAATTTGAATGATCCGAGGGGTGTGTTATGTTGACCTACTCTGAAATATCAACATTAGTCTTCATAATAGCAGGTTGCGATGGTTCGTAAAATTTAACTGGATGAGTATGACTCTTGGAATATTAACTTTACTGATATCTGTACAAACTGTCCAACTCCTCTGACATTTTGAAATTAATGACGCCAGTATATTTTTTATTGGATGCTGAAAGTGCAAAATTTTATGAGTTCAGTAAGGGCTTTTCTTGTCCGCACAAATGGAAAAGAATAGCATCTGCAGTAAGATTCGTGACATGTGTCCAAGAGAAACTGTCATCATATTAAAAAATTTGAACAGTATACACTCACCTAAAGAATTATTAGGAACACCTGTTCTATTTCTCATTAATGCAATTATCTAGTCAACCAATCACATGGCAGTTGCTTCAATGCATTTAGGGGGGTGGTCCTGGTCAAGACAATCTCCTGAACTCCAAACTGAATGTCAGAATGGGAAAGAAAGGTGATTTAAGCAATTTTGAGCGTGGCATGGTTGTTGGTGCCAGACGGGCTAGTCTGAGTATTTCACAATCTGCTCAGTTACTGGGATTTTCAATCACAACCATTTCTAGGGTTTACAAAGAATGGTGTGAAAAGGGAAAAACATCCAGTATGCGGCAGTCCTGTGGGCAAAAATGCCTTGTGGATGCTAGAGGTCAGAGGAGAATGGGCCGACTGATTCAAGCTGATAGAAGAGCAACGTTGACTGAAATAACCACTCGTTACAACCAAGGTATGCAGCAAAGCATTTGTGAAGCCACAACTCGCACAACCTTGAGGCGGATGGGCTACAACAGCAGAAGACCCCACCGGGTACCACTCATCTCCACTACAAATAGGAAAAAGAGGCTACAATTTGCACGAGCTCACCAAAATTGGACTGTTGAAGACTGGAAAAATGTTGCCTGGTCTGATGAGTCTCGATTTCTGTTGAGACATTCAAATGGTAGAGTCCGAATTTGGCGTAAACAGAATGAGAACATGCATCCATCCTCTGATGGCTACTTCCAGCAGGATAATGCACCATGTCACAAAGCTCGAATCATTTGAAATTGGTTTCTTGAACATGACAATGAGTTCACTGTACTAAAATGGCCCCCACAGTCACCAGATCTCAACCCAATAGAGCATCTTTGGGATGTGGTGGAACGGGAGCTTCGTGCCCTGGATGTGCATCCCTCAAATCTCCATCAACTGCAAGATGCTATCCTATCAATATGGGCCAACATTTCTAAAGAATGCTATCAGCACCTTGTTGAATCAATGCCACGTAGAATTAAGGCAGTACTGAAGGCAAAAGGGGGTCCAACACCGTATTAGTATGGTGTTCCTAATAATTCTTTAGGTGAGTGTATATCGGTATATATGGGTTAAATAGGATTGCTTGCCTGAGCAGGACATTGTTTATTTTATCTGCATGCACCCCCCCCTGACCTTGAGATATGTCCCACTAAACTTAAAGCACCAATATGTAAATTTGAAGTGGTTAGCCACGGAGGTGGCAACTACTTTGCCTCGCTACAAGAGATGCTGATTAATCATTGTGGACAGAGCCAGACTGGCCTGCTGCAGCATGATCTCACAAGATATAGCAACTCCTGCTATATCACGTTATGTACTAACCTCTGGCTGGGCTTCAAGATCCACTTTGTGGCAGTGGTGAAATCTCACTCTGGTCTAAGTGAGAAGATCTTGCTTTGCTATATCTCGCAAGATCACGCTGCAGCAGGCCACTCTGACACTGTCCGCAATGATTGGACATCACCAGAGCGGGAAGAAATCTCTCCTTGCACAGGAGAGAAGTGGTTCCCCCCTCCATGGCTAATCACTTTGAATTTGCATATTGGGTACTATAAGTTAGAAGGAACGTGAACAGGGAGATGTATGCATATAAATAAACAATGCCATACTCAGGAAAGCAGTGCTATTTAGACCAAATAAACTGTTCATATTTTTTAATATCATGACACAATCTCTTTAAGTTGCCTGTCCTTGACCATAGCACAGCTCTAAGAAGTACTGAGGTCCTTTTGCTATGGTAAACACCAGCTTATTGATTAAAACTTATAATTTCATGAAGTTACCTACCAAAATCTGAGGCTGTACAAGGAGATCCTGATGTGAACATTTTCTGGTTTCAATTCTATCACACATGTACACAAACTCAATACTATGTGTGGATTTGAATCTACACATGATCTGTTTGATAAAACTCCATTTCACAGAAACCCAAGTGGGGCATCACCAAATATCCCAGTGAAGTAGCCTCAGGCTTTAGGCCTGTAACTTCAAGCAACATATCTCTGCATAAAAGCTGTACATTAAAATAGTTTTCATATTCTTCATGTACACTAAATTACATTTTGTACGTTACTTGGTAGATGGTCAGAACATCATTGTTGCAAAATCTCTTAGTTGGCTATGTTTCTTAGGATAAATTCACACAATTGGTGTGGGCGTCTGCTGCACCTTTACTCCCTCCATCTGAAGGCATCCAATTACCTGATTTTCCCTCATGTATAGTTTACAAGACTAGCAGAGCTAGTAATAGTAGAGGCATGGATTTTTAAATGAATACCTTGGATTGACTTGGATTAGACACAATCACTGAATTATCTAAAGGCCTCTTTATAGCAGACGATGCTTCCTTCAATACAAATTGCCTGCTCATCAATGGAGGTGACCTCTGCATTTACATGCATTGCATGCAGTTACCACAGTTTGGCTACTTATGCAGACACCATAAATGGCATGGAAACATCACAGATAATCAGCTCTTAAAGGCTACATTCACACAAAAGTAAAAAAAAAGTTAATTAAAAACGGTTAAACAATCCGTTTTCAATGAACGTTTTTTTTCCACCGATGCCTTTCTGAGAAACAGACATTAAAAACGGTCCCATTGAATTATATGTGGCTGTCAGTCAGTGAAAATGGACAAGATAGAAAATGTTATTTTAAAGTCCATTATTCACTGGCCGTCAAAAAAAACTGCTGTGTGAATAACCCCATGTGAATGTAGCCTTAGTGTACTTCTTACATTGTCATTAACTTAACTTTTCACATTACGATTAATATACACTTATCTCTTGGTGACGGTCTTGCTTTTATATAGGTTGCTATCACAGTATATTAGACTAGATAAAAAAATAACTTGTATTTCCAATGAAAGTTCTAGTGGAATTCATAGTGAAATGGGGTTTTTATTTTTTCTATTTAAATTTCTCTATTTGCTGGACACTTCTTTATGTATTGCGATGGTATTGCAGCAATAGAATAGGCCACAATTCTTAAGAGAAGGGGGGGGGACTATATGGATTTACAGACATTTAATATGCAACATAAATATTTTACATAGAAATGCATTTGTTAGCAGTGGATATTTGTTTTTCTGTTCATCATTAGTCTGTTAAACTGCATTAGTTGAATATGTGGTTTAATATGCACTTTTAGAGCCTGTACACAGGTTAATGATCAGTAAGCTAAGCTAGTTTCACATCTCCGGCAGTGTGATCCAGCAGAAAATGCCGGGAATCGGCTGGACACAAACCGCAGCATGCCGGATTGCGGCTGGATCTCCGCCAAACCCCATTATAGTTAATGGGGCCGACTGGCATTCTGTTTGCATCTGGCAGTGCCGGATCTAAAGACTTCAAGCAGATTGTTCTCTGCCTACCCAGCTGCCGGAATTACTTCTGGAGATGTGAAACTAGCCTTAAAGTTAAAGAAGATATATCGCTGAATGCATTATTTTATAAATATTACATAAATCATTTGCATGGGGCTGTACAAACCACTGATGCACACACCAAAATAACGTTATTAATAGTGATGATCGAGCATGCTTGGCCGAACACCTGTTCGGCTCAAGCACCTCGAAGCTCGGCACATGGCGGTACTTGGCCGAGTACCGCATATGCTCGAGCGCTATGCTCCAGTCTCCTCCCCGCACGTTTATTGGCTGCTACGCAGCCAATAAACATGCAGGAAAATACTGCCCTCTCTGTAATGCCAGTAGCCATGTTGGCTACTGGCATTACAGTAATTGGTTGGCCTGAACACGTCATCAGGTGCTATATAGTACCCGTTGACGCATGTTCGGCTCATTTGTAGTCAGGGAGAGCTGAGCATAGGAAGGAACAGAGAGTGTAGGGAGTGTAATAAAATATATTTTTTTTGTACCAAAACATTTCAGAGATCCAAAAGTCCTTGTAAGGACTATTGTGTGGTACAGCAGCAATATATGTTTGTAGCGCAACCTGCGCTAAATTGCTCAGTGTTAGGGAGAGCTGTGCATAGGAAGGGACAGGCAGTGTAGGGAGCGTAATAGGAAGATTTTTATATATTGTGTGTGACAGCAGCAATATATATTTTTAGCGCATCCTGCGCTAAATAACGTGTAATAGGCTGCTGTGGACAGTTAAATTATTCACACCACATCTCCTGTGTATAGTGTGAGCATCCCTAAAATATCAGTGACATCCAGTGTACTTTTTCCGTAGACAGTGTCAGCTGCGGACAGTTAAATTATCCGCACCACATCTCCTGTTTAAAGTGTGCGCATCCCTAAAATATCAGTGACATCCAGTACACTTTTTCCGTAGATGGTGTCCGCTGCGGACAGTTAAATTATCTGCGCCACATCTCCTGTTTAAAGTGTGCGCATCCCTAAAATATCTGTGACATCCAGTGCACTTTTTCCGTAGACGGTGTCCGCTGCGAACAGTTAAATTATCCCCGCCACATCTCCTGTTTAAAGAGTGGTCATCCCTAAAATATCAGTGACAGCCAGTGTACATTTTTCTGTAGACGGTGTCCGCTGCGGACAGTTAAATTATCTGCGCCACATCTCCTGTTTAAAGTGTGCGCATGCCTAAAATATTAGTGACAATCAAGTGCACTTTTTCCGTAGACGGTGTCCGCTGCGGACAGTTAAACTATCCGAGCCACATCTTCTTTTTAAAGTATGCGCATCCTAAAAATATCAGTGACATCCAGTGCACTTTTTCCGTAGACAGTCTCTGCTGCGGATTGTTATATTATCCACGCCACATCTGTTTAAAGTGTGCGCATCCCTAAAATATCTGTGACATCCAGTGCACTTTTTCCGTAGACGGTGTCCACTGCGGACAGTTAAATTATCCCCGCCACATCTCCTGTTTAAAGTGTGCGCATCCAGTATACCTTTTTCCGTAGACACTGCGAACAGTGACATTACCTGTAGTACCTGTCCTGTATAACGTTTCCTAATCACAAATACCTCTGTAAATTTTTTTGCAAATACACTTCCAAATCCTACGCTACTGTACGTGTGACATACTTTCAAGCATATATCACATTTAAAATGAAGAAGGCGACCGTGATGCTGATGGTGCACGCGGAGGCCGTGTCCCTTGGCGCGGAGAAACTGTGCCTGCTGCCAGAGCACAAGAGAAATAATCATCCACGATACCTAGCTTCATGTCCCAGTTTGCAGGGCGGCGCAGGACACCCCTCTTAAAGCCAGACCTGTGCGACCAGGTGGTCGGTTGGATTGCAGCAGATAATGCTTCCAGTCGGTTAAGCACCACCCTGTCTTTCACCAAGTCCAGTGTCAGTAGCCAGGAGTCTGGTCAACACAATCCTCACCCTGATCCTCCTTCCTCCCACCATGTACTGTCTTGCCAAACAAGTGACCCCACACTCAGATATTCAGAGGACCTCTTTTCATCGCCATTACTTGATTTGGCCCTCTCGCCAAGCACGCTTGAAGAGGGACATGAGATCTTGTGCCCTGATTCCCAACCTCTTGAGCATCCACAGTCGCAAGATCATGACGGTGGGGAACGGCAATTAGTGTTTAATGAGGTGGATGGATGATGATGAGACACAGTTGCCAATGAGTCAACCGCAATTACTGTCTCAAGAGGTTGATGAAGAGGATGAGACACAGTTGTCAATCACTGAGGTTGTGGTTAGGTCAACAAATAAGGAGGATGATCAGAGTGAGGAAGTGAAAGAGGAGGTGGTGGACGATGAGGTCGCTGACCCAACCTGGAAAGGTGGAAAGCCGAGTGAGGACAGCAGTACAGAGGGGGAGGGATCTGCAGCACCGCAATAGGCTGAAAGAGGCAGTGGGGTGGCAAAAGGGAGAAGGCGGGCCACACCAAACAGGCCTGCAACTGTTCCCCAGAGCAACCCCTTGCGGAAATATCCCTTGCCAAGGGGTAGATGTTCGTGAGTATGGTGCTTTTTTGAGGAAAGTGCAGAAGACAAAAGAATAGTAGTTTGCAACCTGTGCCATACGAAAATGAGCCAGGGCGTGAACACTAGCAACCTCACCACCACCAGCATGACCCGCCACATGGCATCCAAGCACCGTAATAAGTGGGACGAACGCCTGGGTCCACAATCTGTGTCTGTGGGTCACGCCACTGCCTCCTCTTCCCCTATGTTATGTGCTGGCCAATCTCCTGTCGAAGGCACAGGCCCGGATGCCTCCCGCCCTGCACCTGGATCTTTGCAAGCACCATCAGTGACCACATCCACTTCCGTGTCCCAGCGCAGCATCCAAATGTCCTTACCCTAGGCCTTTGAACGCACGCAAAAATACCCAGCCACCCACCCACAGGCCATAGCACTAAATCCAAAGCTTTCCAAATTACTGCCCCTGGAAATGTTGCCATTTAGGCTTGTGGACACTGAGGCCTTCCGCAGCCTGATGTCGACAGGCGTCGCACGTTACGCAGTCCCCAGCCGCCACTATATTTCAAGGTGTGCCATGCCCGCCTTACAACATGTGTCCCGTAACATCACACGTGCCCTGACCAACACTGTTACTCGGAAGGTCCACTTATCCACGGACACATGGACAAGTGCATTCGGCCAGGGACGCTACATTTCCCTGATGGCACACTGGGTGAATGTTGTGGAGGCCGGGAGCGAGTCGTACCCTGGGATGGCACAGGTGCTACCGACGCCAAGAATTGCGGGCCCTACGTCGATCAGGGTTTCCGCCAGCACCTACGTTAGTGGCTCCAAACCCCACTTCTCCTCCTCCGCCTCCTCCTCCACTTTCACCTCCGATTTATCTGCATGCAGCACCAGTCAGTCATCACTCGATAGCTGGAAGCAGTGTAGGACTGCAGTGGGGAAGCGGCAACAGGCCGTTCTGAAGCTGATATGCTTAGGGGACAAACAGCACACTGCCACAGAGCTGTGGCAGGGGATAAGAGACCAAACTGAGCTGTGGCTCTCGCCACTCAACCTACAACCAGGCATGGTTGTGTCTGATAATGGCAGTAACTTGGTGGCAGCTTTGGAGCTCGGCAAGCTCAGATACATCCCATGCCTATCCCACGTGTTCAACCTTGTGGTTCAGTGGTTTCTAAAAACCTACCCCAATTTGCCTGAGTTACTGGTGAAGGTGCGCCGCGTGTGTGCACATATCCGCAAGTCATCGACAGCTTCAGTTGGTCTGTCAACAATGCAGCAGTGCTTGAAATTGCCAGCTCACCAGCTGTTGTGCGACATGAGCACGTGCTGGAACTCCACATTCCACATGTTGGCCAGGCTTTGTGAGCAGCAGAGGGCAGTAGTGGAATACCAACTGCAACATGATCGTCGCCTTTCCAGTCAGCTTCCGCTATTCACAAGCAAGGTGTCACGAGTTGGAGGTCCCAGGAGAGACCACCGCGTCGTCAAGCAATAAACAAACGGAAATCAGGTACAGACACACAAGAGTTTATTGCACAAACAAAAAACAGGGAAGGCAGCACAGACAAAACATGAGCTCTATGTACCGTCAGCACAGTGGGAGAAAACCCCCACTGCGCCACTGTCTAGTAATACTCCAGAGGGGCGTGACTAAGCAACTCCTGGTATTCACTAGGGCCCCAGAAGGTAGGGTTAGGCTTTGCCGCAGGAAGTTGCCAGGGTCCACTCTGGAGCATGAACTAGACAGTGACAGCAGGAACGAATGGACAACAGGTACCAGAAGGTATCGACGGCACATAGGCAAACATAACAGACAGGCAAATACAAAACAGGGCAACTAATAACACAAGCAGAAATACATAGCAAGGAAACAGGAGTGACAATGAGCAGAGAAGGACTAGCTCCACCAGTGGTATACTGCGTGGCCTTGCGCATAGCACTCTGCAGCTAGGCGCGCTGCAGCAAGGGCTTGCTGAACAGAGACATATGAACACACACAAGGTAACTAAAAATACAAGCAGGAGTTCACGCAAGGGAGCAGGAGTGGCAATGAGCAGAGAAGGACTTGCTCCACCAGTAGTAAACTGCATGGCCTTGCGCATACCACTCTGCTGCAAAGAATGGTGCAGCAAGGGCTTGCTGAACAGAGACATATGAATACACACAAGGTAACTAAAACATAACTGGCAGAACAGATAACAGAAAGACAGGAAAGAGGACGTCAATGAACAAGTAGGAAACCCACAGAGCACAGACAGACACGGATCCCATGGGTCAGCAGCATGGGAGAGTGAGTACAAACAGGAGCAGGACAAGACAAAAACACAAGGAGAGCTGACCCAGAACTGAGGAAACCTCAGCCTTATATACAGGTTCCACGGGTGCAGCAGAGAGGCCACACCCATGGAGCAGACAGAGAGGATTAACTCCTAATAGACACACAGGGGAGTTAACCCATAAAGAACCACAAATGACACACAGGAACGGAGCTGCAGCGAGAGCATAGACAGAAGGTCACAGCCAGAGGTAATGACTGTGACACTCCCACCCCTCAAAGCCCCCCCCTCTCCCCCCCAAACAGAAAACGGGAGGAAGTGGGGCAACAAACCAAACAGAACCAGGCAAGGGGACAGAAATCAAAGGGGTGACGAGGTACAAGGGCAGGAACACACACGACGACCGCAACCAGCCCAACCCCTGAAAACCAGCCTACACGGAGGGTCCGCAGCCAGTACGCCAGGGGAAGATAGCCAGCCAACACGGCATACACGTCAAGTGAACCGCACCAAGAAGTTACCTCCCCCTCCACTCTCCCTCCGGAGAATGACATGTCTGCCAAGAACTGATTGGCCAGACATGCAGACACCCCCTTCCGGAGGATTGGGACCAGGAACAGGAACCAGACAGGAATACAAAGACAATCGGAATCAAAGGGGTACAGAGGTACACAAGCAGAACACATAAGACGACCGCAGCCAGCACGCAGCCCCTAGCAACCAGCCTACACGGTAAACGCAGCCAGTACGCCAAGAGGAATGCAGCCAGCCTACACGGCCACAAAAGTCATGGTGAACTGCAGTGTGCTAACACCTCCCCCTCCACTCTCCCTCCGGAGAATGGCATGTCTGCCAAGAACTGATTAGTCAGACATGCTGACACCCCCTTCCGGAGGCCAGGACCAGAAGCAGATACCTGTGCCGATAAAGGAAAACACGGCCGTATGCAGAACTGCAAGCTAAATGGCTACACCGGACGTCGCCCCTGGCAACCAGCATACACGGAAAACACCGCAGCCAGTACACCAAGGCAACCAAATCCGATACCTAAAGGCAGCATAAAGAGGGAAATACAGAATGCACACACACCACAGATAAGCAGAAAACAGAACAAAAAAAACTCTGTGAAAGTTCACTTGTTCATTCTGTCACGAGTTGGAGGTCCCAGGAGAGACCACCGCGTCGTCAAGCAATAAACAAACGGAAATCAGGTACAGACACACAAGAGTTTATTGCACAAACAAAAAACAGGGAAGGCAGCACAGACAAAACATGAGCTCTATGTACCGTCAGCACAGTGGGAGAAAACCGCCACTGCGCCACTGTCTAGTAATACTCCAGAGGGGCGTGACTAAGCAACTCCTGGTATTCACTAGGGCCCCAGAAGGTAGGGTTAGGCTTTGCCGCAGGAAGTTTCCAGGGTCCACTCTGGAGCGTGAACTAGACAGTGACAGCAGGAACGAATGGACAACAGGTACCAGAAGGTACCGACGGCACATAGGCAAACATAATAGACAGGCAAATACAAAACAGGGCAACTAATAACACAAGCAGAAATACATAGCAAGGAAACAGGAGTGACAATGAGCAGAGAAGGACTAGCTCCACCAGTGGTATACTGCGTGGCCTTGCGCATAGCACTCTGCAGCTAGGCGCGCTGCAGCAAGGGCTTGCTGAACAGAGACATATGAATACACACAAGGTAACTAAAAATACAAGCAGGAGTTCACGCAAGGGAGCAGGAGTGGCAATGAGCAGAGAAGGACTTGCTCCACCAGTAGTAAACTGCATGGCCTTGCGCATACCACTCTGCTGCAAAGAATGGTGCAGCAAAGGCTTGCTGAACGGAGACATATGAATACACACAAGGTAACTAAAACATAACTGGCAGAACAGATAACAGAAAGACAGGAAAGAGGACGTCAATGAACAAGTAGGAAACCCACAGAGCACAGACAGACGGACACGGATCCCATGGGTCAGCAGCATGGGAGAGTGAGTACAAACAGGAGCAGGACAAGACAACACACACCAGGAGAGCTGACCCAGAACTGAGGAAACCTCAGCCTTATATACAGGTTCCATGGGTGCAGCAGAGAGGCCACACCCATGGAGCAGACAGAGAGGATTAACTCCTAATAGACACACAGGGGAGTTAACCCATAAAGAACCACAAATGACACACAGGAACGGAGCTGCAGCGAGAGCATAGACAGAAGGTCACAGCCAGAGGTAATGACTGTGACACAAGGAGTGGGCGAGGAGTCTGACCTCTGTGAGGTTTTAAGAAACTTTGAGGAATCAACACAGATGGTGAGCGGATATAATGCTATTATCAGTGTAACCATCCCACTTCTGTGTCTACTCAAACGCTCGCTGCTCACAATTAAGGACGACGCTTTGCATGTGGAAGAGGTGGAAATGGGGAAAGACATTACACAGGATGATAGCCAGACCACCCTCAGTTCGTCTTCTCAGCACAAATTGGACGATGAAGAGGAGGAGGAGCAGGAGACGGTTGCCTCCGCTACAGAGGGTAGTACTCATGGAAGTTTAATTCCATCTTTTCAGCGTGGGTGGGCAGAAGAGGAGGAAGAGGATTAGGAGATTGAGAGTCATCCTCCTGATGATGACAGCGAAGTCTTGCCTGTTAGTACTCTGGCACACATGGCTGATTTCATGTTAGGCTGCCTTTCCAGCGACCCGCGCGTTATACGCATTTTAGACAACACGGATTACTGGTTATTCACCCTTCTTGACCCCCGCTACAAATAGAACTTCTCATCTTTCATTCCTCTGGTGGAGAGGACGAGCAAAATGGTGCAATACCAGAAGATCCTTGTTGAAAAATTGATCCAAAAATTTCCATCTGACAACGCTGGCGGCAGAGTCCATAGTTCCTTGGCCAACCGAGGAGGGGAGACAAGGGGAAAACACAGCAGTTCCAACAGAGGCAGGGCAACACTCTCCAAAGCCTTGGACAGTTTCATGACACCCTGCCAGCACCCTCACCCTGATGCGCGGCATAGTGTCACAAGAAAGGAAAAATTTTGGAAGATGGTGAAGGAGTACATAGCAGACCGTGTCAGTGACCTCAATGATCCCTCAGTGCCTTACAACTACTGGGTGTCCAAGCTGGACACGTGGCACGAACTGCCACTTTACGCTTGGAGATGCTGGCCTGCCCTGCCGCCAGCGTTTTGTCTGAGCTGGTATTTAGTGCTGCTGGTGGCATTGTAACAGACAAGCGTATCTGCCTGTCACCTGAAAATGCTGACAGGTTGACTCTTATAAAAATCAATAAGGTCTGGATTGACCATGACTTCTCGCTCCCCCAGAGAAAAGCTGATGAACATAAATGCACTTTAAATTTGTTTTTGTAAGGTACTGAATACACTGTATTCTCATGCATCCCTTCCACCACAAACAAGGGTATATGGTTGAATCTTCCTTTTCTCATCCTCCTTCTCCTCTTCCATCATATCAACACATGCTTATTTGTCGCATATAATGCCCTCGAATATATGCCCTTCGCATATAAAGTTTTACAGGGTCAGCTCAGCTGCAGGCCCTCGCATATAATTTTTAAACGGGTCAGCTCACCAGCAGGCCCTCGCATATAATTTTTTAGAGGGTCAGCTGACCAGCAGGCCCTCGCATATAATGTTTTACAGGGTCAGCTCACCAGCAGGCCCTCGCATATAATTTTTTAGAGGGTCAGCTCACCAGCAGGCCCTCGCATATAATGTTTTACAGCAGGGGTCCTCAAACTTTTTAAACAGGGGGCCAGTTCACTGTCCCTCAGACTGTTGGAGGGCCGGACTATAGTTTAAAGGGGTATTCCCATCTTGGACAATGGGGGCATATAGTTAGGTGCAGGTCCCACCGCTGGGACCCGCACCTATATAGAGAACGGAGCCCCGAAAGTGAATGGGAGCGTACCGCGCATGCACTGCCCATGCTCCCATTCATTTCTATAGCGCTCGGCTATTTTCGGCAGCCCCATAGAAATGAATGGAGGGCAGCTGCGCATGCGTAGTGCGCCCTCCTTCACTTTCGGGGCTCCATTCTCAATATAGGTGCGGGTCCCAGTGGTGGGACCCGCACCTATAGGACAATGGTGGCATATCCTAGCGATATGCCCCCATTGTCCAAGATGGGAAAACCCCTTTAACTATGAACAAATTCGTATGCACACTGCACATATCTTATTTTGAAGTGAAAAAACACATTTCCCTACCCTTGAACGTGTCCTTCTCCTTTCTTCTTCTCCGGACTTCCTGTGACGCAGCTGCACATGAGGTTCACAGGTCTGGAAGGAGTTGCGCATGCGCGGCAAGACGGATAGAACCAGTGGCGGATCCAGAGCTCCCTAATACTACAGGGAGTGCAGAATTATTAGGCAAATGAGTATTTTGACCACATCATCCTCTTTATGCATGTTGTCTTACTCCAAGCTGTATAGGCTCGAAATCCTACTACCAATTAAGCATATTAGGTGATGTGCATCTCTGTAATGAGAAGGAGTGTGGTCTAATGACATCAACACATGTGCCAGTATTACATGCCAATTCTCCCCCCCCATCATGTGCCTGTCTCCTCTCTGCTGCCCCCCCCCCCATGTGCCAGTAATAAGTGCCAATTGCTGCATCCCCCCCATGTGCCAGTAATAAGTGTGGCCGAAGAATTGGGCGATTTAATAAAATAAAAAAAACACTCATACTTACCATCTGCGATGCGGTGTGATGCAGGCCTCTTCTGGCCTGTGTCCCGCTCTGTACTGCTCAAGCGGCGAGATGACATCATCGCGCCGTCCGCACTGGCCTCTGATAGGCTGCCGGCACAAGGCTCGCAGCCTATCAGAGGAACAGGGAAGGGAGACGCATCTCCCTCCCCTGCCACAGCACAGCAATCTGTATTGCTGTCCTGAGGACGGCGATGCAGATCACTATGGAGATGAGCGCAATGGAAGCGAAGCGCTCATCTCCTGCTGTGCCCTGCCAGAACTGCTGAAATGTCCAAAACACCCGGCGGGCCGGATCAGTGTCCTCGGAGGGCCACATGTGGCCCGCAGGCCGTAGTTTGAGGACCCCTGTTTTACAGGGTCAACTCACCAGCAGGCCCTCGCATATAATGTTTTACAGGGTCAGCTAACCAGCAGGCCCTCGCATATAATTTTTTAGAGGGTCAGTTCACCAGAAAGCCCTCGCATACAATGTTTTACAGGGTTAGCTCACCAGCAGGCCTTCACCTACAATCTTTTAAAGGGTCAGCTCACCTGATTGCCCTCACATATAATGTTTTAGAGGTTCAGCTCACCTGCAGACCCTCACCTACAACCTTTTAGAGGGTCAGCTCACCAGCAGGCCCGCACCTAAAATCTTTTACAGGGTCAGCTCACCAGCAGGCCCACATCTAAAAAAATTTACAGGGTCAGCTCACCAGCAGGCCCGCACCTAAAGTCTTTTACAGGGTCAGCTCACCAGCAGGCCCGCACCTAAAGTCTTTTACAGGGTCATCTCACCAGAAGGCCCGCACCTCAAATCTTTTACAGGGTCAGCTCACCTGCAGGCCCTCACCTACAACCTTTTAGAGGGTCAGCTCAACAGCAGGCCCGTACCTAAAATCTTTTACAGAGTCAGCTCACCAGCAGGCCCGCACCAAAAATCTTTTACAGGGTCAACTCACTAGCAGGCCCTCGCATATAATTTTTTACAGGGTCAGCTCACCAGCAGGCCCTCACATATAATTTTTTACAGGGTCAGCTCACCAGCAGGCTTTCACCTATAATCTTTTACAGGGTCAGCTCACCAGCAGGCCCGCACCTAAAATCTTTTACAGGGTCAGCTCACTAGCAGGCCCTCGCATATAATTTTTTACAGGGTCAGCTCACCAGCAGGCCTTCAGCTATAATCTTTTACAGGGTTAGCTCACCAGCAGACCTTCACCTACAATCTTTGAAAGGGTCAGCTCAACTGAAGGCCCTCGCATATAATTGTTTTAGTGGGTCAGCTCACCAGCAGGCCCGCAACTAAAATCTTTTACAGTGTCAGCTCACTAGCAGGCCCTCGCATATAATTTTTTACAGGGCCAGCTCACCAGCAGGCCCTCGCATATCATTTTTTTACAGGGTCAGCTCACCAGCAGGCCTTCACCTATAATCTTTGACAGGGTCAGCTCACCTGCAGGCCCTCACCTAATTATACTTAATAGGCAATTTGCGCGCATGCTGCCTGGCTTGGATGTGGTAGCCGTAGCTGTTTCTCAGGCTCTCTCTCCGGAATCGAACCCTGATTCCCCGTTATCTGTAGTCACCATGGTTTGTACTGACAATAACATCGAAAGTTGATAGGCCAGACATCCAAATGGATCGTCGCCGTCACGGGGATGTGCGATCGGCCCCAGGTTATCTAGGCTTATCTGCCAAAGCGGCAGCAGGCCCTCACCTATAATGTTTTAGATGGTCAGATTAGCAGGCCCTTGCTCCTAATGTTTTTGAGGGTCACCAGCAGGCCATCAATCATAATTTTTCAAGGCTATGTATGATGCCCTCCTTTATGTGTAACAAAGGGTGTATTGTAGTGCCGGTTCCTTGTAATTTTTGGCAGCCCTTTCACTTAGTGCATAGGCTTTATGAGTGTAGGAGTCCCACTACATGAACAATTGTACCACAATGTGAATGAGGCCCTCTTTTATATGATATTCAGGTTGTATCGGAGTCTCTCTTACTTGTCATTTTTGGCAGCACTTGCACTTTATATACAAATAAATATATAGGAAAGAATGTTTCCTAACAATTTTTCCTCTAAAATCGATTTTATCTTCGGTTTGGTGCGTATTATTTTCAGTCTGTAAAAGTGGTGTACTACTCGGACAACATCGTTCCCAGCAGCGACCTGAGAGTCCAAGATGCATCCAGACATCCTCCCCATGGTTTTCCCGAAACCATTTTGGTGGTGTTTCCATCAATTTCTGTCCTTTTACTATGAACTAGACACCCTCCCCTCTTCAGAGCAGGGGGTGCCTGGTTTAATGCTCGGGTTCTCCCATTGACTTCTATTATGTGAGCATTCCGATGTGTTCGGCCCGAGCCCCCGAGCATCCGAGCACTATGGTGCTCGATCAACACTAGTTATTAACTATATTATTGTAAAAAATAATAATAAAATGAGTATGAAATCATGTAAATACATAGGGCATGTTTTATCTGTAGAAAATGGTCTAAATCTATGCCAGCAAGGGAGCTTGCGTAGATTTAGACAAGTGTAAAGTCCCCCTAAATTATGTAGAGGCTGGCTACTCTACATAACTTAGGCTGATGAACTGCCAGCAGAAGAGGGAGGAAGACCGATGTCTTCATAAATGTCCCCTATAGTTTTTTGCCATTCTTCTCAATGTTTCTACACTCCACTGTCAAAAGTAATCACACATGAAGTCATGGATAAGGAAAGACCCTTCAAAAAAAGGATGTTTAATCAGTAAAACATCTTCACACCTACTTGTACCTCCTATATTATTAAAAGTTTATGTAGTGCAGTCACTTGTAATGACCATTGTCACTCTTAGTCTTCTTCTAGTGTTTTTTTTTTTCTGGTAGAAAGCAGGCATTCTTGCTGGAAATCCAACAGATTCCATTGTAGTGAATAGGGATCTGCTGGGTCCGCCTATGCCGGATATGGAAATTCTGGTATTCTGCTCCTCTGCCTTAACAGATTTCCAGCACGCCCTAACGCAGATGTGGACGTAGACTTAATGGATTGTTTTTGCAGTTTAGATGAAGAATATTATTGACTTTAGATGCGGAAGAGTTAGCTTAATGCTTACTTCCAATAATTTAGATAAGGCAATGTTGCTTATCTCATTGGCCTTGCTATCTGTGGTGGATGATAATTAAATACTAACTGGTCACCAGGTGGATTCACAAGAGCTAAAGTAAGCTGACAGCTCTGCTCACAGCCGTGTCATATTCCTATGTACTACTGGCCAAATGACACTGACATGTTTAATAAACCAAATCTATATAATAAACCAAACCTTATTTTTTATAAACCAAGTACATGTGCTTGTTTACTAAGTGTAGTCTAAGAGTTTACATAGCGCTCATTCCTAAAATATTGTGCACAACTTCCTTTGTAAATGTATATAAAATAATTTTTTACCACCACCGATAATAAATGTAGGACGCTTAGGTGTTTGTTTCTTCATCCTGCCCATATCTAACACCATATTATGACACTGAAGCAGGAACCTGAGAATTCTTGGGCCACTGCCTAAATAAAGGACAACCAAAAGAAAATGATAATCAGTGTGCATTATAGTCCTCTTGGTAGTTTTCTGTACTATATTCATTATCTGATATTGCTATATTGCTATTCAAAAGCCCATTTCAGGTAACTGTAATATACAATCAAATTTTAGGGTCTATATTATGATTGCCGAATGTTCCAAGGAATAGAACAGAAACAGGCTATGGAGAAATGGTTGATACAAAGTTGAAAACAGGAAGAGAGTCTCCAAATTTCCCCCAAACTGTAGTTAAAAAAACAGCTGGAAATTGACAGCATCCACTATAGACAAAATGTATTATTTCAAGACAATCAAACAGTCAGACAACATTTTAACCCTTACATTAGCTTGGTCTGTCTGCTTGTCTGAGGACAATAAAACTCTCCCTTTAGAGGATGCTGTTGTTTCCTTCTTTAAGTATAAAGGTTCCATCTGGACCTCACAATTACTATATTATGGGCATCTGAAGTGGACCTTAGTTGAAGAATAAGGTAAAATGATAAGAATAACGCTTTATTTTATATTAATATCAGTTCTTGCAGCCAGTGTTACACGCGTGTTGCTGAATATTGTAGTTGTCTATCTAGAGCCATGTATGGCAGTGCACGGCCACCCGTGTTGTTTGCATACTGGCCGCTGATACTTGTGGGTGTGAACTACACCCTGTGACTTGTATATCTTCCATGACTGTATCTGTAAGGAGGAGCACTGTTTCAATGTCTGTTCACTGTGCGCCATTGTATTCTGTGTCGGCTGGTTACCGTACATTGTGGATGTGAATCTTTGGCCATTTATTGGTGTGGCAGTACACATTTGCCTCTGTTATTTGCGTACTGACCGCAGATACTTATGGGTGTGAACTGTACCCCTGTGACTTGAATCTCTTCCCTGTCTGTGTCTGTATGGAGGAGTACTGTTACAATGTCTGTTCACTATGCACCATTGTCTCTGTTGTTTGCGTACTGGCCAAGGATTGCTTGCAGGGATAAATTGCTCTATTTTGACTTGTGTCTCTGCAATCTGATTCCGTAGGGGTTTATTCCCCAGTCTGTGTGAATATGCACCTGTTTTACATCTGCTTGTTAGTCCTGCTATTTGGATCCTGTGCTCTGTCTGTTTGTGGAGAAGGTCTGTCTGAAGTGTGTAGCCATACCCTGGCTGTGCAACAATGCTTGTTTCTGAAGTCTCAAGCCTTTTCCTGAAGCAATGTATTATATGTACCTGTTCCTCCCTAGTGTGCCTGGGTTCCAGAAGTTATTGCTATGTCTGCTTGCTATTTCTGATATGTCCGGGTTCCAGAGGTTACTTTCATGTGTGCACTGGTCCTTGCAGTTATTACTGTTTAGACTGGTGTCTGTTTGTCTGGCTTCCGGAAGTCTTGATCCAAGTCTAAACAAGTTCCAAGTCCTTGTCTCTGTATGTCTGGCTTCTAGAAGTCTTGATGTAAGTCTAAACAAGTTCAAAGTCCATGTCTCTATATGTCTGGGTTTCAGAAGTATTGATCCACATCTTAACAAGTTCCAAGTCCATGTCTCTGTATGGCTGGGTTCCAGAACTCTTGATCCAATTGTCTGAACAAGTTCCATGTCCATGTCTCTGTAAGACCTACCCTGTAGGTCAGCTGCCTTCAATCTGAATTCCACCCTTGTGGTGTTTTCCAGTTTAGGGCACAGTGGTTTCACGTTATACGTAACAGACAACACAGTGACTCAGTGATTACCACTATTTCCTTGTAATGCTGAAATCCAGGGTTCTAAATCCAACCAAGGACAACATGGAGTTTGTATGTTCTTGTCAAATTTGCATGGGTTTCCTCCCACACTCTAAAAACGTACAGATACACTAATATGAATTTTAAATTGTGGGTCCATGGACTAATGTAAGCAGTGCCAATCTTTATACAATCCTTTAAAAACATACGTTATATAAATGAATTAAATATATAGTTTATGTGGTTATTCTACAGTGCATTCTTAAATTCTTCAGATCCTTTCACTTTTTCCGCATTTTGTCTAGCCTTGTCCTAAAATAAAATAAGAAAATAAGCTTTTCTCCCATCAATTTCCACTCAATACTCCATAATGAAAACAGATTTTTTTTTTTGCTAATCTATTAAAAACTAAAAATTCGCATGGACATAGGTATTCAGACACTTTGTTGTGACACTTGAAATTTAGATCGGGGGGTCCTATTTCTCTTAATCATCTTTGAGATGTTTCTACACCTCGATTGGAGTCCATCTGTGGTAAATTCAGTTGATTAGACATGATTTAGGAAGACACACTCCTGTCTATATAAGGTATATAAGGTCTCACAGCTGACAAGGCAAAGTGCAAAAATTAAGCCATGAGGAGGAAAGAACTTCATGTAGAGATCAGAGACAGGATTGTGTGGAGGCACAGATTTGGAGAAGTGTACAAAGTTCCCAAGAGTGTGCTCCATAATTTTTTAATGGAAAAGGTTTGGAACAACCAGGACTCTTCCTAGGGCTGTCCACACCAAATAAAGTAATATGGTGAAAAGTGCCTTGGTAATAGAAGTGTCCAAAAACCAAAAGGTCACGAAAGCTAAGCTCCAAAGATAGATTGGAGAAACTTCCAGAAGGTTAATCCTCACTGCAGTATTCCACCAATCTGGGCTTTATGGCAGAGCGGCGACAAAGAAACCTCTCCTCAGTAAAAGAGCCATGCAGGTTTGCACAAAAGCACCTAAAGGACTCTCAGACTGTGAGAAACAACATTTTCTGGTCTGATGAAGCTAAGATTGAACTATTTGGCCTTAATTCTAAACGTCATGCTTGCAGAAAACCAGGCACTGCCACATACCATCGAACAGTGAAGCATTGTGGTGGCAGCACCATTCTGTGGGGGTGTTTTTCAGTGGCTGGGACAGTGAGACTGGTCAGGGTTGAGAGAAAGCTGATTACTGAAACCTGATCCAGAGTGCTCAGGACCTGAGAATGGGCCAAAGGTTTACCTTCCAATAAGATAATGACTCTAAGCACACAGCCAAGACAACACAGGAGTGGCTTATGGACACCTCTGTGAATGTCCTTTAGTGGCCCAGCCAGAGCCCAGACTTGAATGCAATTAAATATCTCTGAAGAAACCTGAAAATGGCTGAACTCTGAAGACTTATGTCAATGCAATATTTTAGTTTTCCCTTTTCAATAAATTAGAAAAGATTTGGAACATTCCTTTTTCACTTTGTCATTATGGGATATTGACTACAGAATGATGGATAAAAATTAGAACTTTTTTAAAATTTTAGCACAAGTGAAAGGGTGAAAACTTCCTGAATGAACTGTATCTAAAACTTTTTTTTATTCAGTGCTTTCAAATTATAAATTGAACTGACGTTACTCCTAAATTATTCAATATCTTATAAAGACAGAGTAGTGTCAACTGTGCAGTGAGTAATCTAAGTGATCACAAACTGTACGTGAAAAAAGTGATAGTTTATGATCGCTAAAGGGCGTTGGCTCGAAAAAAGACAGGACTAATGAATTATTGATATCTTCATTATAGTAATTGCAATACTAGACCTTGGCTTTTGTGTCACTGCCACTGTCATGCACTTGTTACATGCTATAACATCAAGGAAAAGTAAAAAGGCGTGGATGGTAGGTTCATGCTACATGGTATTAACAGCAGGATGCTGGATGTGCAATCATTGGCTTAAGAGATTATCAAGTCTGCTTGAGGCGCACCAAAGTTCCAGAGTTGACTTTGAGTTCACAGTCTTTACTGTTTATGGCTGACACAATTTCTGTTTACTGACATGGTACTTAAGTATTAAGCAGATTTAGTGTCTATTGAATAGGGGAGTCAAACCTAATGTTTTGGTCCAGAAGAAATGTCTACTTCTATATGAATATCATGCATAAATATAATACAAAGAAAATAAAAACTGCAGCAGTGGGATCTCCATAGATCCAACCAGAACAACTTCTGCAAGCAGTTTTTACAGTATGTTGTCCCTATGTGTATTGGTTTCCTGCAGACAATCCCTGTAAGAAGATCTATATGTTCCAATTTCCTGAATAGTTTTCAATGACAATAACTGATAGATGAGTGAGAGACTCCAAATCAAAATTATAATGCATAGGAGACTGTGGTCAGAGGTTGGAAAAAATGTACAGATGGAACTTAAATGGAACTTGATGGAACTTGGATGAAAAAAATAATAATGGATCGTAGACATGATCTTGTGCCCTGGGCCAGAATAAATATGGGAAGTTACAATGAATTAAAGGCAGCCCTTTAGAAACAAGAGTTAGGTGTGGCAGAAGACTGGTGCTTAGATTTTTTCAAAAAGCTTGACTGGATTTAGCGGAAGAGGAGGGGCCTCCTTTGCCCAACAATTGCATCATAATTTATGCCAGAAAACTGGTATAAGTTGAGTTGAAGTGTATGCCAACCTATAGCTGGGATATTAGTGTCTGACACCTGATCACATAATCACATCTTACTACCCTAAGGCATGATGGGGCAGCATCATTTATCATATTGTACAGGATGTTTTTATCTTTGTTTTTTATCTTTTTTTCTGTGATTTTTGTTTAGTTTGTAGTATATACTTGAGGGAATGGCACCTCCTGGGAGTAGCATTCTTGTGCACATTTGCCCTTCCTATCAAACAGACGGCCTTGATTAGGTGGTACATATAGCTGTGCATGCTCCCCCTCTCATCAGTTGCTGAACGCACATAGAGGTGACTAGGGGCATCACACTATATGTGCAGGGTTTGTTCTCCTGAACATAGATGCCCAACGACATAGGTAGGTTTAGGGTAGGACCTACTTGACTGAGACCACCTTGGCGCGGGTAGGTGGGCACAGAAGCGTTTTGATCAAAATATATTGGCTGAGAGTCTCCGATTTTATTACATCAGAATGAGGGCTGAGTCCATATATAATGTTTGCATCTATTGTGTTAGTGCATTATTATCTGTTTTCTGTGATTTTTTTCATAAATGTAGCCATGGACATCCGCATACTTATTTATCATATCGTGCAGGATGTTTTTATCTTTGTTTTTTATCTTTTTTTTTTGGTGATATTTGTTTATGATGGGACAGCAGACATATGAAACACCAGATAGTAGGATTCAATCATGGGGAACAAGAGAAAACTGCAAAAGAGGTACATTTGAAGAAAAAAAAAAACGATCTAAGGTGGAATGGAAGCCAGAGCAATGAAAAGCATTTTAAGGCACAACCCCTTTAATTTTGTTACTAAACTTCCCCAGCTGTGCCTCAACAGCAACTGTGGGTGCCCCAATGGAGAAACTTGCCTCACACTTTGAGATGCACTGGTCTAAAGTAATATTGTCATAGGGACCACTTGCTTTTACCATTGGTCTTCAACATACAGCATTCACTAAATGTCCTCTAGACTTTAGGGCATTATGAAAAATATTTACTTATATGCCTTGAAAGTTGAAATTTAATGCAGTCCTGAATAATAACATTATATAGTGGTCTTACATGTTGCATTATTAATTGGTACCCGGATGAGCATTGTCAGTTGAAAACTGTGAAACTTGAGATCTGTGAAAAACAAAAATATCAACAAAATGTAAGAACAAAGTAAACAGGAAATAAAAATGAGCAGATTCAAATAAAAAAATAAAAATAGGCAGATTAATAGAGATACAGTAAGCAGGAGGAGCTTTTTATAACTTCCTCTATTGAAGACAACAGTATTTTCCGGGTCTAGTACATTACACACAGTGTACCAGAAAGATAAAATAAAGCCACAGTGTCTTGTTGTCCAAAGGATCAGCTCATTGTGGTGCAAGTAAAGAGGAGATGTAATATTGTACTGTGCTGTGGAGAAGAGCTACTAGACAGCCAATCAATAGACCTACTATGTCAGTAATGCACTTGTTTTATCACATAAATGACCATACTGATTGGATCTTCCAGCCGGTTACTTGTGTCACATATGTAACCTGAGGCCATTGTCACTTGGAGGCACGACTGTATTAGAAGTTATAATTTCTCTGGTATATTTTTTAAAAGTGGATATTCAGTTTTCATAACATACTACTATATTTGCAATATGAAGACATTCTTCAAGTGTAGTATATGAATACTAGCCTACTGATTACACAAAAGGAGAATGTTACAAAGGAACTGAGACAAATCTAATGTTTTGACGCACTCTTAAATTTGATAACTGTTTGATAACAGTTCTTCAAACAGTCTTGCAGGCATAATAATGCAGCTGAACAAATACCTCTCCTTCAGTTGGCCATTACTTCCCCTTTTCTTCAGTAAGGATTCGTTAGACTGTTAATGGCTGTTAAAAATTAGTCTATAAGTGATAAGTTTTATAACAGCTTTAAAAAGGAAGTTCTTACAATCTTACAACTAATTAAGGTTAATAAAGTTGCTTCTCACAGAGTAGAATGAAAATGTTTGATGGTATGAGTCCCATAAAAACTGAATGGTGAGAAAGAGAATAGGAAAGTTGCAAAGGATATAACCCTGTATTAACAATAGAGTAACAACATGGTCTATGTGTGTATATACAGTGGGATGCGAAAGTTTGGGCAACCTTGTTAATCGTCATGATTTTCCCTGTATAAATCGTTGGTTGTTACGATAAAAAATGTCAGTTAAATATATCATATACAAACGGAAAATACAAATGTGATCGCACTCTGCATCCAGCATATATCATATAGAAGACACACACAGTGATATTTGAGAAGTGAAATGACGTTTTTTGGATTTACAGAAAGTGTGCTATAATTGTTTAAACAAAATTAGGCAGGTGCATAAATTTGGGCACTGTTGTCATTTTATTGATTCCAAAATCTTTAGAACTAATTATTGGAACTCAAATTGGCTTGGTAAGCTCAGTGACCCCTGACCTACATACACAGGTGAATCCAATTATGAGAAAGAGTATTTAAGGGGGTCAATTGTAAGTTTCCCTACTCTTTTAATTTTCTCTGAAGAGTAGCAACATGGGGGTCTCAAAACAACTCTCAAATGACCTGAAGACAAAGATTGTTCACCATCATGGTTTAGGGGAAGGATACAGAAAGCTGTCTCAGAGATTTCAGCTGTTTGTTTCCACAGTTAGGAACATATTGAGGAAATGGAAGACCACAGGCTCAGTTCAAGTTAAGGCTCGAAGTGGCAGACCAAGAAAAATCTCGGATAGACAGAAGCGACGAATGGTGAGAACAGTCAGAGTCAACCCACAGACCAGCACCAAAGACCTACAACATCATCTTGCTGCAGATGGAGTCACTGTGCATCATTCAACCATTCGGCGCACTTTACACAAGGAGATGCTGTATGCAAGAGTGATGCAGAGGAAGCCTTTTCTCCGCCCACAGCACAAAAAGTGCAGCTTGAGGTGGGCTAAAGCACATTTGGACAAGCCAGCTTCATTGTGGAATAAGGTGCTGTGTCACGGAACCATGAACCAGACGTACAACAAGAGATAAGTGAAAATAAGAAGGCTTTATTGAAAATAAAGCTGTAACGCAAAAGTCCAAGCGGATGGCGAAACCGAAGCAGAGTCTTTGCGAAGCCAGAGGTCAGGAACCAGAAGGGTAGTCAGACGAGGCCAGGATCAGGAACCAGCAGGGTAGTCAGACGAAGCCAGGATCAGGAACCAGCAGGGTAGTCGGACGAAACCAGGATCAGGAACCAGCAGGGTAGTCGGACGAAACCAGGATCAGGAACCAGAAGCAGCAGCAGTCTAGAAGCATGTGAACACAGGAGGACCAAGCAAGGAACTGAAGCCACAGACCTCCTATAAATATGAGCTAGGCATCCAGCTCCTCCCAGTGGGAAGGAGAAGCCGCAGGGTGGGAGGCTACAAGAAACCCAGAAACCAAGATGGCCGCCAGCACATGTCAAACGAAGGAGAACAGCAAGAAGGTAAGACCATGACAGTACCTCCCCCTCAAGGGCCCCTCCTCCGCTGAGTAAAGAACGGTTTCTGAGGGAAGCGTGCGTGGAAGGCTCGGAGCAAGGCAGGAGCATGGACATCTGCGGAGGGAACCCAGGAACGCTCCTCTGGACCATAACCACGCCAATGGACCAAAAACTGCACCCGACCGCGGACCAGGCGTGAGTCCAGGATATTGCTCACCTCATACTCCTCACGATTACCCACTTGGACCGGACGAGGCCGAGGAACCGAGGAAGTGAAACGATTACACACCAGTGGCTTCAACAGGGAGACATGAAACACGTTGGAGATCCGCATGCCAGGAGGAAGCGCAAGGGCATAGGCTACCGGGTTAACCCTGCGAAGCACTCGGAAGGGACCAACAAAGCGAGGAGCCAGCTTGGGAGTGGGCACTCGAAGGTTGAGGTTGCGGGTGGACAACCATACACGGTCTCCGACCTGGTAGGAAGGAGCAGGCGCTCGTCTGCGATCAGCCTGGAGTCTCTGGCGCTGCGCAGAGACCTCAAGGGACCTCTGGATCAGTACCCAAGAAGCACGTAGAACGGAAAGGTGATCCTCCACAGCCGGAATATCCTGGGGAGAGAATACCTCCGGTAACACGGCAGGTTGGAACCCATAATTGGCCATGAAGGGAGACGTCCCAGAGGAAGAGTTCACCGCCGTGTTCCTGGCAAACTCAGCCCAAGGCAGGAGGTCAACCCAATTGTCTTGGTGATCGGAGACATAGCAACGAAGGAATTGCTCCAAGGCCTGATTGGATCGTTCTGCGGCCCCATTGGACTGAGGGTGGTAGGCCGAGGAGAAGGAGAGATGAATCCCCAACTGGGAGCAAAAGGCGCGTCAGAACCTGGGCACAAACTGACTCCCCCGATCCGACACAATCTCCTTGGGCAAACCGTGCAACCGGAAGACCTCCCTGGCAAAAATCGTGGCCAACTCTTGTGCAGAGGGTAACTTCTTGAGAGGAACACAGTGGCACATTTTGGAAAACCGATCCACAATCATGAGAATGACCGTATGGCCTCGGGATGCAGGGAGGTCCACAATGAAATCCATCCCCAGGTGTGACCATGGGCGCTCCCCGGTGGCTATGGGTTGCAGAAGACCCAACGGAAGGTGCCGAGGGGACTTACTCTGGGCACAATCGGAGCATGCCGCTACATATGCGGCGATGTCGGAACGTAGGGAAGGCCACCAGAACAGACGTGAAACAGCCCAGGACAGCTGATTCTTTCCAGGATGCCCCGCGGTCTTGGAGTTATGGTAGGTTCGCAACAACCGAGTGCGCAACTCCTCAGGCACAAAACATCTGCCGTTGGGTCTCCCAGAGGGAGCACCAGATTGAGCCGCCAAAATCTGCTCACCCAGGGGAGAGGTCAGGCTGGTGCGAATGGCGGCCAAGATCTGATTCGGAGGTATGACCGAAGTCGGAATCGACTCCTCCCTGGACAGCTCGGAGTACTGCCGTGATAAGGCATCCGCCCTGATGTTCTTGGAACCGGGTAGGTAGGAGACCACGTAATTAAAACGTGACAAGAACAGAGCCCATCTGGCCTGACGTGGTGTCAATCTCTTGGCCTCAGAAAGGTAGGTCAGATTCTTGTGGTCCGTCAGGATGAGGACCGGAATCACCGAACCCTCGAGCAAGTGCCTCCATTCTTTAAGGGCCTGCACGATGGCCAATAACTCCCTGTCACCAATCTGATAGTTGCACTCCGCGGAAGACAGTTTCCGGGAGTAAAACCCACAAGGAAGCAGAGGACCCTCTGGTGTTCTACGCTGAGACAGAAGGGCGCCTACTCCCGTCTCAGACGCGTCCACCTCGAGGACAAAGGGCAACCCAGGGTTGGGATGCGACAGAATCGGAGCCGACACAAAGGCGGACTTTAGAGCCTCAAAAGCTCGGATGGCCTCGAGCGGCCAGACCTGGGAATTACTGCCCTTCCTGGTCAGATCCGTGAGAGGCTTGGCTAGCATGGAAAAGTCCCTGATGAACTTCCGATAATAATTGGCGAAGCCCAAAAAGCGCTGCAGGGAACGAAGACCACTGGGCTGGGGCCACTGTAAGACAGCCGAAACCTTCTCAGGATCCATGGAGAACCCCTCAGCGGAAATGATGTAACCTAAGAAGGTTACCTGGGATCGGTGAAATTCGCATTTCTCAAGCTTACCGAACAGCTTGTTCTCTCGTAACCGTTGCAACACTCGTCTGACATCCAGAATGTGGGCCTCCATGGATTCAGAATATACCAAGATGTCATCCAAATAGACCACCACACACTGCTGCAACAGGTCACGGAAAACATCGTTGAATTCCTGAAAGACTGCGGGCGCATTGCACAACCCAAAGGGCATAACCAAGGATTCATAATGACCGGTCCTGGTGTTAAACGCGGTCTTCCACTCATCGCCCGCCTTGATCCTTACCAGGTTATATGCCGCCCTCAGGTCGAGTTTGGTAAAGACCGTGGCCCCTTTAAGGCGATCGAACAGCTCGGAAATCAAGGGTATCGGGTAAGCGTTCTTGATCGTGATGCGATTGAGACCCCTGTAATCGATGCAAGGCCTCAACTCACCGCCCTTCTTTTTCACAAAGAAAAATCCAGCCCCTGCCGGGGACGAGGATTTGCGAATGTGTCCGCGTGAAAGCGCCTCCCTCACGTACTCCTCCATGGCCTCATTCTCCGCTACCGACAGTGGATAGACTTTGCCACGAGGAGGAACGGCACCAGATTGTAACTCTATGGCACAATCGTATGGGCGGTGCGGAGGTAGGGCAACCGCGCGCACCTTATCGAATACATCCCGGTACTCCTCGTATTCAGGAGGCAACAGAGAGTCCGAGGAAGTACACAGCAACTTGACAGACCCATGGATGCAACTAGCCCCACACTGCGGTGACCACGAGAGGATCTCGGCCGATCTCCAATCGAAAGTCGGATTATGCTTCCGGAGCCAGGGGTACCCCAAGACCACCGAGTAGTGTGGAGACGAAATAACCTGGAGGCAGACCGACTCTCTGTGAACGGCACCAATGGCTATCCCCACTGGAAGGGTCTCATGAGTCACGTGTGGCGGCAGAAGGGGTCTGCCGTCTATCGCCTCAAGAGCCAGTGGGGAACCTCGAGCCTGCAGAGGAATGGAATTGGCGGCAGCGAACACATTATCAATGAACAAACCACCAGCACCAGAGTCCACCAACGCCTGGGTCGTCACCGAGCCCCCGACCCAGGAGAGGACAACAGTGATCAGTGGTTTGTCAACACGGGAAACCGGGGACGAGGAGACTCCACCCAAGATCTGCCCCCGAAAGGATCTCAGGTGCGAGCGTTTCCCGGACGGTTCGGACATGCCAACCGAAAATGCCCACCGAGACCACAGTACATGCATCGGCCCTCGCGTCTCCGGAGTACCCTCTCCCCCTCGGACAGGCGAGCAAACCCCAGCTGCACGGGTTCACCCCCAGACAAGTCATCCCCAGGAGGCGTGGGAGGAGAGGGAGGCACGGGTGGGACAGCAACGTAGGCGCCAATCTGTTAGAAAACCTCCGCAGGCTCTCCTTAAAGGAAGGTCTCTCCCTGAGTCTGGTGTCAATCAAAATCAGGAAAGAAATAAGAGACTCGAGCTCCACTGGTAGGTCCTTAGCTGCAACCTCATCCTTCAAGGCATCCGAGAGACCATGAGAGAAAGCAGCGACCAGAGCCTCATTATTCCAGCCCACCTCTGCTGCCAGGGTACGAAACTCAATGGCGTATTCAGCTACGGATCGTGAACCCTGTCTGATGGACATAAGGAGCTTCGCAGCAGAGGCAGCACGAGCCGGCACATCGAATACCTTCCGAAGAGAAGCAACAAAACCGGAAAACTCGGCAACCACCGGATTGTTGTTCTCCCATAAAGGGCTGGCCCAGGCCAAGGCCTTGTCCGAGAGCAGCGAGATCAAGAAGCCCACCTTTGATCTCTCAGTAGGAAAGGCATGTGGCAGCAACTCGAAATAAATGCCCACCTGGTTAAGGAAACCTCGGCACTGAGTTGGCTCTCCCCCAAAGCGCTGTGGAAGAGGGGCAGAACCGGTCATACCCCGAAACACCGCAGGTGCAACAACAGGTGTCGGGGTAGACTCTGGCGCAACAACCGGAGCGGCAGTAGGAGCGGGCCCAGGAGCGACAACCGACCCATCGGCAATGGGAGCGAAATGAGCCGTGCGTTCAAGCAGGGTTTGCAACGCCACAGTGAACCGACCCAACAGGTGATCCTGCTGATCAAGTCTGGCAACCAGCGTGGGTAGCGAGGATGGCCCTGTACCGTCAGAATTCATGGCTTGGTCCTAATGTCACAGAACCATGAACCAGACGTACAACAAGAGATAAGTGAAAATAAGAAGGCTTTATTGAAAATAAAGCTGTAACGCAAAAGTCCAAGCGGATGGCGAAACCGAAGCAGAGTCTTTGCGAAGCCAGAGGTCAGGAACCAGAAGGGTAGTCAGACGAGGCCAGGATCAGGAACCAGCAGGGTAGTCAGACGAAGCCAGGATCAGGAACCAGCAGGGTAGTCGGACGAAACCAGGATCAGGAACCAGCAGGGTAGTCGGACGAAACCAGGATCAGGAACCAGAAGCAGCAGCAGTCTAGAAGCATGTGAACACAGGAGGACCAAGCAAGGAACTGAAGCCACAGACCTCCTATAAATATGAGCTAGGCATCCAGCTCCTCCCAGTGGGAAGGAGAAGCCGCAGGGTGGGAGGCTACAAGAAACCCAGAAACCAAGATGGCCGCCAGCACATGTCAAACGAAGGAGAACAGCAAGAAGGTAAGACCATGACATGCTGTTGACTGATGAAACTAAAATTGAGTTATTTGGCCATAACAAGGGGCGTTATGCATGGAGGAAAAAGAACACAGCATTTCAAGAAAAACACCTGCTACCTACAGTAAAATATGGTGGTGGTTCCATCATGCTGTGGCGCTGTGTGGCCAGTGCAGGGACTGGGAATCTTGTCAAAGTTGAGGGACGCATGGATTCCACTCAGTATCAGCAGATTCTGGAGACCAATGTCCAGGAATCAGTGACAAAGCTGAAGCTGCGCCGGGGCTGGATCTTTCAACAAGACAACGACCCTAAAC
The DNA here is from genome assembly GCF_905171765.1 of Bufo bufo. Classification (NCBI taxonomy): domain Eukaryota; kingdom Metazoa; phylum Chordata; class Amphibia; order Anura; family Bufonidae; genus Bufo; species Bufo bufo. The sequence goes on from NC_053390.1 coordinate 564,658,518, forward strand.
ACTGCTCAAAATCCACTAAGGCATTTATGCAGAGGAACAAGTACAACGTTCTGGAATGGCCATCTCAGTCCCCAGACCTGAATATAATTGAAAATCTGTGGTGTGACTTAAAGAGAGCTGTCCATGCTCGGAAGCCATCAAACCTGAATGAACTAAAGATGTTTTGTAAAGAGGAATGGTCCAAAATACCTTCAACCAGAATCCAGACTCTCATTGGAACCTACAGGAAGCGTTTAGAGGCTGGAATTTCTGCAAAAGGAGGATCTACTAAATATTGATTTCATTTCTTTTTTGTGGTGCCCAAATTTATGCACCTGCCTAATTTTGTTTAAACAATTATAGCACACTTTCTGTAAATCCAATAAACTTCATTTCACTTCTCAAATATCACTGTGTCTGTCTCCTATATGATATATTTAACTGACATTTTTTATCCTAACAACCAACGATTTATACAGGAAAATCATGACGATTAACAAGGTTGCCCAAACTTTCGCATCCCACTGTATATGGTTGTGTGTAAAGTGTGAAGGATGGGGTAGGCCAACTAGGGAAGCAGAGGGTCCCTTCAAGTGCCATGTTCCAACACAATAATGGGCCTCAATAGGACAGCAGAGGACAATCCCAGCTAACTTTGGACAAAATAACTTACCACTGGTGGTTACTTCATATGGGTTGACCTTATTGATGACTTGATTTGCATGTGCTGTAGTAACAACTAGTGTATATTTCCAACATCTTCAAAGTCATCTGATATGTCCAAGAATGGATCTATTTAATATATCTCCCTATTTATGGCCACCAATACTTCTTTTCTATTCTCCAGGATAAAATTTATATAATTTAAAGTATAACTGTCATTATTATTATTTTTTTAAATGTATAGGGGCAGTGATACTGATCATTTTTGTAATATACTTTAATTACTGAAATTGTACATTTCTATTACAAAAATAGCCAAATTGGCCCATGTTGAGCCTTAGCAACGCTCCTCTGTCTTCTGTTTACATAACACAGTGTTGAGCCAGTCTACAATGTGATGTAAACAGAAGACAGAGGAGCGTTGCTAAGGCTCAACAAGGGCTATTTTTCTATTTTACGATTTCAGTAATTAAAGTTTATTACAAAAATGATCAGTATCACTGCCCCTACACATTACACAAATAAAAAAAGAATAACAGTTACACTTTAAAGCTGAGTCAAAGCATTGCTGGAAAAATAGGCAAATAATCCAAGCTCTAATTTTTTCATAATATCTTATTTGCAACTTTTGCAACTGTGAGATATTTTTTCTGATCCTGAAACATGGCATTGTTGCCAAATCAATTACTTAGTCAAACCAAAAGGACTGTGAATTGCACCTCTTGAATTGCACCGCTTTTGGCTTGGGGTGACACATTTACTTGGACCTACCTGTACTATGTCGTTTTAAAGTTTAGCTCCAGTTAATTTCAGACTAAAGCTCTATTGACATCTGCATTTAGAGCTTCATATTTGTGTAAAAAAATAGTTCAGCATGCAGTACTATTTTCTAAGTAAAATGATGAATACCTTGATGGATCCTGATCCCATTATATGTTAATAGGGTCCATCAGGCTCTGCTATGGTGTGTTTACATGGTGCGCTTGTCAGGCAGATTATCGGGGACAAGTGTTCCTGATGATCTGCCCGTCTAGAAGTGCAGCTGATCACCCAACAAGCGTTTCGCAACAGTCATTCATGCAGGCAAGCATCATTTCTGGGCAGCAGATTGTGCAGTCTTCTGCTGCCCAGAAACAATACAGCCATGTGAGGACGAGCGATAGCAGTAGCGCTTGCTTGTTCTCATATTGTGGAGGTGATCACTGCATGTAAGTGCAGTCCTTCACTCTCACTGAACTATCAGTCAGTTGTCCGCTGCTCCTCGGGCCATGTAAACTCACCATAAGTGTCTGTTATGTGATAGATTACAGTTTGAATTCCATTCTTCTGCTCCTATGAGGAAAAAGAAGAATGGAATTCATGACACAGAAGAAAATTTTGCCTTATACTTTCACCCATTTCCACTTTTTTACCTTGTCACTCGAGCTGATCTCTAACAGCTCTGTCCCATAACTGCCTTTCAAGTGGTCATGTGAAGTGCCAGTTCCATTTCCTTTGTTGTATGCATATTGCTCACTACTTATCCCACAAGAGTGTTCCAGCAAGAGAGCCCCTACTCTGCTCTTTTCTTATTCACAGATCGGAGCCCTTTATACTTGATGTTCCAGATAGAGATGGCCTTGCAGTTCGCCCGGCGGTTGTTTCTCTGCGAACTTTGCTCATTCACGATTTGCCGAACATGCAAACATTTGAGGATATTCGCACGCGCCATTTTTTTTGCATAGCGCCGAACCTTGACCCACAACACATCCATCAGAAGAACAGGACAGTCAATTGAGACATTTCAGGACATGGACACACCCCCAACCCTATAACAGAATGTGATCTGGCAGCCATTTTACGTTATGTGTTTTGCCAGTGTAGGGGGAGGTTGCATTTTGGAGCAGGGACAGTTAGGGGCACCAAACGCTAGTTAATAGGGCCACAAAAGTCCTTTTAAGGACTGGTATAGGTGTGCTATCGATAGGTGTGATATAGAGGGGTGTGATATACTTATAATATACTTTCTAACATAGAAATTATATTATAGTGTATTTGTATTGTGCAGCAGTTGTGTGCGGTTCTGCTGCGATACCACAGCTATATAGAGGGACAAATGCTATTGGAGTAACTAATTGCAATGGGTGTGATATACCTATTGCCCCAAAAAAAACTTCTTGAGGACTGCGATATACCTTCTTCCACAAAATCCTTATTGAGGGGTGCTATATACCTGTTTCTTCCAAATACTGATTGAGGGGTGCAGTGGCGTGTTTGTCACCCGGGGTGGGTCCTTTCTCTGGCACCCCCAACCAATACTTTAAAAAAATTGTAAACCCTTACAGTAGTATTGCCCTCATTGTACAACCTTCATAGTAGTTTTGTCCAGATATGTGCCCTCTCATGGGAGTTATGCCCATATGGTGCCTCTTCAAGGTAGTTATGCCTTCACTGCATAACTTTCACAGTAGTTATGCCCACATTGTGCCCCTTTAAAGTACTTATCCCTGCATTGTGCCCCCTCACAGTTTTAATGCCCTCTCTGTGCCTCCCTCACAGTAGTTATGCCCTCTCTGTGCCCAGTTAAAAAGTAGTTATGCCCTATCTGTGCCCCCTTCACAGTTGTAATGCCCTCTCTGTGCCCCTTCAGAGTAGTTATGCCCTCACTGTGCCCCCATAACAGTAATAATGCCCTCAGTGCCCCTTCATAGTAATAATGCCCACTCAGTGCCCCATAACAGTTATGCCGACCCACTTTACAAGAGTAATGCTCTCTGTGCCTCCTTCACAGTAGTAATGCCATCTGTACTCCCTTCATAGTAGTAATGCCCACTGTGCACCTTCATAGTAGTAATGCCCATTGTGCCCCCTTAATAGTAGTAATGCCCATTGTGCCCCCTTTATAGTATTAATGCCCACTGTGCCTCCTTCACAGTAGTAATGCCCATTATGCCCACTTAATAGTTATAATGCCCATTGTATCCCATTTATAATAGAAATGCCCATTGTGCCCCCTCCATAGTAGTAATGCCCATTATGCCCCTAATACTAGTAATGCCCTTTGTAGTAGTATTGCCCTCTGTGCTCTATTTGTAGTAGTATTGCCCTCTGTGCCCCCTTTGCAGTAGTAATGCCCTCTGTGCCCCCTTTGTAGTAATAATGCCCTCTGTGCCCCCTTTGTAGTAGTAATAATGCCCTCTGTGCCCCCTTTGTAGTAGTAATGCCCTCTGTGCACGATCTGTGCCTTCAGGCTGAATGGTGGAGCGGGGAGAAGTCTTCCTGCTTCACCATTCAGTGCGGGAGAGACAGAGCGCAGGGAGCTGAGTAATAGAACCACAGCTCCCTGTGCTCCTGCAATGAACGCTTCCATCTATATTGATAGAAGCGCTCATTGCTTCTAGGCTCTGGCACCCCCTGATACCCTGGGCACGCCACTGGAGGGGCGCTATATACCCATTTACGCCAAATACTGATTGAGGGGTGCCATATACCTTCTTCCACAAAATACTGATTGAGGGGTGCTATAGCTATATACCTTCTTCCACTAAATACTGATTGAGGGCTGAAATACACCTGCTTCCACAAAATACTGATTGAAGGGTGCCATATACCTGTTTCCACCAAATACTGATTGAGGGCTGCTATATACCTGTTTCTACCAAAGACTCATTGAGGGGTGCTAAATACTTGTTTTCATCAAATACTGATTGAGGGGTGCCATATACCTTCTTCCACATAAAACTGATTGAGGGGTGCTATTGCTCTATACCTTCTTCCACCAAATACTGATTGAGGGCTGCGATACACCTGCTTCCACAAAATACTGATTGAGGGGTGCCATATACCTGATTCCACAAAATACTGATTGAGGGGTGCCATATACCTGATTCCACAAAATACTGATTGAGGGGTGCCATATACCTGTTTCTGCCAAATACTGATTGAGGGGTGCCATATACATTCTTCCACAAAATCTTGATTGAGAGGTGCTATATACCTGTTTCCGCCAAATTCTGATTGAGGGGTGCTATATGCTTGTTTCTGCCAAATACTGATTGAAGGGTGCTATATACCTTCTTCCGCAAAATACTGATTGAGGGGGGCTAGTGCTATATACCTTCTTCCACTAAATACTGATTGAGCGCTGCGATACACCTGCTTCCACAAAATACTGATTGAGGGGTGCCATATACCTGTTTCCGCCAAATACTGATTGAGGGGTGCTATATACCTATTTCCGCCAAATACTGATTGAGGGGTGCTATATACCTGTTTCCGCCAAATACTGATTGAGGGGTGCCATATACCTTCTTCCACAAAATCTTGATTGAGGGGTGCTATATACCTGTTTCCGCCAAATTCTGATTAAGGGGTGCTATATACCTGTTTCTGCCAAATACTGATTGAGGAGTGCTATATAACTTCTTCCACAAAATACTGATTGAGGGGTGCGATACACCTGCTTCCACAAAATACAGATTGAGGGGTGCCATATACCTGTTTCTGCCAAATACTGATTGATGGGTGCTATATACCTGTTTCCGCCAAATTCTAATTGAGGGGTGCTATATACCTGTTTCTGCCAAATACTGATTGAGGGGTGCTATATAACTTCTTTCACAAAATACTGATTGAGGGGTGCTAGTGCTATATACCTTCTTCCACCAAATGCTGATTGAGGGCTGCGATACACCTGCTTCCACAAAATACAGATTGAGGGGTGCCATATACCTGTTTCCGCCAAATACTGATTGAGGGGGGCTATATACCTGTTTCTGCCAAATACTGATTGATGGGTGCTATATACCTTCTTCCACAAAATACTGATTGAGGGGTGCTATTGCTATAAACCTTCTTCCTCCAAATACTGATTGAGGGCTGCGATACACCTGCTTCCTCAAAATACTGATTGAGGGGTGCTATATACCTGTTTCTGCCCAATACTGATTGAGGGGTGCTATATACCTGTTTCTGCCAAATACTGATTAAGGGGTGCTATTGCTATATACCTTCTTCCACCAAATACTGATTGAGGGCTGCGATACACCTGCTTCTACTAAATACTGATTAAGGGGTGCCATATACCTGTTTCCACCAAATACTGATTGATGGGTGCTATATACCTGTTTCCGCCAAATACTGATTGAGGGGTGCTATATACCTGTTTCCGCCAAATACAGATTGAGGGGTGCCATATACCTTCTTCCACTAAATACTGATTGAGAGGTATTATTGATATGTGTGAAGGCTTTGGCCTGGATTTGTGGGAGGGGCTGAGGTCCGCCTCCAGCCTATTTAGGGCACCCCTCTACCTGGCTCCTGCACTGTCCGAGGTCTGAACTTGAGAGAGAGAGAGTCGCGTGTGGAGTTAACTGGAGAAGTTACTTACGAGGTGCTGTTTTTCTGAAGTTCGTTGCTTTCGGGTCCAGGATTTGGAGCATTCCGGTTCCATCCGTCCGGCTTCACCTGGTTCCTTGCGGGTCACGTTTTTGCCCGTTAAAACTGTGAGTCTTTCATACGGTACAGCACAGGGCCTCACGGCTGCCCCTGTACCAGCTCGTTTCATTTCACCATTTCCATTTCAACCATGTCACAGTTTCACTCCAAGTCACGGTTTTCATGTTTGCCACCTTTTTCCGGTCATGCATGCACGCGTACCACACCGCATCCCCACTCCTAGCACTGCCAACACGTGTACCAGGTTCCCATGGCAGCCACCACGCCGTTCCCCTCCTCACCAATCATCCCACGCACTTTTCCTTCCCCTCACACCCCTCGCCAGATCAGCGGCACGCCCGCCCTCTCACTTGCACCAGATGCTCGCCGCATCCCGGCCGCTCCACACGCTCCCCCTCCACAAGCCAACATCAGTGCCGCGGTCCCCCTCTTCCCCGCCGCCGCGCCGGCCCGCCACTCCATCCTCCTGCCGCGCTGTCGATGGCGGCCGCCGCGTCCCGGCGCCCGGTTTGCGCATGCGCGGCGGGGGCGCTGCGCGTGCGCGGCCGCGGCGGCGCATGCGCGGTAGCCTGGCGGTCGGCACAGGTGCCGCGCGCGTGCGCTGTGTGTGGGGGTGGGGAGCCGAGGGGTGCTGCATGCACACCCCTGCACCAGCACCACAGATCCAGCTACCGCTCCCCTCCATCAGGCAGCGCAATCAGGGGGGGCGCAAGTCAATCATCACAAGAGCTTGCATCAGGGAACACACCCGCCATGCCAACATCAATGTACAATAAAAATCCACCAATATCACACCATTCAAAACGCTTCATACAATCACCAAAGAAACCCGCCATGGAAAAAATAAAAAAAATAAAATAAAGAACCCGCCATATGGTAAAAAAAAGAAAAAAACGTTTTCAATTGTAACATCAATATCTCAGTAAAACCCGCCATGTAAAAAAAAAAATAAAAAAAATAAGGTCCGCGTTCACACCTTCCGCCACGGCACGGGGCCTCATTTCACATACCATCCACCATACCGGGTCACCGTTGCAACTCACGGCGCAATCCTCTCAGGTCATGCTAAACGTTCAGTCCACAGTCAACTCTCGTCATAACACTTTCTGTCTGCCCCTCTTTTAGGCGGTCAAGCTTAGACTTATTTACGCTGCACGTATCCAGTGACTTTTTTCTTGCTACCAGGTACGTACACCTGCTCAATCGTTTATTTTTCCTACATTTCAGTCCATCCCGTTAGGGTCAGCGTGCTGGCATCAGGGGCTTCGGAATCCCACTAGATTAACCCCCTCTTGGCTTCGCCATCAGTCAGTGGTCCGCGAGGCCAACACCCCGCCTCACACGCTCGGAGGCAGCCGCCCATCGCGCCACTCGTTAGTAAGCCGCCTCGCTGTTGCATAGAGAGGGCCTCACCTGTCACTCCCTTTCCCTAGTCCTGTCTTACAAGTCACCGAGAGGCCTCACACTCCTGCCACCACATCAGTGGCCTCATCAACCCCTCGCGCCAACTCATAGATAGAGCCTCTCAAGCCGCTCGGCAATTAGCAGGGCCTCATCTGTCACCATCCTAGGCTTAATTATTTCGCCATCCGGCATAGCTAGCTTGCCAGCACGGTCCTGTGTTTCCCCACACTAACAAACTATTCTGTTTTAGCATGTCTCTGGAAGGAATTGAGAACTTTTCCCTTCCTGGCACTCCGGCTAGATCCATCACCTTAGCCCAGGGAGACGATCTTGCCAGCCCAGCGTCCATCAGATCCTGGACAATTCCGTGTATCACGACGGAATTGAGGAGACGGCAGATCCCCTTCCCCGCCACGGCAAGGAAAGCGGAGCTTTTCCGACTACTGCGCACGTCAACCAGTAACGCGGAGGCAGGGGAAGGACCCAGCCAGTCCAGCAGGGGGGATATACACGCCATGCTGGCCTCTTTGATGACGTCCATGTCCAGGGTCAACGACAGGTTAGAGAGGCTGGAGTCGGTCACCACATCCCTCTCCTTGGCAGGGCCACCACCAGCAGCGTCACCGGCACCATCCGGTATGCCAGTGGGCGTGCCATCCATCAACCCAGATGACCAAGAAGTCAGCCCGGCGCACATGATACCGGAGCACTTGAAAAGGGACATTCTGGAAGGTAAGGATGTGAACCTGGCCTCCCTCCTGATTGCCTCTCAAGATATTGTTGAGAACAAAACTTATGCCTACGACGATTTCTCAGTTGTGGTCAAATCTAGGGATGCCCGCCTCAATAGAAAACTGTCTATTCCAGAATTTGTGTTGGCTTTCGGCATCTACAGGGAGGTCATCTGCACGGTCTACCCTAACAGAAGGGAGGAGTTTGACCTCTACATGCACAAACTGGTGGACCTGGGCAACAAATATGGGGGGTCGGCATTCTATGACTACCATAGATCTTTTTCGGCAAAGGTGGCAGGGGCTTTCTCCCAGTACGGAGTCCGCTCCAATTGGGCAAGAATCGACACTGTCATTTTTTGCCGACACTTCGCAGGCCTGAGGACGCCAGCCTGTGTGCACTGCTCCTCCACGGCCCACACCACCAATTTTTGCCCGAATGCGGCGGACACACAAGCCCCCTCTCAAGCGGCCGGCCCCTCCGGGGTCACGGAGAAATCAAGCCGGGACAAGCTGGGGCGGCCAATCAAGTTTCTGGGCAAGTCCCAGATTTGCAACAATTTCAATGTGGGATCCTGCAATTTCAGCGGGTGTAGGTTGTTGCACATTTGTACCAATTGTTTCCGGGCACATGCCAAATCAATGTGTCCAAATAAAATGTTTTCTAAACCATATCTATCGACCATAAATATGCCGGTTTTTACAGCATTTATGTCTCAGCACCCATCCAGACATCTCACGGATTTCCTCGTGGCGGGGCTGACAGAAGGCTTCCACACGGGCATCCTGCACATGCCGACGGGCACCCTGGAATGTCCAAATCTCCTATCCGCCCAAGGCAACCCCACCGCAATTGACGCCCTCATAGCCCAGGAAGTCGCAGAGGGCTTCATGCTAGGACCATTCAAGATACCCCCATTCACCACATGGCGCACCAATCCCATTGGCATCGTCACCGGGAAATCTTCCCAGAAACAGAGGCTAATCATCGATCTATCGGCACCACACGGTTCAGCCGACCCCAGTCTCAACTCCCTCATTCCGTCGGAGGAATTCTCACTCCAATACACCACTATAGATCACGCCATCACCGCCATCAGGCAAGCAGGGGTCGGAGCATGGCTCAGCAAAACCGACATCGCCAATGCGTTCAAATTGCTACCAATTCACCCGTCACTGTGGCACCTTCATGGCATCAAGTGGTCCGGAAACTATTATTTTTTCTCCCGGTTGACCTTCGGATCCAAGAGTAGCCCGGCCATTTTTGACACATTCGCGGAGGCACTATGCTGGTTGCTCTTGAACGTAGCAAGATGCCCGATGGTCTTGCATTACCTTGATGACTTTCTACTCGTGGAGGAAAACATCTCCCCTCCCGCCAGCCTCAGGGCCACCATCAAGCTGTTCGGGGAACTTGGGGTACCCATCTCCACTAAGAAAACAGAGGGGCCGGACACAGTCATCACCTTCTTGGGCATTCAGTTGGATTCTGCCTCTATGCAAGCCAGTTTGCCACTCGGGAAGATCCAGGTTATTCTCAACCACATAGACAATTACCTTCAACTCGGCAACTGCAATCGCAAGGAATTACAGTCCCTATTGGGTTCCCTGAACTTTGCCATGCGCATCATCCCCCAGGGTCGCTCGTTCATTTCACGGCTTCTGCGCCTTTTCCCCCTTTTCCTTCACGACTCTCACAGGCTGCCCCTGGATGCCCACGCCACTGCAGATCTGGGTATGTGGAGGAGATTTCTGTCCGCCTGGAACGGCAGGAGCATGTTCCTCCCTCAGCTGTCGGACTCTTCCCCATCAATCTGGTCGGATGCGGCATCCACCACAGGTTTCGCGGCCATTTTTGGGAACGATTGGCTGTGGGGTAGCTGGCCTCCTGCGGTCCAGGGTTTGGAGGGATTCTCCACTACCTCGGCTCTGTTCGAGATCTACCCCATCGTGGCGGCCGCCGTGGCGTGGGGTCATTCATGGGCAAACAGGTCGGTCCGATGCTACTCAGACAACCAGGCAACCTGCCAGATCATTAACAGGGGTCGGTCCAAATCCCTCACAATCATGAGGTTCCTGCGCAGGCTTACTTGGTTGGCAGCTTGCAACAATTTCTTCATATACTGCTTCCACGTCCCGGGAAGGTGCAATACGGCAGCTGACAATCTGTCTCGTTTCCAATTTCAGGCGTTTCTTCAGGCTCTCCCGTCAGCGTCACCCACGGCCTCCATCACCCCGTCATTTCACCAGCTCATTCTGGATTAGATGTCATCATGCGCCATAGCCAGTTATTATCCCATTCTGCACTATCAGACAACACACGCAGGTCATACAACAGAGCATTCACACTGTTTAACAAGTTCCTGTTGGAACACAACATCACGCACCCATTTGTCATGACTTCCCTGCTGGGGTTTGCTTCCTTTTGCCACCTCAAGCTCAAACTGTCATACAACACCATCAAACTCTATCTCACCGGCATTCAACATCACATGCTGATCATACACCCTAACAACATCAGTTTCATGGCCTCGCACCAGATCAAAACCATACTCAAAGGCATTCAGAAGACAGAACCCGCACGGCCGACACAGAGACTGCCCATTAACAGTCACATTTTCAAGGCATTATCCGACTTATTAGACACCAGACCTTTTGAAGCTGATACCAACTCCATCATCAAAACAGCGATGTACCTGGCCTTCTACGGATTCCTGAGGCCCGGGGAATTCACCACGACCTCGGCGACCCAAACCACACATTGTCTGCTAGCCTCCCACTTGACGAAACACGGGGATCATTATATCCTAACCTTACCTCACTCCAAAAGCAGTCAGCTCTCACCCGTGGACATTCCATACTACCCTACGCAGAACAGATGGTGCCCAGTCGGGGTTCTGGACGCATACAAACAGCATCACAAGTTCCTACCCTGTCAGCCACTACTTCAACTGCGTGGGTCTGCACTCACCACCACCACCTTTATGACCTATGTCAGGTCATCCCTCACTCAACTAGGCCTCAACGCATCCAACTACTCTGGGCACTCCTTTCGGATCGGGGCCGCGTCCACGGCCTCCAGTGCCAACATCCCGGCTCATGTCATTAAGAAGTTGGGGCGCTGGAAGTCATCCGCTTTCGCACGTTACATCCCCAATCCAACACGGGAGTTAAGAAACGCTTTCCAAAACATGTCGGGTTGAGCTTTCATGTATATCGAATACAATAAACTGTTTATTTAATTTTGCCCTCTTCTTTCTCAGGCCTACCTCATCCTCGGTTTCGGCACACCACAACCGACTACGCTTATTCCCTGATTTCCTAGGTTCTTCACTGTACTACCGTAAGTGCCTCACACAAGTGTGAAGGCTTTGGCCTGGATTTGTGGGAGGGGCTGAGGTCCGCCTCCAGCCTATTTAGGGCACCCCTCTACCTGGCTCCTGCACCGTCCAAGGTCTGAACTTGACCCTCCCACCACTCCACTCATTTATAACTCATTTCTTCCACATCTCTTTCCTTGGGTGGGCCCTCTTCTTTCTCAGGCCTACCTCATCCTCGGTTTCGGCACACCACAACCGACTACGCTTATTCCCTGATTTCCTAGGTTCTTCACTGTACTACCGTAAGTGCCTCACACAAATATACCTTTTTCCACCAAATACTGATTGAGGGCTACGATATACCTTCTTCCACAAGTACTGCTCTTCTCTACAGACTTAGGCAGAGGGTCATTTAGAAAATGACAGGCAGAGGAAGAGGCAGACCGTTCCGCAGGGATGGTAGAGATCGGACAGGTGCACCAGGCCAGGGCCTAAGTGGGAAGTTGGAGAAGGCGTGTGCGATAACTTCAAAGGGCGCACCAGAGTTGGTTGAGGCTCACTCAGCCTACAGCTTCTGCACCCTCCTCATCCTCTGTATCTGCACCCTCCTCACTCTCTGCTGTGTGCACCCCTAAAGACACCACCACCACCATAGCCCCTCCACTCAAGTCAGAGGAATTATTTTCCCATCCATTCCCAGATCTTACCGATGTGCAGCCATTCTTGGCATCGGATGAGGAAGAGAAGGTAGCAACGGCCGCCACCCAGCGGTCTGACGACAGTATCCAGATCAGCCCAAGGAGGGTTTTCCCTGCTGTTGCTGCCTACTCCGAGATCTCTAATGTCAGTGGTGGTGAAGGTGACGATGATGATGTGTCGATGGATGTCACGTGGGTGCCCACAATAGAGGAAGAGGAGGGGAGTTTAGAGAGACAGACGGAGCAGCCGATCGGGAGTAGAAGGAGGAGAAGCAGGCATAACTCGCAGTGCACAGAAGGAAAGAAGCAGACTGCAAATGTATCTGGAGCGAGCCATACACCATGCATGGTCACATCTGGCGCTCCCAGAATGCCAGCACATGTCTCCGCAGTGTGGGCTTTTTTTAACGTGTCAGCTGCTGATAATAGAGTCGCCATCTGCAGCCTGTGCGGTCAATGCATAAGTTACAGTAAACACAACACTCACCTAGGGACGAGCACCTTAAGAAGGCACTTGGCCTCCCATTAACGAGCCCTGTGGGAGCCCACAAAGCCACACTCCCGGCACTCCACGTCCTGCCTCTTCTCCTTCTCCTCTCTCCTCCCATTTGTCCTCCACCTTCCACCGTGCCGTCATTGGGTTCATCTGGCCCAAGGCAGGCTTCAGTGGCCTAAATGCTTGAGTGTAAAAAAATGATGACGCTGGATAATCTTCTTGCCGAACGGCTGACCGCTGGTTTGTCGGAACTGCTAGCCCTCCAACTACTGCCATATAAATTGGTGGACTTGGAGGCTTTTAGAAAATTTGTGGCCATTGGAACACCGCAATGGAAGGTCCCCAGAAGGAAATATTTCTCCCAGAACTATATGGCCACGTTCAGCGGTAAGTTAATATATCTCTGGCACACAGTGTCGGTGCCAAGATACATCTGACCACAGACACGTGGTCTAGCAAAGACGGCCAGGGAAGGTACAAAACTTTAACTGCTCACTGGATAAACTTTCTGACGGCCATCAAGCATGTAACCCGTGGAACCCATGTGGATTTGGTGTTACCATCACCGATTGCATGCAGGCCGGCCTCTTCTTCTCCTCCTCCTACTCCATTCTCCGTCTCCTCCTCGGCTGACTCCTCCTTTTTCACTGCTACCACCTCTTCCGCTGCAACCCCCAAGCTCCCCAGAACCTATTCGACATGCCAGGTTAGACGTTGCCATTTTAGAAGATCTTACACGGCCATGGCTCGCCTTGCTGACGTTCTCAGCGGTGACACCACTTGCCCGTCAGAAGTCTGATTTGTGACTGCCCGATGCGCTGGAACTGTACCCTGTATATGCTTGATAGGCTGCTCCAGCAGAAACGTGCCATTAACGACTACCTGTACGAACTCTGCGGCAGGACAGGTTCTGGGGAGCTTGGTTTCTTTTCACCGTGCCAGTGGCTGCTCATGCGCGACGCATACAGACTTCTGCGGTCATTTGATGAGATCACCAAACTGGTCAGTCGCAGCCAGGGCGCCATTAGTGACATCGAAACATACGCCTTTTTTCTGGAGCGTGCATTGCGTCATGTCATTGATCAAGCCATCGAGGAGCAGGAGCTGAAAGATGAGAAAGTCACAATGCTGAATGAATTCCCAGGGGGGCTACTCCATCTGAGACAAGTCAGCAGGAGTCTGAAGAGGAGTTAGAGGAGGATGGTGGCTGGGGGGAGGAGGAGCAAGAAGAGCAGGTCTTAAACTTTTTGGGGATCCCTGGTGTTGTCCGTGGCTGGGGGGAAGAGACTGAGAATGACATTCTCCTGGGCGATAAGCAGGAGCCAGGGCACTCCACCACTTCCAATTTAGTGCAAATGGGGGCCTTTATGCTCCAGTGTTTGAATACGGACCCCCGTATAATAAGCATAAAGATCAAGGACCTGTACTGGGTGGCAACGTACTTAGACCCCCGGTACAAACACAAAATGGCAGACATGTTACCAGCATCACAGAGGGCTGTCATAATGCAGCATTTCTAGGCCTTGCTGTGAGAGATGATGCATTCTGCTGTTGCGGGCACTGGCAGAGGAATTTCCACCCACAGCAAAACAGGTGTGGGTACCAATCTTACCGCGCCTGCAAAAAGAGGGTGGTTTGAAGATGTGTTGGTCACTTCGGATATGAGATCATTCTTGCAGCCAACCCATCGACAGACACCCTCCGGATCCAGCTTTAGGGAACTCCTAGACCGACAGGTGTCCGACTACATTGGGTTAACGGCCGATGTGGACGCTCTGAGAAACGAGGAACCCCTTAACTACTGGGTGTGCAGGCTTGACCTGTGGCCAGAGCTGGCACAATTTGCCATGGAACTCTTGGCTTGACCCTCGTCGAGTGTCCTGTCCAAAAGGACATTCAGCGCAGCAGAGGCGATCGTGACCGTTAAGCGCACTTGCCTAGCTCACGACAGTGTGGACTACCTCACATTTTTAAAAATGAATGAGGCATTGATCTCTGAGGAATTCAACACCTGTGATGACCATGTGAAATTGAATTTCCTCATGCCAGCCCACTCATATCCGCCATCACCCAGAAAAAAGAATGAGCCTTGCCTTATGTATATACAGCAGCATAAAAGGCCTTTTATGTCAGGTGAATGCCTAATTTTTGGGGCCTGTACTGCTGACAGTTACATATTTATTCTGTGACCGCCTAATGTACCTCCAGCCACAGAATACAAAGTTCTGTGCTTTCAGGTTAATGCCTATTGGATAATTTTTGGGGTCTGTAATGGCCGACAGGTACATTTTTATCCTGTGACCGCCTAATGTACCTCCAGCCACAGAATCCAAAGTTCTTTGCTGTCAGGTGAATTCCTATTGCCTAATTTTTGGGGCCTGTACTGGCTGACAGATACATTTTTATCCTGTGACCGCCCATTGTACCTCCAGCTACAGAATCCAAAGTTATATGCTGTCAGATGAATGCCTATTGCCTAATTTTAGGGTCTGTACTGGCCGACAGCTACATATTTATCCTGTGACCGCCTAAAGTACCTACTGCCAGAGAATCCAAAGTTCTGTGCTGTCAGGTGAATGCCTATTGGCTAATTTTTGGGGCCTGTACTGACCAACAGGTACATTTTTATCCTGTGACCGCCTAATGTACCTCCAGCCACAGAATCCAACTGGCCAACAGTTACATTTTTTTTATCTCTAGCCACATAATCACACCCCTGTCTCACTCCTCTGCCTCTCATTATGGTGGCGTATAAACCTCATTCACCATAAGGACCTTCTAATGTCACAGGGTCATGTGACTGTGCCCCTCACCCCGTACTGTGCCCCTCACCCCATACTGTGCCCCCTTATACCCTGCATTGTGCCCTCTTACCACACCCTGTGCAGTGCCCCTAGTCATTTCCTGTACTGTGCCCTCTTATTCCCTTTTATCAGATCTAGGTATGGCGGTGTTATCCGGTCACTGTACAGAGGTGTTATCCGGTCAATGTATGGCGGTGGTATACAATAACTGGATGGCCATAACTGTATCCCTTTCCCTGCCCACACCACCCTATTTTAGACCTGGCATTAGCATGAAAAATATGCAGATTGCGGTGCTAAGAACCTTTGCGCCACAATCTGTGTCAGAAATACGCCTAAAATAGACGTATTTCTATATAATAAATGACCACCTAATTGTATTATTATTTGGGGGTAGGGCTAATATCTTTATATTATATAGATTCTAGTGTATTATACTGTGCCCTGTATTTCCCAGTAAAAAATGATCCTTGGGAAACACAGTCCATATCCCTGACCACCAGGACCAGGTAGCGCTCTGTCAGTACATGGTTGCCTCTCCGCCACGCTGCTCCGCTGTGTACTGGTGCTTATTCTGACACTAGGGCTGGGTTCACATCCTATTTTTGCCATCCATTTAATGCATACCAAAAGTGTATGCGTTAACCAATGCCTCAGACTGATGCCGTACAGTGGCGTCCGTTTACCATACAGTTCCATGGTAGAAACAAATTTATGCATTTTTTTTTATGTACTCTGCAGGATAGAAAAACGTGGAGTGCTGCACATTTGTATACATCAAATTTTTCTAGGCTCCAGCAGGGCACATTTTTGAGAGTTTCCC
Organism: Bufo bufo; assembly: GCF_905171765.1. NCBI lineage: Eukaryota > Metazoa > Chordata > Amphibia > Anura > Bufonidae > Bufo > Bufo bufo. Next base: position 564,674,872 of record NC_053390.1, read on the forward strand.
TTTAAGATGCATAAAAATGGCCCCTGATTAAAATACATATTTTTAGTGGGAATTTTTGCCAATGATCCCCCTCGGGTATATCACTGTCCATATTGTGGGACTATTTGTGTACTTCTAGTAAGTGTTTGCTGGCTGCAAATATGACCTGAAGGTTTTTCAGGTTCGCCTGCCATTAAAGTGAATGGGACCCGCGTTAGCGAATTGTCCCGGCCGTTGTTCGTCCATCACTAGTTCCAGAAAATAGAGTAGAAACAGTTCAAAAAAAAAATTGAACATGTCCTATTATTGTCCACATTACAGACAAGGATAGTACTGCTCTATTTGGGGCCAGCTGTTCCGTTCCTCAAAATATGGAATGCACACGGACGTCATCCATATTTTTTGGGGATCCGTTTTTTGCAGACCACAAAATACATACGGTTGTGTGTATGGGCCCTTAAAAAAAGAAACGTCTCCTCCTCTTCACCTGTGACTACATGATTGTCTCTGCCAAACTGCCATAGATAGGTTTATCAACAGTTTTTAAGGAGTTAGGATTTTCACAAATATATGTACTTCTATTAGTTTTATTTTTTGAGAATGATTGACTGGCTTTTACTTGCTACTTTGTTCTACTGTACAACTAGCTGTAAAGGCAATAAAAAGGACAAAGTTCCTTTTGTGCTAAAGATATGAAAATGCTATAAAGAGAAAGTTAAACATTCTCGAGCTTCCTGAAATAAAATATTATAACAGTGCAAATATTTATAGGCAGAATAGATGGCAATCCATAATGTGTAACATTATATATGATTGACCTTCCATACAAATACAGTAGGGAAGTGAACACAATGGAGGAGATAACTCCTGCAGTGCTTGGAGGCACCTAATTTATGACGAAGCATCATCTTCGTAATAAATTATGCGCATCTCCGGCAGTCCGTGTTCCGTGGATTACTGTCTTCACATGAGCCTGAAAATGGGTGCAAATGAAGATAAATGAGGCAGACCCCTAGGTCCTGCCCACTCTCCACTATTGTCACGCACCCTTTTCAGAAAGTGGCCAGGGCGGTGCAGAAATGCCACTTGCAACAAATCTTGCCACAAGCGGTGTTTAAAAAGTCACAAACACAATGTTTGCAACTTTTTTACGCTTAAAAGTGGTGCCTTCAGGGGAAAAATCTCCCCCTGTATGTTGTAGAAGGAAGAGCAGAGTAAATGGGTTTCTCAATTAGACAATTTAAATCTTTGAATACTTGAAGCACTTCAATACTAGCACTTGTCGTAATATGGCCATAGACCAAACTTAGACCAGCTTAGAGCTATTTGTAGCAGAACCTGAGGAGGTCCAGCTGTTGCAGTCATAAGAACGGACACTTAGTCTGCGTTCACATCTGCGCTTTTAATTCCAGCAGTGTGTTCAGGTGGAGGAACATACTGCTGGAATTCACTGTATCCGGTATATATGCCGGCAGTCTGCCGGAGTTTAATAGCGCAGATGTGAACCCAACCTAAAATGGAACCATATTAACCCTTTTGGGTTTTTTCCTTTTTGTTTTTCTTTCCCTGCATTCCAAGAGCCATAATTTCCTTTCGGTTTTTTCGCAGGACAAGTTGCATTTTTTAATGGCTCAGTTTATTTTACCAATTGGAAAAAAATTCTTTGTGGGGTGAAATTGGAAAAAAAAAAATCCGCTTTTACTGGATTTTGTTTTTGTAAAAATTCAATGTTCACAAAAAAATGACATGATAATTATTTATATTGTTTTTATTTTGATTTCCTACTTTAAAAAAAAAAAAAAAACTTTGAAAAAAATAAATATCTGCATCCCCATTTTATGACAGCCATAACTTTTTATATATCTGCCTACAGATGTCACAGATGATGTTGCAGAAAGCTGGAAGTTATGAATAAACGTCTGACTGGCTTGATCCCAAACTAAGGAGCATATAGGTGACCCCTATAAAACCCTAAGAGCTCACCCTGACTGCTAAGCACATACAAAGGTCTTTATGGTAGACGATTGTATACCCCCGTACCTAGACTGTGTCACACCTGAAAATCCTATAATAGTGAAGGGACACGACCACCGGCTCCCTGCACTTCATACAGAGGGAGTCAGGGTCACCTAGAATCAAGCTAGCACGGAAACACAATACATGAAAGGACTTATCTGAACAAGCAGTAGCAGAAGCCTCCAGCAGTGAACACTTCAATCCAGGAAGTAGTATAAACCGCAAAGTGAGGCAGTATGGGAGGGAATATAAAGGAAAGAGGATTAGTCTAAATAGGTGACACCTGGGAGAAGAAAATGAGATGACAAAGTGAAACCAAAACAAAGAACATCATGCAAGAGGTAGAGAAGGACGTCTGTCCTTTTGGTGGTGCTAACTTTAGTTTTTATTGGTACCATTTTTGGGTTACATATGACTTTTTGATCACATTCATTAAATTTTGTTTTGGTGATAAGGTGACAAAAATTGAGAATTGTTGATTTTTATTTTTTTCCCCATTATGGTGTTCACTGGCCCAGGTCCAGGAAAGATATTTTTATATTTTAATACACGGCGATACCCATTATGTTTTTTTTTATTGTTAATTTATTTTTATATGTAAACTAGGGAAAGGGGTGATTAGTATTTTTAATTTTTATTATTATAATGCAGACGTATGCTGCATAAGGAGTAGGCTCAGCGAGTGAACACGCTCCATACACTTGCACTGTACGTCGTGGTGAGCGTGAGGGTTAAACCTATGTCAAACTGACCTTAGGATTGTTAGTGCTAAGGTCCCAACAGCTTAAAAGTTTCATGGCAACTAAAAAGGGCTTTTTAATTACATGTTTTATTTAAAAATATTTTTTTAATAATTCTCACGCTCTGGCACCCAGTGAACTGAAAGCTCCTGCATGTAAGGCCTCTTGCACATGAACGTGTGTGCCCCGTGGCCGGGCTGTGGGCCACAATGCACGAACACCCACCGTGGGGCAGCCGCAGCGGATCGCGGACCCATTCACTTTAATGGGTCCGTAATCCGGCCGTTCCGCAAAAGATAGGACATGTTCTATCTTTTTGCGGAATGGAAGTACGGGACAAAACCACACGGAAGCACTCCGTAGTGCTCCCGTAGGGTTCCGTTCCGTGCTTCCGTTCCGCACCATTCCACATCTCCAGATTTGCGGACCCAAGTGAATCCGGATGCGGAATGCACACGGAACGCAATACGGCCAAATGCGGTCCGCAATACGGCCACGGAGCGCACACGTTCGTGTGCAATAAGCCTAACACTGCATCAGCGCTCAAGTCCATTCATGGGCCCCTCCCATACTGTTTGCACAATGTAGGGGACATCTTTACATTGGACAGCGAAGCTTCCCCCACTGCAGCCATGCCATATACAGTGGATATAAAAAGTCTACACACCCCTGTAAAATGACAGGTTTCTGTGATGTAAAAAAATTAGGTAAAGATAAATCAACTCAATTGAAAAACAAACTGAAATCTTTTAGGTAGAGGGAAGAAAAAATCTAAAAATAAAATATGTTTGCATAAGTGTGCACACCCTTATACTAATACTTTGTTGAAGCACCTTTTGATTTTATTACAGAACTCAGTCTTTTTGGGTATGAGTCTATTAGCATGGCACATTTTGACTTGGCAAGATTTGCCCACTCTTCTTTGCAAAAACACTCCAAATCTTTCAGATTACGAGGACATCTCCTGTGCACAGCCCTCTTCAGATCACCCCACAGATTATTAATCGGATTCAAGTCTGGACTCTGGCTGGGCCATTCCAAAACTTTAATCTTTTTCTGGTGAAGCCATTCCTTTGTTGATTTGGATGTATGCTTTGGGTCGTTGTCATGCTGAAAGATGAAGTTCCTCTTCATGTTCAGCTTTCTAGCAGAAGCCTGAAGGTTTTGTGCCAATATTGACTGGTATTTTGAACTGTTCATAATTCCCTCTAGCTTAACTAAGGCCCCAGTTCCAGCTGAAGAAAAACAGCCCCAAAGCATGATACTGCCACCACCATGCTTCACTGTGGGTATGGTGTTCTATTTGCTTGAGAACAGGTAAGGAGTTTGTTAGACAGGTTTTTGCTATTGTCTGATTGCAAATGAGCATAGGGTGATTAGGGTGTTAAATTTGTTGTTGGGGGAGGAGCTTTTGTGGGAGTGTGTGTATATATAGCAACATAGTATTAGCTTGCCTAATTATAGCTTGCAGCATTCTCCAAGTGCAGCATTTATAAGTGCATTGGAGATACTCAGGAGGTAATCTGGAGGTGGATACAATCTAAAAAAGTAAGATTTGTTTGTTTAAAATCTTTCCCCTCTTTAAAATGGCAGACCTGGTTCTGTGCAGGAATTGTTGTGCTTTTATTTCATGTTCCGCTCTTCAGAGGTTTGGATGCTGTCTGATCTGTAGACAGCATTCCGTAATGCAGCAGGAAATAGCATTTTTGAAATCTGAGATTTGTAAATGAACTGTTAAACAAACTCAGGCTGGGAACGTTGCAATGCTAATGCCACAGAGGCCCCCTAGAAATGGAAGATGGGTTACTGCAGGTTCTGGTAGACTTAGAGTTGTGGATATAAGACATGTCCCACAGCCTGTGGCTCTCCATAATTCATTTGCAGCACTTTCAGAGCACAAGAGCAACATTGAGGATGGCTCAGGCACAGTGGGTGAGGAACAATCATCTCCCATGCCTAAAGTATGCAAGACTGCAGCCAAAGACAAAAGGGAGAAGGTGAGGACTGATCGTAAGCAGCTGTTGGTGGGCGATTCTATCATAAGAAGTGTGAAGTTTGAGGAAAATGGATTTGTGAGATGTCTCCCTGGTGCTACCGCTAGCAGGGACAGATGACGTATCCTTAATATTGTTGTGGATGTTATTGTTCATCTTGGGACAAATGATCTGGCTTGCAATGAGATTTCAAAGGTGAAGGAAGCTTTTTACACACTTGGAAATGATATACGGGAGGTTGCATCGACTGTTTCATTCTCTGCTGTTTTGCCTGTGCATCACCTTCAGCATGACAGGAAGATGCGCATTAAGGAATTCAATGTATGGCTTGGTAAATGGTGTCTGAACCAAGGGTTTGGCTTTGTGTCTCATGTTAGCTCTAGTTGGAATGGAAAAGAACTGTACAAGAAAGATGGTTTGCATCTTTCTCTCAAGGGAACGAATGTCTTCAGTGAACAGTTCAAAGTATTTGCCAAGGAGCATTTAAATTAGGAAAGGGGGGCAAAAGAGTGATAATCCAGCAGTCCGACTGGCCCCCGGAACAATGCCAGAAGATGCCCGTAGCACATAGGTTAAGAAATGACAAGCTCAGAGTCTTGTCTACAAATGCTCGCATTTTAGGGAATAAGATCAATGAACTTGAGTCTATAATGGCATCTGAGAATATAGATTTAGCGGCTGTTACTGAGACATGGTTCAATGGGAGTAGACTGGGATATAACAATACCAGGGTTCTCTCTATATAGGAAAGACAGGGAAGGCAAGAAAGGGGGGGTGGCCCTTTATGTGAAAGATAGCATAAAATCTAATTTAATATAAGTTAGCGAGACCAATTTAGAGTCAGTTTGGGTTACGTTGCAGCTTGACAATCATAAGGTAACTCGTGTAGGTGTGATATATAGACCACCTAGCCAAGTGGAGGAAACAGCTAAAATTACATTGAAAGGGGATGTTATCAATATGGGAGACTTTAATCTTCCTGATGTAAACTGGAAAACCAAAATAGCTAGTTCTGCCAGGAGTACAGATATTCTAAATTCCCTACTGGGATTATCTCTACAGCAAGTAGTGGAGGAGCCAACCTGGAAGGAGGCCATTTTAGATTTAGTATTCACAAATGGGAATTTGGTATCTGATATTACTGTAGAGGAAAGCTTGAGATCTAGTGATCACCAGTCAGTCACACCACACTAAAACTGACATTTCTAAAATTAGGTTAGAGGTATACGAGTTCCTATCAGATTGGAACAGTTTCAATGGAGTCCAGGAGAAATGGGACTAATAAAAGTGGCACTATTAAAGGCAACAGATAATTGCATTAGGCTAGTCAGTAAAAGAAAAAAAAAGGAAGAGACCACTGTGGTACTCAGCAGAAGTGGCCAAAAGCATTAAAAACAAAAAGATAGCATTTAGTAATTATAAAAAAAAAAAAAAAAAAAACGAGGATGACAGGCAAATTTATAAGATTAGGCAGAGAGAGGCCAAGCAAGTTATAAAAGCTTGTAAAGCACAGGCAGAGAGAAATTAGCTCAGCAAGTGAAAAAAGGTGATAAGACATTCTTCAGATACATAAATGAAAAAAGGAAACTAAAACAAGGAATTACCAAATTAAAAACAAAAGAAGGAAGGTATATGGAAGAAGATAAAGAACTAGCTGACTGCCTCAATGAATACTTCTGTTCAGTTTTTATAAAGGAACATGAAGGAAAAGGACCTCAGTTAGGGAGGAAGACTAATTAATCTTTTGATGCATGTGCCTTTACAGAGGAAGCAATTCGAAGTCAGCTGTCTAAAATTAATACAAATAAGTCACAGGGGCCTAATGGGATACACCAAAAGCTATTAAAAGAGCTTAGCTGTGAACTAGCAAAACCATTAACAGATTTATTTAACCAATCACTGGTAACAGGAGTCGTCCCAAAAGATTGGAAATTAGCAAATGTTGTGCCCATTCACAAGAAAGGTAGTAGGGAGGAATCGGGCAACTATAGGCCAGTAAGCCTGACATCAATAGTGGGGAAATTAATGGAAACCATACTTTATTCTGTGTCCGTTGCGCCATTGATTTTCAATGGGTCCGTTGAAAACTCGGCTACTGCACCGTTTGCCATCCGTGTCCGTGATCCGTGGTTCCAGTCCGTCAAAAAAATATAACTTGTCCTATTATTTTCGCGGAAAACGGTTCGCGGACCCATTCAAGTCAATGGGACGCTAAAAGCACGGAGGCACACAAGATTGTCATCCGCGTCCGCGGGTCCGCATCCGTTTTCTTCTATCATTTGCATGGCAAACCTGTCTTTTTTTTACATTCCTTTATGTCTGGTGGTCCTCCAAAAATAAAGGAAGACACACGGAAACAAAAACGGAAACGGATCACGGAACAACGGAACCCCATTTTGCGGAACGGAACACAACAACGGTCGTGTGCATGAGGCCTTAAGGAGAGGATTGTGGAACATCTAAAATCCCATGGATTGAAAGATGAAAAACAGCATGGGTTTACTTCAGGGAGATCATGTCAAACTAATCTTATTGATTTTTTTGATTGGGTGACTAAAATAATAGATGGCGGAGGTGCAATAGACATCGCTTATCTAGACTTTAGTAAGGCATTTGATACTGTCCCACATAGAAGGCTTATCAATAAATTGCAGTCTTTGGGCTTGGACTCCAATATTGTTGAATGGATTAGGCAGTGGCTGAGGGACAGACAGCAGAGGGTTGTAGTCAATGGAGTATATTCAGACCATGGTCTTGTTACCAGTGGGGTACCTCAGGGATCTGTTCTGGGACCCATATTGTTTAATATCTTTATCAGCAAAATTGCAGAAGGCCTCGATGGTAAGGTGTGTCTTTTTGCTGATGACACAAAGATTTGTAACAGGGTTGATGTTCCTGGAGGGATACACCAAATGGAAAAGGATTTAGGAAAACTAAAGGAATGGTCAAAAATCTGGCAACTAAAATTTAATGTTGGTAAGTGCAAGATAATGCACCTGGGGTGTAAAAACCCAAGAGCAGAATATAAAATCAGTGATACAGTCCTAACCTCAGTATCTGGGGAAAAGAATTTAGGGGTCATTATTTCAGAAGACTTAAAGAGGACCTTTCACTGATTATTACACTATGAACTAACTATACAGACATGTAGAGCGGCGCCCGGGGATCTCACTGCACTTACTATTATCCCCGGGCGCCGCTCCGTTCTCCTGCTATGTCCTCCGGTATCTCCGCTCACTAAGTTATAGTAGGCGGAGTTTCCAGTCACTAAGTTATGGTAGGCGGAGTCTGCCCTTGTTCTGCTCTAGCGCTGGCCAATTGCAGCGCAGAGCTCACAGCCTGGGAGGTTATTTTCTCCCAGGCTGTGAGCTCTGCAATGCGATTGGCCAGCGCTACAGAAGAACAAGGGCAGACTCCGCCTACCATAACTTAGTGAACGGAGATACCGGAGGGCATAGCGGGAGAACGGAGCGGCGCCCGAGGATAATAGTAAGTGCAGTGAGATCCCCGGGCGCCGCTCTACATGTCTGTATAGTTAGTTCATAGTGTAATAATCAGTGAAAGGTCCTCTTTAAAGGTAGGCAGACAATGTCATAGAGCAGCAGGAAATGCTAGCAGAATGCTTGGGTGTATAGGGAGAGGCATTACCAGTAGAAAGAGGGAGGTGCTCATGCCACTCTACAGAGCACTAGTGAGACCTCATTTGGAGTATTGTGCTCAGTACAAGAGACCATATCTCCAGAAGGATATTGATACTTTGGAGAGAGTTCAGAGAAGAGCTACTAAACTAGTACATGGATTGCAGGATAAAACTTACCAGGAAAGATTAAAGGACCTTAACATGTATAGCCTGGAAGAAAGACGAGACAGAGGGGATATGATAGAAACTTTTAAATACATAAAGGGAATCAACAAGGTAAAAGAGGAGAGAATATTAAAAAGAAGAAAAACTGCTACAAGAGGACATAGTTTTAAATTAGAAGGGCAGAGGTTTAAAAGTAATATAAGGAAGTATTACTTTACTGAGAGTAGTGGATGCATGGAATAGCCTTCCTGCAGAAGTGGTAGCTGCAAATACAGTGAAGGAGTTTAAGCATGCATGGGATAGGCATAATGCCATCCTTCATATAAGATAGGGCCAGGGGCTATCCATAGTATTCAGTATATTGGGCAGACTAGATGGGCCAAATGGTTCTTATCTGCCGACACATTCTGTGTTTCTAAGTTTCTATGATGTGCAGTGTTGTTTATGGGCCAAACATATCTTATGGAATTATGGCCAAAAAGTTCAATCTTGGTTTCATGAGACCGTAACACCTTTTCGCACATGCTTTTGGGAGACTTCAGATGTGTTTTTGCAAAATGTAGCCTGGCTTGGATGTTTTTCTTCGTAAGAAAAGGCTTTCGTCTTGCCACTCTACCCCATAGCCAAGACATATGAAGAATACGGGGGATTGTTGTCACATGTACCACACAGCCAGTACTTGCCAGATATTCCTGCATCTCCTTTAAACCTAAAATTAGGTTAGAGGTATACGAGTTCCTATCAGATTGGAACAGTTTCAATGGAGTCCAGGAGAAATGGGACTAATAAAAGAGACCACTGTGGTACTCAGCAGAAGTGGCCAAAAGCATTAAAAACAAAAAGATAGCATTTAGTAATTATAAAAAAAAAAAAAAAAAAACGAGGATGACAGGCAAATTTATAAGATTAGGCAGAGAGAGGCCAAGCAAGTTATAAAAGCTTGTAAAGCACAGGCAGAGAGAAATTAGCTCAGCAAGTGAAAAAAGGTGATAAGACATTCTTCAGATACATAAATGAAAAAAGGAAACTAAAACAAGGAATTACCTCGATGGTAAGGTGTGTCTTTTTGCTGATGACACAAAGATTTGTAACAGGGTTGATGTTCCTGGAGGGATACACCAAATGGAAAAGGATTTAGGAAAACTAAAGGAATGGTCAAAAATCTGGCAACTAAAATTTAATGTTGGTAAGTGCAAGATAATGCACCTGGGGTGTAAAAACCCAAGAGCAGAATATAAAATCAGTGATACAGTCCTAACCTCAGTATCTGGGGAAAAGAATTTAGGGGTCATTATTTCAGAAGACTTAAAGAGGACCTTTCACTGATTATTACACTATGAACTAACTATACAGACATGTAGAGCGGCGCCCGGGGATCTCACTGCACTTACTATTATCCCCGGGCGCCGCTCCGTTCTCCTGCTATGCCCTCCGGTATCTCCGCTCACTAAGTTATAGTAGGCGGAGTTTCCAGTCACTAAGTTATGGTAGGCGGAGTCTGCCCTTGTTCTGCTCTAGCGCTGGCCAATTGCAGCGCAGAGCTCACAGCCTGGGAGGTTATTTTCTCCCAGGCTGTGAGCTCTGCAATGCGATTGGCCAGCGCTACAGAAGAACAAGGGCAGACTCCGCCTACCATAACTTAGTGAACGGAGATTCCGGCGGGCATAGCGGGAGAGCGGAGCGGCGCCCGAGGATAATAGTAAGTGCAGTGAGATCCCCGGGCGCCGCTCTACATGTCTGTATAGTTAGTTCATAGTGTAATAATCAGTAAAAGGTCCTCTTTAAAGGTAGGCAGACAATGTCATAGAGCAGCAGGAAATGCTAGCAGAATGCTTGGGTGTATAGGGAGAGGCATTACCAGTAGAAAGAGGGAGGTGCTCATGCCACTCTACAGAGCACTAGTGAGACCTCATTTGGAGTATTGTGCTCAGTACAAGAGACCATATCTCCAGAAGGATATTGATACTTTGGAGAGAGTTCAGAGAAGAGCTACTAAACTAGTACATGGATTGCAGGATAAAACTTACCAGGAAAGATTAAAGGACCTTAACATGTATAGCCTGGAAGAAAGACGAGACAGAGGGGATATGATAGAAACTTTTAAATACATAAAGGGAATCAACAAGGTAAAAGAGGAGAGAATATTAAAAAGAAGAAAAACTGCTACAAGAGGACATAGTTTTAAATTAGAAGGGCAGAGGTTTAAAAGTAATATCAGGAAGTATTACTTTACTGAGAGAGTAGTGGATGCATGGAATAGCCTTCCTGCAGAAGTGGTAGCTGCAAATACAGTGAAGGAGTTTAAGCATGCATGGGATAGGCATAATGCCATCCTTCATATAAGATAGGGCCAGGGGCTATCCATAGTATTCAGTATATTGGGCAGACTAGATGGGCCAAATGGTTCTTATCTGCCGACACATTCTGTGTTTCTAAGTTTCTATGATGTGCAGTGTTGTTTATGGGCCAAACATATCTTATGGAATTATGGCCAAAAAGTTCAATCTTGGTTTCATGAGACCGTAACACCTTTTCGCACATGCTTTTGGGAGACTTCAGATGTGTTTTCAAAATGTAGCCTGGCTTGGATGTTTTTCTTCGTAAGAAAAGGCTTTCGTCTTGCCACTCTACCCCATAGCCAAGACATATGAAGAATACGGGGGATTGTTGTCACATGTACCACACAGCCAGTACTTGCCAGATATTCCTGCATCTCCTTTAAACCTAAAATTAGGTTAGAGGTATACGAGTTCCTATCAGATTGGAACAGTTTCAATGGAGTCCAGGAGAAATGGGACTAATAAAAGTGGCACTATTAAAGGCAACAGATAATTGCATTAGGCTTGTCAGTAAAAGAAAAAAAAGGAAGAGACCACTGTGGTACTCAGCAGAAGTGGCCAAAAGCATTAAAAACAAAAAGATAGCATTTAGTAATTATAAAAAAAAAACAAAAAAAAAACGAGGATGACAGGCAAATTTATAAGATTAGGCAGAGAGAGGCCAAGCAAGTTATAAAAGCTTGTAAAGCACAGGCAGAGAGAAATTAGCTCAGCAAGTGAAAAAAGGTGATAAGACATTCTTCAGATACATAAATGAAAAAAGGAAACTAAAACAAGGAATTACCTCGATGGTAAGGTGTGTCTTTTTGCTGATGACACAAAGATTTGTAACAGGGTTGATGTTCCTGGAGGGATACACCAAATGGAAAAGGATTTAGGAAAACTAAAGGAATGGTCAAAAATCTGGCAACTAAAATTTAATGTTGGTAAGTGCAAGATAATGCACCTGGGGTGTAAAAACCCAAGAGCAGAATATAAAATCAGTGATACAGTCCTAACCTCAGTATCTGGGGAAAAGAATTTAGGGGTCATTATTTCAGAAGACTTAAAGAGGACCTTTCACTGATTATTACACTATGAACTAACTATACAGACATGTAGAGCGGCGCCCGGGGATCTCACTGCACTTACTATTATCCCCGGGCGCCGCTCCGTTCTCCTGCTATGCCCTCCGGTATCTCCGCTCACTAAGTTATAGTAGGCGGAGTTTCCAGTCACTAAGTTATGGTAGGCGGAGTCTGCCCTTGTTCTGCTCTAGCGCTGGCCAATTGCAGCGCAGAGCTCACAGCCTGGGAGGTTATTTTCTTCCAGGCTGTGAGCTCTGCAATGCGATTGGCCAGCGCTACAGAAGAACAAGGGCAGACTCCGCCTACCATAACTTAGTGAACGGAGATACCGGAGGGCATAGCGGGAGAACGGAGCGGCGCCCGAGGATAATAGTAAGTGCAGTGAGATCCCCGGGCGCCGCTCTACATGTCTGTATAGTTAGTTCATAGTGTAATAATCAGTGAAAGGTCCTCTTTAAAGGTAGGCAGACAATGTCATAGAGCAGCAGGAAATGCTAGCAGAATGCTTGGGTGTATAGGGAGAGGCATTACCAGTAGAAAGAGGGAGGTGCTCATGCCACTCTACAGAGCACTAGTGAGACCTCATTTGGAGTATTGTGCTCAGTACAAGAGACCATATCTCCAGAAGGATATTGATACTTTGGAGAGAGTTCAGAGAAGAGCTACTAAACTAGTACATGGATTGCAGGATAAAACTTACCAGGAAAGATTAAAGGACCTTAACATGTATAGCCTGGAAGAAAGACGAGACAGAGGGGATATGATAGAAACTTTTAAATACATAAAGGGAATCAACAAGGTAAAAGAGGAGAGAATATTAAAAAGAAGAAAAACTGCTACAAGAGGACATAGTTTTAAATTAGAAGGGCAGAGGTTTAAAAGTAATATCAGGAAGTATTACTTTACTGAGAGAGTAGTGGATGCATGGAATAGCCTTCCTGCAGAAGTGGTAGCTGCAAATACAGTGAAGGAGTTTAAGCATGCATGGGATAGGCATAATGCCATCCTTCATATAAGATAGGGCCAGGGGCTATCCATAGTATTCAGTATATTGGGCAGACTAGATGGGCCAAATGGTTCTTATCTGCCGACACATTCTGTGTTTCTAAGTTTCTATGATGTGCAGTGTTGTTTATGGGCCAAACATATCTTATGGAATTATGGCCAAAAAGTTCAATCTTGGTTTCATGAGACCGTAACACCTTTTCGCACATGCTTTTGGGAGACTTCAGATGTGTTTTTGCAAAATGTAGCCTGGCTTGGATGTTTTTCTTCGTAAGAAAAGGCTTTCGTCTTGCCACTCTACCCCATAGCCAAGACATATGAAGAATACGGGGGATTGTTGTCACATGTACCACACAGCCAGTACTTGCCAGATATTCCTGCATCTCCTTTAATGTTGCTGTAGGCCTCTTGGTAGCCTCCCAGACCAGTTTTCTTCTCGTCTTTTCATCAATTTTGGAGGGACGTCCAGTTCTTGGTAATGTCACTGTTGTGCCATATTTTCTCCACTTGATGATGACTGTCTTCACTGTGTTCCATGGTATATCTAATGCCTTGGAAATTATTTTGTACCCTTCTCCTGACTGATACCTTTTAAGGCCCCCTGCACATGTGTGCTTCCCGTTGCCGTATTGCGGACCGCATTTGCGTATCTGCAATACACGGGTGCCGTTCTGTGGGCATTCCGCATCACGGATGCGGACCTATTCACTTGAATGGGTCCGCAAATCCAGAGATGCAGAATAGTGCGGAACGGAAGCACGGAATGGAACCCTACGGAAGCAGTACGGACTGCTTTCGTGGGGTTTCGTCCCATACTTCCGTTCCGCAAAAAGATAGAACATGTCCTATCTTTTTGCGGAACGGCCGGATTGCAGACCCATTAAAGTGAATGGGTCCACTTTGGCTGCCCCACGGACTGTGTTCGTGCATTGCGGCCCGCATTTTGCAGGGGTCATATTCGAATTCGCGATATTTCACGAATATTTTGTAGAATATTTGTCGAATATTCGCAAATTCAAATATTCGTTATATTCTACGATTTTTTTACTCGAAAAAACGGCAAGGTAATGATCGCGTAATATGCGAATTTTCGTAATGCAAATTTTTATCGCAAATTTTTCAATTGCGGAGTAAAAACATGATTCCTCCCTGCTTTTTGCTTGTCATAGCACTATATTGAATATATTTTTTTTTCAAATATTCGTAATATTCTAAAACAAGAATATATAGGAATATAGCGAATATTCGAAAAAAAAAACAAATGTAGAGCAATTTAGCTAATATAGTACTATAATCCTTTTTTTTAATAGTTGTAATTTTTTTCCAATCTGAACTTCAGATGAGAAAAAAATTACAACTATTAGACAAAGATTATAGCACTATATTAGCTAAATTGCTCTATATTCGTTTTTTCTTTTCGAATATTCACTATATTGCTATATATTCTTGTTTTAGAATATTACGAATATTAGAAAAAAGGAATATATTCGATATTGTGCTATATATAAATTTTTTAGAATGTTCATAATTTTTCCCATCTAAAGTCATGATTCCTCCCTGCTTCTTACTTGTGGGTCAATGAGTCATTGGCCCACAAGCAAGAAGCAAGAAGGAATCGTGTTTTTACTCGGCAATTGAAAAATTTGCATTACGAAAATTCGCAATCAACACTACTCCTAAAGTCAAAGATACTGCAGCCTTCTCATTGGCCCACAAGCTAGAAGCAGGGAGGGATCATGTGTACTGATTTAAAAAAAAAATATTAATATTCGAAATTACGAAATTAAATATTCGCTAATTTTTGAAGTACCTATATTCGCGATAAAAATTCGCAATTCGAATATTCGTGATCAATACTAGTGTGCAAGGGGCCTAACAATGAGATCCCTCTGATGCTTTGGAAGCTCTCTGTGGACCATGGCTTTTGCTGTTGGATGTGACTAAGAAAATTTCAGGAAAGACCAACTAGAGCAGCTGAACTTTATTTGGGGTTAATCAGAGGCACTTTAAATGATGGCAGGTGTATGCTGACTCCTATTTAACATGATTTTGAATGTGATTGCTTAATTCTGAACACAGCTACATCCCCAGTTATAAGAGGGTGTGCACACTTATGCAACAACATTATTTTAGGTTTTTTTGTTTTCTTCCCTCCACCTAAAAGATTTCAGCTTGTTTTTCAATTGAGTAGTACAGTTTATAGGTCACATTAAAGGTGGAAAAAGTTCTGAAATGATTTATCTTTGTCTCATTTTTTCACAGCACAGAAACCTGACATTTTAACAGGGGTGTGTAGACTTTTTATATCCACTGTATGTGAATGGCTGCAGTGGGGAATAACCTTTGCACCGCAATCTGCAACAGATATAGGCTGTATCGGGGTCATGCGTATTTATTAAATGACCCCCTAAACGACTATATTAAGAGCATATGGGGGGTCTTCTATCCCTGTTTTCTCAATGCAGGTGACATAAAATGCTAATTAAAAACAAATGAAAAAGGCTTTCTGGTTTTAGGTTAGTAAAGAATAACCCCTTCAGGACCAGCTCATTTTATTTTTTAATTTTTTTTGCTTACATTTTTTACCCCCAGCCTTCCCAGAGCCATAACGTTTTTATTTTTCCATTCACATAGCAGAATGAGGGCTTGTTTTTTGCAGGACAAGTTGTACTTTCTAATGGCACCATTTACAGTTGCATACGATATAGTGGGCAGCTGGAAAAAAAATTCAATTGAGGTGGAGTTATGAAAAATAAACACAATTCCACCAATTTTTATTTTTTACAGTGTTTCCCGTGTGGTAAAACTGACCTGTTACCTTCATTCTCCGGGTTAGTTCAATTACAATGATAGTACATTTATATAGTTTTTCTTGCGTTTTAATACTGAAAAAATAATAGAGACTTTTGAAAAAAGACCCCCATAGCTTTTTTTTATTTTTATGGGGATGGAGCTGTGTGGGGGCTCATTTTTTGAAAGGTGATCTGTAGTTTATATTGTTACCATTGTGGTGTGTGTATGACTTTTTGATCACTTTTTATAGACTTTTTTTTTGGGGAGGTGAAGTGACAAAAAAACCTGGAGAATTGTTATGCATTAACATTGAAGTTTATGAGAATTTCACTGTGTTCCTATGGAGCCCTGCCACATGCAGGGACTTCTCAGGAACCTATCTGCGGCATCCTCAGATCATTCAGGAGGACTGAGACTGCCGCACACACCATCTGACCCCCCCGATCGGCTCCCTCTAGGGGGAGCCATTGGACATCCAGGAGAGCGCACTCCCAGGTTTTTGAGCTCCCAGATGCTGTGGTCACAATTGACTATGGCATCTAAGGAGTTATCGTTGATCGCATACATTAGCCCCAGGTGTATGCTGTTTAAAACAGCAGGCACCTGGCAGCTATGGCGCCCACTGCACTTGCAAGTGGGCGCTATATTTAAATTCCCGACTCCAGACGTAAATTTATGGCATGCAGTCGGGAAGGAGTTAATCTTTTTAAAAATGATAAGTTCTAAAAATATTTACTTTTGGAGTCATTTACTATTCAGAAATACGCCAATATTAGGCCAGCAGACCCGTCTCATTCATCATTTTATTCGCTTGTTTTAGGAATAGAAAAAGGTCTAAGTGTAAGCCATCAAGGAAGCTGACGTACATTTAAACAGGCGGTGTATACGCCGAAGTTATGTAGAGGCGGCACCTCTCCATAACTTCGGCGGATCCACCGCCAGTTAAAAGAGCTATTAAGACTGGCTTCTAAGACGCTGGTCTTAATAAATGATCCCCTTTATGTATTACATCTTCACCATTTTCAAGATATTTGTTGTCAGTAAATGTGAGCACTCCAATTCAGAAATCCATACATATCTAGTCCTTCTCCTAAGGCCTCTTTCACACGACCATTTTTTTTTCCCGTTTTGCGGGCCGTTTTTTGCGGTCCGTATACGGTCCGTATACGGAACCATTCATTTCAATGGGTCCGCAAAAAAAACGGAATGTACTCCGTATGCATTCCGTTTTTCCGTTCCGTTGAAGGATAGAACATGTCCTATTATTGCCCGCAAATCACGTTCTGTGGCTCCATTCAAGTCAATGGGTCCGCAAAAAAAGGAACACATACGGAAATGCATCCGTATGTCTTCCGTATCAGTTCTGTTTTTGCGGAACCATCTATTGAAAATGTTATGCCCAGCCCAATTTTTTCTATGTAATTACTGTATACTGTATATGCCATATGGAAAAACAGAACGGATAAACGTGGGACCACTGTAATTTCAGTATGGATACTATGTAATCTCCGATATTTCATCACCCCCTACCATACCAGTCTGTTGTACATCAATCAGTTTTATCAGTGGTTGCTCTGGATTAAATTCCGGTTCCTTGATATCCCTATTGTTTAATATGGGATTATAATATGGAACCAGTGTATACTTAGGGCTCATTGAATTGGGCTCATAAAAAAGCGTCCTAACTCTACTGAGTATCTGTAAGATTAATAGTCCGCTCTCAATATATACGTATGTACCTGCTTATGGTCTATGAACTGCCGAAGTATTCCTATGTGAATTACAGTGTGTTGACACTGGTAGTGGATCGTCCCTGGAGTGGGCGGCAGTGAGGGGGGGTGGTGGTTTATTGAGGTAGCCGCATTTCTAGCCCCACCATTTGCTGCCTCGGGGATTGTTTCCGCCCTTTGTGGGAGTGGCTTCCGCCCTTTGTGGGAATGGCTTAGATAATTTAATCAGCTGTCTCTGGCGCCCGCGTCACGGCCATCCTAGCGCGATGCTGCCGCATCCACATGTGAGAGGGGCAGTGCTGTCTGTTTGTCTGTGTGTCATTCGCTTATGCCCTGAGCTCCGGATGATTTAGAGAAACACGTCGAGCATTACTGGGCAATATTAGGCACATTCGATATTAGCTGCTAGGATATGGGCGCAGTGCCGTCCCGGACACATTGTTCTGTGAGGGAGTCAGTGGTACTTAGGGGTGTTATTCTAGTTCAGACAGTGTGAGTTCATAGTACTCGGATAGAACACTGTATTCAGGATCTAGTCCCCCTCCTTGCCCCACCTACAGCCTCTGTCCCCCCAGTGTCCGGTATTTGTCTGTAGGTGCATTACATCACGACCACAGCTGTGGTGAATGCCCTACAGGTGATTTGGACTCGTCACCCGACAAGCTACAATTGGCAATTGGCAGTTGTTCACAACAGGACCACAGGGTTTACTTATGGGTCAGTTACTAATCTCCTCACACCCCGCAGTTAGGCATAGGGGGGATTTCTGAAGGAGGACTCTCTGACCAACCCGTTACCAATTTAGCTATGTGTATAG
Source organism: Bufo bufo (assembly GCF_905171765.1). Classification (NCBI taxonomy): domain Eukaryota; kingdom Metazoa; phylum Chordata; class Amphibia; order Anura; family Bufonidae; genus Bufo; species Bufo bufo. Next base: position 564,693,157 of record NC_053390.1, read on the forward strand.
CTGAGCAAGGGTCAGTCCTGATCGTGATTATCTTGTAATAGTTATTCACCCTCTTATTTTAATGTGAATCAATAAAGTTTATGTTTTAACATATATACATACAAACGTTCTGTTCATCAGTGAAAATGGTATTCTGTGCTGCACTGTGATATTACTGACCCCACCAACTTGTACTGGCAACATCTACTTGTGTTGCCCCAACTTCATTAAATTTGGACCCTCTTACAACATTGGGACCACTTTTAGGTATTTTCTTTCCGAGGCAACTTTAAGTTTCCACTGCGCCCTTGCTCAAAATAACGGATCCATTAAAAAAATATTTTTCAGTTTTTCTGACGGAACGGAAAACAACACGTACTTGCACAAAGAGTACCGGCACTTGCTCAAGTAGTAATTATAAAATATTTAATGGTCACATACAGAAGGCAAGTGACGCGTTTCGGCTACTATGAGCCTTTCTCAAACAAAACGGTGATGTGAATGCTTCCTAACAATGAACACTGAATAAACAATCATTTTCTATTGAGTTACTCGAACACTGCCATGGCTTGCATGGCTCAGCGATTGTCACCACACGGCGCTGTGCGTCCCATTTACCTAAAACGAGAAAACCTCTATCCTTACAATAATACATTTACAAGTAAAATGCAGTTCAGACCCAGTTGTTTGAAATAAACAAAGCTACCTGCATGCCTTGATTGCGTTCATAAAGTAGGGAATATATATATATATATATATATATATATTTCTTTCACAATATTATACTTGGGATATATGATATCTGTAGTTGTGTGCACCACAATATTTTTAAGTTTATCTGTATTTTTGTGCTAGTGTGTAACAGAAGAAACAGAATATGTGAAAGCTTTCTAATAGGGCATGGGAGCATGGTGTTTGTAATACACACATTTATGTGCATAGTTGGGTGCCAGAACACAATAGCAAGCTACTTTGCAATTGCTTTCTGAAAGTTGAAAGGAGGGTGGATAACATGACACACGTTTAATTTCAGCACACTTGTTAAATCAGCTCTGAATTTTTTATGAAGCATCAGTAACCAGTAGCTGAAGCTCTGGGGGCTTCTTCACCACAAAGAGTGTGGCCTGCTCCCACTTCCCATCTGGCACAGGGTGACAGACACAGTCAAGAGGGCTGCAGGAAACTTTAAGAAGAAAGCTCATGTGCGACAACCATTGTGAAGGAAAAAACAGAACATGCCGCGCTGTGTGACTGTATCTCTTTAAAGAATAGACACGACAGCTTACAACTGGATTTAAAGTCAGGGTGATGCATTTGTTAACAGATGAGACAACAGCTGTTTTGCTGGGCACCATAGTAGGACGAGCTCCAGTTCAATACACTTCTCAAGGCTCCAGCTTGTATGGAAAGCTTTTGAATGCGGTTTAGGGTTTTCATTTTTCAATAGCAACTCCTTAAACCTACTGTACTGATAATCATCAACAGAAATATACTATACTACATAGAAGTACAGAGTAGTAATCTGCTATATAGTAGACTTTACAAAGGAAACTAAACAGGAGGCACAATTCAATAAAATGAAGTTCAGATTGCTTGTCTAGAATACGGTTATTGATCGACATCAAAAACATGTTTTGTCAGCATTACAATTTTATTTATTTTTTATCCGTACAACTTCAAGGGCGTATCCAGGATTAGAAAAAGTGATTTATTTTTATTTTTTTCTAGAAAAGGCTCCACACTTGTCCATGTCCTGTCTCTGGTATTGCAGCTCATTGTCATTCAAGACAAGATTTTTTGTTAAACAGTTTTACGCCAGTAAAGTGGCATAAAAAAGTCACAAACTATGGTACATGTCATAGTTGGGCTATAATTTAAAAATGTTAACTCTTCAAGGCACTTGAGAAAAGTGGCGGATCTTAGAAGGATGGGATGTGGCCTGTCAGATTTAGGTCTCCTGCACACAAACGTGTGCGCGCCCTGTGGCCGTGCGGGCCGCAATGCATCAACCACCACCGTGGGGCAGCCGCAGCGGATCGTGGACCCATTCACTTTAATGCAATGGAGTATGGCGGAGCTCACCTGAGTGACCAGCAGTGGAAGCACGGGAAATAAAAAACGCCAGGAACCAGACGTGGACGAAAGCAACAGAAGAAAGTGACCCAGCTTCCAAGATGGCAGTAATATCACGTTTATTACTGCCATCTTGGAAGCTGGATCACTTTCTTCTGTTGCATTCACTTTAATGGGTCCGCGATCCGGCCATTCCGCAAAAAGATAGGACATGTTATAAATTTGCCACATTTTGCACCAACAGACTTTACACTAAAACTGCCACGTGTAACACCAGTCTTAGAATATTTGTCCTAATAGGACTTTGACACTGGGAACCCCCTGTTCATACCTCCACAATAAGTGGAGCAGTGGATGAGCATATGCACTGGCACTGTATAGGACAGCTGGAGATGGCTGAATTCTGTCCCATAGAAAATAAATACTGCTCTATTCAAGCCTGAAGATAAGCTAATTAAAGCGTGTCCTGCTGTTGGAGCCCCCATGATTGCAGATATTCATCTTCCTTAGGCCTCATGCACACGACAGTATTTTTTCACGGTCCGCAAAACGGGGTTCCGTTGTTCCGTAATCCGTTTCCGTTTTTGTTTCCGTGTGTCTTCCTTGATTTTTGGAGGATCACCAGACATGAAAAGTGAAAAAAAAATCTAAGTCAAGTTTGCCTTGCAAATGATAGGAAAATAACGGACACGGATCACGGACGCGGATGACAATCTTGTGTGCCTCCGTGTTTTTTCACAGACCCATTGACTTGAATGGGTCCGCGAACCGTTGTCCGTGAAAAAAATAGGACAGGTCATATTTTTTTGACGGACTGGAAACACGGATCATGGACGCGGATGACAAACGGTGCATTTTCCGAGTTTTCAACGGACCCATTGAAAGTCAATGGGTCCTCAGAAAATCACGGAAAACGGAACAACGGACACGGAACACAACAACGGTCGTGTGCATGAGGCCTTATGCTGCTTGCACAGCATAAACAGATAACTGCACACTGAAGTCAATGGGCTGTCCACGTAACACACAGACTCCAGAGTAAGAAGCATTCTTTGTAGCTACTTGTTTTTGCTAAAAGATGGTCCTGGATAGGGACCTCCCATTTCAGTATTCCTTAGGCCTCTTTCACACTACCGTATGGCTATTTCAGTATTTAGCGGTCCGTTTTTCATGGATCCGTTGTTCCGTTTTTTGTTTTCGTTGTGTTTCCGTTTCCATTCCGTTTTTTCCGTTCCATTTTTCCGTATGGCATATACAGTATACAGTAATTACATAGAAAAAATTGGGCTGGGCATAACATTTTCAATAGATGGTTCCGCAAAAAACTGAACGGATACGGAAGACATACGGATGCATTTCCGTATGTGTTCCGTTTTTTTTTGCAGACCCATTGACTTGAATGGAGCCACGGAACGTGATTTGCGGGCAATAATAGGGCATGTTCTATCTTTCAACGGAACGGAAAAAACGGAAATACGGAAACGGAATGCATACGGAGTACATTCCGTTTTTTTTGCGGAACCATGGAAATGAATGGTTCCGTATACGGAACGCAAAAAAACGGCCCGCAAAACGGGAAAAGAAAATGGTAGTGTGAAAGAGGCCTTAATGTGACCTTTTGGTTTACGGTAAAAATGAAAATACCTGGTGGTCTTCTCTTTAATCTTTTCAGTAAGGTTCCTCAAATCCCCACTACCTTAAAATGGCTATACCAGATTCCCAGACTCCTCTGGTCACACTTTAACTCTCAGCTGGTCCATCCAAGAGCAGAGGGGAGATGTCTCTGACAACCAAAGCATGGTGTACATAGAGTAGTCAGTGACAACTTTACATTAATGAAGAGATGACTAGGAATCTGAGAAACTGCATCAGAAAAATGTAAAAAGACGGTACCGTGTAGTTTACCTATGTCATTATAGTGACATTTTTCTTGTGAATTGGATGGTCACTTTAATAGGGTATGTGGGTTTTCAAGATAACTTCTTTAACTTTAACTTTCCCATTTTTCTGTTTCTCTGTTTTGTTTATAAATCGGATGCTCCTTTGTACTTGAAGATTAAAGATTGCCCATTTTGTCTCATTGTGACTTTTTGTATCATCATACTTGTTACTTGTTTGAAATAGCTGGAAAAAATACTAATAAATAATAAAAAATAAAAAATATAATATATATATATATATATATATATATATATATATATATACATCTCTACAAAACGGATTATCTATTGAACCTGTCCAGTGATATATTATTTACTCTGCTCTAATCATACCTTGAGTCAGTTCTGTAAAGGGATATTGTTTCTGGCGATTGCTAAAAGATACATATTTAATGAGGTGTCAATATAACATATAAATGATGACAGTCGACTGTCTTGCCTTTGGCTTTCTGTCAGTATAATCCCAAGGAGAAAAAAAGGAGCGCAGTTAGCACATGTACCCATGACTTCACGACAAAAGACAATGTTCCCCCACACAACACCTGTTGTTGCAGTTGGGTTAATTACTTTTCATTGTGTTCAACTGCCTTAAATATTTATAGCCGTATGAGTATATCCCAAAATCAGAAACTGACACCAGGCTAATGCCGTAAGATGAGATAAATTCTACTTATTGTTCCACCCCCTGGAAAGTATTTTCGAATTGGTTCGGAACCTGTTTGTTTAAAATGCATATGTCTCCTAATGACATATGTCTCATAACTCTTCTCTTAAGGTCAGTCTAGTGAAATGGCCATAAGTCGTACTACTCAGCGGTGTTTTTAATTTGGGTACTAAGGGTCCCATAGTGATGGTGCCCGATCAGAACAAAGCTGTCAAATACTGTAAGAGCAGCTACATTTAGATTTTTCTGCAGAAAATGATGGAACATTAGTGCAGGTAGTAGAGCAGGATCACAATTATATGGTCTAATAGGTTTTCCTGAGGGTATGTCTAGATAATGTCATCAGCAATGAAAGAGCAATTCATTGCTTTGGCCAGCAGAGGGACATCTAAAAGATGTGTGCTGAGTCTGACCAATGTCCAGCGATGTCTTCTTGCTATGCTTTAAACACGCTGTGCATACCAGAATATCATGATATTTAATAAGAACTGACTACAGGATTTAAACAATGGTAGTAATTAGAGTTGAGCGAACACCTGGATGTTCGGGTTCGAGAAGTTCGGCCGAACTTCCCGGAAATGTTCGAGTTTGGGATCCGAACCCGATCCGAACCTCGTCCCGAACCCCATTGAAGTCATGTAGCGCAGACAGGCGAGCAGCGGCAGGGTGTGAACGCCGGAAGCGCGAACAGACGGCCCGCACTTTATGCAGCAGCTCTGACATGTCGGGGTAGTTGCGAATGAACTTCTGCACCACCAAATTCAGCACATGCGCCAGGCAAGGGATGTGCGTCAAACCGGCTAGTCCCAGAGCTGCAACGAGATTTCGCCCATTATCGCACACCACCAGGCCGGGCTTGAGGCTCACCGGCAGCAACCACTCATCGGTCTGTTGTTCTATACCCCGCCACAACTCCTGTGCGGTGTGGGGCCTGTCCCCCAAACATATGAGTTTCAGAATGGCCTGCTGACGTTTACCCCGTGCTGTGCTGAAGTTGGTGGTGAAGGTGTGTGGCTGACTGGATGAGCAGGTGGAAGAAGAGGAGGAGGAAGCTGAGTAGGAGGAGGAGGAGACAGGAGGCAAAGAATGTTGCCCTGCGATCCTTGGCGGCGGAAGGACGTGCGCCAAACAGCTCCCCGCCTGGGGCCCAGCCGCCACTACATTTACCCAGTGTGCAGTTAGGGAGATATAGCGTCCCTGGCCGTGCTTACTGGTCCACGTATCTGTGGTTAGGTGGACCTTGCCACAGATGGCGTTGCGCAGTGCACACTTGATTTTATCGGACACTTGTTTGTGCAGGGAAGGCACGGCTCTCTTGGAGAAGTAGTGGCGGCTGGGAACAACATACTGTGGGACAGCAAGTGACATGAGCTGTTTGAAGCTGTGTGTGTCCACCAGCCTAAATGACAGCATTTCATAGGCCAGTAGTTTAGAAATGCTGGCATTCAGGGCCAGGGATCGAGGGTGGCTAGGTGGGAATTTACGCTTTCTCTCAAATGTTTGTGAGATGGAGAGCTGAACGCTGCCGTGTGACATGGTTGAGATGCTTGGTGACGCAGGTGGTGGTGTTGGTGGTACATCCCATGTTTGCTGGGCGGCAGGTGCCAACGTTCCTCCAGAGGCGGAGGAAGAGGCCGAGGCGGCGGCAGCAGCAGCAGAAGAGGCCGAGGCGGCAGCAGCAGAAGAGGCCGAGGCGGCAGCAGCAGAAGAGGTAGCAGGGGGAGCCTGAGTGAGTTCCTTGTTTTTAAGGTGTTTACTCCACTGCAGTTCATGCTTTGCATGCAGGTGCCTGGTCATGCAGGTTGTGCTAAGGTTCAGAACGTTAATGCCTCGCTTCAGGCTCTGATGGCACAGCGTGCAAACCACTCGGGTCTTGTCGTCAGCACATTGTTTGAAGAAGTGCCATGCCAGGGAACTCCTTGAAGCTGCCTTTGGGGTGCTCGGTCCCAGATGGCGGCGGTCAGTAGCAGGCGGAGTCTCTTGGCGGCGGGTGTTCTGATTTTTCCCACTGCTCCCTCTTTTGCTACGCTGTTGGCTTGGTCTCACCACTGCCTCTTCCTCCGAACTGTGAAAGTCAGTGGCACGACCTTCATTCCATGTGGGGTCTAGGACCTCATCGTCCCCTGCATCGTCTTCCACCCAGTCTTGATCCCTGACCTCCTGTTCAGTCTGCACACTGCAGAAAGACGCAGCAGTTGGCACCTGTGTTTCGTCATCATCAGAGACGTGCTGAGGTGGTATTCCCATGTCCTCATCATCAGGAAAAATAAGTGGTTGTGCGTTAGTGCATTCTATCTCTTCCACCCCTGGGGAAGGGCTAGGTGGATGCCCTTGGGAAACCCTGGCAGCAGAGTCTTCAAACAACATAAGAGACTGCTGCATAACTTGAGGCTCAGACAGTTTCCCTGATATGCATGGGGGTGATGTGACAGACCGATGGGCTTGGTTTTCATGCGCCATCTGTGCGCTTTCTGCAGAAGACTGGGTGGGAGATAATGTGAACGTGCTGGATCCACTGTCGGCCACCCAATTGACTAATGCCTGTACCTGCTCAGGCCTTACCATCCTTAGAACGGCATTGGGCCCCACCAAATATCGCTGTAAATTCTGCTGGCTACTGGGACCTGAGGTAGTTGGTTCACTAGGACGTGTGGCTGTGGCAGAACGGCCACGTCCTCTCCCAGCACCAGAGGGTCCACTAACACCACCACGACCATGTCCACGTCCGCGTCCCTTATTAGATGTTTTCCTCATTGTTCCCGTTCACCACAATTTTGAGAATGGCAAATTTGGGAATGCTTTTTCAACCCAGAACAAAAAGTGTGCTTTTACGGTCACTACAAATAACTTGACCAGCTAAAACAGTGCAGATTTGGTTGAATAGAGATGTGAGACCTGTTTTTTTTTGCGCTGTGTGACAGGTATAGGTTTAATCACAGAATCACACTTCTATCAGCACGCTAGTGTGTGTCTTAGGTTTTTCTGAATGACACTATCAATACCTTCAATGTAAGATTTTCTTTTTGGGATAGATTTCAAGTAGGCCTCAAATACCAGAAACTAGTTATTTTGAGAATGGCAAATTTGGGAATGCTTTTTCAACCCAGAACAAAAAGTGTGCTTTTACGGTCACTACAAATAACTTGACCAGCTAAAACAGTGCAGATTTGGTTGAATAGAGATGTGAGACCTGGTTTTTTTTGCGCTGTGTGACAGGTATAGGTTTAATCACAGAATCACACTTCTATCAGCACGCTAGCGTGTGTCTTAGGTTTTTCTGAATGACACTATCAATACCTTCAATGTAAGATTTTCTTTTTGGGATAGATTTCAAGTAGGCCTCAAATACCAGAAACTAGTTATTTTGAGAATGGCAAATTTGGGAATGCTTTTTCAACCCAGAACAAAAAGTCTGCTTTTACGGTCACTACAAATAACTTCACCAGCTAAAACAGTGCAGATTTGGTTGAATAGAGATGTGAGACCTGTTTTTTTTTGCGCTGTGTGACAGGTATAGGTTTAATCACAGAATCACACTTCTATCAGCACGCTAGTGTGTGTCTTAGGTTTTTCTGAATGACACTATCAATACCTTCAATGTAAGATTTTCTTTTTGGGATAGATTTCAAGTAGGCCTCAAATACCAGAAACTAGTTATTTTGAGAATGGCAAATTTGGGAATGCTTTTTCAACCCAGAACAAAAAGTGTGCTTTTACGGTCACTACAAATAACTTGACCAGCTAAAACTGTGCAGATTTGGTTGAATAGAGATGTGAGACCTGTTTTTTTTTGCGCTGTGTGACAGGTATAGGTTTAATCACAGAATCACACTTCTATCAGCACGCTAGCGTGTGTCTTAGGTTTTTCTGAATGACACTATCAATACCTTCAATGTAAGATTTTCTTTTTGGGATAGATTTCAAGTAGGCCTCAAATACCAGAAACTAGTTATTTTGAGAATGGCAAATTTGGGAATGCTTTTTCAACCCAGAAAAAAAAGTCTGCTTTTACGGTCAATACAAATAACTTGACCAGCTAAAACAGTACAGATTTGGTTGAATAGAAATGTCAGGTCTATTTTTTAGGCTCTGGGTGACAGGCTCAACTTGCCCCTGATGTAATATATGGCCAAAAAATAATCAGACTGTTGATGGTTAAATGCACTTTGGTGACACAGGCTCAGCCTGCACCAGATGTAGTATATGGCCAAAAAATAATCAGACTGTTGATGGTTAAATGCACTTGGGTGACACAGGCTCAGCCTGCACCAGATGTAGTATATGGCCAAAAAATAATCAGACTGTTGATGGTTAAATGCACTTGGGTGACACAGGCTCAGCCTGCAGCTGATGTAGGATATAGCACAAAATAACCACACTATCGATGGTTAAATACACTTGGGTGACACAGGCTCAGCCTGCAGCTGATGTAGTATATGGCCAAAAAATAATCAGACTGTTGATGGTTAAATGCACTTGGGTGACACAGGCTCAGCCTGCAGCTGATGTAGTATATGGCCAAAAAATAACCAGACTGTTGATGGTTAAATGCACTTCGGTGACACAGGCTCAGCCTGCAGCTGATGTAGGATATAGCACAAAATAACCACACTATTGATGGTTAAATAAACTTGGTGATAGCTCCACAAGTCACAAAATGGCCGCCGATCACCCCAGAAAAAAAAGTGATCTAAAAACGCTCTGGGCAGCCTCAAAAAAGTGAGCAAGTCAATAATAGCACTTCAATGATCCACAGCTGCAGATCGATCACAGAATGAAGTCTTTTGGAGGAGTTAATCTGCCTAATCTCGCCCTAACGTCGCAGCTGCAACCTCTCCCTATACTGATCATAGCAGAGTGACGTGCGGCGCTACGTGACTCCAGCTTAAATAGAGGCTGGGTCACATGCTGCACTGGCCAATCACAGCCATGCCAATAGTAGGCATGGCTGTGATGGCCTCTTGGGGCAAGTAGTATGACGCTTGTTGATTGGCTGCTTTGCAGCCTTTCAAAAAGCGCCAAGAAAGAGCCGAACACCGAACCCGAACCCGGACTTTTACGAAAATGTTCGGGTTCGGGTCCGTGTCACGGACACCCCAAAATTCGGTACGAACCCGAACTATACAGTTCGGGTTCGCTCATCCCTAGTAGTAATGGAAATATGTGATTGTGTAGGTCTAGCATACAGAATGGCTGTATTCTGAAAATAATATGCACAGATTCTAGTTTGAAATAACAGTAATAAAAGTATTAGTTAATTGCAACAAATCGTCAGCATTTGATTTTAGCCTTTACAGCCGCACTGTCAGGTTTGCTGATGCAGTTTTGACGCCAAATCCAGGAGTGAATTCTAAAAAGAGGGGAAATTGTATCTGTCCTTTATACTTTCTCTCCTTTTATGATTCACTCCTATTTATGATATCAAAAACTTAATACAAAACCTGCACATGTGGCCGTACCCAAATAGGAAGGATATTATTTACAACCAAATTCCATATTAACTGCATTCCCTGCACAGCATGCAGCATTACCAGATCTAAGAAACATATGCATGCTAACAAGATTGTTGTCATATGTACCAAAGTAGATATTACATGCCAGGACATACTACATGAGATTCAAAGATGTTTCCATAATAATTCAATGTACTGATAATGAGAGATGATAGATGCATAATACAGTAGATACATGATAGATATTACAGATAGAATAAATAGATAGATAGATAGATAGATAGATAGATAATAGATGATAGTAATAGATAGATAATAGATGATAGTAATAGATAGATAGATAGATAGATAGATAGATAGATAGATAGATAGATAGATAGATAGATAGATAGATAGATCGATAATAGATGATAGCAATAGAAAGATAGATAGATAGATAGATAGATAGATAGATAGATAGATAGATAGATAGATAGATAGATAGATAGATAGATAGATAGATAGATAGATAGATAGAATGAGATATTACATCACTAGATAGATATGAGATACATAAATACATAGATAATAATAATAATAATAATAATAATAATAATAATAGATTATAGATAGATAGAGCTAAATTATAGATAGAAACATAGATGGACAGAGAGAGACAGGCAGGTAGATAGATAGACAGACATAAAGAGATATATATTACATAGATATATGACAGATATGCGACAACCTGTCCCCTTAACAGTGACCTTCACAGCACTCCGCTCCCTAAACAGTGTCATCCACAGCACCCTGCCCCTTTAAAGGTGACCTACAGCAGTTAGGAAAAATGGATGAACCTGGTGAAAAACTGTGTGCGTCGAAAATGAAGGACCTACAAGCTTCTATCGGCTGATAAGGGTCATGTGACCGTGTGTATGGCAGTTGGGATATGAGTGAAAGACCTGCAGGCTTCTATTGGCTAATGCAGGTCATGTGATGGTGCCATATTTGCATTTTTTTGGGGAATATCTCAGGAACGGTACATCCTAGAGAGCTGAGACCCGGTCTAAAACCTTCCCAGACACCTGAAGTACCTGTGTGCTAAATTTGGTGCAGATCAGTCCAGTCATTTGGCCACGCGTAAAGAACAGACAGACAGAAACAAATTTTTATATATATAAGAGACTAACAGAAGGACCCGGCTTTGCACGGGTATATTTTATCTATTTCATTTAATGTTTAAAGTTAAAAGATATCGACAGTATCCCCCATAACAGTGACCTCTACAGTACCCCGCCCCTTTAACAGTGAACTCCACAGTTCCCCACCCCTTAACACTGACCCCCCCCACAGTGCCTGCCACTTTAAAATAGGACCTCCACAGGAGCCCATCCCCTAAACTTTGACCTTCACAGCAGCCCGCCCCTTTAACAGTGAGTTTCACAGCACCCTACTCCCTTGACAGTGACCTCCTCATGGGCCCACCCCCTTAACAGTGACCTCCACAATACCCCACTGCCTTAATAGTGACCTCACAGTAGTTTCCCCTTTAATACTGGCCCCTCCCCCCTTAACAGTGACCTCCACAGTGCCCTGCCCCTTTAAAAGTAACATCCACAGTGCCCGCCTCTTTAACAGTGACCTCCACAGCACCCGCCCCTTTAACAGTGATCTCAATAGTGCCCGCCCTTTTAACAGTGACCTCCACAATGCCGGCCCCTTTAACAGTGACCTCCAGAGTCCCCCTCCGTTTACCAGTGACTTCCACTGCCCCTGCCCCTTTAACAGTGACCTTCACAGTGCCAGCCCCTTTAACAGTCCCTCCACAGTGTCCGCCCCTTTAACAGTGACCTCCACAGATCTGCCCCTTTAACAGTAACCTTCACAGTGACGGCCCCTTTGACAGGGATCTCCACAGTGCAGGCCTCTTAACAGTGACATCTACAGTGCCCGCCCCTTTAACAGTGACCTCCACAGTGCCCGCCCCTTTAACAGTGTCGTCCACAGCACCAACCCCTTTAACAGTGATCTCCACAGTGCCCTCCCCTTTAACAGTGACCTCCACAGCACCCGCCCCTTTAACAGTGACCTCCACAGTGCCCACCTCTTTAACAGTGACCTCCACAGTGCCCGCCCCCTATTTAACAGTGACTTCCACAGCGCCCTGCCCCTTTAATGCTAGGGCTACATGACAAAATGTGTTGCACAACATTTTGTCTCAACAACTTTTATAATAATAGGCTATGGTGTCGCACTGCGACATCTGACATGCTGCGACTGCAACACCACAGTCGCGAAAAAATCCATCCAAGATGGATCCATGTAACAGCGTAGTTGTACACCATGTTTCGTGCGACTTATTGGCGTCTCGTAGCCCTAGCCTAAAGGTGACCTACAGCAGTGAAGAAAAATGTCTGGGTTGTTATGGAAACCTGGAAAAAAACTGTGTGTATGGCAGTTGGGATTTGAAGAGAAAGACTTGCATGCTTGTATTAGCTAATGCAGGTAATTTGTAGGGAATATCTCAGGAACGGTACGTCCTAGAGAGCTGAGACCCGGTCTAAAACCTTCCCGGACAATTGATGTACCTGTGTGCCAAATTTGGTGAAGATCGGTTCAGTCGTTTGGTCGCGCATAAAGAACAGAGAGACAGACATCCAGACAGACACACATACAGAAACTCATTTTTATATACTGTATATGAGATAGATAGATAGATAGATAGATAGATAGATATCCCAAAGATAGATAGATATGAGATAGATTATAGATAGATAAATAGATTATAGATATGATATTGAAAGATAATATTGAAAGATAATATATAGCTCTGCTGATAGCTTGTACCAATGTGGTATGCAGGCCATTAGCAGAGCTGAGCAGTACGAGCACAGGGGAGGAGCTCACATAAGGCATGATCTATGCCCGGCTTTAGTGGAGCAGAACTGGCACAGGCAGGAGCAGCAATGCTCTGGCCTGTACAGAGCTCAATGTGGCAACAGGGATTTTCATACTCTCATACTTGCATGGAAAAGTACAAAAATAAAAAAATAATGAAAGTGTATTACAAAAATTGTTTAGCACATTTAGAATAGGATTTAATAAAGTTTAGTTAAAAGTTTAGGTACATTTTAAAGCTTACTTATGTTGAACATACAGTAGGGATTATGGATGAGCGGACCCGTGGATGTTGGGTTCGCCAGGTTCCGCCGAACTTCGGGTCAAAGTTCGGGTTCGGGACCCGAACTCGAACCCGAACCCCATTGAAGTCAATTGGGACCTAAACTTTAGTGCACTAAAAGGACTGTGAAATAGTTGTAGTAAGGGCTAGAGGGCTGCAAAAGGAAACACAATGGGGGTAAGAGCAGGACAGTTGCCCTGCAAACAAATGTGGATGGGGAAATGACTTAAAGAGGTTGTCCGTGATCAGAGCTGAACCCGGACATACCCTTATTTTCACCCAGGCAGCCCCCCTGAGGCTAGCATCGGGGCATCTCATGCTCCGATGCGATCCCTAGCCTTGCGCTAAATCGTGCAGGACAAGGTCTCTTTTGTTTTCAATAACACACTGCTGGGCGGAAACTTCCACCCGGCAGTGTGTTCGGTGAAGTCAGCGGCTCTGATGGTTGGGCTTTAGCGCTGCCCTAGCCGTTTTACTGGCTAGGGCAGCGCTAAATCCCGCCCATCAGTGCCGGTGACATCACCGGGCTTCCTGGCAGCCCCATGGAGAGCCCCGGTACAACACCGGATCTCCATAAAATGCCTTTACCCTGCGCGATTTAGCGCAGCGCAAGGGAGAGCATCGGAGCTGCTCCAATGCTCAAGTCAGGGGGGCTGCCGGGGTGAAAATGGAGGTATGTCCGGGTTCAGCTCTGAACCAGGAAAACACCTTTGAAATAACATAGAATAGAATAATAATCTTGAACTAGGAGGCAGAGGTCAAAGTGGAGTAGGAGGTTGAGGAGGCGGTGGACGTGGCGGTGTAGGTGGAAGCAGCGGTGTAGGAGGAGGAAGTAGCCAACACTGTTTTTGTTGTTTTTTTTTCTTACTTGATTTATATTTTAGAAATTTGCGAAGACTCTAAAACATTGGGAAATAGAAAAGAGAATGCAAAGAGAAAGTGCGTTCGAGTATAACAATGGCTGGGTGCGACCAGTATACTTGTCTACTCAGCACAAGGTACGGACAAGTCCTGTGGGATCCATGACTGGTTCATTTTAATGAACGTGAGCTTGTCCACGTTGGCTGTGGACAGGCGGCTGCACTTGTCTGTGATAACGCCCTTTGCCGTGCTAAACACACGTTCGGACAATACACTTGCTGCAGGGCAGGCAAGCACCTCCAAGGCGTAAAGGGTAAGCTCAGGCAATGTGCCCAATTTAGAGACCCGGAAGTTAAATGGGGCAGACCCATCAGTCAGTACATGTAGGCGTGTGCACACATACTGCTCCACCATGTTGATGAAATGCTGCCTCCTGCTAAGACATTCCATATCAGCTGGTGGTGCTGGTTGTTGTGGCGTGCTGACAAAGCTTTTCCACATTTCGGCCATGCTAACCCTCCCTTCTGAGGTGCTGGCGGTGCCCCAGCTGCGTTGGCGACTACTTCATCCTCCTCCTCTGCCTTCGCCTTGTGCTTCCACTGAGCCCACCACTGTGAGGTGTGAATGCCATCAGCAGCGCGTCTACCTGCGTGTGCTTGTACTTATCTTCTGATCACGCTCCAGTGATGGAATTAAGGACAGCACTTTGTCCTTGTAGCGGGGATCCAGCAGCGTGGCCACCCAGTAATCAGCACTGGTTAGAATGTGGGCAACTCGGCGGTCGTTGCGCAGGCACTGCAGCATGTAGTCGCTCATGTGTGCCAGGCTGCCCAGAGGCAACGACAAGCTGTCCTCTGTAGGAGGTGTATCGTCTGTGTCCTCTGTATCCCCGCAGCCACGCTCCATTGATGCCCATAAGCTGCTTCGGGTGCTACCCTGTTGTGAACACGGTTCCTCTTCATCATCATCCTCCTCATCCTGTAGAACTGTGCCCTGGCTGGACAATTGTGCACCTGGCCTCTGTTGGTGCAGGAACCCACACTTCGAGCCCCTTGTGAATGAATGGCCTGATAACCATGGGAATGATCCCGATCCCTCTTCCTCCTCCTCTTTCTCCTGTGCCACATCCTCATCCATCGTCAATGTCAAGGAGACATAGAAGTGGGATAGTAACGCTGAGGACTGCGTCATCGGCACTGGCCATGTTAACAGAGTACTCGAAATAGCGCAACACGGCGCACACATCCCGCATGGAGGCCCACTCGTTGGTGGTGAAGTGGTGCTGTTCCGCAGAGCAACTCACCCGTGCTTGCTGAAGCTGAAACTCTACTCTCGCCTGCTGCTGGTCGCACAGTCTCTCCAGCATGTGCAAGGTGGAGTTCCACCTTGTGGGTAAGTCGCATATGAGGTGGTGAGCGGGAAGGCCGAAGTTACACTGCAGCACAGACTGGCGAGCAGCAGCAGGGTGAAAACGTTGAAAGCGCGCACCGAAGGCTCGCACTTTCTGCAGCAGCTCTGACATATCGGGGTCATATTTCAGGAACCTTTGCACCACCAAGTTCAGAAAAAGCGCCAGGCAAGGGATGTGTGTCAAACCCGCTAGCCCCAGAGCTGCCACGAAATTTCGCCCGTTATAGCACACCACCAGGCCAGGCTTGAGGCTCAGCGGCACCAACCACTGATCGGTCTGTTGTTCCATGCCCGTTCACAGCTCCTGCGCTGTGTGGGGTTTTTCCCCAAACAGATGAGTTTTAAAACAGCCTGCTGTCGTTTCCCCCTGGCTGCTATCCGCCTCAGGCCCAGCCGTCACTGCATTTACCCAGTGTGCAGTTAGGGAGATATAACATCCCTGCCCGTGCTTACTGGTCCACGTATCTGTAGTTATGTGGACCTTCCCACAGATGGCGTTGCGCAGTGCACACCTGATTTTCTCCGCCACTTGGTCGTGCAGGGCAGGGATGGCTCGCCCGGATAAATAGTGGAGGCTGGGAACCACGTACTGTGTGACAGCCACCGCCATAAGGTTTTTTTAAAGTTTCTGTCTCCACCAGACGGAAAGAAATTTAGAAATGCTGGCATTCAGGGCCAGGGATCGTGGGTGAGTAGGGGGGTACTTTCTCTCCAGTGTTTGGGGGATGGACAGTTGAATGTTTCCATGGGACAGTGTGGACATGCTGGGAGACGGTGGTGGAGGTCGTGGTGTTGCTGCCAGGTGGCAGGTGCCACTGTCACTCCAGAGGGGGAGGAAAAGGCTGAGACTGCAGCAGAAGAGGAAGCAGGAGGAGCCTGAAAACTTTTGTGGTTTTTGAGGTGTGTACTCCACTGCAGCTCGTGCTTTGCATTTACAGGTGAAACTCTAAAAATTAGAATATCGTGCAAAGTTCATTTATTTCAGTAATGCAAATTAAAAGGTGAAATTAATATATGAGATAGACTCATTACATGCAAAGCGAGATATTTCAAGCCTTTATTTGTTATAATTTGGATGATTATGGCTTGCAGTTTATGAAAACCCCAAAGTCGCAATCTCAGGTACCCTTTGCTCAGGGGGTATGAATTAATTAGCTGACTAGTGTGTGACACTTTGAGCCTAGAATATTGAACTTTTTCACAATATTCTTATTTTAAGTTGCATTAATATTTATACAAACTGAAAAAAATGGCGTGGTATTAAACAGGCAGGAAGTACTCAAACCCACATGCAGTTGTGCATATATATATATATATATACAGGGAAGCAAATCCTGCACTTGTAGCCCGTTGCTAATGGCAATCCCCAGCAAAAATGCATACAGTGGAGGATGCCCGCAGCGAACCACAAGTACCACAATAGACATCCTACACAAGATAGCAATTATGTGGATGTGATAATCAATATAACAATATAATAATAACAAAGACAGGTGCACTCTGAGGTCTTACTAAACCCTCAAACAGATTTTAAAATTGAGAGATTAGCCAACATGTCCTACAGTGTAGAACATGTCTAAGCCCGGACACCACGCCAAGGTTTCTCAAGTAGCTCAGGACCTAACACTCACCTACCTGAGCCATATGGGCAATACCAGGAGCCAGTGGGCAAATTACAGTCTCAATTTTAAAATCAGTTTGAGGGTTTAGTAAGACCGCAGAGTGCACCTGTCTTTGCTATGTTATAAAGTTGCATTATTGCAACTCCTTTTAAGTTGCATTACTGAAATAAATGAACTTTTGCACGATATTCTAATTTTTGGAGTTTCACCTGTAGATGTCTGGTCATGCAGGTGGTGCTCAGGTCTAGAACATTTCTGCCTCGCTTTAGGCTCTGATTGCACACCGTGCAAACCACTCGTGTCTTGTTGTCAGCACATTGTCTGAAGAACTGCAATGCCAGGGAACTCCTTGGAGCTGGCTTTGGTGTGCTCACTCCCTGGGTGCGGTGGGCAGTAGAAGACATACTGGCTAGTGCTTTTGCACCCTGCTCCCTCTTTTGCTGTGCTGCTGGCACTGTGTGACCACCACTTCTTCCTCTGAACTGCACACATCACTCACATGACCTTGATTTCATGTGGGGTCTAGGACCTCATCATCCTCCACATCATCTTCCACCCACTCTTCACACCTGCCCTCCTTGCCGGTCTGCACACTGCAGAATGCCGCAGCAGTTGGCACATGTGTTTTGTCATCATCATCAGAGACGTGCTGTGGTGGTCTTCCCATGTCCACATCCTGAAACATAAGTGTTGGGCATCAGTGCACTCAATCTCTTCCACTTCTGGGACAGGGCTAGGTGGAGTCATCAAAAAGCAGAAGAGACTACTGCATGTCTTGGGGCTCAGACTGCTTGGCTGATTTGCAAGGGGGTGAGGTGAAATACAGATGCCCATGGGCTGCAGGTGCCAACTCTGCGATTTCAGCAGGAGAACGAATGGGAGACAATGTGAAGGAACTGGAGGCACTGTCAGCCATCCAATCTACTACTGCCTCTACTTGTTCTGGCCTCACCATTCGTACACTGGTATTCGGGCCTACAAAATAACGCTGACCGTCCTGTTGCCTACGTGCATCTGAGGAAGGTGTTTCATTTGGGCGTATAGATGGCACAGATTGACCACATCCTCTCCCTGCAACAGGAGCTCCACCAGCACCAGCAGCACCACGACCAGGGCCACGTCCCTTATTTGATGCTCTCCTCATTCTTTGAGGTCACCCACAGAATTAACAGACAGATTAACTGTATTAATTTGCCTGTCACATATGCAGTGCAGGTGTACCTCACACCAAAAAGGGGAATATGTCCCCCACCGAACTAACAGAGGGGTTAACTATATTAATTTCCCTGTCACATATGCAGTGCAGTGTATCTCACACCAAAAATGGGTATATGTTACCGGCCGAACTAACAGTCAGATTAACTATATTAATTTCCCTGTCATGTATAAAGTGCGTGTGTATCTCACACTAAAAATGGGAATATGTCACCCACCAAACTAACAGACAAATTAACTATATTAATTTCCCTGCCCTGTCACATATGCAGTGCAGGTGTACCTCACAACAAAAATGGGTATATGTCACCGGCCGAAGTAACAGTCAGATGAACTATATTAATTTTCCTGTCACATATGCAGTGCAGGTGTACCTCACACCAAAAATGGGTATATGTCACCCACCGAACTAACAGATGGATTAACTATATTAATTTCCCTATCACATATGCAGTGCACGTGTATTTCACACCAAAAACGGGTAAATGTCACCACCCAAACTAACAGTCAGATTAACTATATTAATTTCCCTGTCACGTATAAAGTGCATGTGTATCTCACACCAAAAATGGGTATATGTCACCCATCGAACTAACAGACGGATTAACAATTATATTTTTGTGTCAGGGGTACAAAGATGGTGCATTGCACCCACAAAAAATCGCTATAGGTCACCCACAGAATTAACAGCCAGATGTATTATTATATTTCTGTGTCAGGGGTACAAAGCTGGTGTATTGCACCCACAAAAAAATCATTATAGGTCACCCACAAAACAAATAGCCATATGAGATTCCTAACACTCTCCCTCACTTCAGCTGACTGCTTCCTGTCCGTGCATTACTCAGAGCTGATGGGCAGTGCTACACGTGATCCCGATTGTATAGAGGCTGTGTCACATGATGCACTGTCCAATCTCAGCCATGCCATTACTAGGCATGGCTGTGATGGCTTCTAAGTGCTCACAGCTTAAAAGCTTGTTGATTGACTGCCCTGCAGCCTATCAAAAGCTTTATTAAATGCCCAAACACCAAACTCGAACCCAAACTTTTCCAGCAAAGTTCGGGTTCGGGTCTGGCTTTACAGTTCGGGGTCGCTCAACACTAGTAGGAATATATTTAGTCAGATGCAGGAAAGAATTAGCCCTTAGTATGTGCATAACTCTATGTAAGTAGCAGGGTAAGGATTTTCCTGCTTCTTGTCATCTTGCATTTAATATGTTGCTATTTTTTATTTTTTTTTATGGAGCCTTACTATAAAAAGGAAGAGGACCTTACAGTTTTCTGCATACACTGGAGGTCCAGTGAGTGAGCTACAAGGAAGTCTCTTGAGATACCAAGAGACCCCAACTAGGGATCAGAGGCCATTTGCCACTGCCCAGATTACCCTCCGTACGTTACAAGACATTAACCCCAGGGAATCTGTCACCAGGGATCTCCCTATTGATCTGATATAGACACATAGATTCGGTTCACCTGATTAAAACGATTATAGCCCGCATACGTCTATGTAAACGGGAAAATAAAAAAGTTACGGCTCTGGGAATATTGGGATTAAAAATTGAAAATGCAAAAAGAGAAAATATGGGGTTTAATTGAAAAAAACTCCGCCATACGGCATTCCCTAAGCTGTAAAATTGTTACCTTGATTCTATGTGTCAGTTCGATTATGATTAGAGTGATGCCACATTTTTTACCAGTATATCGTTTTCTTGTACTGAGAATAAAAGAATTTCATGTTTTTTCTCTTTGCGTCTGTGGAACTGTGTGAGGGCTCATTTTTTAAAAGGTGATACGTGTGCATGACTTTTTGATTACATTTTATCAAATTTTTTGGGGAGTTAAAGCAACAAAAAAACTGCGAATTGGACATTTTATTTTTCTTTTGCAGCCTTCATCGTATGGGATAAATGCATTTATATTTTATTAGTTCGGGCATTTTAGGATGCGACCATGCCGATTATCTTTATATATATATATATATAATTTATTTATTTTTTTACTTTTTTTCCCCCACTTTTTAAAATTCCCCCACGGGACTTGAATATGTGATTGTCTGATCGCTTCTCCCACAGACTGCAACGAATTACCGTTGCAGCCTATGGTAGTTTCATTGTGTTCCTATGGAGCCCACAGGCACGGCTCCATAGGAACATTGCTGTGGCAGACCTTTGATCCTTCATGGGGCCTGTCGCTGCCATGGCAACTGAACAGCTCCCTTAATCGCCACGCAGGGATGCTATTCGCGCAACAGCCTGTGTGCCTGTAAGTGGTAAAAACATTGCCCCTATAAATGCCAGTCAGTTAATTTACCCTTTTTAGTTGCTGGTCCTTCCTAATTGGCTAACCAATTTATAGTTGGCCAAAGAAGTTAATGTCTGATTACTGAAGAAAATCAGCACTGCCCCATGTATATACACCAGTGATGAGTTGCAGGGGCAATATTCAAATTTGCGATATTTCGCAAATATTTGGGCAAATATTCGTCATATATTCGCGAATTCGATAATTCGTGATCTCCAGTCATTATTTTCTTGATTATGAAAACCGGCAATCTGAAAATTTGCTATGAAAATTTGCGATCAACACTACTCCTAAAGTCAAAGATATTGCAGCCTTCTCATTGGCCCACAAGCAAGAAGCAGTGAGAGATCATGGGTACTGATGAAAAAAATCTAGAATATTCGGGATTACGAAGATATAGCACTATTTTCTAAATATTCACGAATTCTCCAAGTGCCAATATTCGCGATAAAAATTTGCGATTAGAAAATTCGCGATCAACACTACTATACACGTAATACAGAGTATGCGACCTTATCTTCCGCAAAGTAGAAGAGAAAAGGGCATTACACCAATCACTACTGATAGTGCTCAAAGACGTTTTCAGCTTTGTAGAATTTTCATGTTAAATTTGGCATTGCTTTTTCATTTTCACTGTGTTAAATAATTCAGGTCATGTGTTTTAAGCTCGAAACATAGTGCGAACAATTTAACTAATATTCCCTAAGCTATACTGACCTAGGATATCCCCAAGAGTAAATAGGAAGAACAAATACACAATTACAGGATATCCAGAAATGGGTAATTAGGATTAGTAATAGATACAGAAATAATCCTATGCTGACAAATAGAGTTTGCATCTATTGAATTATGTGACCAGATCAATGAAACATTAGCTCAAGCTGACAGTTGATGCGACCACAATGTCCTGGGAGATGAAGAGAATGTCCTTTATTCTCTTATGCATATGAAAGTGAGCCATAATGTCATCATTATTTCTCCATTTATGTTTCAAAGAAATAAAATAAAAGATCAAAGTTGTAGGAATTTCGTCTAAACAGTACAAAAGTACAATCGCTAAGTAACATATTGTCCTAGAAAGCTGTCTTTGCTTCCCAGTTCTGATCATAACTAAATATTCCATGGCAGGACACAAGATCTATATGTTATGTACAAATCACTAGACTATGAAAAAGCAACAAATGAAAACCGTCCACACAATGGTTTGTGCTGGCATTTTTCTACACTTGCAGTTGTGGTGAAAACACCAGCTCCAGATATTAGCTATGCGAAATATGAAACAAAAGACTGGCGTTTTTGTTCATTAGGTGGCATTTTTTTGGGCTCTGGCTTCTTTTCCAAAACATATCATGCTGGAGCTCTTGGCATATTTTCAGATGTCCTCACATCTCCTTCTTTACAGGGGAAAAAAGCCGTAAAGAAAATGCTAGTGGGGCAAACACATTTGGGCAGATATACAGGGTGGCCCATAAAAAAGTAGCCCGCCTCCAGCAATAGTATGACAAGTTGAACAAGCAAGTGGCTTGTTTTTAAAAAATTTCCCATAAGTCACAAAAGATGCTGAAAATGGTCTATGCACCTTCGTGTTGGCTGTTATTGCTTGCAGCTCTTCAACAGTGATTGTGCAGATGGTGTTTGAGATGTTCTCCTTGAGTTCTTCCAGTTCTATGTGGATTGTTAGCATACACTTTTTGTTTTATATTTCCCCACAGATAAAAATCGCATGTGGACAAGTCTGGGAAACGTGGTGGCCATAACCCCTTGTTCACAGTTCGCTCCTCCATAAACAGTTCATGAACCCGTGCCAGTGAGTTCCGTGAGAAGTGGCATGTTGTCCTATTTTGTTAGAAAAAGCAGGACATTTTTTCTTCTGCAGAATCACTGTTGAAGAGCTGCATGCAGCATCATTCAACATAATCTGACGTACCCAAAGACCGGTGTTGGGGGGGGGGGGCAAACGGGCAACAGGGCCCCCTCCTTCAGTGCTGCTGTTCAGCTGAACATCCCTGGAAGCCCCCTCCTTCAGTGCTGCTGTTCAGCTGAACATCCCTGGAAGCGAGCGGGCGGACAGCTGGACAGCTGCACTTTAAACTGCAGTGTCTGGGCCAGCTAATTAACCATGCAGGAGCGAGGTAGCCGGGATTCAGGAGCTCCTCCTCTCTTTTAAGCCAGCCGCTGCGCTGCTATACTGTGAGGAGGTACAGGGCGCATGGTACTTGCAAAGTGTAGGGGGGCGCTGTCTGCTTACCAGCTCTCTTGAGCTTTATTTCTTCTCTACTGCTCTCTGTCACTGATGCTGCAGTGCTGATGGTGGGCCTTAACAGGCCTCCTCTGGGCAATTCCAACATGGCACAAGCTCTCAGGGGTCATAGAACAGGGGACCCACTGCCTGGTGCTGTAGAAATCAGAAGATTCCTGGCATCCCTACCCCACACAGCACCACAGTCTGCTATCTGCAGCACTTGTCTGAGTTCTTTCAGACCTGGATAACATAATAATGTGGAGAGACTGACATCCCCAAGTAGGTGTATATGTACTACACAGGTGTACAGTATGTGTTACTGTAAATATGCTGTGTGTAGGTGTGCCTATCTATCTGCCTGCCAGTCTGGATCTATCTATCTATCTATCTATCTATCTATCTATCTATCTATCTATCTATCTATCTATCTATCTAATAAATATCTATGTATCTAATCTTATCTATCTACCTATCTATTATATATCTCATATCTATCTATCTACTGGATTTTTCGCTTTATAAGACACACTTTTCCCCCCCAAAAGTCAGTGCATCTTATGAAGAAAATGTGCCAAAATCATGGTGGCCGGCTGGCCGCAGCAAGCTGTAGTGCGGGGTGGGCGGCAGGGACAGTGAGGCATGCTGTAGTGTGAGGCTGGGCGGGCGGTGGCAGTGGCAGTGAGGCATGCTGTAGTGCGGGGCGGGCGGCAGGGACAGTGAGGCATGCTGTAGTGCAGGGTGGGCGGCAGGGACAGTGATGCATGCTGTAGTGCAGGGTGGGTGGCAGAGACAGTGAGGCATGCTGTAGTGCAGGGTGGGTGGCAGGGGTAGTGAGGCATGCTGTAGTGCAGAGTGGGTGGCAGGGGCAGCGAGGCATGCTGTAGTGTGAGGCAGGGTTAGCGGAGGCAGTGAGGCATGCTGCAGTGCGGGGTGGGAAGCAGGGACAGTGAGGCATGCTGTAGTGCGGGGTGGGCAGCAGGGACAGTGATGCATGCTGTAGTGCGGGTTGGGTGGCGGCAGTGAGGCATGCTATAGTGCCAGGTAGGTGGCAGGGGCAGCGAGGCATGCTGTAGTGCAGGGCACGGCGGGCGGCGGCGGAAGTGAAGAATTCAGCCAGGGTCCATTCCAGAGAAGAAGAGAGGAGAGCCATTCTCCTTCTCCTCTGAACTGCCAACTGGTGGAGATTGCCGACGTGAACTGCTGCTCCACTGCATCCACCAATTAGCTTACTCCTGGACAGCTACGCGCGCTGCTGCTCTTAGGCCTCTTTCACACGAGCGTGTCCGGATTAGGTCCGGATGCGTCCCGGTGCATTGCGGCAAACCCGCGCAAGTAGGTACCCAATGGCAGTCAGTTTTGACTGCGATTGCGTTCCGTTGTTTAGTTTTTATTGCGCGGGTGAAATGTGTTTTGCACGCGCGTGATAAAAAACCGACTGTGGTACCCAGACCAGAAATTCTTCACAGAAGTTCATGTTTGGGTTCAAGGTTGTGTAGATTGTATTATTTCCCCTTATAACATGTATTCAGAATGCTATTATTTTCCCTTATAACCATGTTATAAGGGGAAATAATAAAGATCGGGTCCCCATCCCGATCGTCTCCTAGCAACCGTGCGTGAAAATCGCACCGCATCCGCACTTGCTTGTGGATGCTTGCGATTTTCACGCAGCCCCATCCAATTCTATGGGGCCTGCGTTGCATGAAAAACGCACAAAATAGAGCATGCTGCGATTTTCACGCAACGCACAAGTGATGCGTGAAAATCACTGCTCATGTGCACAGCCCCATAGAAATGAATGGGTCCGGATTCAGTGCGGGTGCAATGCGTTCAACTCACGCATTGCACCCGTGCGGAAAACTCGCCCATGTGAAAGGGGCCTTAGGAAGGAAGAAGGGAGGCCTTTCGTCACTCCTGAATGCTGTGCTGTGCCTTGGACAGTCTTCACCTCAAGTTCCTAGGTAAGGGAACAGCGAGGATATGAAGGGGCTGTCACTCACAGCCTCTTCATCCATAGATCCCCCCATAACAGTGTGTCATCCACAGATCCCCCATAACAGTGTGTCATCCACAGATCCCCCATAACAGTGTGTCATCCACAGATCCCCCATAACAGTGTGTCATCCACAGATCCCCATAACAGTGTGTCATCCACAGATCCCCATAACAGTGTGTTATCCACAGATCCCCCATAACAGTGTGTCATCCACAGGTCCCCCATAACAGTGTGTCATTCACAGATCCCCCATAACAGTGTGTCATCCAGTCATCCACAGATCCACATAACAGTGTCATCCACAGATCCCCCATAACAGTGTGTCTTCCACAGATCCCCCATAACAGTGTCATCCACAGATCCCCCCATAACAGTACGTAATTCCCAGATTTCCTCCACAACAGTGTGTAAGCAATAGATCCCCCATAACAGTGTGAAATATTTTTCAGTTTTTTTATAAAAAAAAATTAGCACACCCTTTGGTTCAAAATATTTTTTTCTTATTTTCCTCCTCTAAAACCTAGATGCATCTTATCATCAGGTGCATCTTAGAAAGCAAACAATACGATATCTATCTATCTATCGATTTCTTATCTATCTATATATTGTATACTGTATATCTATATACTACATCTTTTGCTCCCCAGTAAGCAGTACTTTCAGGTCCATTTAACCCATGGTGCTGAGCAGGCACCATAACTGATGGGTTTCTGTTGTTTCACATTGCAGACACCAGGACATTTAACTACTCGGATGCCATGGTTGCAGTTGACCACAGCATCTGAGGGGTTAACCATGGGAGCACTGCACCCCCATAGACTGCAATGGTAATTCATTGCAGTATAGTGGAGAAGCGATCAAATTATCACATGTTCAAGTCCTCTAAGGAAACTTAATATGTGTATAAAAGTGTAATTAAATATATAAAAATTCAAATCACTCCCTATCTACATATTAAAAGCAAGCAAAAAATAAACATCATAGGGATAAAGTCCCAAAATGCCAGTAAGGTTAAAATATGTATGGATTTAATCCATATGGTGAATGAAAATAATGGGGGAAAAAAATCACCTCCTCCAAATTTTTTTATAAAATCAGATTAAAAGGTCATACACACCGCAAAATGGTATAAATAAAAACTACAGAGCGTCCCTCAAATAATGAACCCCCTCACAACTTTGTAGACATAACTATAAAAAAAAGTTTTGGGGGGTCAGAGTATGGCGATGAAAAGAAAAAAAAATTCTTGAGTTTTTAAAACTACATAAATGTGGTATCCCTGTAATCATACTGACCTGGAGAATGGAGGGAACACACATGTTCACATATTTGTTTTCATTTATGGAATCGACGGAATTTGACTGTGTTGTGCGCCCATTATTACAAGATTTGGGGCCCCACTTTTGATTTTGTCCAGGGCCACATTTTGTCTAAAACCGGCCCTGACAGCAGGAGAGGTAAATTTGTTTATTTATTTTATAGTCTGATCTGAGGTCTGATATGGGGGTCTGAAGGTTCTGATTGGGGGTTTAATTAGGGATCTGAAGGGTCTGATTAGGGGCCTGAAGGGTCTGATTGGAGGTCTGAAGGATCTGATTGTGGGTCTAAAGGGTCTGATTGGGTGTCTAAAGGGTCTGATTGGGGGTCTGAAGGGTCTGATTATGGGTCTGATTAGGGGTCTGAAGAGTATGATTAGGGGTCTAAAGGGTCTGATTAGGAGCCTAAAAAGTCTGATTGGGGGTCTGAAGGGTCTGACTGGGTCTAGAGAAGTCTAATGGGAGTCTGGAGGTCTAATGGGGATCCGATTGGGGGTCTGGAGGTCTAATATGGGTCAGATATGGGAGTTTGGAGGTCAAATGGGGTCTGGAGGTCTTGTCTGAGGTCTAAAGGGGGTCTGGAGGTCTAATGAGGGTTTTCTATGGGGGTCTGGAGGTCTAATGGGGGTCTTATCTGAGGTCTGATATTGGGGGCGGGGTCTGACATTGAGGTCTAATGGGGGTCTGATATGGGGTCTGACAGAGGTCTAAAGGGGGTCTGGTCTGAGATAGGGGGGTCTCATCTGGGGTTTGATATGGGGGTCTGATCTGAAAGGTAAGGGGGTATAGTATAGTATTGGGGATGGGGGGGCAGAATGGGGTGTTGAAAAGGTGAGGAGGAGGATGGAAAAGTAGGAAATTAAGAAGTCTGTTTCTTAAACTCTGCAGAGATGAGACACAGCTGAAAGAAGTCACCATGGCAGTCTGGTCTAAAGGAGAAGATGAGGAAAGAGAATATCTACCGTACATCAGAGGAGACATCACTGGATGGAAGAGGTACATATGTGGGGCTGTATTACCTTGTATGTTCTGCAGTGCTGTATGTAATGTTTTCCAAGTATGTCTTTAAAGGGGTTGTCCGCTTTATTTTTCGTACGAGCGCTGCCTTCTCTGATCTGTTTACCTGCTCAGCACTGCAATTGCTGTGGTGAGCAGGTGAACAGAGCAGAGAAAGCAGCTCTCATATCAGCACTGCCCTCTCTTCAAACAGCTGATATCCCGGCACCCCTGCTGGTCTGATATTAATGACCTATTTTTAGGATAGGTCGTCACCAGTAAAAACAGGACAACCCCTTTAACAGTAGGACTGGAGGGAATGGGTTAGGTTGGAAATTTGGCATGGGGGGGATGTTTCAATTTTTGCCTCAGGCACCAGAAAAGCTAGGTGCACCCCTGCCCCTTGCCATAAAGAACTGAGGGAAGGTGGTGGTGGTGGGGGGCCCAACCTGAACTTGTGCACCAGGGCCTATGAGCCTACGCCCCTGCTTGTGGGTAATTAAAAAAATCCACTTGCTCGTTCATCTTGTCATAATATCGTAGGAGGTGGTCTACTTTTTCGTGGACCATCCTTTTCTAAGACTTGCATTAGTCTTAGTAAATGGTCAGTCAGGGCAGAATGCACCAAATGTTTTAGGAAGCACAGTAAAAAGAAAGTAAAAAAACAGGACTTTTTTGCTAATCTCATAAATCCTTTAACAATTCTGGGACATGGGGTCGTTTGTGCAATCAGAACTAAAATCTACTCCAACCAGGAGCTGAAGTAGATTTCAGGTGTAATGTGCACTAGTCTTTTGGTACAGATGGGCTGCACAGGTCTGACCTGCCTCCTAGCGCCAACACCCAGCCCCCTGTTTGGAAAAGTGGTGAGGGTGTTGGGAAAAACTAGGAAGTCACAAATCTTGACTGGAATAGATCCATAACGATTGTCCCTCCCATCAAGTACATTTCTAAGTTAATGGAGACATGAGAAAGTATCTTTATCCTAGGGCATTGAAAGAACAAACTTTTTTTTTTTTACTTACTTTTTGCTCACTTTCCTGTCAATTCTGAGTTGCTTTTAAAGTAGAACTAGGGTTAAGGGTATATTAGACTGCCAGATTTTCTGCCCGCTAATCACTAATGAGTGTTCCTATGAACGCTCGTTACCGATCGTCTGGCAGTCTAATACTGCCTCTAAGTGCACTATGAATGCTGATCTGAAAGATCTGGATTTGCCAGCGGCAGATTGCTCTGTTTTTTAATGTCTTGCATGGGGATGAGAGATGGCATAGCAATCGTTCCTCTCGATGTTGTGGAGGACAACGCTGCAAGTAATAGCAGCGGTGTCCTCTGCCAGCTATCTGACGATTGTCGAGAGGGAACACTTTCCTCCTGACAATGGCTAGCATATGGGGAGATTTACCAAGCCAAATATGCTGGAATTACACCTTGATCTTAAAAAAAAAAAATTGGCATAACTGCTTTGCATCACATTTATTATGTGCTTTATACACTTTTGTGCTTCACTCAACAAGCGGGTGTACCTTAGTGAGATATAAGGACATAGCTTATAAGGGAAGGGGAGCAATTTAGCACCAAGTGTAAGGTGTGCCAAACAATAGATGGTGTAAAGTGTCTAAGCATGTGCTACATGGATGCAAATGACACCATTCATTACATAACAATTTCTTAACCACTAATAATAAATAAAGACAAACAATATGTTGTGGAATAAAAATGGCCGCAATGCTTTATTAAGGGTAACCTTAAAATACATACTTCAATAAATAACTGAACCACAATTACAACCAACAGATCATTAAATAAACCCATTTGAAATTGTACTAATCACCGAAATCCACTCAGCAATAGCTGAGTAAAACAGCCCCTCTAACAAAGCAAAGCGACAAAAGCATAACCACAGGGAGGGAGGGCGGGGCAACGATCCGGTCTTGACAACTGGCCCAGAAGCGCCGCCGCACCTTGCAATATAAAGACTGCGCACTTCCCGCCACAGCATTAGCCACCAACCAGGGTCCCTGAATCCCCTCAGCAACAGCAGCTGCCAACCAGCTGAGGCCCCAGCTGTCACCAGGGCTCACAGGTAAATCAAAACAAATCAGCCTGAGGTAACCTGTAAGAAAAAGCGGGAAAAGAGACAGGAGAACAAGAAAGGGGGGGAGGGTGGGGGAAGAGAAAGGGAAGCCATCCTAATAGTGTACTGTACACATATGTGAGGTGCCATTACCCCCATGTGTCCCCCAAGCGAAACACTCTGGGGGGTCCTCTCATGGATGGTCCTCTCATGGATGCAAATGACACCATTCATTACATAACAATTTCTTAACCACTAATAATAAATAAAGACAAACAATATGTTGTGGAATAAAAATGGCCGCAATGCTTTATTAAGGGTAACCTTAAAATACATACTTCAATAAATAACTAAACCACAATTACAACCAACAGATCATTAAATAAACCCATTTGAAATTGTACTAATCACCGAAATCCACTCAGCAATAGCTGAGTGACACACCCCCACAAGCCAAGCCTCAACAAGGCGAGGGCCCCCACAAGCACTGCAGCCATTTCTCAACAATGTTTTGCAAACCCACATTAAAAATGTCAAGACCCACCTCAGACGAAAGCACGTTATCTGCTCTATACAACCCTGACTCAAAACCTTCCAGATCAACATGTCTATAACTAAAACCGCCCAACAGCGGAAGAAATTTCGCCATAGCCCTATTCACCCGCTTCCTAATCCTCTCAAAAAAGGCACAGTCCGCTTGCGCCCAACACAATCTCGGAATTATCTCCAAAAAGACCAACTTAGTATTCGGCCACATACACTGCAACAGCGAGAGGTCCTTCTTCACCTCCCACAACAAATTACATGTCTTAACCTTGCCAATATCATTACCCCCGACATGAATAATAATCAAATCAGGCAAAGGCCACATAGCAATAAGCTTCCTAATCTCTAACATTACCCTTTTCCAAGCCAGACCCCGAACACCCCACCAAAATAACTGCAACGATGAACTGTCAAAAGCTAGATTCGATGAATAAGACCTCTTCTCAGCTCGCTTCTGAGCCCAGTATATAAAAGAATGGCCCAGAATCCAGACCACAACCTGGTTGCCTGCAAAGAATAAACACATATTAGCTGGATATTAACAAATCTGGTGTCACATAAAGCTTGACTCTACGAGAATCCCAACACCCGATCCTGAGAATCATTGATTCATCAAGACCATACCTGGCTGCTTCAGTAGCCGCGCCAATTCTAAATGAATGCGACAAAATCTTAAGAGAACTAAGCCCCAGAACCCCCAAACATTTCTTTAAAACTGACCCAAACTGAAATCTAGTCAACGGAGAACAATCCCTATGCAATAAAAATGGGCCCAATTTAGAAGGACAAACTGCTATCCAGGACTTAGCCACCGATACTGGACAAAGCACCGAACCCGGCCATTGATTCAATTTAATAACCCTTCCTCTCCCAAACTGGTCCGTCTTAGAGTACCTCAACAATATATCCACCGATGCTTCCCTAACCGTCACATCCGAATATGCTAACCCAGAACAAACCGACTTACTCGCCGCCACCAATTCCCCAATCCGCAAAGCAGCAAAAAAGGCAAAACTAAAAGCCGTCCTAAATAAAAGCACCTCAAACTCATCAAAACAAACATCCGATAATACTCTGGACAAATCCAACAGCAACTGAATTGAGATCGGCCTCCTAACATCAATATTAGAGAACCGCTTCCTATACCCCTTCAACATCTGCTTAATCTGAAAACAGGACGAAAGAGGTGGATCCCCATACAATTTCTGAAAAAAGGAAACCCCTGCGACCGTCCTAGAAACTGCCGAAAAGGACAGATGCTTGTCACACAATCCAGCCACAAATAATAAACCTTTCCCAAGAACACTAACACTCCCATCAATGCCACATGGAAATGACAACCAATCGAGCCATGCAGCCGCATAAGCGGCCCATGTTCTCGGGGCTAAAGACTGTACAATGTTGTCCGAGATTATTCCCAAATCAGGTCCAATAGATGATGAGGACATGGAATCCCTTGCTGATTTGCCTCCGGAGCGAGCTCCCGGAACCGTGTAAACTGCAAGCGAGACAAAGAATCAGCCAAACTATTCGCTGCTCCCTCCACATTGACCCAAATATTAAATTTCATGCAAAACAAAACTAAATGCCTTAAGAGCTTAACTACTAAATCGGATTTGGATGATAGCGTATTAACTTCAAAAAGAACTCCCTTATTGTCCGTATGAAATAAAATTCTCCTATTCCTGAATACTGAACCCCAGATGACAACCTCCACGACAACCGGGAACAACTCCAAAAACACAATATTCTTGGTGACACCACACCTGAACCATTCCTCCGGCCATTCCTCCGCAGACCACTCACCGTTCCAAAAAACACCATATCCGCAACTCCCTGCGGCATCCGTAAACAAGCCCAGCGTCTCAGAATCAATGAAATCATCCTGCCATAAACTAGAACCATTGAAATCCCGCAGAAATTAAAACCAAATAGCCAAATCATCCTTCAAACCCCTAACCAAGCGGATATGAGAACCAGGAGACTTTAAACCTCTAGTAGAAAAATACAAGCGCTTAGAGAAGACTCTCCCAATGGGGATAACTCTGCTTGCGAAATTAAGCGAACCTAAAACCTATTGCATCTCCCTGAAGGTACATTTCTTTTTCTTCAACAAAGAAACCACCAAATACTGCAGCTTGTCTAACTTCACCTCCGACAACCGAAGATCCATCCTAGCCGAATCAATCGTAATACCTAAAAACTCAGACAATGTCACAGTAAAATGGTTTTCTCCTCCACCACTGGAATACCAAATGAACTACACACGTAAAAAAATGTCAACAATAATCCTGAACAAACACTAGAACAGGGGGGCCAACAAACAAAAAATCGTCTAGATAATGCAAAATCCCACCCAAACAACTCTGAGAATGTAAAACCCAATGAATAAAACAAGAAAACGCTTCAAAATAAAAACAAGATAAAACAAAACCCATAGGGAGACATTTATCAAAATAATAAAAACCGTCAAATTGGAAACCCATCGAACTGAAACCAGACGGCTTCACTGGGAGAAGACGGAAGGCTGATTTAATATCGGCTTTGGCTAATAATGACCCTTCCCCATAACACCTTAGTAAAGCTAACGCATTATCAAATGAAGAATAATTAACTGACGCAACCGATTTATCTACCATGTCATTCAAAGAACTCTGCTCCGGGAAAGACAGGTGATGTATCAGCCTAAATTCCCCCGGATCTTTTTTTGGTACAATACCTAACAGAGATAGTCTAAAATTTATCCTTCCCAATTCCAATACTTTCTGCAACTACAACCTAACAACATCCCTATGGACAGAAACTGATTTCAAATTATTAACCCAACAACAGCCAGTGCCAAGGAACTCAGGAATCTCAAACCCGTCATTGAAACCATCAAAAATTAACTTAGCTTTCTGTCGCTCTGGGTAAGCTTTCTAACCATGGGCGCATTGCGGACAATTTCACTGGACTCCATGCTTTTAAGTAACTGTTCCTTGGTACCAGGTTGATGTTGACTTGACTGAGAGTTTCTTTTGAAGCAACACACCATGGGATGTGCGCCCCCACAAAAAGAGCACTCATGCCTGTAACGACAATTATTTAACCATTTGCACGAGCTTTCATTAAATGCAAAACAAAGACCTTTCCTTATAGCAAGCTGAGCCGTATTCGCAGTCCTGACTGGGGCAGATTTCTGAGGAAGCATTAAATTCACCCACAGACCAATGTCCTTCACACCCCACTTAAGCGCAGGGTGGACTGCCAATTTCTGGCGAAAAGTTTCATCATAATGAAACCATATAACAAAACAATAACAAACACAGGTGCACTCTGCAGTCTCACTAAATCCTCAAACTGATTTTAAAATTGAGAGATTAGTCAACATGTCCTACGGTGTAGAACATGTCTAAGCCCGGACACCACGACAAGGTTTCTCAAGTAGCCCAGGACCCTACACTCTCCTACCTGAGCCGTATGGGCGATACCAGGAGCCAGTGGGCAAATTACAGGAGCATAAGGCCGACTCACAAACAACTAACCAGTAACCTCCAGCATGTGGCCATGCTTGCAATGGGAGGAGGGAGGAGTCTGTGAGTCCCACTCAAGACTTGCTGATATGTCCCAGGCCTCACAGGTGCACCTAAATGTGGCATGTAGATGGAAAACAGGCACATTTAAATAGGAGTTTACACACCTCCAGGAATCTATATATACAAACTAAGAAGACAGGTTGGCATTAGCAGGAGGTGCTCAAACCCACATGCAGTTGTGCATATATATAGGGGAGCAAATCCTGCACTTGTGGCCAGTTGCTAATGGCAATCCCCAGCAAAATGCATACAATGGAGGATGCCCGCGGCGAACCACAAGTACCACAATAGACATCCTACACAAGGTAACAAGTGCGGATGTCATAATTAATATAACAATATAACAAAACAATAACAAACACAGGTGCACTCTGCAGTCTCACTAAATCCTCAAACTGATTTTAAAATTGAGAGATTAGTCAACATGTCCTACGGTGTAGAACATGTCTAAGCCCGGACACCACGACAAGGTTTCTCAAGTAGCCCGGGACCCTACACTCTCCTACCTGAGCCGTATGGGCGATACCAGGAGCCAGTGGGCAAATTACAGGAGCATAAGGCCGACTCACAAACGACTCACCAGTTACCTCCAGCATGTGGCCATGCTTGCAATGGGAGGAGGGAGGAGTCTGTGAGTCCCACTCAAGACTTGCTGATATGTCCCAGGCCTCACAGGTGCACCTAAATGTGGCCTGTAGATGGAAAACAGGCACATTTAAATAGGAGTTTATACACCTCCAGGAATCTATATATACAAACTAAGAAGACAGGTTGGCATTAGCAGGAGGTGCTCAAACCCACATGCAGTTGTGCATATATATAGGGGAGCAAATCCTGCACTTGTGGCCCGTTGCTAATGGCAATCCCCAGCAAAATGCATACAATGGAGGATGCCCGCGGCGAACCACAAGTACCACAATAGACATCCTACACAAGGTAACAAGTGCGGATGTCATAATTAATATAACAATATAACAAAACAATAACAAACACAGGTGCACTCTGCAGTCTCACTAAATCCTCAAACTGATTTTAAAATTGAGAGATTAGTCAACATGTCCTACGGTGTAGAACATGTCTAAGCCCGGACACCACGACAAGGTTTCTCAAGTAGCCCGGGACCCTACACTCTCCTACCTGAGCCGTATGGGCGATACCAGGAGCCAGTGGGCAAATTACAGGAGCATAAGGCCGACTCACAAACAACTCACCAGTTACCTCCAGCATGTGGCCATGCTTGCAATGGGAGGAGGGAGGAGTCTGTGAGTCCCATTCAAGACTTGCTGATATGTCCCAGGCCTCACAGGTGCACCTAAATGTGGCCTGTAGATGGAAAACAGGCACATTTAAATAGGAGTTTATACACCTCCAGGAATCTATATATACAAACTAAGAAGACAGGTTGGCATTAGCAGGAGGTGCTGCTGAGGATTTAGTGAGACTGCAGAGTGCACCTGTGTTTGTTATTGTTTTGTTATATTGTTATATTAATTATGACATCTGCACTTGTTACCTTGTGTAGGATGTCTATTGTGGTACTTGTGGTTCGCCGCGGGCATCCTCCATTGTATGCATTTTGCTGGGGATTGCCATTAGCAACGGGCCACAAGTGCAGGATTTGCTCCCCTATATATATGCACAACTGCATGTGGGTTTGAGCACCTCCTGCTAATGCCAACCTGTCTTCTTAGTTTGTATATATAGATTCCTGGAGGTGTATAAACTCCTATTTAAATGTGCCTGTTTTCCATCTACAGGCCACATTTAGGTGCACCTGTGAGGCCTGGGACATATCAGCAAGTCTTGAGTGGGACTCACAGACTCCTCCCTCCTCCCATTGCAAGCATGGCCACATGCTGGAGGTAACTGGTGAGTTGTTTGTGAGTCGGCCTTATGCTCCTGTAATTTGCCCACTGGCTCCTGGTATCGCCCATACGGCTCAGGTAGGAGAGTGTAGGGTCCCGGGCTACTTGAGAAACCTTGTCGTGGTGTCCGGGCTTAGACATGTTCTACACCGTAGGACATGTTGACTAATCTCTCAATTTTAAAATCAGTTTGAGGATTTAGTGAGACTGCAGAGTGCACCTGTGTTTGTTATTGTTTTGTTATATCAATTATGACATCCGCACTTGTTACCTTGTGTAGGATGTCTATTGTGGTACTTGTGGTTCGCCGCGGGCATCCTCCATTGTATGCATTTTGCTGGGGATTGCCATTAGCAACGGGCCACAAGTGCAGGATTTGCTTCCCTATATATATGCACAACTGCATGTGGGTTTGAGCACCTCCTGCTAATGCCAACCTGTCTTCTTAGTTTGTATATATAGATTCCTGGAGGTGTATAAACTCCTATTTAAATGTGCCTGTTTTCCATCTACAGGCCACATTTAGGTGCACCTGTGAGGCCTGGGACATATCAGCAAGTCTTGAGTGGGACACAGACTCCTCCCTCCTCCCATTGCAAGCATGGCCACATGCTGGAGGTAACTGGTGAGTTGTTTGTGAGTCGGCCTTATGCTCCTGTAATTTGCCCACTGGCTCCTGGTATCGCCCATACGGCTCAGGTAGGAGAGTGTAGGGTCCCGGGCTACTTGAGAAACCTTGTTGACTAATCTCTCAATTTTAAAATCAGTTTGAGGATTTAGTGAGACTGCAGAGTGCACCTGTGTTTGTTATTGTTTTGTTATATTGTTATATTAATTATGACATCCGCACTTGTTACCTTGTGTAGGATGTCTATTGTGGTACTTGTGGTTCGCCGCGGGCATCCTCCATTGTATGCATTTTGCTGGGGATTGCCATTAGCAACGGGCCACAAGTGCAGGATTTGCTCCCCTATATATATGCACAACTGCATGTGGGTTTGAGCACCTCCTGCTAATGCCAACCTGTCTTCTTAGTTTGTATATATAGATTCCTGGAGGTGTATAAACTCCTATTTAAATGTGCCTGTTTTCCATCTACAGGCCACATTTAGGTGCACCTGTGAGGCCTGGGACATATCAGCAAGTCTTGAGTGGGACTCACAGACTCCTCCCTCCTCCCATTGCAAGCATGGCCACATGCTGGAGGTAACTGGTGAGTTGTTTGTGAGTCGGCCTTATGCTCCTGTAATTTGCCCACTGGCTCCTGGTATCGCCCATACGGCTCAGGTAGGAGAGTGTAGGGTCCCGGGCTACTTGAGAAACCTTGTTGTGGTGTCCGGGCTTAGACATGTTCTACACCGTAGGACATGTTGACTAATCTCTCAATTTTAAAATCAGTTTGAGGATTTAGTGAGACTGCAGAGTGCACCTGTGTTTGTTATTGTTTTGTTATATTGTTATATTAATTATGACATCCGCACTTGTTTCCTTGTGTAGGATGTCTATTGTGGTACTTGTGGTTCGCCGCGGGCATCCTCCATTGTATGCATTTTGCTGGGGATTGCCATTAGCAACGGGCCACAAGTGCAGGATTTGCTCCCCTATATATATGCACAACTGCATGTGGGTTTGAGCACCTCCTGCTGATGCCAACCTGTCTTCTTAGTTTGTATATATAGATTCCTGGAGGTGTATAAACTCCTATTTAAATGTGCCTGTTTTCCATCTACAGGCCACATTTAGGTGCACCTGTGAGGCCTGGGACATATCAGCAAGTCTTGAGTGGGACTCACAGACTCCTCCCTCCTCCCATTGCAAGCATGGCCACATGCTGGAGGTAACTGGTGAGTTGTTTGTGAGTCGGCCTTATGCTCCTGTAATTTGCCCACTGGCTCCTGGTATCGCCCATACGGCTCAGGTAGGAGAGTGTAGGGTCCCGGGCTACTTGAGAAACCTTGTTGACTAATCTCTCAATTTTAAAATCAGTTTGAGGATTTAGTGAGACTGCAGAGTGCACCTGTGTTTGTTATTGTTTTGTTATATTGTTATATTAATTATGACATCCGCACTTGTTACCTTGTGTAGGATGTCTATTGTGGTACTTGTGGTTCGCAGCGGGCATCCTCCATTGTATGCATTTTGCTGGGGATTGCCATTAGCAACGGGCCACAAGTGCAGGATTTGCTCCCCTATATATATGCACAACTGCATGTGGGTTTGAGCACCTCCTGCTAATGCCAACCTGTCTTCTTAGTTCATATTGAAACCAGGCTAAGCCCCCAAAATTGCGATACGCCTCAATGATGATATCCAGGTGCTGAAACAAACCAGTACAGAATTCCGGGTGCTTCTCACCCAAGACAGCTGAAAAAATACAAAACGCCTGAATCCAATTGTTAAGTGATCTAGGCATAGTACGTCTCCTCTCCTCATCACCTTTGTCATCCTTTTTATCCAACTTAGCTACTTGCTCCTTAACAGAAGGCAGTAATGACATGATATCAATATACTCAGCACGCCAAATCCTCTCCTTAATGCTGATGCTTAAATGAAACCCAAGAGGTGACACTTCACACGCCAGCGCCTCTTTAACACACGTTTCCCTGACACCACTGCCTTTATCCAGCAGTGGAACATAAACATCAGCATTAAGAGATTTGAAGCCTGAGCTCCATACGTCCGCACCAGCATTACCTGTCATCTTGCTTACTGCATTAACCCTCTGACTACCCGCATTCACACATACATCCGCAGCAGCATTACCTGTTAACCTGCTCACTGCGTTAACCCTCTGACTACCAGCCCAATCCATAACTAACTTAATAAAACCATTTAAAGTTTCAGGGACAGGGACATCACTCTTACCACTCGAATGAACCTCCTGGAAACTACCAGAGGTTGAGGGTACTGCTTGTCTTGAAGATTCATGGGGACCCGGAGAAGGCTCAACCACATACTGTGGGAGCCCCTCAACAGGCAACCCCAGCACCTCCTGACGTCGGCTGCCAGCCACCTGAACGGAATCGATGGTGCCCACAGCCTCCTGGCTCCGCTCAGAAAGGATGTCCCCCACACAGATGCCGGCTTCTCTCTTGTCCAGGCCCCTCTGTACGGACCTCTCCATGGTGCTGGAGGACCGCAGATTCCGCCGGC
Source organism: Bufo bufo (assembly GCF_905171765.1). Lineage (NCBI taxonomy): Eukaryota > Metazoa > Chordata > Amphibia > Anura > Bufonidae > Bufo > Bufo bufo. Next base: position 564,731,603 of record NC_053390.1, read on the forward strand.
GAGACTGAGCCGAAGTCTCGCGAGAACCACTCCTCCTGCGCCAGCATCAGGGGGAGGGGTATAGGCAGCCCTGACTTTACGGGCTCTCTTGCCTGGGCGCACCAATGCCCCCCCCATCCCCGCTCATACCCGGCACAGGATCCACCGGCAGGACTGGACCAGCACAGGAAACAGCGCAACGTCCTCTCTCCCTTGATCGCGGAACCTCAGACAGAGACACAGGCGTTTATAGCAGAAGAGGCGACGAAATCAGCCCAGCATCAAGCAGCGATGTAGGCAGCGGTGAAGAGAGGAGAGATGGATCAGCCACCGACGGAAGAGGAGGTGAGTAAAGCTCAGAAGGAGTCGGCCCTTGACATGGCGCGATCTCCAGGCAGGCTCTTAACTATTCTTCCCCTCCGGCACCCTCGGCTTTCTCAATCAGACGACGAAGTAAGGCTTCCATTCTGTAGACAGCGATGCAACGATCCGATCATGACAACTGGCCCAGAAGCGCCGCCGCGCCTGCAATATAAAGACTGGGCACTTCCCGCCACAGCATTAGCCACCAACCAGGGTCCCTGAATCCCCTCAGCAACAGCAGCGGCCAACTTGGGGAGCTCTGGGGAGCCCTCTCATTTGTCATCCAGCATGAACCAATTTAACCGCCTCTGGACCGCCTAACGCAGGATTGCGTTCCAGAGGCGGTCGATTCATTCCTCCTAGACGCATATACGCGTCATCTCGCGAAACGCGAGATTTCCTATGAACGCGCGCACACAGGAGCGCAAGTTCACAGGAACTGCAGGTAAACGAGCTGATCTACAGCCTGCCAGCGGCGATCATTCGCTGGCAGGCTGTAGATCCGATTTTTTTAACCCCTGAAAGGTATATTAGACGCTGTTTTGTTAATATACCTGCTACCTGGTCCTCTGGTGGTCCCTTTTGCTTGGATCAACCACCAGAGGACACAGGCAGCTCTGTAAAGTAGCACCAAACACCACTACACTACACCCCCCCCTGTCACTTATTACCCCTTATTAACCCCTGATCACCCCATATTAGACTCCCTGATCACCCCCGTCATTGATCACGCCCCTGTCATTGATCACCCCCCTTAAGGCTCCATTCAGACGTCTGTATGTGTTTTGCGGATCCGCGGATCCACGGATCCGCAAAACACATAAGACGTCTGAATGGAGCCTTACAGGGGGGTGATCAATGACAGGGGGGTGATCACCCCATATAGACTCCCTGACCACCCCCCGGTCATTGATCATCCCCCTGTAAGGCTCCATTCAGACGTCCGTATGTCTTTTGCGGATCTGCGGATCCGATCCGCAAAACACATACAGACGTCTGAATAGAGCCTTACAGGGGGGTGATCACCCCATATAGACTCCCTGATCACCCCCCTGTCATTGATCACCCCCCTGTAAGGCTCCATTCAGACGTCCGTATGTGTTTTGCGGAATACCTTGGGGTGTCTTCTTTCCAAAATGGGGTCACTTGTGGGGTATTTATACTGCCCTGGCATTTTAGGGGCCCTAAAGTGTGAGAAGAAGTCTGGAATCCAAATGCCTAAAAATGTCCTCCTAAAAGGTACTCATTGGAATTTGGGCCCCTTTGCGCACCTAGGCTGCAAAAAAGTGTCACACATGTGGTATCGCCATACTCAGGAGAAGATGGGCAATGGGTTTTGGGGTGTCTTTTTACATATACCTATGCTGGGTGAGAGAAATATCTCTCTAAAATGACAACTTTGTATAAGAAAATGGGAAAAGTTGACTTTTAGGCCTCATGCACACGACCGTTGTGTGCACCCGTGGCCGTTGTTCCGTTTTCCGTGATTTTCTGCGGACCCATTGACTTTCAATGGGTCCGTTGAAAACTCGGAAAATGCACCGTTTGTCATTTGCCTCCGTGATCCGTGTATCCTGTCCGTCAAAAAAATATGACCTGTCCTATTTTTTTGACGGACAACGGCTCACGGACCCATTCAAGTCAATGAGTCCGTGAAAAAACACGGATGCACACAAGATTGGCATCCGTGTCCGTGATCCGTGTCCGTAGGCTACTTTCATACAGACGGATCCGAAGATCCGTCTGCATAAAAGCTTTTTCAGAGCTGAGTTTTTACTTCGTGAAAACTCAAATCCGACAGTATATTCTAACACAGAGGCGTTCCCATAGTGATGGGGACGCTTCTAGATAGAATACACTACGAACTGTGTACATGACTGCCCCCTGCTGCCTCGCAGCACCCGATATCTTACAGGGGGCTGTGATCCGCACAATTAACCCCTCAGGTGCCGCACCTGAAGGGGTTAATTGTGCATATCATAGCCCCCTGTAAGAGATCAGGGGCTGCCAGGCAGCAGGGGGCAGACCCCCCTCCCTCCCCAGTTTTAATTTCATTGGTGGCCAGTGCGCCCCCCCCCCCTCTATTGTATTAATATCATTGGTGGCCAGTGCGGCCCCCCCGGCCCCCCCTCCCTTCCTCTATTGTATTATCATTGGTGGCCAGTGTGCGCCCCCCCCGGCCCCCTCTCTATTGTATTAATATCATTGGTGGCCAGTGTGCGGCCTCCCTTCTCCCCCCTTGATCATTGGTGGCAGCGGAGAGTTCCGATCGGAGTCCCAGTTTAATCGCTGGGGCTCCGATCGGTAACCATGGCAACCAGGACGCTACTGCAGTCCTGGTTGCCATGGTTACTTAGCAATATTAGAAGCATCATACTTACCTGCTGCGCTGTCTGTGACCGGCCGGGAGCTCCTCCTACTGGTAAGTGACAGGTCTGTGCGGGGCATTGCTTAATGATCTGTCACTTACCAGTAGGAGGAGCTCCCGGCCGGTCAAAGACAGCGCAGCTGGTAAGTATCATGCTTCTAATATTGCTAAGTAACCATGGCAACCAGGACTGCAGTAGCATCCTGGTTGCCATGGTTACCGATCGGAGCCCCAGCGATTAAACTGGGACTCCGATCGGAACTCTCCGCTGCCACCAATGATCGGAGGGGGGGAGAGGGGAGGCCGCACACTGGCCACCAATGATATTAATACAATAGAGGGGGGCCAGGGGGGCGCACACTGGCCACCAATGATAATACAATAGAGGGAGGGAGGGGGGGAGCCGCACACTGGCCACCAATGATATTCAAACTGGGGAGGGAGGGGGGTCTGCCCCCTGCTGCCTGGCAGCCCCTGATCTCTTACAGGGGGCTATGATACGCACAATTAACCCCTTCAGGTGCGGCACCTGAGGGGTTAATTGTGCTGATCACAGCCCCCTGTAAGAGATCAGGTGCTGCCAGGCAGCAGGGGGCAGTCATGTACATAGTTCGTAGTATATTCTAACTTGAAGCGTCCCCATCATCATGGGAACGCCTCTGTGTTAGAATATACTGTCGGATATGAGTTTTCACGATGTAACTCAAATCCGATGGTATATTCTAACATAGAGGCGTTCCCATGGTGATGGGGACGCTTCAAGTTAAAATATACCATCGGATTGGAGAAAACTCTGATCCGATGGTATATTAACTCCTGACTTTACATTGAAAGTCAATGGGGGACGGATCCGTTTGCAATTGCACCATATTGTGTCAACGTCAAACGAATCCGTCCACATTGACTTGCATTGTAAGTCAGGACGGATCTGTTTGGCTCCGCACGGCCAGGCGGACACCAAAACGACTTTTTTTCATGTCCGTGGATCCTCCAAAAATCAAGGAAGACCCACGGACGAAAAAACGGTCACGGATCACGGACCAACGGAACCCCGTTTTGCGGACTGTGAAAAAATACGTGTGCATGAGGCCTTACAGAGATATTTCTCTCACCCAGCATGGGTATATGTAAAAATACACCCCAAAACACATTGCCCTACTTCTCCTGAGTACGGCGATACCACATGTGTGACACTTTTTTGCAGCCTAGGTGCGCAAAGGGGCCCAAATTCCAAAGAGTATCTTTACGATTTCACAGGGCATTATTTACGCATTTGGATTCCAGACTTCTTCTCATGCTTAAGGGCCCCTAAAATGCCAGGGCAGTATAAATACCCTACAAGTGACCCCATTTTGGAAAGAAGACACCCCAAGGTATTCCGTGAGGGGTATGGTGAGTTCATGTAAAATTTTATTTTTTGTCACAAGTAAGTGGAATATGAGACTTTGTAAGAAAAAAAATAAAATAAAATAAAATCATCATTTTCCGCTAACTTGTGCCAAAAAAAAAATATTCTAGGAACTCGCCATGCCCCTCACGGAATACCTTGGGGTGTCTTCTTTCCAAAATGGGGTCACTTGTGGGGTATTTATACTGCCCTGGCATTTTAGGGGACCTAAAGCGTGAGAAGTAATTTGGAATCCAAATGCGTAGAAAATGCCCTGTGAAATCCTAAAGGTGCTCTTTAGAATTTGGCCCCTTTGCGCACCTAGGCTGCAAAAAAGTGTCACACATGTGGTATCGCCGTACTCAGGAGAAGTAGGGAAATGTGTTTTGGGGTGTATTTTTACATATACCCATGCTGGGTGAGAGAAATATCTCTCTAAAATGACAACTTTGTATAAAAAAATGGGAAAAGTTGACTTTTAGAGAGATATTTCTCTCACCCAGCATCGGTATATGTAAAAATACACCCCAAAACACATTGCCCTACTTCTTCTGAGTATGGAAATACCACATGTGTGACACTTTTTTGCAGCCTAGGTGCGCAAAGGGGCCCAAATTCTAAAGAGCACCTTTAGGATTTCACATGGCATTTTTTAGGCATTTGGATTCCAGACTTCTTCTCACGCTTTAGGTCCCCTAAAATGCCAGGGCAGTATAACTACCCCACAATTGACCCCATTTTGGAAATAAGACACCCCAAGGTATTTCGTGATGGGCATAGTGAGTTCATGGAAGTTTTTATTTTTTGTCACAAGTTAGTGGAATATGAGACTTTGTAAGAAAAAATAAAAATCATCATTTTCCGCTAATTTGTGACAAAAAATAAAAACTTCTATGAACTCACTATGCCCATCATCGAATACCTTAGGGTGTCTACTTTCCGAAATGGGGTCATTTGTGGGGTGTTTTTACTGTCTGGGCATTGTAGAACCTCAGAAAACATGACAGGTGCTCAGAAAGTCAAAGCTGCTTCAAAATGCGGAAATTCACATTTTTGTACCATAGTTTGTAAACGCTATAACTTTTGCACAAACCAATAAAAATACACTTATTGCATTTTTTTTATCAAAGACATGTAGAACAATAAATTTAGAGAATTTTTTTTATAGAAATGTAGTTTTAAAAAAAAAAATTACAACAGAAAAAATGCGGTCAATTTTGATTAATAACAAAAAAAGTAAAACTGTCAGCAGCAATGAAATACCACCAAATGAAAACTCTATTAGTGAGAAGAAAAGGAGGTACAATTCATTTGGGTGGTAAGTTGTATGACCGCGCAATAAACCATGAAAGTAGTGTAGTGCAGAATTGTAAAAAGTGGTCTGGTCATTAAGGGGGTTTAAGCTAGGGGAGCTGAGGTGGTTAATATATTGGGAGAATTAGACGACTAGTAAATCTACCCCATAGAATTTTTCAATGAATTTGCTTTGCAGGGCTGTGTCATATGTAAAGAAATGTAGGGTATATAAAACTGTGTAAATCTGTAGTGTGTGGCACTGTGATGGGTTTGATGCATCTTCTGACTACCTCCTACGTATGTTTTCTCTCACTAAATATTAGACAACGTCAGTAAATCTGCCCCACAGTTTAGTTATAGTATTACATTATATTATATTACTAGCTGAAGGACCGGCTTCGCTTAATGTATTTAATGTATTTCATTTAATGTTTGTGTGTGTCGTTAAAACATATCAACACTATCCACTATAACAGTGACATCTACAGCACCCAGCCCCCTTAACAGTGACCTCCACAGCCCCCCACCCCTTAACACTGCAACCCCACAGTGCCCCTTCCCTTAAAAGTGGACCTCCACAGCAGCCCACCCCCTTAACTTTGACCTTTACAGCAGCTTTCCTCTTTAACCGTGAGTTTCACAGCACACCACCACCTTGACAGTGACCTCCACAGGGGCATGCCCCCTTAACAGTGGCCTTTACAGCAATCTGCCCCTTAACACTGACCTCCATAGCGGACCGTCCCCTTAACTGTGACCTCGACAGCAGCCTGCCCCTAGGGTGGCCAGAGGTCCAGTTTTAGGCTGGACAGTCCGGCTTTCAGACTCCTTTTCCTCCTTCTGGCGCAGGGCCTGGACGGACACAAGGATGTCCTTTTGAACAGCTTACTTTGAGACAGCAGCACTGTGCTGTCTGAGTGTGAGCTGCAGGACGAAAGTCACCCTCCCTCCCACCCCTGCAGCTGACAGAAGTTGATTTTTAACTTCATTTTTTTTCAAACCCTGTCGGCTTAGAAGAGGGAGGGGGCGTGGTCTAATCAGATCGGGGTGTGGCTTAGGGGACCTATAAGTTGATTTTTAACTTCATTTTCTCAATCTCTGTTGGCTGTGGGAGGTGCTCTGCTGTCTGAGTGTGAGCTGCAGGGAGAAAGTCACCTTGCCTCCCACCCTGCTGCTGACAGAAGTTGCTTTTTACCTTCATTTTTTCAATCCCCGTCAGCTGAGGAGTGGGTGGGGGCCTGGCCCACTGGCGTTGCGAGGGGGGTGCGGTGGGTGCGGGACGCACCGGGTGACACCAGTCTGATGGGGTGTCACCCGCCGGCCGCCGGAGTTCTCCTTACTCACTCGCAAGCACGTCGGCCCGGCCATCACGTGGTGAAGGGGGTGTGACTTCCTGGTGAGTGGCGCCGCGGCGGCTGCACTGCAGGAGCAGCCAGCAGGCCCAGCTACTCGAGTCTGGAGCTAATGGATTGGGTGGTGAGTCAAGTGATAGCAGTGACTGACTCACACAGGCAGCCAGACCTGCCACTGCCACGCCTGAGGGAGGAAGAGGTGTGGTAGGTAGCGCAGAGAGCGCATATTGACTTTATATTTAGATGATTTAATTTAATACCCCATTATAGTATGTATTATATTTAGGGGGGTTGGGGCCTCCAGGTCCAGCCAGGGTAAGGCTTGAACAGAAGGTGGAAATGCACTTTAATGCTCCATGACTCATGGAGCATTAAAGTGCATTTCCTGGAAATGCCGCAAACTACATAATGGAGGGCAGTGTGGGGGCAAATTACTTAGTGGGGGGCAAATTACATAATGGAGGGCAGCAGTGTTTGGGGCAAATTAATTAGTGGGGGGCAAATTACATAATGGAGGGCAGTGTGGGGGGCAAATTACTTAATGTGAGGCAGTGTGGGGGGGCATATTACTTAAAGGGGTTCTGCACTTTGTTTTAACTGATGATCTATCCTCTGGATAGATCATCAGCATCTGATCGGCGGGGGTCCGACACCCGGGACCCCCGCCGATCAGCTGTTTGAGAAGACAGCGGCGCTATAGCGGCGCTATAGCAGCGCCGCGGCCTTCTCACTTTTTACCCCTGGCCCAGTGACATCACGACAAGTATCAACTGGCCTGGGCGGGGCTAAGCTCCATTCAAGTGAACAGAGCTTAGCCCCGCCCACGCTAGTTGATACTAGTCATGACGTCACTGGGCCAGCGGTAAACAGTGAGAAGGCTGCCTTCTCAAACAGCTGAACGGAGGGGGTCCCGTGTGTTGGACCCCTGCTGATCAGATGCTGATGATCTATCCAGAGGATAGATCATCAGTTAAAACAAAGTGCAGAACCCCTTTAATGTGGGGCAGTGTGGGGGGCATATTACTTAATGTGGGGCAGTATGGGGGGGGCATATTACTTAATGTGGGGCAGTGTAGGGGGCAGTATTACTAATTATGGCACTCTAGAAGGGAATTACTATTGGTGGGACTATGAGGAGCACTATTATGGGGGCACTATTATTTCTTCAGGATAGTATTTGGGGGTATTGGAGAGCACAGCGAGCCGCAGGATAACACTGTGGGGACTCCAGGTTGGGGGATGATGATATAAAAGTGAGGACACTAAGATATCCGTGTGTCACACTCTGCAGAGACGCGGCTGAAAGTGTCTGGACCAAATGGAGAAGATCTACATCGGAGGAGACGTCACCTGGAGCCCCTGGATGTGAGCAGTATGTGCTGCTGTATAGTATAGAGTATAGTCTGCCACTTCAAGCCTTAACTTGAACTAAGCCTGTGGTCTTCCATTTCCTCAAAATGTTCCTAACTGTTTAAACAGACAGCAGAAATCTCTGAGACAGCTTTCTGTATCCTTCCCCTAAACCATGATGGTGAACAATCTTTGTCTTCAGGTCATTTGAGAGTTGTTTTGAGACCCCCATGTTGATACTCTTCAGAGAAAATTAAAAGAGGAGGGAAACTTACAATTGACCCCCTTAAATACTCTTTCTCATAATTCGATTCACCTGTGTATGTAGGTCAGGGGTCACTGAGCTTACCAAGCCAATTTGAGTTCCAATAATTAGTTCTAAAGGTTTTGGAATCAATAAAATGACAACAGTGCCCAAATTTATGCACCTGAGTAATTTTGTTTAAACAATTATAGCACACTTTTTGTAAATCCAATAAACTTTCACTTCTCAAATATCACTGTGTGTGTCTCCTATATGATATATTTAACTGACATTTTTTATCATAACAACCAACGATTTATACAGGAAAATCATGACGATTAACAAGGTTGCCCAAACTTTCGCATCCCACTGTATGTGTATGTGTGTTGGATATATATGATGTACTTGTCATGACGCCGCGCGTCCGCCGTTGAGTAGGGAACCTGTTCTCAAAAATTTGAATTCGACCCCCCCCATTGTCGATCTGCCTGCTAGCACCCTCAAGCCCCCCCAAAAAAAATTCGCCCCTGTTGGCAATCTGTCTGCTTAGCCCCCCCCTCCAAGTCAGCGGTCTGTTTACTATCCAAACCCTCCCCCCCGCGTTACCGCTTCGGTCGGCAGGCTCAGTGAAGGACGTGAAGGGATGTCAGCGGTGCCGCGGCGGCAGGGCGGAGCTTGATGCACGTCCCCTACGTGACTCGTCCCGGGGGGGGGGGGGTGACACCAGTTTCTACCGCATCGGGTGACGCCAGCCTTAGCAACGCCACTGGCCTGGCCTAACCGGATCAGGGGTGTGGATTAGCTGGACCTGGAGGCGGGGTTTTAAGTTAGTCTTTTGAGGGTGGACACATTGTGGCAGGGGGCGTGTCTGGGCTCCTTCCTGCAAGAGTGACGCCCTTCTGGGCACCTTACTGGCTCATTTGCATACCAAATAAACTGGATTTTCAGAGGATAAAAACATCTATTGCTGGAACAAAGGCAGATCTTGAAATAAGGTACTAAGTGCTATTAGGCCATGGCTTTACTTCAATAGTGATTATCTTGGTGACAGATTTCCTTTAAAGCTCACCTACAGCATTGAAGAAAAATGGCTGGGCTGTTCTGGAAACCTGGAGTAAAACTGTGTATGTGGAGGCTGGAGGACCTGCAAGCTTCTATTGGCTGATAAGGGTCATGTGACCAAGCTTTTATTGGCTAATGCATTTTTTTGGAATATCTCAGGAGAACTGAGACTTGGTGTAAAACCTTCCCGGACACCTGATATACCTGTGTGCCAAATTTCGTGATTGTAAATGCGACGGTGCGGATTCCTTTAGCGGACATACATACACACATACATTCAGCTTTATATATTAGATATAAAGACGTCTTACAGCATATGCCTATATAGCAACTCTAAAAAATTTGGCTAAAATAAAAAATATTTTCCCCTTATGAATGCCATGCTTTTCCCCAATGAATAGGATGGTATAGACTGAGCCTATAGACTGACTGTGCAGATATCCATCTTCTGCTTATTTCTTAGCACAGACAAAAACTGCATTGTAGCCTGCAGTGATCCTCCTCATCTGCCAAGCATAGATTTTGCCCTATTCCCCTGCTGCTCAGACCTCAGATGTCTCAGCAGGATCTAGCGATGTATGGAACAATGGCTTAAAGACTGCAGAAGTAAATCATTTGGGCCTAGACTAAAATGACACATTTATCGTTTAGAGTAGGCTTTGCAACTGGGCATTAGCACAAAACAGAAGATAATCAACATGATAAAGTCCGTGGACAAAATGCGAACACTTTTCTTATGGTAGAGGTAAGAGGACCAAGTAACAAATACTTGTTTTGTCTTCTTACCTATTGTCTATAAGCCGGGTATCACAGTAAAATGGAAGATTAAAGACATAAGAGGTGGTGACTAGTGTTGGGAGAGCATGTTCGGACGAATACCGCGTGTGCTTGAGCGCGATGCTCGAGTCTCCTCCCCGCATGTTTGTTGATTGCTACGCAGCTAATAAACGTGCAGGTAAGTACTGTCATTCACTGTAATGCCGTAGCCATGTTGGCTGCTGGCATTACAGTGATTGGCTGGTGGGGACGCGTCATCGGGTGCTATATAGATAACACGTGTTCGGCTCAGTAATAGTCAGGGAGAGCTGGAGAAGAGAAGGGAGAGATAGTGTAGGGATTAAAATAGCAATATTTTAGTTTTTATACTTGTTATAGACCCAAAAGTCCTTTAAAGAACTATTGTGTGTGGCAGCAATATATATTTTTAGGGCAACCTACACTAAATTGCTAAAACTTGTTAGAGAACCAAAAGTCCTTTTAAGGACTACAGTTGTATCTGGCAGCAATATATATTTTTAGCGCAACCTGCGCTAAATAGCTTGCAATTGTTTGACCGCTGCAGACAGCGACATTATCTGCGCTACATCTCCTGTCTAACGTGTGCGCAGCCTAAAAATATCCGTAAACGGTGTTCGCTGCGGACAGTGACATTTATTCAGTGTAATTTTTTATTAGGCGGTGGTAACAGCGACATTACTTGCGCTATACCTTCTGTAAAATGTTTGTGCAACCTAAAAATCAGTGACATTAATTCAGTGTATTTTTTTATTAGGCAGTGGTGACAGCGACCTTACTTGCGCCATTTAATATGCGCAAGGCGAGCACTAAGGGACAGGGAAGTGCCGTGCTGCTGATGGTGCACGCAGAGGCCGTAGCCCTGGGCGCGGTGAAACTGTGCCTGCTGCCAGAGCACAAGAAACACACTTATCCACGATACCTAGCTTCATGTCCCAGTTTGCAGGGCGGCGCAAGACACCACTCTCAAAGTCAAACCAGTGCGACGAGGTGGTCGGTTGGATTGCAGCAGATAATGCTTCCAGTCGGTTAAGCATCACCCTGTCTTCCACAAAGTGCAGTCTCAGTAGCCAAGAGTCTGGTCAACAGAATCCTCACCCTGATCCTCCTTCCACCCACCATGGAGAGTCTTGGCAAACAACTGATCCCACACTCAGATATTCCGAGGAGCTGTTTTCATCGCCATTCCTTAATTTGGGCCTCTCGCCAAGCCCGCTTGAAGAGGGACATGAGGAGATCTTGTGCCCTGATTCCCAAACTCTGGAGCATCCACAGTCAGAAGAAGATGACGGTGGGGAATGGCAATTAGTGTTTCACGAGGTGGATGATGATGATGAGACACAGTTGCCAATAAATCAACCGCAATTAGAGTCTCAAGAGGTTCATGATGTGGATGAGACACAGTTGTCAATAACTGAGGTTGTTGTTAGGTTAACAAGTCAGGAGGATGACCAGAGTGAGGAAGTGGAAGAGAAGGTGCTGGACGATGAAGTCACTGACCCAACCTGGGAAGTTGGCAAGCCAAGTGAGGACAGCAGTACAGAGGGGGAGGGATCCGCAGCACCACAAAAGGCTGGAAGAGGCAATGGGGTGGCAAAAGGGAGAAGGCGGGCCACGCCAAACAGCCTGCAACTGTTCCCCGGAGCACCCCCTTGCGCAAATCTCCCTCGCCAAGGGGTAGGTGTTCCGCAGTCTGGTGCTTTTTTTAGGAAAGAATTATCATTTTCAACCTGTGCCGTACCAAAATGAGCAGGGGCGTGAACAATAGCAATCTCACCACCACAGCATGTAAATCATGGTTTGTAGAGTGAAACTAAATCGCACCTCCTCATTCCTATACTATTGACTACTGTATGTAATAAGCAGCATTTCTTATGATAAAACATGGCTATACAGCGGTTATATCAATCATTTGCTGTGCACTATTAAGAGGCATTAGTATACAGTTTGATCAAAGAGCATAGGCCCACTTACCGCGACAAGGTTGCCTCTTGTTAAGTGGGAACCTACTCTAACCGTAGCGCAGTGCCGTGTGGCGACCACCGCGTCTCCACACTGCTCCAGCAGGCAATGGGATCCAGCAGCCAACCAGTTACCCCGCTGTACAGCGGAGCCACCTAGGCCTCGGATCCCACAGCTCCACCAGCACAGCACAGAAACAGCGACGGCCGCCATCCAGCGCCGCATGTGAACTGGTGCTAAAGGATCACCTGTTCACAGCTTCTCAGGAACTCCAACTGAGATGTGGTAGGAATTAAAACCCTGTGCAGACTACTGCTAATTTAAGTGAAGAGCACCTGTGCCACATGGGGAGGAGTGCTGACTTAGTATGGGGGAGAAAGACTATAGAGCATTTAAATCATGGTTTGTAGAGTGAAACTAAATCGCACCTCCTCATTCCTATACTATTAACTACTGTATGTAATAAGCAGCATTTCTTATGATAAAACATGGCTATACAGCGGTTATATCAATCATTTGCTGTGCACTATTAAGAGGCATTAGTATACAGTTTGATCAAAGAGCATAGGCCCACTTACCGCGACAAGGTTGCCTCTTGTTAAGTGGGAACCTACTCTAACCGTAGCGCAGTGCCGTGTGGCGACCACCGCGTCTCCACACTGCTCCAGCAGGCAATGGGATCCAGCAGCCAACCAGTTACCCCGCTGTACAGCGGAGCCACCTAGGCCTCGGATCTCACAGCTCCACCAGCACAGCGCAGAAACAGAGACGGCCGCCATCCAGCGCCGCATGTGAACTGGTGCTAAAGGATCACCTGTTCACAGCTTCTCAGGAACTCCAACTGAGAGGTGGCTCCGCTGTACAGCGGGGTAACTGGTTGGCTGCTGGATCCCATTGCCTGCTGGAGCAGTGTGGAGACGCGGTGGTCGCCACATGGCACTGCGCTACGGTTAGAGTAGGTTCCCACTTAACAAGAGGCAACCTTGTCGCGGTAAGTGGGCCTATGCTCTTTGATCAAACTGTATACTAATGCCTCTTAATAGTGCACAGCAAATGATTGATATAACCGCTGTATAGCCATGTTTTATCATAAGAAATGCTGCTTATTACATACAGTAGTCAATAGTATAGGAATGAGGAGGTGCGACTTAGTTTCACTCTACAAACCATGATTTAAATGCTCTATAGTCTTTTCTCCCCCATACTAAGTCAGCACTCCTCCCCATGTGGCACAGGTGCTCTTTACTTAAATTAGCAGTAGTCTGCACAGGGTTTTAATTCCTACCACATCTCAGTTGGAGTTCCTGAGAAGCTGTGAACAGGTGATCCTTTAGCACCAGTTCACATGCGGCGCTGGATGGCGGCCGTCGCTGTTTCTGTGCTGTGCTGGTGGAGCTGTGGGATCCGAGGCCTAGGTGGCTCCGCTGTACAGCGGGGTAACTGGTTGGCTGCTGGATCCCATTGCCTGCTGGAGCAGTATGGAAACGCGGTGGTCGCCACATGGCACTGCGCTACGGTTAGAGTAGGTTCCCACTTAACAAGAGGCAACCTTGTCGCGGTAAGTGGGCCTATGCTCTTTGATCAAACTGTATACTAATGCCTCTTAATAGTGCACAGCAAATGATTGATATAACCGCTGTATAGCCATGTTTTATCATAAGAAATGCTGCTTATTACATACAGTAGTCAATAGTATAGGAATGAGGAGGTGCGACTTAGTTTCACTCTACAAACCATGATCACCACCACAGCATGATCTGGCACATAGCATCAAAGAACCCTAATAGGTTGGCCAAACGCCTGGATCCACAAACAGTGTCTGCAGTTCATACCACTGCCTCATCTTCCCCTGTGTTACGTGTTGGCCAATCCCCTGTCCAAGATGCAGGCCCAGATACCTCCCGCCATGCACCTGGACCTTCGCAAGCACCATCAGCTAGCACATCCACTTCTGTGTCCCAGTGCAGCATACAGATGTCTATACTCCAGGCCTTTGAACGAAAGTGCAAATACCCAGCCACCCATCCACAGACCATAGCACTAAATGCGCACCTCTTCAAATTGCTGGCCTTGGAAATGTTGCCATTTAGGCTTGTGGACACTGAGGCTTTCCGCAGCTTGATGGCGGCGGCTGTCCCACGGTACTCTGTCCCCAGCCGCCAATATTTTTCACGGAGTGCAGTCCCAGCCTTACACCAGCATGTGTCCCGTAACATCACCCGTGCCCTGACCAACGCAGTTATTGGGAAGGTCCACTTAACGACGGACACATGGACAAGTGCTTTTGGCCAGAGACACTACATTTCCCTGACGGCACACTGGGTGAACGTTGTGGAGGCCGGGAGCGAGTCGTGGGATGGCACAGGTGCTACCGATGCCAAGGATTGTGGGCCCTACTTCCATCAGGATTTCTTCCGCCACCTACGTTAGTGGCTGCAACCTCCCCTTCTCCTCCTCCGCCTCCTCCTCCACTTCCACCTATGAATTATCATCTTTCAGCACCAGTCAGCCATCAGTCAGTAGCTGGAAGCAGTGTAGCACTGCAGTGGGAAAGCGGCAACAGGCTGCGCTTAAACTGATTTGCTTAGGTGACAAAGACTGAGCTGTGTGCTCTTGCCACTCAACCTACAACCAGGCATGGTTGTGTCTGATAATGTCCGTAATTTGGTGGCTGCTTTGGAGCTCGACAAGCTCACACACATACCATGCCTAGCCCACTTGTTCAACCTAGTGGTTCAGCGGTTTCTCAAAACCTACCCCAATTTGCCCGAGCTACTGGTGAATGTGCACCGCGTGTGTGCCAATTTCTGCAAGTCATCGACAGCTTCAGCCGGTGTGGCAACGCTGCAGCAGTGTTTGAAATTGCCAGCTCACCAATTGTTGTACGACATGAGCACGTGCTGGAACTCCACGTTCCACATGTTGGCCAGGCTTTGTGAGCAGCGAAGGGCAGTAGTGGAATACCAGCTGCAACATGGTCATCGCCTTTCCAGTCAGCTTCCGCTCTTCACAAGCGACGATTGGGCATTGATGTCTGACTTCTGTGAGGTTTTACACAACTTTGAGGAATCAACACAGATGGTGAGTGGCGATAACGCTATTATCAGCGTAACCATCCCACTTCTGTGTCTACTCAAACGCTCACTGCTCACAATTAAGGGGGACGCTTTGCATGTGGAAGAGGTGGAAATGGGGGAAGAAAGTACACAGGGTGATAGCCAGACCACCCTCAGTTCATCTTCTCAGGGCGAATTGGATGATGATGAGGAAGAGGAGCTGAAGACAGTTGCCTACGCTACAGAGAGTAGTACCCACGGAAGTTTTATTCCATCTGTTCAGCTTGGATGGGTAAAAGAGGTGGAAGAGGATGAGGAGATTGAGAGTGATCCTCCTGATGAGGACAGCGGTCTTGTCTGTTGGGACTTTGGCACACATACAGTGAGGAACAAAAGTATTTGAACACCCTGTGATTTTGCAAGTGTCCCACTTAGAAATCATGGAGGGGTCTGAAATTCACTTTGGAGGTGCATTCCCACTATGGGAGACAGAATTTAAAAAAACTATTCAGGAAATCACATTGTATGATTTTTAAAGAATTTATTTGTTTTGCACTGCTGAACATAAGTATTTGAACACCTGAGAAACAGCAAGAATTCTGGCTTTCAAAGACCTGTTACTGTGCCTTTAAAAAATCCACCTCTACTCCACTCATTAATCTAACTTAGTAGCACCTGTCTGAGCTCTTTAAAGACCCCTGTCCACCCCACAGTCTGTCAGACGCCAACTACTACCATGGGCAAGACCAAAGAGCTGTCAAAAGACACCAGAGACAAAGTTGTGGACCTCCACAAGGCTGGAAAGGGCTACGGGGCAATTGCCAAGCAGCTTGGTGAAAATAGATCAACCATTGGAGCATTTGTTAGAAAATGAAAGAGGCAAAAGACGACTGTCAGTCTCCCATGGACTGGGGCTCCATGCAATATCTCACCTCGTGGGGTATCACTGATGATAAGAAAGGTGAGGAATCAGCCCAGAACTACAAGGGAGGAGCTGGTCAATGACATGAAGAGAGCTGGGACCACTGTTTCAAAGGTCACTGTCGGTAGAACACTATGCCGTCATGGTTTCAAATCATGCATTGCACGGAAGGTTTCCCTGCTCAAGTCATCACATGTCCAAGCCCGTCTGAAGTTTGCCAATAGCCATCTGGATGATCCAGAGGAGGCATGGGAGAAAGTCATGTGGTCTGATGAGACCAAAGTCAAACTTTTTGGTCTAAACTTCACTCGTCGTGTTTGGAGGAAAAAGGATGAGTTCCATCCCAAGAACACCATCCCTACTGTGAAGCATGGGGGTGGTAACATCATGCTTTGGGGTTGCTTTTCTGCAAAGGGGACAGGACGACTGCAATGTATTAAGGAGAGGATGAATGGGCCATTTATTGTGAGATTTTAAGCAACAACCTCCTTCCCTCAGCAGATCATTGAAGATGGGTCGTGGCTGGGTCTTCCAACATGACAAGGACCAGAAGCACACAGCCAGGATAACCAAGGAGTGGCTCTGTAAGAAGCATATCAAGAAGCCTAGCCAGTCTCCAGACCTAAATCCAATAGAACATCTTTGGAGGGAGCTGAAACTCAGTGTTGCTCAGCGAAAGCCACGAAACCTGACAGATCTAGAGGAGATCATTGTGGAGGAGTGGGCCAAAATCCCTGTTGCAGTGTGTGCAAACCTGGTCAAGAACTACAGGAAACGTTTGACCTCTGTGATTGCAAACAAAGGCTTCTTTACCAAATATTAACACTGATTTTCTCAGGTGTTCAAATACTTATGTTCAGCAGTGCAAGACAAATAAATTCTTAAAAAATCATACAATGTGATTTCCTGATTTTTTTTAATTTATTCTGTCTCTCAGAGTGGGAATGCACCTACAATGTGAATTTCAGACCCCTCCATGATTTCTAAGTGGGAGAACTTGCAAAATCGCAGGGTGTTCAAATATTTCTGTTCCTCACTGTAGCTGACTTTATGTTAGGCTGCCTTTCCCGTGACCACTGGGAACTGGTTGTTCACCCTTCTCGACCCCCGCTACAAAGAGAACTTCTCATCTCTCATTCCTGTGGTAGAGACGATGAGCAAAATGGTGCAATACCAGAAGGTCCTTGTGGAAAAATTGCTCCAAAAATTTCCAGCTGACAACGCTGGCTGCAGACAGAGTACGTAGTTCCTTGGCCAACCGAGGAGGGGAGACGAGGGGAACACACAACAGTACAACAGAGGCAGGGCAACACTCTCCAAGGCCTGGGACAGTTTTTGACACCCCACCAGCACCCTCAATCTGATGCACGGCCTAGTGTCACAAGGAGGGAAAAATTTTGGAAGATGGTGAAGGAGTACATAGAAGACCATGTCAGCGTCCTCAGTGATCCCTGTGTGCCTTACAACTATTGGGTGTCCAAGCTGGACATGTGGCACGAACTGGCGCTCTACGCCTTGGAGGTGCTGGCCTGCCCCGCCACCAGTGTTTTGTCAGAGCGTGTATTTAGTGCTGCTGGGGGCATAATAACTGATAAGTGCATTTGCCTGTCAACTGAAAATGCTAACCGGTTGACTCTTATAAAAATGAACAAGGCCTGGATTGCCCCCTGACTTCTCTACTCCACCAGAGGAAAGCGGCTGAACATAAAGGCACTCTAAATGTGGCTTTTTTGGTGTATTGAATACACTGTATTCCCATGCACCCCTTCCACCACTAAAAAGGGTATATGGCTCCCTTTTCTCATCCTCCTCCTCCATCATATTAACATGCTTATTAGGTTGCCCTCGCTCCTAATGTTTTAGAGGGTCAGCTCAGCAGCGGGCCCTCACCCATAATGTATTGAGGGTCACCAGCAGGCCCTCGTTAATGATGAACTGGCCAAGAATCGGCTAGTCTAATACAGGCCTGAGCCTAATAATAAGCACCAGGACCTCTTCTTGCTAAGCACAGTTCACTTTTCTGCAGTTAGCTCACTGTCATCATAGGAAAGATTAGATTACAGATAGACAGATAACACCTATATACATATAGATAACAGGAGCCACCATTCACTATAGTTAATATAACAGCTTATCTACTCCTTCCTGACCTCTGCACAGGTCACAGAGCATGCCTAGAAAACTCACCCAAATAAGTAAATGAGGTCCTCTTCTGCCAATTGTGTCTATGGCCCATGGTGGCTGTTGAAAAGCATATCTCTAAATGCTTTTAACAGCTCAGGCAAGATGGCCGCCTCCATAATCATGTTCACAAAATCAAATAAAAAATCTGAAAATAAACTAATTCGGAGACTAAAAATAAATTAGAAAAAAAGAATACATGTCGCTCTCTCGTTTTAACTGGAAGAAAAAAAAAAATATGACACTTTCCCATGGAATGAAAGTACCTGCAGGAACTGTTATACAATATAAATACAAGAATGTACCAACACTCCAATGCTCTGGTGGTCCCTGCTGGACTTTGATCTGGTGGTCTCTGCCGGACACATGATTACTGCAGCCAATCATTGGCCTTAGGCTACTTTCACACTAGCGTTCAGAGCGGATCCGTCTGATGTTTCATCAGACGGATCCGCTCCTATAATGCAGACGTTTGCATCCGTTCAGAACGGATCCGTCTGCATAATAACTTAGAAAAATTTCTAAGTGTGAAAGTAGCCTGAGCGGATCCGTTCAGACTTTACATTGAAAGTCAATGGGGGACGGATCCGCTTGAAGATTGAGCCATATGGTGTCATCTTCAAGCGGATCCATCCCCATTGACTTCCATTATAAGTCTGGACGGATCCGCTCGCCTCCGCACGGCCAGGCGGACACCCGAACGCTGCAAGCAGCGTTCAGGTGTCCGCTCGCTGAGTGGAGCGGAGGCTGAACGCTGCCAGACTGATGCATTCTCAGCGGATCTGCGTCCACTCAGAATGCATTAGGGCTGGACGGCTGCGTTCGGGGCCGCTTGTGAGCCCCTTCAAACGGAGCTCACGAGCGGACACCTGAACGCAGGTGTGAAAGCAGCCTTAGTGGTCATGTGCTAGCATCTCCACTGAGGCCAGTGCTTGACTGTAGCGGTCATGTGTATGAATCGGATGTCACTGTTGCATAAAAAGTAAACAAAGTCCAGGGGGACCACCAGAGCATCACCAGATTTGACAGGTAAGAAATAGGGCCACATTTCCAGATTGTACTGTCTTATCAAATGTTCGGATGTGTACAACTGTGTACTTATAGACTATTTTTATAAACAGATATAATTGATGACTTTTCAGTCTCCTTCTTAACCCAACTTCATATAAAATAGTTACAACTACTAAAAATGATTATTAAAAAGGTATGATTTTTTAAAGTGATGTTTATAAAGGTTTTGTATATGTTTTACCTTTCCTAAAGCAGGGCACTCCAGCTGCTGTGAAACTACAACTCCCAGCATGCACACTTAGGGCTATATTACACAGCCCCATTAAGCAGGCGATTGTCAAGAAGGAAGCGTTCCTTCCCCGCATTGCCTGCTCGCTACATGCAGTGATCTCCTCCACAGTATGGGGTGAAGCGATCGTTATGCCATGGCTCCCCATGCTGTCTAGATGTTTGCCGTCAGCAGATCATGATTAGACATAACGATCTGCTAACGACAAACAATGATTTTTAAACATGGTGAAAGATCCTGATTGTCTGATGAACAAGCTCGTTCATTGGGTAATCGGTGGCAGTATAACACTGCCAGATCATCGCTAACTGCCGTTCCTATGAACGGCAGTTAGCAATGATTGGCCCGACAATCGCCTGGTGCAATACAGGCTTTAGGGTCCATTCACACGTCCGCAATTTGGGTCCGCATCTGTTCCGCAATTTACACTCTGTCAGTGACCAGAAACATTCTTATTTACATCCAGAGGCTGAAAAATTTCTCAGACCTAACAGTGACTTAAGGACAATATTAATTTAATGGCTATAAATATATGTAAAACTCCCCTACTAGCGATAAGAAAATTTATTTGGGTCTGATTCAGCCGAATTGCCCTCCGATTTGATTCAGATCAACTTTATCCAGAAAGTGCTTTAACTACTTGGAAAAAGTCTCTTCCTTTCTCTTTATCTCTCTGTCTCTGTATCACTCTCTTGCCTATCCCTCTCTCTCTATTCCTCTCTCCCAATGACTGACACAAAATGGTACAATCAGAACTTATCAGGTTGAATTTCTGTATGTTAGAGTCTCTATACACTACAAATATCCCAAGATTATGACCGGTGTCTGGTGATGGCATAACCCCTGAAAGCTAAAGAATACATTTAATAAAGAACAAAAAGAAGCATGTGGACTAAGGGTACTTTCACACTTGCGTTGTGAGGATCCGGCAGGCAGTTCTGTAGCCGGAACTGCCTGCCGGATCCGAAAGTCCGTATGCCAATGGATATCATTTGTAGACAGATACAGATGCGGATCCGTCTGACAAATGCATTGAAATTCCGGATCCGTGTCTCCGGATCCGGTATTTATTTTTTTCACATTTTTAAAGGTCTCCGGTACACTTGGTACCTATTTTCTCCAGCCAAATACCGTAAAGGGACTGAACTGAAGACATCCTGATGCATACTGAACGGATTGCTCTCCATTCAGAATGTATTAGGATAAAACTGAAGCGTTTTTTTCCGGTATTGAACCCCTGTAACGGAACTTAATACCGGAAAAGAATAACGCTAGTGTGAAAGTACCCTAAGGAGAACATAATGTTTACTGACAAGTGCCAGAGAAGCAAAAAAAAAAGTATAAAGCTATGAAGAACAGCTTGGAAACAGCCTTTTGAAGAGCTTGAGCCGAATGCATGACAGTCTTGTGATGTTAATAAATACCAATGCCCACAGTTTTCACTCCCTAGAGAATATAGCTCTTATATTACCAGAGGGTGTAGATAGCAAACATGGTTCAAAAAGACAAACATATCAGTTACTGTGCTAAAGAAGAACCCCCCCCCCCCCTCAATTAGAGATACACGTCTCACCCTATTCATTTGAACAGAGCCAACTATTCACATAGAGAAGAGGTTCCAACAAAAGAAAACTGTGTAGATTAAACTTGCAAATAGGAAAGACAGCATTTGAACTAACGCAAGTCTTAATGTTTAGCAGAAACAAACAAGGTAAGATTGAGAGATAATATCACGGCAATATGCATGTGCCCCGTTACTGAACATGAACAATTTCACACACTAAACAGGGAATTTAGAGGAAAAACCGGTGATTGCGAAAAAAGATAAAAAATAAATGAGATTGTTTTCACTTCGATAATATGATTCCATTACTGTTTGAGATTTCAGAACTTTTCTTTCAGTAAAATTCACATATTTCCACATATAATGTGTCACTGTATCACAGTGGCTGATGATGGATGATAAATACTGTACATCCTTAGCCTGTCTAGTCTAGTTTATGCCACCTGTTAGCTGGCTTAGCTTACCCCGAAAATGGATCCACATGCCCTGAAAATCTGTCTCAATGCATCAAGATTCAGTACACCAAAAACATTAGACCAACTCAAAGATAGTTTAATCTGCACCAATTTTATGCTCCATAAATGAATTTAAAAGGTAGACAATACCTGGGCATGTCCACATTCTAGTTTAGAACCAGATAATGTTGAGGATGTCTGAAAAAGTCATTCTGAATAATAAATGTATCTAAAATGAGGTGTGCCAGAGATTTAGTGCAAACAATGCCAAGAAAGTTGAGCGTTTATCATAGTAAATGTGGTCCATCCTTTTTATAAATTGCTAAATTCATCCCAGATTTTCCCTATGACACTACATAAGCATGCAGTTGAGCCTGCTCTTTACTTCCATCCAGCTAAATTCTGATCAAATCAATAGATTTGATCAGAATTCAACAAATCAGTGTTCAGCAGAGAAGTTATCAGAAATCTTGTCTGAAGGATTTAGCACTGAACAGCATTCTGCAGCTTGCTATGTATTGGAACACATGGAAGCTGCTGAAGCCAAACACTTGACAAAACATCTTAATAAAACCAATTGAAAAATGTTTTTACTACTGTACATAATTGGTGCGTTAAAAATGCGTTATCAAAGGTGTATATAGCCTAGGGTATGATCCAACAGAAAAATTTCAGTAGAATATTATTTACCACCATATCTAGTAATAATTTAGTAATAGACAGTAGAGATTACACACCCATCTCACTTGAAAAACTAAAATAACATGCTGGAAATGGCTATTACATAAACTGTAAGGTGCTTTCTGATAAATACAACCCAATTTAAAATAAAAAAAAGGAAGACATTTTGGATAACATCATACATCAATAAACCATTGCAGTAAAAAAATAAAAAAAATGCATAAAAAGTGTTATAACAAAACAAACCATTGTTGATCAACCCATCAGCTTTCAGCTCTCTATTTTTTTTTACAGCTCAATTGGATATAAAAGCAGTAATCTGATTGATTTCTATGGGCCACCCTTTTTTTTACAACACTGTTTATGCATAATCTAATGTTAAGAATCCAATTTTCTTTTCAGCCATAGTCTGATGTGTGTGAGCACCTTAATTCCAAAGGAAGGTTAAAGATCATGTTGTAAAATTCATTGAGAGAGAAGGGATGCAAATGAGCTCTCAACAAGCTCTGCCTCTAATGCCACCAGATGTAAGGCAACTATCCTATAAGTCAATGTTTAAAATGCATGAAAGCTTTAGAGAGGCGGAGGTGACAACAATCCAGTTACCCTAAGGGATCTTACAGGTTGGTAAAATCATGTATTTATTTTGTGGTTTATCCCTCAGTTATTAGTGTAAGGTTTAGACATGAAATTAGATTATAGAAATTACCATATTTGTGGCACTATAAGGCATACCTGACCATAAGACGCAGCCCAGATTTAGACAACTGGAAATGAGAAAATAAATATTTTCTACAAATTTATTGGAGAGGTCAATGTCACTATTTTTAATGGTCTATAGTAGAGGGGGTAAATTATTTACAGTCAGCTCCTGTTAACCCATCGCTGACATAGTTTTCACCTACTCAACAGAACCTATTTTTGCAAATCTGATCTTATCCGAGCCATTCTGAGAATATTTTCTCATGTCACATCATACTTCATGTAAGTGGCATTTGAGTCAATATGTTTTAACTTTATTTATAAAAATAATTTAAAATTTACAGAAAATTTTGAAATATTCGCTATTTTATAAATTTTTATTTCTCTGCTCTTAAAGTGGTTGTGCAGCTATATATACTGTGTGTATATATATATATATATATATATATATATATATATATATATTGATGACCTATCCTCAGGAGGCTCTGGGGTGAAATAATAAAAGAAACCCCTGTAATACCACAAATAGCTTGTTTGATATTCCTATTAATGTATACTCTTTTCATGTCAATTTTATCACAGGTAATCTAATAGTGTAATAAAACTATTACAAACATAATAATAGATCTGTTGTGCGTTCTCGGAAAGAATTAGTCTTGTGTCATTTATTCCTATCAGGTGGATTATCTAAACATACACATCATAAGAGAGTTTACCTACTACCAAGACCTAAAGACCTTCACCGGTTGAGTGAACACATCAGTCAATTTTACCACAGGCGTTTGTAAAGGGATGCCAGCCTTGTCATTGTGCACCGACTACAAAGTAACAATGAATTATCAACAAGAAAGGGATATTGGATCTCAAAAGAATAAGCAACACTCCTTTGATTTATAGCTTTTGAAGGTGTCCTGCTACATGTCACAAAGCCACACTGCTGGGCTGTTCCACTGTGCACATTGGGATATCCTACCACCAGCCATTTCATTCTAAACAGGGAAAGGGTGGAGAAGTTTGGTTTTCTCTTAATGGCTCAGTGGTTTTAAATAGTATTTTTTATAGACTTCAGGATATACCTACAAGAAGGAAAGCTCATTATAGGGAGAGTTTCCTAAAGTACCATGAAGGAAAGTACTTGAGATCATTCATGCATGCAATTCATATTGGTTGTCAAGTGTACAGTGGCTTATTTGCTGGGAGGACCATGCTATTAAACAATTAATATCAGTTCAAATAAGTGTAGCTGTTAGATTATTTGATGCTATTTCACAGTTCACGCACATTTGGGGATGAAATATCTATGATTTTTTTAGGTGGGGTCCAAATATATATAATATATGTATTTACTTCTTCTAACATTGCTCGTTTAGTTTTCCATTAGTGCTTGGCTCCTATTCTCAGCTACAATAAGGTTGAACACTTAGCTTTAAGCTCCCCAATCACACAATATAGACTGCTAGGATGTTTTGGATTAAAATTAAGGACTATTCTAGTTTGATACTGGATTAGCAGAACTACAACATACTTTGAAGCAAGATTAGCAGTTTTATTCATAAGGTGGATCTAGACGAACCAACAATCATCCAGATTATCGGGAAAGACCATTCCTGTGAACGCTAGTTTCCGACAATCTGCCCGTGTAAATGTGCCACCGATTATCTGATGAATGAGGTGGCACGATCCCTATAGCGATCAGTCATCCTCATACTGTGAAGGAGATCGCTGCATGTCAATCGACCGGCAATCGGCTGTTTCATTGTCCTGTCTAAACCCACCTTTACTTTATCAGACAATTAATACGGCTTTCCCTTTCTCATTTTACTCCCCTCATTACCATGCTGTGAAAACACTGTAAATAAAATGTCGAGTTAAACAATTAGAAGCTATGTAGATATCAAAGGGGCTTTCCCATCTCAGACAATGGGGGCATATCGCTAGGATATGCCCTCATTGTCTGATTGCTGCGCTCCCATTCATTTCTATGGGGATTCTGAAAATAGCCGAGAGTGCTGCTTGGTTATTTTCGGCAGACCAATAGGAACAATTGGTAGTGGCCGGACCCAGCACTGTCGGCCACCACTTTGCAGGCTTCATTTTACAGATGGGTGCCGGTCCCACAGGTGGGACCTGCACCTATCAGACAGTGGGGGCATATCCTAGCAGTATGCCCCCATTGTCTGAGATGGGAATACCCCTTTAACACATAGCATGTTTTTTTTTATTATTATTATTGCATTTCTTTCAAAGAATTCCAATATCAACCACATCAGCCCTGATAAAAAGTAACTGGTTACAGCACTTTCAGCTGCAATGATGGCAATAAAGTGTATCATATGGTATACTGTAATTATTATCCAGGCTGTTATTTAAAAGATTAGGTCAGAACAGAACAGCTGAAATTCAAACACATGAATGGGTTTTCATACATGGACAGCGTGTTTGAAGTCCTGCCATAGCACCCATATGAGCCTTGGCCTAATCTAAATTTTAAAGAGGACCTGTCACCTCTTCTGGCGTCTGCTTTAGTAACTACCTGCATTCTCCATATTAACCACTTCACATCTGGGCCATTTTCCCCGTTCCTGACCAGGCCTAATTTTGCAAATCTGACATATGTCACTTTATGTGGTAATAGCTTTGGAACGCTTTTATTTATCCAAGCCATTCAGAGATTGTTTTCTCGTGACACATTGTACTTCATGATAGTCATAAATTTGAGTCACTATATTTCACCTTTATTTACAGTACAGACCAAAAGTTTGGACACACCTTCTCATTCAAAGAGTTTTCTACTATGAAGGCATCAAAACTATGAATTAACACATGTGGAATTATATACATAACAAACAAGTGTGAAACAACTGAAAATATGTCATATTCTAGGTTCTTCAAAGTAGCCACCTTTTGCTTTGATTACTGCTTTGCACACTCTTGGCATTCTCTTGATGAGCTTCAAGAGGTAGTCCCCTGAAATGGTCTTCCAACAGTCTTGAAGGAGTTCCCAGAGATGCTTAGCACTTTTTGGCCCTTTTGCCTTCACTCTGCTGTCCAGCTCACCCCAAACCATCTCGACTGGGTTCAGGTCCGGTGACTGTGGAGGCCAGGTCATCTGGCGCAGCACCCCATCACTCTCCTTCATGGTCAAATAGCCATTACTTTCAAAGTTTTCCCAATTTTTCAGCTGACTGACTGACCTTCATTTCTTAAAGTAATGATGGCCACTCGTTTTTCTTTACTTAGCTGCTTTTTCTTGCCATAATACAAATTCTAACAGTCTATTCAGTAGGACTATCAGCTGTGTATCCACCTGACTTCTCCTCAACGCAACTGATGGTCCCAACCCCATTTATAAGGCAAGAAATCCCACTTATTAAACCTGACAGGACACACCTGTGAAGTGAAAACCATTTCAGGGGACTACCTCTTGAAGCTCATCAAGAGAATGCCAAGAGTGTGCAAAGCAGTAATCAAAGCTACTTTGGCTACTTTGAAGAACCTAGAATATGACATATTTTCAGTTGTTTCACACTTGTTTGCTATGTATATAATTCCACATGTGTTAATTCATAGTTTTGATGCCTTCAGTGCGAATCTACAATTTTCATAGTCATGAAAATAAAGAAAACTCTTTGAATGAGAAGGTGTGTCCAAACTTTAGGTCTGTACTGTATATATATGAAAAAATCCCAAATTTACCAAAAATGTAGAAAAATTTGCAATTTTCAAACTTTCAATTTCTCTGCTTTTAAAACAGAAAGTGATACCTCATAAAATATTTATTACTTAACATTCCCCATATGTCTTCTTTATGTTGGCATCAATTTGTAAATGTAATTTTATTTTTTTAGGACGTTAGAAGGCTTAGAATTTTAGAAGCAATTCTTAAAATTGTTAAGAAAATTGCCGAAACCCACTTTTTAAGGACCAGTTCTGGTCTGAAGTCACTTTGTGGGGCTTACATAGTGGATACCCCCATAAATGACCCCATTGTAGAAACTACACCCCTCAAGTTACTTTAAAATGATTTTACAAACTTTGTTAACCCTTTAGGTGTTCCACAAGAATTAAAGGAAAATGGAGATCAAATTTTTAAATGGACTCAACATTACTTTTTGCATACTTTCAGTCCTGTGACATCACTAATTTATTCCTGTACTGGCCACCTGCATGTGACATAATTACATGTATGTGTTTTTTCTTCCTATGATGTGAGGTCACAAATACATGGTGAACTGTTTCATATATGCTGTTCCTATGTTATCCTGTGTGCTATCACCCTGTGCATTATCCCTG
Organism: Bufo bufo; assembly: GCF_905171765.1. Taxonomy (NCBI): domain Eukaryota; kingdom Metazoa; phylum Chordata; class Amphibia; order Anura; family Bufonidae; genus Bufo; species Bufo bufo. Next base: position 564,758,918 of record NC_053390.1, read on the forward strand.
ATCTGCGACACTGTTTTATATAATTTCTGTGTTTCAGCATCACTGAGAAGTTAAAGGGAAGGGACACTGACAGGCCCAAAAAGCATATTTAGGTATATATATGACAGTACAGGACTTATAAAGTGTATTAGAATCATCTAAGTATCCCCCCTGTCCACCTTATAAATACAGTAAAATTAAGTTTTATAACCTGCTTGAATCGTGTTCAATCTGCCCAAGGGGCGGCGTTTCATCTCAACTTGCGCCCAGCCAGCCTCGCCACAACTGCCGTTTGAAGCGCCGCCCAGCTCATCAATATTCACTTCGCTGGGCGGCTACTCTGAAGCGCTGCTCTGAACTGTGCCCGGCACATGCGCATAAGGCAGAGGCTGCATCGGCCTCTGAGAATCAGACTGTGCGCAGGCGCGATGCGATCCCGGCCAGTGAGGGTGCCGGGCGCATGCGCTGAAGATGGCCGGGGACACTAGTAGCCGCCCAGCGAAGTGAATATTAATGAGCTGGGCGGCGCTTCAAACGGCAGTTGTGGCGAGGCTGGCTGGGCGCAAGTTGAGATGAAACGCTGCCCCCTGTATTTATAAGGTGGACAGGGGGGATACTTAGATGATTCTAATACACTTTATAAGACCTGTACTGTCATATATATACCTAAATATGCTTTTTGGGCCTGTCAGTGTCCCTTTAAGCTTGTTCTGTGACATCACTGTGTTTATTAACTTGTACTGACATCACTGTTTGTTATCTCTGCGCTGTGTCATCACTGTGTTTATTATCTCTGTGCTGTGATGATTGTGCCCAGTATTCCTGTGCTGTGACATTGACCACTTAATTGTCCTTGGGCAGTATACATCAATATACAATTTTTTCACTGTAGTTAAAACTCATACACCAGGTCATTAAGGGGAGCTGAGGAAGCACCCCATACTGTCACTGGTGTGATCTTGATTTAGCTAAGGGTATTTTCACACTTGCGGCAGAGGATTCCGGCAGGCAGTTCCATCGCCGGTGTTCCATGATATTTCCCCTACCTGTGAAATTTTCCTACCCTCGTCACTTCCTGTTGTGATGCGGCCGCACTGGACATGACGTTCCCAGCTTTGGAAGGAGGTGTGCCGCGCCGCACAGGTGCACAACGACGGGGTAGGGACATTTCACACCAGAGTTGGGGAGAAGGGGCCACCTAATGCGCTTGCGCATTACCTCTCAGCTGGCTCCAGATGATCAGACACCGCGCGTGCGCAGTAAGTGGTAGGGAGATTTAACAGAACAAATGGCCATCAGATCTCCCTACCCCCACACTGCGCAGGCGCGGTGATCAGAGGGATGTTCGGTATAAGAGATCTCCCTGTCCACTGGTGCGCATGCACGGTGTATCTCGACAGGAGTAGTTAGCCGCGCTTGCGCACTGGCCCATAATTTTTCCCTACCCTCTAACCGCTGGTGAAGCTTCCGGCGCATGCGCAGTGTCAGCCGGTGTCTAGCTGAGAGGTAAGGTGCAAGCGCATTAGGTGGCCCCTTCTCCCCAACTTTGGTGTGAAATTTCCCTACCCCGTCCTTGCACGGCGCGGTACACCTCCTTCCCAAGCTGGGAACGTCATATCCGGTGCGGCCGCATCACAACAGGAAGTGTTGAAGGTAGGGAAATTTCACGGGTAGGTAGGCACACCGGAACTGCTTGCCTGATCCGTCAAAACTTATGCAAACTGATGGCATTTGTCAGACGGATCAGGGTCCTGATCCATATGACAAATGCATTGAAATGCCGGATCTGTCTCTCCGGTGTCATCCGGAAAAACGTATTTAGCATTTATTTTTTTTCACATTTTTTGCCGAATCCGTTTTTCCGGAACACTCAGGGACGGATTCGGCATTAATGCATTTTAGTGGGAAAAAGTGTTCTGGAATTTTGGACGGAGATAAAACCGCAGCATGCTGCGGTATAATCTCCGTCCTGAAAAGTCAAAAAGACTGAACTGAAGACATCCTAATGCATCCTGAACGGATTTCTCTCCATTCAGAATGCATGGGGATATGCCTGATCAGTTCTTTTCCGGTATTGAGCCCCTAGGACAGAACTCAATTCTGGAAAAGAATAACGCTAGTGTGAAAGTACCCTAACTCCAGCTTTATAAAATAGGTGTTACCTTTTATTATAATCTTACCCTCTAATGATAATAACATGACTCCTCACCTTACCCAAATTGTGCACAGCACACGCTGAAAAGTAATCTGCAAAACAAGGAGCGTGTCCTTTAAAATGTCATTACATGGAGCATTCCCTTATCTGGGTACAACCTATTGCATTCCTCCTGAGCTTCCCAGTTCTAGATGGCAGACAGTGCTAATTGGTATTGTGATTACTGCCATGGTGGTTGTCACCCAGCATCTACTAAGAGACAAAGATAACTCTGCAGATGTTGAAAATAATATTGCAATACTTCATATAAGGGGAGAACTACTGTTTATACTTCCAAGTATTTTCTTATTTTAGGAGAATATATCTTTGATAAAGTGCTGTTGAAGAAACAAAAAAAAACATAGGAAAATAGTTTTGGAAACCTATTTTTTAAGTCTAATTCATACAACATAATTTTTGTCCATGTGTTATTAGTGTGCACAACTGACTGCATACAGACTGCACAGGGTCCCATAGAAGTAAGAGGTGCTATTCACACCACCATTTTTTATCATGGAATGAGGGTCATTGCCCAGAACCTCAGAGCATGTCCTGTCTTGGGCTGTGTCTCATGGAACATGGGCCTAGAGACCATTGGTGACAATTGCCAGGTCTGTGTCCTTCACGGACAAACAGAAGTCACTCTGTATTAAAAATCATCCTTGTGTTGGGCAGTTTTCAATATGGACATGTAAAATAAGCACTTAAAGGGGTTTTCTCATCTCAGACAATGGGGGCATATCTCTCACCTATATCGAGAACGAAGCCCCGAAAGTGAAGTAGAGTGCACTGTGCATGCGCAGCCGCCCTCCATTCATTTCTATGGGGTCGTCAAAAATAGCCGAGCGCTGGCTCAGCTATTGCTGTCTGCCCCATAGAAATGAATGGGAGGGTGGGCCCTGCATGCACGGCACACTCCCATTCACTTCTATGGGAGAGGTGGGGATTAGCTCTTGGTGGTGGACGGACCCCGGGAAATCTGGGGTCCTCCATCCACAGTGCTCCCCGCTCCGTTCTCGATATAGGTGCGGGTCCCAGCGGTGGGACCCGCACCTATCAGACAATGGGGGCATATCCTAGCGATATGCCCCATTGTCTAAGATGGGAATACCACTTTAAGCATCAGAATGTTGTTTTTAATGTCAAATATCTATTAGTTTGTTGCTTCATGGCCTATAAGAACATGTCGATTCCAAAATTCCCTCATCCAAACAACAAGCTGAAGTGATTCCTTATTATCACTAGGTCACACGGTCAAGTGCAGCTTGGTCAGGAAGGCTTGGGGTTAATAATGATCTGGTGACCTGTTCACTAGCCTCTTTCACACAGTCTGACACCATAGCAACAAGGGTCATTAACTTGTCGCAATCTTGTCACCACCATGATAAACCCTAATAGGTCAACAAAAGAAAAACATAAAACAAAATTTTTATCTTAGTCGATCTTTTACACAAAGTAATTTCTCGGAAACATGAGTCTTGCTAGAGACAGCAATCATCTCAAATGAATAAAATGTGGACAGTGGGGGATCTTATTCAAACATTTAAAAGATGATAGAAAAATGGCAGACACATAATCACAACATTTGACCTTTTTAATTTTCAGGAGAAAAACGGTGAACAGAATATGATTATAAGGCAAGCAGACAGTAGAAAACTACTCCTGTTCAGGATAATTAGATGATGTGCGGTCCCAGCATACACAGGAATCTGAAAGAAGTATGGAGACTGCTAGCACAGATGGGGATATTCTAGGTAATAACAAAAGATGGATATGATCTTACATTACATGTTTTAAAAAGGGGTTATCTGACCCCAAAGTAATATTAATTATGGTCCTGAAAATGATTAGCATAAAGGAAAAAAGTCACTCACCTATTCCCTGTAATCTGTCCATTGTCACGTGTACCACTGCAGCCATTCACTGGCCTCACCAGTAATGTGTTCCCACGAGTCACATGACTGCGGAGTCCAATCCACAGGGGGAAAACTCCACACTGGAACAGATCGACGGTGAATAGGCCTGTTTTTTTTTTTGCTTTCAGGACCATAGTTAACATTACATTCAGGTCAGACAACCCCTTTAAACTTTTTCCCTAACCCCTTAAAGCAAGTTGATGTACATGTAAGCAGGAGGTAAAATCATTTCGGCTGCCTTAGATACAGCTGCGCTCCAGTGCTATCAAACAGGATCCAAAACTCCAATCACAGACGTATGACCTTTAAAGTAGTGCAATGCATGTGAATAATGATACTGACAAACAATATGGACTCCCCTTCTCACGTCCCTGTCAGCCACAGCATTGCAATTACCAACAGTCCTGGGCCTAGTAAAGGACTCCAAGGCTGTCATGCATTTAAGAAGTTTAATAGCGGTTAAATGTTACTTTGTAGCAGCTGTGAAGGGTATTGCAGTTTTATCTTCAGAGTATCTTCAATACCCTGCACAGATACTACAAAGCAGACTGTGTGCGGTATAAGCAATGAAGAGGCCGCTGTGGTCACCCAAGCACCGCAGTCTCTTCAGTGTGCTGAGAATTGGACCCAAATCTGTCCGATACCAATGGCCAGAATAAATATAAACTCTAATAAGACTACAATTCAAAAAAGTATAAATAGAGTAAACAAACGAAATAATACAATTATTAAATAATTAATTTTATAAAATAAATATTACAGAAAAACTTTAAGGTATACAGTGAATAACATAAAAAAATTAACATGATGAAAAAACTGCGAAAATAAAAACTGCATGTTTTAATTAAGTAAAATCTAGAACAGATAGGTCAAAAATTAAGACTTTGTATTCTTAAAAATAAAACATCCATTGCCAACTGAATGTGGAGAAGCAAATATGAAAAAAAGTCCTTAAGGGCAATTGTCACGAGCCTTAAAGCGGTATTCCAGCTTTTTCATGTTGATGACCTATTCAGCAGATAGGTCATTGATAGGGATGAGCGAACCCGAACTGTATAGTTCGGGTTCGTACCGAATTTTGGGGTGTCCGCGACACGGACCCGAACCCGAACATTTTCGTAAAAGTCCGGGTTCGGGTTCGGTGTTCGGCGCTTTCTTGGCGCTTTTTGAAAGGCTGCAAAGCAGCCAATCAACAAGCGTCATACTACTTGGCCCAAAGGGCCATCACAGCCATGCCTTCTATTGGCATGGCTGTGATTGGCCAGTGCACCATGTGACCCAGCCTCTATTTAAGCTGGAGTCACGTAGCGCCGCACGTCACTCTGCTATGATCAGTATAGGGAGAGGTTGCAGCTGCGACGTTAGGGCGAGATTAGGCAGATTAACTCCTCTAAAAGACTTCATTCTGTGATCGATCTGCAGCTGTGGATCATTGAAGTACTATTATTGACTTGCTCGCTTTTTTGAGGCTGCCCAGAGCGTTTTTAGATCACTTTTTTTCTGGGGTGATCGGCGGCCATTTTGTGACTTGTGGTGCGCCAGCACGAACTATCACCAAGTGTATTTAACCATCGATAGTGTGGTTATTTTGTGCTATATCCTACATCAGCTGCAGGCTGAGCCTGTGTCACCCAAGTGTATTTAACCATCGATAGTGTGGTTATTTTGTGCTATATCCTACATCAGCTGCAGGCTGAGCCTGTGTCACCCAAGTGCATTTAACCATCAACAGTCTGATTATTTTTTGGCCATATACTACATCTGGTGCAGGCTGAGCCTGTGTCACCCAAGTGCATTTAACCATCAACAGTGTGGTTATTTTTTGGCCATATATTACATCAGGGGCAAGTTAAGCCTGTCACCCAGCGCCTAAAAAATAGACCTGACATTTCTATTCAACCAAATCTGTACTGTTTTAGCTGGTCAAGTTATTTGTATTGACCGTAAAAGCACACTTTTTTTTCTGGGTTGAAAAAGCATTCCCAAATTTGCCATTCTCAAAATAACTAGTTTCTGGTATTTGAGGCCTACTTGAAATCTATCCCAAAAAGAAAATCTTACATTGAAGGTATTGATAGTGTCATTCAGAAAAACCTAAGACACACGCTAGCGTGCTGATAGAAGTGTGATTCTGTGATTAAACCTATACCTGTCACACAGCGGGAAAAAAAAAACAGGTCTCACATCTCTATTCAACTAAATCTGCAGTGTTTTATCTGGTCAAGTTATTTGTAGTGACCGTAAAAGCAGACTTTTTGTTCTGGGTTGAAAAAGCATTCCCAAATTTGCCATTCTCAAAATAACTAGTTTCTGGTATTTGAGGCCTACTTGAAATCTATCCCAAAAAGAAAATCTTACATTGAAGGTATTGATAGTGTCATTCAGAAAAACCTAAGACACACGCTAGCGTGCTGATAGAAGTGTGATTCTGTGATTAAACCTATACCTGTCACACAGCGCAAAAAAAAACAGGTCTCACATCTCTATTCAACCAAATCTGCAGTGTTTTAGCTGGTCAAGTTATTTGTAGTGACCGTAAAAGCAGACTTTTTGTTCTGGGTTGAAAAAGCATTCCCAAATTTGCCATTCTCAAAATAACTAGTTTCTGGTATTTGAGGCCTACTTGAAATCTATCCCAAAAAGAAAATCTTACATTGAAGGTATTGATAGTGTCATTCAGAAAAACCTAAGACACACGCTAGCGTGCTGATAGAAGTGTGATTCTGTGATTAAACCTATACCTGTCACACAGCGCAAAAAAAAACAGGTCTCACATCTCTATTCAACCAAATCTGCACTGTTTTAGCTGGTCAAGTTATTTGTAGTGACCGTAAAAGCAGACTTTTTGTTCTGGGTTGAAAAAGCATTCCCAAATTTGCCATTCTCAAAATAACTAGTTTCTGGTATTTGAGGCCTACTTGAAATCTATCCCAAAAAGAAAATCTTACATTGAAGGTATTGATAGTGTCATTCAGAAAAACCTAAGACACACGCTAGCGTGCTGATAGAAGTGTGATTCTGTGATTAAACCTATACCTGTCACACAGCGCAAAAAAAAAACCAGGTCTCACATCTCTATTCAACCAAATCTGCACTGTTTTAGCTGGTCAAGTTATTTGTAGTGACCGTAAAAGCAGACTTTTTGTTCTGGGTTGAAAAAGCATTCCCAAATTTGCCATTCTCAAAATAACTAGTTTAAGACACACGCTAGCGTGCGGATAAAAGTGTGAATCTGTGATTAAACCTATACCTGTCACACAGCGCAAAAAAAAACAGGTCTCACATCTCTATTTAACCAAATCTGCACTGTTTTAGCTGGTCAAATTTGCCATTCTCAAAATTGTGGTGAACGGGAACAATGAGGAAAACATCTAATAAGGGACGCGGACGTGGACATGGTCGTGGTGGTGTTAGTGGACCCTCTGGTGCTGGGAGAGGACGTGGCCGTTCTACCACAGCCACACGTCCTAGTAAACCAACTACCTCAGGTCCCAGTAGCCAGCAGAATTTACAGCGATATTTGGTGGGGCCCAATGCCGTTCTAAGGATGGTAAGGCCTGAGCAGGTACAGGCATTAGTCAATTGGGTGGCCGACAGTGGATCCAGCACGTTCACATTATCTCCCACCCAGTCTTCTGCAGAAAGCGCACAGATGGCGCATGCAAACCAAGCCCATCGGTCTGTCACATAACCCCCATGCATATCAGGGAAACTGTCTGAGCCTCAAGTTATGTAGCAGTCTCTTATGCTGTTTGAAGACTCTGCTGCCAGGGTTTCCCAAGGGCATCCACCTAGCCCTTCCCCAGGGGTGGAAGAGATAGAATGCACTAACGCACAACCACTTATTTTTCCTGATGATGAGGACATGGGAATACCACCTCAGCACGTCTCTGATGAAACGAAACACAGGTGCCAACTGCTGCGTCTTTCTGCAGTGTGCAGACTGAACAGGAGGTCAGGGATCAAGACTGGGTGGAAGACGATGCAGGGGATGATGAGGTCCTAGACCCCACATGGAATGAAGGTCGTGCCACTGACTTTCACAGTTCGGAGGAAGAGGCAGTGGTGACACCGAGCCAACAGCGTAGCAAAAGAGGGAGCAGTGGGCAAAATCAGAACACCCGCCGCCAAGAGACTCCGCCTGCTACTGACCGCCGCCATCTGGGACCGAGCACCCCAAAGGCAGCTTCAAGGAGTTCCCTGGCATGGCACTTCTTCAAACAATGTGCTGACGACAAGACCCGAGTGGTTTGCACGCTGTGCCATCAGAGCCTGAAGCGAGGCATTAACGTTCTGAACCTTAGCACAACCTGCATGACCAGGCACCTGCATGCAAAGCATGAACTGCAGTGGAGTAAACACCTTAAAAACAAGGAACTCACTCAGGCTCCCCCTGCTACCTCTTCTGCTGCTGCCGCCTCGGCCTCTTCTGCTGCTGCCGCCTCGGCCTCTTCCTCCACCTCTGGAGGAACGTTGGCACCTGCCGCCCAGCAAACATGGGATGTACCACCAACACCACCACCTGCGTCACCAAGCATCTCAACCATGTCACAAGGCAGCGTTCAGCTCTCCATCTCACAAACATTTGAGAGAAAGCGTAAATTCCCACCTAGCCACCCTCGATCCCTGGCCCTGAATGCCAGCATTTCTAAACTACTGGCCTATGAAATGCTGTCATTTAGGCAGGTGGACACACACAGCTTCAAACAGCTCATGTCACTTGCTGTCCCACAGTATGTTGTTCCCAGCCGCCACTACTTCTCCAAGAGAGCCGTGCCTTCCCTGCACAACCAAGTGTCCGATAAAATCAAGTGTGCACTGCGCAACGCCATCTGTGGCAAGGTCCACCTAACCACAGATACGTGGACCAGTAAGCACGGCCAGGGACGCTATATCTCCCTAACTGCACACTGGGTAAATGTAGTGGCGGCTGGGCCCCAGGCGGAGAGCTGTTTGGCGCACGTCCTTCCGCCGCCAAGGATCGCAGGGCAACATTCTTTGCCTCCTGTCTCCTCCTCCTCCTACTCAGCTTCCTCCGTCTCTTCTTCCACCTGCTCATCCAGTCAGCCACACACCTTCACCACCAACTTCAGCACAGCCCGGGGTAAACGTCAGCAGGCCATTATGAAACTCATATGTTTGGGGGACAGGCCCCACACCGCGCAGGAGTTGTGGCGGGGTATAGAACAACAGACCGACGAGTGGTTGCTGCCGGTGAGCCTCAAGCCCGGCCTGGTGGTGTGCGATAATGGGCGAAATCTCGTTGCAGCTCTGGGACTAGCCGGTTTGACGCACATCCCTTGCCTGGCGCATGTGCTGAATTTGGTGGTGCAGAAGTTCATTCGCAACTACCCCGACATGTCAGAGCTGCTGCATAAAGTGCGGGCCGTCTGTTCGCGCTTCCGGCGTTCACACCCTGCCGCTGCTCGCCTGTCTGCGCTACAGCGTAACTTCGGCCTTCCCGCTCACCGCCTCATATGCGACGTACCCACCAGGTGGAACTCCACCTTGCATATGCTGGACAGACTGTGCGAGCAGCAGCAGGCCATAGTGGAGTTTCAGCTGCAGCACGCACGGGTCAGTCGCACTGCGGATCAGACACACTTCACCACCAATGACTGGGCCTCCATGCGAGACCTGTGTGCCCTGTTGCGTTGTTTCGAGTACTCCACCAACATGGCCAGTGGCGATGACGCCGTTATCAGCGTTACAATACCACTTCTATGTCTCCTTGAGAAAACACTTAGGGCGATGATGGAAGAGGAGGTGGCCCAGGAGGAAGAGGAGGAAGAGGGGTCATTTTTAGCACTTTCAGGCCAGTCTCTTCGAAGTGACTCAGAGGGAGGTTTTTTGCAACACCAGAGGCCAGGTACAAATGTGGCCAGACAGGGCCCACTACTGGAGGACGAGGAGGACAAGGATGAGGAGGAGGTGGAGGAGGATGAGGATGAAGCATGTTCACAGCGGGGTGGCACCCAAAGCAGCTCGGGCCCATCACTGGTGCGTGGCTGGGGGTAAAACACAGGACGATGACGATACGCCTCCCACAGAGGACAGCTTGTCCTTACCTCTGGGCAGCCTGGCACACATGAGCGACTACATGCTGCAGTGCCTGCGCAACGACAGCAGAGTTGCCCACATTTTAACGTGTGCGGACTACTGGGTTGCCACCCTGCTGGATCCCCGGTACAAAGACAATGTGCCCACCTTACTTCCTACACTGGAGCGTGATAGGAAGATGCGCGAGTACAAGCGCACGTTGGTAGACGCGCTACTGAGAGCATTCCCAAATGTCACAGGGGAACCAGTGGAAGCCCAAGGCGAAGGCAGAGGAGGAGCAAGAGGTCGCCAACGCAGCTGTGTCACGGCCAGCTCCTCTGAGGGCAGGGTTAGCATGGCAGAGATGTGGAAAAGTTTTGTCACCACGCCACAACTAACTGCACCACCACCTGATACTGAACGTGTTAGCAGGAGGCAACATTTCACTAACATGGTGGAACAGTACCTGTGCACACCCCTCCACGTACTGACTGATGGTTCGTCCCCATTCAACTTCTGGGTCTCCAAATTGTCCACGTGCCCAGAGCTAGCCTTTTATGCCTTGGAGGTGCTGGCCTGCCCGGCGGCCAGCGTTTTGTCTGAACGTGTATTCAGCACGGCAGGGGGCGTCATTACAGACAAACGCAGCCGCCTGTCTACAGCCAATGTGGACAAGCTGACGTTCATAAAAATGAACCAGGCATGGATCCCACAGGACCTGTCCATCCCTTGTGCAGATTAGATATTAACTACCTCCCCTTAACAATATATTATTCTACTCCAGGGCACTTCCTCATTCAATACTATTTTTAATTTCATTTTACCATTATATCGCGGGCAACCCAAAGTTGAATGAACCTCTCCTCTGTCTGGGTGCCGGGGCCTAAATGTGTGACAGTGGCCTGTTCCAGTGGTGGGTGACGTGAAGCCTGATTCTCTGCTATGACATGAAGACTTATTCTGTGCTGACATGAAGCCAGATTCTCTGTTACGCGACCTCTCTCCTCTGCCTGGGTGCCTGGGCCTAAATATGTGACAATGGCCTGTTCCAGTGGTGGGTGACGTGAAGCCTGATTCTCTGCTATGACATGAAGACAGATTCTGCGCTGACATAAGGCCAGATTCTCTGTTACGGGACCTCTCTCCTCTGCCTGGGTGCCTGGGCCTAAATATGTGACAGTGGCCTGTTCCAGTGGTGGGTGACGTGAAGCCTGATTCTCTGCTATGACATGAAGACAGATTCTGCGCTGACATAAGGCCAGATTCTCTGTTACGGGACCTCTCTCCTCTGCCTGGGTGCCTGGGCCTAAATATGTGACAGTGGCCTGTTCCAGTGGTGGGTGACGTGAAGCCTGATTCTCTGCTATGACATGAAGACAGATTCTGCGCTGACATAAGGCCAGATTCTCTGTTACGGGACCTCTCTCCTCTGCCTGGGTGCCTGGGCCTAAATATGTGACAGTGGCCTGTTCCAGTGGTGGGTGACGTGAAGCCTGATTCTCTGCTATGACATGAAGACAGATTCTGCGCTGACATAAGGCCAGATTCTCTGTTACGGGACCTCTCTCCTCTGCCTGGGTGCCTGGGCCTAAATGTGTGACAGTGGCCTGTTCCAGTGGTGGGTGACGTGAAGCCTGATTCTCTGCTATGACATGAAGACAGATTCTGCGCTGACATAAGGCCAGATTCTCTGTTACGGGACCGCTCTCCTCTGTCTGGGTGCCGGGGCCTAAATATGTGACAGTGGCCTGTTCCAGTGGTGGGTGACGTGAAGCCTGATTCTCTGCTATGACATGAAGACATAAGTATAAATTGATCAGAGCACCGAAACAGTTCAGGCTATGAAAAACACTCCAACTAGATAAGCAGACAATGGGCCCCAAAGGCAGGAGGGGGGAGTATAGTTATTTAAAATGTAACTTTTAATAAGGTCAAAAAATGTCAGACTAATAAAACTCACTACATAGATAAGACATACATACACAAGGACAACCAATAATGGTGCCTGGCTGGTATAGACAAAATTCTGTTCGTCCGGGGAGACGTGAACAGTCTTACCAGACCCTTTGTAGATAGTGATGGAGGTCCTTAGGTACAGGAGGCAGGAAGCGTTTCAATCAAGCATGTGGGGATGGTTGTGGTTGTAGAACCGCGTAGATGGAGCGATAGGAAGTGTCCTAAATGGCCCTGCCTCAGATGAAGGGGGCTATTATGCTGCTACCTATCTACACGGAGCACTCGCCTTGAGAAAGGCGACCCCGTCCGGTAGCCTGTCCCTATAGTGGACCTCACCCTAAAACTACAGGATAGATGCCAGTGGATAAGATGATGGAAATGCTTCCGGGGGTCTTCCGACGTGGCACGTTTCTGTCCGTGACTCTTCAGGAAAGACTGCAGGAAGACAGTAAGTGAAGGCCGCAGGTATCTGGGCCTGTGGCTCATTGACACACTGGGGATAAAGGAGACAAGCTAAAAAGCTTGTGTTCTGCTATCCTGGTGTAGGATGCAGTAATGCACTGGAGGGATAGTCCTGTGCTTGGCGGTCCGGGGGACACAGTGGTCTCAGGCTACAGAAACCCTTCTGGTTTGGGGTAAAAATGCAGTGAACCAGCCGCACTGCGACTATCCCTCCAGTGCATTACTGCATCCTACACCAGGATAGCAGAACACAAGCTTTTTAACTTGTCTCCTTTATCCCCAGTGTGTCATTGAGCCACAGGCCAGATACCTGCGGCCTTCCACTTACTGTCTTCCTGCAGTCTTTCCCTGAAGAGTCACGGGACAGAAACGTGCCACGTCGGAAGACCCCGGAAGCATTCCCATCATCTTATCCACTGGCATCTATCCGTAGTTGTAGGGTGAGGTCACTATAGGGACAGGCTACCGGACGGGGTCGCCTTTCTCAAGGCGAGTGCTCCGTGTAGATAGGTAGAGCAGCATAATAGCCCCCTTCATCTGAGGCAGGCCATTTAGGACACTTCCTATCGCTCCATCTACGCGGTTCTACAACCACAACCATCCCCACATGGCTTGATTGAAAACGCTTCCTGCCTCCTGTACCTAAGGACCTCCATCACTATCTACAAAGGGTCTGGTAAGACTGTTCACGTCTCCCCGGACGGAACAGAATTTTGTCTATACCAGCCAGGCACCATTATTGGTTGTCCTTGTGTATGTATGTTTATCTATGTAGTGAGTTTTATTAGTCTGACATTTTTTGACCTTATTAAAAGTTACATTTTAAATAACTATACTCCCCCTCCTGCCTTTGGGGCCCATGTCTGCGCTGACATAAGGCCAGATTCTCTGTTACGGGACCCGCTCTCCTCTTCTGGGTGCCGGGGCCTAAATATGTGACAGTGGCCTCTTCCAGTGGTGGGTGACATGAAGCCAGATTCTCTGCTATGGCATGAAGAGACTGATTCTCTGCTGACATGAAGCCAGATTCTTTGGCTATGGGACCTCTGTCCAATTGATATTGGGTCATTTTTATTTTTTTTATTTTTATTTTAATTCATTTCCTATCCACATTTGTTTGCAGGGGATTTACCTACATGTTGCTGCCTTTTGCAGCCCTCTAGCTCTTTCCTGGGGCTGTTTTACAGCCTTTTTAGTGCCCAAAAGTTCGGGTCCCATTGACTTCAATAGGGTTCGGGACGAAGTTCGGTTCGGGTTCGGATCCCGAACCGAACATTTCGGGAAGTTCGGCCGAACTTCTCGAACCGAACCATCCAGGTGTTCGCTCAACTCTAGTCATTGACATTAGATCAGTAGAAGGCCGGCTCCATCCACAGTGGACTGTGCTGGTGTACTGCAGCTCAGCTCCTATTCAAGTGAGTGGGAGTGGAGCTGCAGTACGCCAGTGTGCCCAATCCACAGAGGACAGTGCCTTCTGCTTTTGGCTTTGTCTACTATTGTCAGTGTCAACTTAGGCTACTTTCACAACTCGCGTTTGGTGCGGATCCTGCATGGATCTGCACAGACGGATCGTTCAGATAATATAACGTCTGCATCCGTTCAGAGCAGATTCGTTTGTATTTTCTGTAACATAGCCAAAACTGATCCGTCCCCATTGACTACATTGTGTGTCAGGGAGCCGTTTACCTCCGCATCGTCAGGCGGACACCAAAAAGCGGCAAGCAGCGTTTTTGGTGTCCGCCTCCAAAGTGGAATGGAGACTGAACTGATGCAAACTGATGCATTCTGAGCGGATCCTTTCAGAATGCATTAGGGCAAAACTGATCCGTTTTGGACCGTTTGTGAGAGCCCTGAATGGATCTCGCAAACGGAAAGCCAAAACGCCAGTTTGTGAAAGTAGCCTTACTCACCTATTATTGTTGGGCTAAATGGCACATCACTTTGTAGCATTTTATGGATAAGCCTCACAGCGGAGCTGCAGTTTCTGGTGCTGGTTTGTGTCCTGAATCAGCTGATCTGTGAGGGGCGTCAGTATCAGACCCCCAGAGCACAGGTCACCAATATCAAAAAGCTGCAATACTCTTTAAAGGGTTAAGGAAACAGATCTAGAAATATATCTTCATTTTTCCCCAAGTCATGACAAAAAATATGATTATAAATACCAGGAAATTCCACATGGCAGTTTTAAAAATAGGATGTGTGTAGCTTTAAAGTTGTCAGGTAAAAGAAAGAAAGAAATAAAGGAAACAAATATCTCTTTTTATGGAGAAAACAGGATTTTATGGAGATGAATCAGAATCAATTTCTTTAGCGAGACAACAAAGTGACTACATATTCCCAAGACAATATAAAAAATTTTTAAAAAAAATCTAGAACTAAAAATTGGAGCACCTTATGTGTTTAAAAATGGGTCCAGGATCAATAGTACTTTCTTTTTTTTTCCTTTATATTTTTTTAGAGGCCTTTTAACATTCTATGCTCTACAGTAACTTTGTTAAGTGTTGAGCGAATAGAGCTTCATCTCCTAGATCCGAGGTCGATTTGTTCAAAACTTAGTTTGAATGCTGTACAGAGATTCGTCTCCGTACAGCATTAAAATGTATGGTCTCCAATGAGAGAAATTTGCTATTCCCTATAGATGCAGCCACCTGATGCATCTATAATATTAAACTGGGTGGTTTATTAAATAATCTACCTAGGTTTTAATATGATCACATAGGCTGGTTGAGATGCTGTATGTTGCATATCTGTATGTAGTGCAGTCAGTCTACTATACCATGAACAACGTGTGCAGGTGGTGGGTTACTAGAGGCCCATGCTGGCTCAAGGCCCATTAAGGATTCACCTTCTCCCAAGCCTGAGTTTCACGAGGGGATGCAGCCATTGATCTTTCTTAATTTGCCTTTATCAGGTCTGTTATACACACACTTGCAATGATGAGGGGCTCCCAGAATCAATCTCAAGAAGCAATCATCTTAACAAAGAAGTTATCCAGAGATTGATGCTGGGAGTCATGCTGAAGAAAGATCTTTGTTTCGGTTACTGTGCATCACTGCTAGCCTTCTAAGAAAGTAACAGTAAGTTATCAGTGGCTGAGAAGCAATTCAATTGTTACAGCCATATTGTGGCAGGGTTTTTGTCACGTTAGCTATAATAGCACTTGCAATTAATGTAAAAATGCTGATATCAGAGAAAACACAGGTAAAAAAATGTATTCTATTCTGTAACTGATGATTTCCTTATACAGTATATGTCCATTTACATAAAATTCCATCTGGATTTTGGCAGTATGGTGACTTAGTGGTTACCAGTCCTGGTTAGAAAACTAGGATCCTGAGTTCAAATCTGATGAAGGACACTCCAAAAACATCCTGAAAGGCTACATGGTGACCTTTGATATTGGCCCTTGTGTGTTTGAGATAGGGTGAAGTTAGATGTGACCTCCACTGGGACAGGGACTGATGGACTGTTGAATAACATATGTTGAAGCAACAACAGAAATAGATAAAAATATGAATGATGTCCATTTTGTACCAATAACAACCGGCATTTTTTTATGACTTATTTAATGCACTCTACTATTTTTGTAGAATACCACTTGGTTAGCTCTAAATAGGGACACAAATTGCTATATACATCTCAGGAGAACATTTAACAATAGATAAAGAAGAAAAATACCTTATAGCTCAATCTAATATTTAGAGATCTAAGAATATTGTGCTGATTAAAGTAAAACAAAAAGCATAGTACTTGTACAAAAAGTTGGATCATCAGTATGTGTCAGCAGCTCTTCTGAACACTGGTTGGTGACCATGTTGGTCTTCATAGCACAATGGAGACCCAGCACTGTCATATTCTGACTGATTCTTCTATTGTTAGGTCCAAACATAAAAATGCTGCACAGGAAAAAAAAAAAAAAAGAAATTGTTCATTAGGCAGTGCAAAGACTTGGAAGCATGGAGAACCGAACATTGATTATAAATTACATTTATTATGGGAACATGTACTGTAAAACAGAGATGCTAATATGAATGCTTTTCCCAAGGTTAAAACAAACATAAAAAAAAGGTGAATTGGCCTTCAACAGATCTTGCATTAAAATCATTTTTAATTAAACCAAACAACTAAAGTATATTTTAGTGTAAATGAGCAAGACATATAAAATGCAATACAAACAGTATAATATAAATTTTCAGATTCAGTCTTCCATCCAAGAAAATGGCAGTTTGTTTTGTCCATGCTTGACCACAGAAAATGACACAGAGCACAACCCAAACAAGAGTGAGACCAGTATAACTTTTCTTGTTTACCTTACTTACTTGAGTCAAGAACCCTGGGAGTCATAATTTGTGTTCTGCAGGTAAGAGGTATATCATAAGGGCTTGCTAACTTTTCAATTTGCATGTGAGTTGACTCAAAAGTTGTATCCACGAATAAGAAAAGAAACAAAGTCCCTTTATGCAATGCAGGTCTTGTATTGTTCCACAAATAGCCTGTTGATGAACGTGAGATGGCAAAGCCATCTTCATTAGGCGGAATTTAATAGCAAATCAAAGTTCTAGTGGAGAATAGACTGATCTAACTTTAGCCTCCCCTGGGTTCTGCTGAAAGATTAGAGGGAGAAAGAGCAGTGCTTGGGTAAGTTGAATGTATCGTATTATTTTTCACTAATAGGTACTTTTGTTATAACCCATGAGAATGATTTAACCCTATGTAACATTGGGAAGCGTGGCAGTGAGTTGTCTTTTGTATTCATGTTTTTTCCACCCTTTGCAAGAGTCTGGTGACAGAAACAATGTTTTTCACAGTGCTGATAGTAAACATGGGATTACTTTCTGATATACAGACAGAAGATAGAAAGATAAACCTTTCCATATATCATTCTAGCTAAGGTCCACCACACAGTAAAGGAGGCCAGAAGAATAGCATAACATGTTTGAGATGTGTTACATGAGCAATTGACGGCAACCACATTTTTTAGTGATGTTTCTATTTTATTGGCAGGAGAAAGGTAGGGCCATTACAAAATGAGGGAAAGTGTGTTTGATTCACGTTGTAACTTAAAGGCGGGTTTTAGACAGGCCGACAGAGCGGTTCCTTCCCGACATTAGGCTGCATGTTTAGTGAAGAAGACAACTGCATTTACATGTAGCCGTCTCCTTTACAGTATGAGGATGAGGAATTGCTATAGCAATCCTTCATTCCCATACAGAATCATTGTTTCTAGGCAGTAGATCGCTATTTAGACAGCACCATCTGCTTCCCAGAAACAATGATTGGTGGTGCCTGCGCGGAGTGACAGGATCACCCAATGAACAAGTGTTTTACCTCGTTCATTGGGTGATCAGCTTCACTTTAGATGGCCAGATTATAAGTAACAAGTCTTTGCGGTATGGTCATTCATGATAATTTGAACAATTATTGGTTAAATTAAATCCACCTTAAGATAGAAATATACAGTTGCACTTTCAAAATGAGACTTTGCTTTGAAGGTCATGTGATCATTGTCAACCTTGTATCTTGAATTTTCTTTTTACCTTGTATTAATTTAATCACATTGCTTGCGGTGGCTTAGGAAAGTCTTTACCTCCTGGATGATCTGCAAAGACTGCGGGATGACAACTTTCTACAATCTACAATCAATGAATGCTTTCATGTTCTGAGAATACTGCCATCAATATATTGGACTTGACTAGCTTGAATTTACTAAGAATGATAATAAGAATCATCTAGAAGTTAGTGTCCATATTGTTGGAATTAGCTTTGACTAGGTTTTCTTTTATTCTATGTCGTAGACTCCTTATAACATGAATGCCAACAATTTAAGTATAAAAATACAAGCAGAAATTTAGCCCCTGCCTATAGAAAACCCAGTAATATACTTCTTTATTTTTTCCACATATCACAAAATTAATCTGAACTCTCATTGTTATGGGTAATTGATGCCATTTTCTGTTTCATACAAGATGAAAATTAGATAAAATGTCTTTGGGTCATAGCAGAACCTCATCTGGAAAACAAATTTTTGAAAAGCATATGAAATAAAGTAGTAATCATGTCAGTGATCATATAGACGAGAACTACAGTCGGTATATACCTGCAAAAAACAAAGTGCGCATGACCTAGATTTTAGACTGTTAAAAGGAAGTGTTTTTCCATAGACCAGAAAAATATAATCTTTATTTTATTGTTTATTTTTTTTGCATTTATATTTACATTTGAATAATGCTATGAAATAAACGGCAAAAGTAAATGAACATGATAGAAAGGTAAATACTGAATATTGCTCTGGCTAAGGCTACTTTGACACTTGTGGCAGTGTGATCCGGCAAGCAGGATGCTACGGTTTTCTCTTTTGCCT
Organism: Bufo bufo; assembly: GCF_905171765.1. Classification (NCBI taxonomy): domain Eukaryota; kingdom Metazoa; phylum Chordata; class Amphibia; order Anura; family Bufonidae; genus Bufo; species Bufo bufo. Next base: position 564,777,825 of record NC_053390.1, read on the forward strand.
GATCAGTCAAAAAGACTGAACTGAAGACATCCGATGCATCCCGAACGGATTACTCTCCATTCAGAATGCATGGGGATTATCCCTGATCAGTTATTTTCCGGTATAGAGCCCCTGTGACGGAACTCTATGCCGGAAAAGAAAAACGCTAGTGTGAAAGTACCCTAAAACTGTCTCCTTACTAGCACTTGCAGCTAAATTGCTAAATTTTACATACAAAAAAGCAATACATCAATAAAATATTACTTTTCTTACTCCATTTAAATACACAGGGAGACATTTATCATAACCTGCATGCCAGACATCTGGCATCAAAATTAAGAAGTTTAGTACACATCATGATTGTCTAAAATGTTGCAACCATTGGGGGGGGGGTTTAGAGCCCCATTCAACACTTTTCCATAAGGTAGTGTGTGGTTTCCCTCTGGTAGATAGGGTAAGCGGGCGCAAGTACAGACGCAAAAAACAAGTTCTTAGCTCAAAACGTCAGTGTTAATTCACACTTGAGGCAATTGCACAAAGCAGCACGTAACTTTGCAGTTCTTGGTGTTAATTCACATACAATGGAAAGTTCATATAACACAAGTCACCTTGCTGGCAGTTTTGCCTCCAGTAGTCCACAGCAGGCTTTAGGGGGCCTGTTTCCCCAGTGTGCAGCTCTCAGCCTCCAGCACGGAACAAAGCCTCAGATCCCAAAAACAGAGACATCTCTGCTGAGCCCAGCTGCCTATTTAAGGACAGCCAGGTGCTGCAAAACCCGGACCACCACTTAAACTCCGGTCCGGTATTTGACCTCCCTGGCTGGAAACCAGCCCAGTTGCACATGCTGGGCTGGCCGGGATCCCACGCCTGCACACTGCCACTACGATGCCCCAATCACTTTAACTACTGCGCTGTCGAAAGGCGCGAAACCCGCGGCAGGGGGCATTCGCTGGTGCATGCGCAGTAGTTAAAGCAATGACTTGCCCACAATGGGCATCACAGTGCGCATGCCCCGGCTCAGCATGGCAGTGCGCAGGTGCGGGATCCCGGCCGTACTCAAGGATGATGCAAGGGAATAGGAGGGCGGGATAGGCAGAGGCTGGGGCGGGGAAACAATGAAAAAAGGAAGAGCAGCCTGGGCTCCAACACAGTGAACGTCTCATTTGCATATGAATTAAACTTCGTTTTTCACGCTTCTGCAAGTGTAAAGAAAAAGACATAGGTACTATTACATTCATATATAGGTGTGCTATAGGACAATGTAAGCCACTGTATATGGCCATATGGAGGTGACAGACTCCTTTAAGATTGGAAGGAGATGTAGATAGGTTATCAATATCAGATTGGCGAGGGTTCCGACTCCCGACACCCCTGCCGATCAGTTGTCTGAAGAGACTGCATTGCTTGCACAAGTGCTGCTTTCTCTCACTGTATTACAACTCTGCCATCCCATTAACATCCATAGGATGACTCATTCCTGTTCAAGTGAATAGGATGGAGCTGTCCCATTGATGTGAATGGAATGGCGGAGGTGTAATTACCTCTGTCACCGCTCTCGTTGCGACAGCGAGCAGGTAAAACGCTGCCTTGTCTTCAGACAGCTGACTGGGGCATCAGGCCCATCCATCTGATATTGATGACCTATCCTGACATAGGTTGTCAATATAAAAAAGCAGACAACCCTTTAATTTGTATGCTACCATTTGCAAACTATTTGTATATGCTTTTTAACTCCAATTTATACAAAATGAAAACGAGCATTTAGACAACAGTCAATGCTCAGAAATCAGATAAATTTACAAAAGCAAATATTCTGACAAAGTATAAAATTATCAGAATTTACTCTTACTGAAATGACCTTTTTCCTGCTTCAATTTCTTTTAATAAAATCTCCTCCATGTTACCAAAATATAAAGTTTTTAAAATTAATGCAATATAGATTTTATCCTAAACTTCCCACATTCATCATGTGTTTTCAGAAACATTTGCCATGTCTACAAAGTGCCACTTAGTCCTGTGATGAAACACCTAATCATTGATGGCTACTGGAAGGGATATTAGCAAACAGACATCTATTAGTCACAGCCAAAAGGCACACAGCCACACACACGTTATTTACTGATACACGATGCCTTCCATTCTTCTGCACATACATACAGGACTGACACCTTTTCATGTACAGGTGGCAAAGCAACTGTGCAAACAAAAGTGAGATAATGTATCAAGTATGTGACCTATGGACAGTAGGCATGTATACATGTATAATCTTAATGTAGCTAATTATTATACACTAGTAATAATTAAGGGTGAAGGTAAAATGTAGTTCATAGGACCGATTTTGGGGAGGCTAAAATAAGAGGGGGTGGGGTATCAAACCATATACACCAGCACCTGTCTAGAAGGATCAAACAAGCAAAAGAAAGGGAAAGGAAAGATACATGTTAACTGATCTTCATGGGCTATAGAAGGTCCCAGTAGTGCCGATAGGCATCCGCTACATGCTTTTTTATTTCCAACTTCCTTTCAAACAAGTCATCAAGTTAAAAGAAAAAGCTATTGTGGATGAGTATATCAATGCAGCGACGGCTGTATGATTGTTAACAGCACACTTGCTCTTTTATCGCTGCTTTATGAGGATATATGATAGCAATGCCATCGTAACCAAGTAGTCAGAACGGAAATTGTATCACATCCTAATGGGGCATATATTCATATTATGCTTGGGTTACTTTTAAACATCAGATGAATGATGTTTAAACTAGCAATTGAAAGCAATTTGCTAATTATCATTCTTACAACACACTAGGATAGTATTGTATCAGCACACACTTACAAAACATAAAGGCGGAGATTTATCAAAACTGGTGTAAATGGAAACTGGCTTAGTTGCCCATAGCAACCAAATGCCACCTATCATTTTTTAAAGGAAGTTCTGAAAAATAAAAGATGGAATCTGATTGGTCGCTATGGACAACTAAGCCAGTTCTACTTTATACCAGTTTTGATAAATCTACCCCAATGTACTTATAAAAGTAGTACATGGAAGTCTAGCCTAGTAGCTAGTCAGAATCCAGTTATAATTTTTCTACTTCAGGTCAACAAATTATTGGTTGGTATGGAATACCTCAATAGTCTTTGAACTAGTTTTGATAAGAGTCCTATTATTTGTATGGGTTGTATCGTAGCCTTTCTAATTCCCAGGCAGCATTTATCTAATAATATACAATGCTATAGCCAACTGTACTGTAGATTTGCACAGTGAAACGGTACATACCATGTGGCTCCATGATTAAACAGTCCAAGATTACATTAAAGTGTAACTACCGTTCTATTTTTTATTTGTGTAACGTATAGGGGCAGTAATGCCCATTTTGAGCCTTAGAAACGCTCCTCTGTCTTCTGTTTACATAACTGTGTAGACTGGCTCAACACTGACTGTGTTATTGTCATGCACTGCCCTGTGAGAGGCCTGAGAAGATCTGACAGACTTGCTACAACGTGAGTCTATCTGACAAATTGTTCTGTTTCTCTTTGTTGTGGTTTTGGGCAGGATCCCACCTTCCCACAGGTTCTGCTCATTAGCTATTTAGTGGTGCTAATATGTACAGTTACACAGGGAGAAACATCCTATGTCTCTCCTGTGTGCTGCCTGTCAGTACTTCCCCCACTGGATCCTGCTCTCCTTCACACTGGCTGACATCTCAGCCAGCTAAAGGAGGGGGGGTTGATTTAACCCTTCATATCTCAGGCTATGTATCAGCTAGAGATGTAATCCTGGTTTATTTGAAAGCAGACAATCTAAGTGTCAAGACTTCCCGTCACATCCCTATGCCAGGGCTGTATCGGGAGGGTTGTCATGCCAAACTGACAGGCCCTGGCAGCTGGACCTGTCAGTGTGACTGGAAGTCAAACCAATCAGGTTTCTGGCTCTATGTCCCTATCATCATTGCCTGTGATTGTGTTTGTTTTTCAGGGCTTTATACTGTGGAACTAACTACTAACCTCTCTGGTAACAGACTTCGGCTTGTTTTTTTTAAATATCCTTGTGGGTGCTGTTCTTGCTTATGTCTACTCTCCTGGTAATCAACTCTAGTCTGTCTCTCTGGATTTAAGCTTTAGTGTACTGCAAAAATATTGGCCTCTGGTTTCTTCTCTGACACTTTCCAAATCACAAATGGAACTCGTCAGGGGTGTCCGCTGTCACCCTTGGTTTTGTTTTAGTTATGGAACCTCTTGCGTAAATTTTCTGCATTAATCTGCAAATTTCAGGAGTCAAAGTAGGTACACATCATTGGCCTATATGCGGATTATGTAGTTCTCACTTACCAATCCTACTGATTCTCTTGCAGCATCCTACCATCTACTGGAGCGCTTTTCGACAGTCTCATATCATTAGCTGAATGTTACTAAGTCTTTTATATCTCCTATACAGGACCCAAAGGAAACCAGAGGCCACATCCAACTGACATGTTTTTTTAGTGGACTGATGATCATGCTACCTATTTGGGCATCTTAGTACCCTCTTCTGTTAAATGACTTGCTGTTCTAAACTACTAGGCTTTAAAGCAGTTGGTGTGTGAATATCAGAGGTACTCTAAAGTGTGTTTATCCTGGATTGCAAGATTAATACTATGCAAATGTTAATCTTACCAAAAATATTATATAGGCTTCGATGCATTCCCTTACAAATGCCTAGATGCATTGTTGCTCAATTTCAATCAGATATGTTGCGATTTATCTGGGTCTCTTCTTCACCAACAATATATGAATTTGCCCTGCATCATTTTATTAAAACCGGAGGGTTGGGGTGGCAGATTTATACAATTATTATATAGCCAGCTTGATTGACCAGACTCGGGAAAGGTGGCAGCCATCCAGTCCCCAGAAATGGTTACAGATTGAGGAATCCTTAGTTAGAAGACAATCTCTTAAAACTCTTCTTGCAGCCTACACTGTGAGGAAACTTAAAGAGGACCTTTCACTTGTATAAACTATGTGAACTGAGTATGCTGCCATATAGAGCGGCACCCGGGGATCTCACTGCACTTACTATTATCCCCGGGCGCCGCTCCGTTCTCCCGTTATAGGCTCCGGTACCTTTGCTCCTTAAGTTATAGTAGGCGGGTCTTCCCTTGTCCTGTGGGCGTCTCCTTCTGCTAGGCTGTAGCGCTGGCCAATCGCAGCGCACAGCTCACAGCCTGGGAGAAAATAACCTCCCAGGCTGTGAGCTCTGCGCTGCAATTGGCCAGCGCTGCAGCCTAGGAGAAGGAGACGCCCACAGGACAAGGGAAGACCCGCCTACTATAACTTAAGAGCAAAGGTACCGGAGCCTATAACGGAGAACGGAGCGGCGCCCAGGGATATAGTAAGTGCAGTGAGATCCCCGGGCGCCGCTCTATATGGCAGCATACTCAGTTCACATAGTTTATACAAGTGAAAGGTCCTCTTTAACCATAATCTCCCCTTGCTTTCTATGCAATCTTCTTATATACATGGGATCAATGAATTAAATCCTTGCCTAAATTACCTTTTAATACTCGGGATTTCCCCCTGGCAGTATTGGAATATCCTATTACACACCTTACCTCATGGATAGCCGAGGAATTCACACTATTAACCAATGATATCAGTGGTCCAGATTAGTAGAGTTTGAGACCCTGCATAAAACTTTATCTATCCCTAATTTGGTATTTTATCAATATCTTCAGATTAAACATCCTTCCATGGCTCTTTAAGGGGTTCTACAGAAAGATGAAAATGAAAATACTGAGAAAATATTATACATAAACTCTTACCATAATCATATGACTATAAAACGCATCTGGTGTACCACAACGCATCAGGCGGGTACCACAATTAACATCCTACACAAGATAGAAATTATGTGGATGTGATAACCAATATAACAATATAATAATATTTGCAAAGACAGATGCTATCTAATTGCTATTTTGTGTAGGATGTTTATTGTGGTACTTGTGTTCCACTGCGGCATCCTCCACGGTATGCATTTTTGCTGGGGATCGCCATTAGCAATGGGCTACAAGTGCCAGGATTTGCTCCCCTGTATATACATGCACCACTGCTTATGGGTTTGTGCACTTCCTGCCTGTTTAACACCATTCCATTTTTTAAGTTTGTTTGTATTAGAGATGCCTGGAGGTGTATAAACTCCAATTTAAATGTGCCTGTTTTCTATCCACAGGCTACATTTAGGTGCACCTGCGAGGCCTGGGCCATATCAGCCAGTCTTGAGTGGGACTCGCAGACTCCTCCCTCCTCCCTTTGCTAGCATGGCTACATGCTGGAGGTAACTGGTGAGTTGTCTGTGAGTCGGACCTCACGCTCCTGTAATTCGCCCACTGGCCCCTGGTATTGCTCATACGGCACAAGTAGGTGAGTGTTAGGACCCGAGCAAATCTCTTAATTTTAACATCAGTTTGAGGGTTTAGTAAGACCGCAGAGTGCACCTGTCTTTGCAAATATTATTGTATTGTTATATCCTAAGGTGCCCCTGTATTCTAAGAACACTAAATCCAGGGAAGAGTACAGTTAATGCAGAGCTGCCCTCACCTCCCCGTGGAAACGGTCATTAGCATTCGGTCTATAAGACACAATGCCACATTTTTCCCCATATTTGGGGGGGGGGGGGGGGGTAAGTGTGTCTTATAGTCCTAAAAATTACTATGAATGCTTTAAATTATTTAGAATGGCTTGTTTTGTCTAGGAGACAATAAGTGAAGGAGTTAAAATGGCATCTGTCAGATTTATGAGCATGAAATCCATCCTCCTTCAGACACTGCTGGGTGGCCTGTGTGAGAAAGCAGGGCACAGAGACCTACGGTATGTAAACTCCAGTCTCTGCTGGTATCAGCACTGTGAAGCTTTATATTATGTGCAGATGACAGCTGAGATAACTTCTCAACTGTGTCCCTGTGCTTCAAAACAGAGTTTACCTCACCTCATACTCACAAGCTGAAGTGCTTTCTAATTATGCTCATCCCCCAAAGGAGCATGTCTGGTCCTCATTTCTACACTTCAGCTTGTGATTACAGGTTGTGTTGAACCCCGAAGCACAGGGACACATCTGAGCAGTTATCTCAGCTGTCACATGCACATAATATACAGTAACGTCCATATATATTTGGACACTGACACAAATTTTGTTTTATTAGCTGATTACTAAAAACATAATCAAGTAAAAGATATAAAAGGATAAGGCCATAAAGTCCAGACAAAAAGCTTTCATTTGAGGGTATCTACATTAAAAATTGGGCGAAGGTTAAGAAGTTTCAGTTCCTTTAAATGTGGCACCCTGTTTTTAAAGGGACCAAAAGCAATGGACAATTGCCTCAAAGGGCAGTTTCATGGGCAGGTGTGGGCAATTCCTTCATTATTTCATTCTCAATTAAGCACATAAAAGGCCTGGAGATTGAATTGAGTGTGGTGTTTGCATTATGAAGATTTTGCTGAGAGGTAAACATGCGGTCAAATGAGCTCCCCATGCAGGGGAAACAAGCCAGTCCTTTAATCTGCAAAAACAGAAAAAAAAACATCCCAAAAAATTGCTACACTATAGGAGTTGCAAAATCTCCAGTTTGGTACATCCTGATAAAGAAAGAAAGCACTGGTGACCTAAACAAATTGCAACAAAGACCTGGACACCCACGGAAGACAACAGTGGTGGACGATCGCAGAATAATTACCATGGTGAAGAGAAACCCCTTCACAACAGCCAACCAAGTGAACAACACTCTCCAGGATATAGGCGTTTCAATATCCAAATTTACCATAAAGAGAAGACTGCATGAAAGTAAATACAGAGGGTTCACTGCACGGTGCAAGCCACTCAAAAGCCTCAAGAATAAGAAGGCTAGATTGGACTTTGCTAAAAAACATCTTAAAAACCTGCACACTTCTGGAAGAACATTCTTTGGACAGATGAAACCAAGATCAACCTCTACCAGAATGATGGGGGGGGGGGGAATTATGGTGAAGGCATGGTACAGCTCATGATCCAAAGCATACCACATCATCTGTAAAACACAGCTGAGGCAGTGTGATGGCTTGGGCATGCATGGCTGCCAGTGGCACTGGGTCCCTAATGTTTATTGATGATGTGACACAGGATAGAAGCAGCCGGATGAATTCTTGGCTTTTCAGAGACATACTGTGTGCTCAAATCCAGCCAAAAGCAGCCAAACTGAAATGGTCGGCATTTCATAGTACAGATGGACAAATGAACCCAAATCAAAAAGCCAAAGCAACCCCAGAGTTTACTAAAGCAAAGAAGTGGAATATCTTGAATGGCCAAGTCAGTCACCTGATCTGAACCCAATAGAGCATGCATTTCACTTGTTAAAGAGTAAACGTCAGACAGAAAGGCCCACAAATAAACAGCAACTGAAAACTGCTGCAGTAAAGGCCTGGCATAGCATTAAAAAGGAGGAAACACAGCGTCTCTTGATGTCCATGAGTTCAAGACATCAGGCAGTCATTGCCAAAAAAAGCGTTTTCAACCAAGTATTCGAAATTACATTTTATTTACAATTATTTAAATTGTCCAATTACTTTTGAGCCCCTGAAATGAAGGGGATTGAGTTTAAAAAATGCTTTAGTTCCCCACATATTTATGCAATCATTTTGTTCAACTCAGGAATTAAAGCTGAAATAGTTTTGTTCAAAATCCATTGTGATAATGTACAGAACAAAAATTAGAAAAATGTTGTATCTGTCCAAATATATATGGACCTAACTGTAGAGCTTTACAGTGATGATACTGGCAGAGACCGGAGTTTACATAGAGCGCTGCTTTCTCATGCAGACTGTCCTGTAGTGTTTCGAGGAGGATGGCTTTCATGCTCATAAATCTGACAGACGTCATTTTAACTGCACTGATTGTCCCCTAGACAAAACAAGCCATTACTAAAGGCATTTAAGAGTTTATTTATAATAACATGTTTTTTTCAGTATTTTCATTTTTATCTTTCCCGGAGAACCCCTTTAATTTCTTACTTTGTAATAGAGGTCCCTCTCGCAAAGATTTATCTATTATTTACAATGCTTTATTATGTCCTCTAGTCCCTGTTAAAGACCCCTACATGACTAAATGGGAACAGGAGTTGAATCAGTCCTTTTCTCTGGTGGATTGACAGTCAGCTCTGGTCTGTTAAATGCTCCCATTGCATTAATCATGTAGAACAGAATAGGACAATTCAGGTGCAGTGGCACTTAACTCCGGATAGATTGGCGCATATCATTCCATCTTACTCTCCTGCTTGCTGGCGACAATTTGACAGGTACACCGTCACTGTCAAATATGTGGTGGTTCTGTCCCTCTGTCTCTCCTTTATGGTCCAGAGTTTCTGATCTCATCGCAGAGGTCACTGACACCCCCCTCTTCTTAATGGCAGAACTGGCCATTTTAGGGATGCTTTGGTGGGAATTCTCACATCTATACGATGGCTGGACTCTCATATCTCAACAGCCACAAGTAAGGTAATTGCACAACAGTGGAAATTGCAGGCAACACCTGATTTGTTGGAGGTGATACAATTACTGAACCAAAATATGCTTTACAAATTGTATTTGCCCCTACCTTGCAAGATCAAGTCACACAATCACTGGTTCATGGTTCACGTTAATGTTTGGTTCTTTGTTTACTTTTTGATTTGTATACATTAAACATTTAATAGAAAGACAATTTTGAAATAAAATAGGAATGTCCATTAGATTTCTAAGTATAGAAAATGCTGGGATTTAAATGAATGAACTATTTGTTGTACTGAATCTTTTCCCACAGATCAATCTATCTGCCTGCTTTGTTCCTCCTGCTCCATATCATGGTAGATTGGACTGCCATGTAAAACATAACAGGTTCCCTTTAAACTCATAACAGGTAAGCTACATAAATCTTGTATGACAACATGGAAGTTGTCTAGTCATACAGCTCAGTTTATACTAGGGACGGAAGATGACAATTTATCTCTAAGTATTTTACCCCCTTTTTTGTTCCCCTAAAGACTCTCCAGACACCAACACAGAAAACATGGAAGGACATTCAGGGGTTGAAAGGAGATACAGGGCAGGTAACCAAAGAGCTTTTAAGAGTGGTTATCCCTATCTTCAATATATTTTTAGAGCTCAACTTAGAGACTTACCGTATTTTTCGCCCTATAAGACGCACCGGCACATAAGACGCACCTAGGTTTTTGAGGAGGAAAATAAGAAAAAAAAAACTTTTAACCAAAAGGTGTGCTTTTGGTGGGTTTTGAACTAATGGTGGTCTGTGCATGACACTAATATAGGGGATCTGTGGATGACGCACTGTTATGGAGGGCATCTGTGGATGGCACTGTTATGGGGAGATCTGTGGATGGCACTGTTATGGGGAGATCTGTGGATGGCACTGTTATGGGGGGATCTGTGGATGGCACTGTTATGGGGGGATCTGTGATGGCACTGTTATGGGGGGATCTGTGGATGGCACTGTTATGGAGGGGGATCTGTGGATGGCACTGTTATGGGGGGTGGATCTGTGGATGGCACTTCTATATATGTGTCACCCACAGATCCCCCACCCCATAACAGTGCCATCCACATATCCCCCACCCCATAATAGTGGCATCCACAGATGTCCTAATATACCATAGCTAAACCTGTGGGAGGGAGGAGGGGCCGGTGTCATGCAAATGCGGTGGGGCCGGTGCGGTCACTGTACTCCGCCCCACCGCTCACTCACTTCCTTAATGCCTAAACATTTTATAATAATAGCTTTAATTGACGTTCCGATCCCCAGTCCCATCTGTACTACCGTACTTACTAAATGTCCTGTAGCAGGCAGAGCAGCGCGGGGGGCCGGCCGGAACTCACTGATGTCACGTGACGTGCCTGCTCCGCCTACTTTATGAATGAAGTAGGCGGCGCAGACACGTGACGTCAGTGAGTTACAGCCGGCCGCCCGCCCTGCTCTGCCTGCTACAGGACATTTAGTAAGTACGATAGTACAGATGGGGCTGGGGATCGGAACGTAAATTAAAGCTATTATTATAAAATGTTTAAGCAATAAAGCAGTGAGTCAGCGGTGGGGCCGGAGTACAGTGACCGTATCGCCCCGTCGTATTTGCAAAACACCGGCCCCTTCTCCCTCCCCCCTCCAGCTGATACATCGCAGTCTGCGATGCTGCAGCATCGCAGACTGTGATGTAAAATGGCAGCATTCGCCACATAAGACGCAGGGGCATTTCCCCCCCACTTTTGGGGGGGGGAGTACATCTTATGGGGCGAAAAATACGGGTATTTTTTGAATGTAAGAGTGCCTTTACAGGGAGTGCAGAATTATTAGGCAAGTTGTATTTTTGAGGATTAATTTTATTATTGAACAACAACCATGTTCTCAATGAACCCAAAAAACTCATTAATATCAAAGCTGAATATTTTTGGAAGTAGTTTTTAGTTTGTTTTTAGTTTTAGCTATTTTAGGGGGATATCTGTGTGTGCAGGTGACTATTACTGTGCATAATTATTAGGCAACTTAACAAAAAACAAATATATACCCATTTCAATTATTTATTTTTACCAGTGAAACCAATATAACATCTCAACATTCACAAATATACATTTCTGACATTCAAAAACAAAACAAATACAAATCAGTGACCAATATAGCCACATTTCTTTGCAAGGACACTCAAAAGCCTGCCATCCATGGATCCTGTCAGTGTTTTGATCTGTTCACCATCAACATTGCGTGCAGCAGCAAGCACAGCCTCCCAGACACTGTTCAGAGAGGTGTACTGTTTTCCCTCCTTGTAAATCTCACATTTGATGATGGACCACAGGTTCTCAATGGGGTTCAGATCAGGTGAACAAGGAAGCCATGTCATTAGATTTTCTTCTTTTATACCCTTTCTTGCCAGCCACGCTGTGGAGTACTTGGACGCGTGTGATGGAGCATTGTCCTGCATGAAAATCATGTTTTTCTTGAAGGATGCAGACTTCTTCCTGTACCACTGCTTGAAGAAGGTGTCTTCCAGAAACTGGCAGTAGGACTGGGAGTTGAGCTTGACTCCATCCTCAACCTGAAAAGGCCCCACAAGCTCATCTTTGATGATACCAGCCCAAACCAGTACTCCATCTCCACCTTGCTGGCGTCTGAGTCGGACTGGAGCTCTCTGCCCTTTCCAATCCAGCCACGGGCCCATCCATCTGGCCCATCAAGACTCACTCTCATTTCATCAGTCCATAAAACCTTAGAAAAATCAGTCTTGAGATATTTCTTGGCCCAGTCTTGACGTTTCAGCTTGTGTCTCTTGTTCAGTGGTGGTCGTCCTTTAGCCTTTCTTACCTTGGCCATGTCTCTGAGTATTGCACACCTTGTGCTTTTGGGCACTCCAGTGATGTTGCAGCTCTGAAATATGGCCAAACTGGTGGCAAGTGGCATCTTGGCAGCTGCACGCTTGACTTTTCTCAGTTCATGGGCAGTTATTTTGCGCCCTGGTTTTTCCACACGCTTCTTGCGACCCTGTTGACTATTTTGAATGAAAGGCTTGATTGTTCGATGATCACGCTTCAGAAGCTTTGCAATTTTAAGAGTGCTGCATCCCTCTGCAAGATATCTCACTATTTTTGACTTTTCTGAGCCTGTCAAGTCCTTCTTTTGACCCATTTTGCCAAAGGAAAGGAAGTTGCCTAATAATTATGCACACCTAATATAGGGTGTTGATGTCATTAGACCACACCCCTTCTCATTACAGAGATGCACATCACCTAAAATGCTTAATTGGTAGTAGGCTTTCGAGCCTATACAGCTTGGAGTAAGACAACATGCATAAAGAGGATGATGTGGTCAAAATACTCATTTGCCTAATAATTCTGCACGCAGTGTATAAGATCAGTGTCACTGGTTTTTATCTATAGCAAAGACCAAGCAGCAATAGCTGAGATTGAACCTTTACCACTCATTTTCTCTGTTTATGTGCAAGGCTAAGATTATTGCTAGTAGGATGCGACTTATTGATGCTGTATGTAACTTGTTAGCAGTGTTGTCTTCCAAAAATCCAACCAAGGACCACATCTGCATGACTGTTGTATGTTCTACCTGTGTTTATATGGAGTTTAGGTTGAAGAAGTAGCCAATGGTTGCAGTTTTTGGATGTCGAAGTGATGAAAGAGGCAGGTAAACAACACACTTAATTATATTCAAAGCCAACTGATAGTAATAACTTGTTGACAAGAAAAAGTATCCATGCCTCACAGATATTTAACAGCATCCCCCTTAAGTGGTTGGGGCATGCAGAATTTAAAGTACTGATAGAATATCAAAAGAAAATAGACTAAGGTGGTGAATACGTTTAGCACTAGCAGTTATTCCAGGAAAGCAGTATAGAAAGAAATTCAGGTATGTTGAGGTATGACCCCAAATATGATTGGCTATTTACTGGGATGACTAGTTGTTTACTGTACAAGGAAGTATTTAGCCAACCGGCTAATTCGAGCAGACATACAACCTAAGAGAGTGTCAAGACAAACATTTTTGAGTTAAATGATACCTTTAAATATATGTCATGCCAGAACTGCTCGTCCATAATCAAGAGTGACATAGTTTGCATCCAGATAGAAGGAAATCAGGTTAAAGTGAGGGGTTATTTAAATTGCCATTGAAAAAATAAAATTTATTTGCCCTTGAGGCTTACATTGGTGAGACAATGTGGATGATAAAGGTACAGTTGAATGAACATACTGTAGGTCATCTATTAGATTACATGAACAAAGTAAGGCTACTTTCACACTAGCGTCGGGGCTCCGCTTGTGAGCTCCGTTTGAAGGGTCTCACAAGCGGCCCCGAACGCATCCGTCCAGCTACCAATGCATTCTGAGTGGACGCGGATCCGCTCAGAATGCATCAGTCTGGCAGCGTTCAGCCTCCGCTCCGCTCAGCAGGCGGACACCCGAACGCTGCTTGCAGCGTTCGGGTGTCCGCCGGGCCGTGCGGAGGCAAACGGATCCGTCCAGACTTACAATGTAAGTCAATGGGGACGGATCCGTTTAAAGTTGACACCATATGGCTCAATTTTCAAACGGATCCGTCCCCCATTGACTTTCAATGTAAAGTCTGGACGGATCCGTCTGAACAACTTTCAGACTTAGAATTCTTTCTAAACTATAATGCAGACGGAACCGTTTCTGAACGGATCCAAACGCCTGCATTATAGGAGAGGATCCGTCAGTGCAGACACCAGACGATCCTCTCTGAACGCTAGTCTGAAAGTAGCCTAATAGAACGCAGGGCTACTAGCACAATGTTACCAGAAAAAGGAAGGTGGTTCACAGAAGAATACATTTGGTGAGACTACCATAGCCAGTGTCATGTTCTAGTGAGGTTCCTACCGACCGCTAGAACATCTCAGGCAAACAAACACGAGGCAAGCAATCAGACAAGGCAAAGACCAACACAAATACTTATTCTCAGATACCAGACATGGAAGGAAACTGGACCAGCATGTAAGGGACCAATGGCAGGTAATACCACTGGACTAAATGCACCGGTTTGGACTTGGATCCAAGACCCAGAGGGCAGACTCAGTGAGCCCCCGTTCTTCACAGAGCCCCTGATGTTGGGGATGAGCTTAGCCCAGGGCTCACTGGTTGCACCTCCAGGATGGTCCCGGTGCACCTGGCCACTTACCTGCTGAGACTGACGGTGCAATCACCAGCAGTCCACACAAACATAAGGACTGGAACCCCGACACTACGAACTGGAACCCAAACAACTGTACAGAAAACATTTCAGACAAGACAAACAGGAACCAGAACACAAGCAGATGCCAGGACCCCATGCTGAATGACACATGGCGGTCTCAGGCAGAGCTGCACAAACAGGCAGACAAGCAGATACTTGACACCAAGCAGAACACATGGCGGTCACAGGCAGAGATGCCCACAAAATAGATGTCCTCCCTCCAGAAAACCCAGGAACCCTCTCACCGAAGGCATAGACTCAGACTAGCAGATGGCTGTTTCGCCATGTGGAGTTAGTCCATGGGCGAACAGACACAGCTGCATGCAAAACATACAACCGGACTAGCAGATGCCTTTCCCAAATGCGGAGTTAGTCAATGGGCGAACAGACAGAGCTGCACACAAGACATAGAACTGGACTAGCACATGTCTGTTTCCTCATGCAGAGTTCGTCCAAGGGCGAACCTGACAGAGCTGCACACAAGACACGGAACCAGACAAGCACATGACTATTCCCCATGCGAATAGACAGCTGACCAAAACACGGAAACCAGGCAAGGTGACCTTGATGTCTCATTAGTGACCACACAGACACGACAGATGGAAATATCCCCAGGTCAGGTGCATAGCTCCTGCACCCAGCAAAGCTGGAGACAGACTAACCCCCAAACCCACAGCTCACCAAGTATATAATGAGCAGGTAACGAAGGTAATCTGACGACCAGTAGACACACCCAGAAAGAACAGGGAAAGTTAACCTAAACGAACCAGACACCAACAAGTAAAAGAGTACATACACAGCACCGTTCACACACAAAGCGGCAGCCAGCACACATTCCCAAGCATCGTCATAAACAGGAGACAGCCTGCAGCCAGTACGCAAGAGAACCTGCAGCCAGCCTGCACGCAACATACATCAAGAACTGCACTGTGATGCAGACATGGGGGGATTACACACATTCACACACTAGAAGGCTGCAGCAAGCCCGCAGTGACACAGTGAACGGCACGTTAACTCTTTTGTAGGCATGGTACAAGATTTTGATCTATGATGAATGGTCATGGAGGAGTTATGTAGCATTGATAGTGAGCAACAGGAGATCCAGCTACTCCAGCAGGAGGTATATTGGATACACTCCCTTGAGACATAAGGAACTATGGGGTTAAACAAGCTTGCAGCTTTAGTGTATTTGTAGGCTTTTGTGTAGATGGAGTCTATGTCAGGGACAGGAAGGATTCAAGCATGGAGAACATCTGATTCTGGGGAATCCGTTATAAATTTTTATAGTATTATAATATGATACTGATTGTTTATAACTATGTGAAAATGTATTTATTATGTGTTTGTAGATGTTTTACCATGAAGTTAATAGGACACATAATGCTTGTTATTCAACATACTTGACAAAGAGGAGCCTCAGAATATATTTGTCTTCATCTCCTGCACTGCATTCCCTCCAGGCAATGTCTCCAGGTAAGGGCTCATGCCACACAACCGTGGCCGTTTTTTGCGGGCCGCAAAGTGCGGATCCGGCAAAACAAACGGATTGCCGCCCGTGTGCCTCCCAATTTGCGGAATGGAAGCGAGAGGTCCTTGATAGAAATGTCTATTATTGGTCTGCAAAAAACGGACAAGAATAGGACATGACTCAGAATTTTTGGTGCGGGGTCAATGAACGGAGGAACGGATGCAGACAGCAAACAGGATGTTATGTCCGCATCGTTTGCGGACCCCTTCGAAATGAATGGTTTCGTAAACGGACCGTATACGGAATGAAAATACGGTCCGGATACGAACGCAAAATACTGTCGTGGGCATGAGCCCTAATTCAGAAAGTAGAGACTTTATTATACAGCGTTGTTTGGACAAGCACTTTATAGATTGATGTTGGCTGCTATAAAACCATAATTATGCTGCTGTATGTTGATAATGCATTGAAGACAAAAGGAAATTTTGCAGATTTGCTGTTATTTTTCTACTTGATATTTCTGTGGGCTTTCTCTGGGTACTCTGTTCCCACACTCAAAAAAACTAAAAACATACAGTCAGACTAATAGGGAAGTTAGATTTGTGAGCCCAAGTGGGCACAATATGAGTAACAGTCTCTGTACAACGCTATATAAATAAAATATATTTTTTTTATTATTGTTGCCATATATGATTGGTGTTGCTGATATTAGGTTAATTCTTCTTAAAGTTTGAAAATGTAAATGTTTTTTTTTCATTAGCAATAGAGATGAGCGAATTTCTCAAAAATTCGATTCGCGATCGCCGAGTTTTCAAAAAAATTCGTTTGATCTGAATTTATCGTGGCGAATCGTGTTAAAAAACGGCTATTACCTGGCTGCAGAGAGCGTGTAGAACACTGTGCCTTGTAGTAACACGCAATAGGGAGTCTGCTGTGGTAGAAAAACAATACTCTGAGTCAGTATGACATGCAAATAACAGGCGCCTCTCTTTGAATCACAGCATACTTCACTTATTTGGGCAGTTACGGGGCTTAAACTGACCAAATAATTCAAGTGTGAACTCAGCCTTTCAGGTCAATGTTAGCGTCAAGAAGAGCTCACTCCTTTCACACCGTTGGCAGCTGATTCCACATAGATGTCTACAGAACAGTTCTATTAACACTTAAACAAATAGAGCCCCCGACAGAGTGGAAAGGGTGTCAGGAGTAAGTTTTGAGTTGACGTGACTGATTAGTTTGCCCTTCCTCTGATCCGTCAGAACAATAACAATGACAGTCTGGAGGTGGCAGCAGCATCAGGAGGCCACAGAGTGGCACAATGACAGAGTGTGGAAGTGGCGCCAGCAGCATCAGGAGGAGGCCACATGGGTGGCACAATGACAGTGTGGAGGTGGCAGCAGCATGAGGAGGCCACTTAGTGGCACAATGACAGAGTGTGGAGGTGGCAGCAGCAGCATCAGGAAGAGGCCACAGAGTGCACAATGACAGAGTGTGGAGGTGTGTGGCAGCAGCATCAGAGGAGGCCACAGGGTGGCACAATGACAGTGTGGAAGTGGCAGCAGCAGCATCAGGAGGCCACAGAGTGGCAAGAAGACATAGTGTTGAGGTAGCAGCAACATCAGGAGACCACATAGTGGCAAGGTGACAGTGTGGAGGTGGCCGCAGCATCAGGAGACCAAAGAGTGGCAAGGTGACATAGTGTGGAGGTGGCAGCACATCAGGACTAGCCCCTGACTAGCCTGTCTTCCTGTGGGCTATTTTAATTAGAGTAAGTATAAAGCTGTAGCCTGCTCTCATTGTATTATTTGGAAGTCATTTGGCACCAGGAGAGGTATAGAGTGGGCTCAGCATGCATGTTTGCCTACCTGCATCCCTGGATTTAATAGAGGGCCGTTATGGCACCAAAAATGGTATAAAGCAGAGTGGACCCTGCACTCCCTGAATTTTATGGTGGCCATTATGGCACATAAGAGGTAGGATTTAGTGTTAGGTTCCTGTCTTATAGAGATTACCTTGATGTTTGGCAGACGGGCCCAAGAATCTCAAATTAGCAAAATAAGCGTAGCATTAGCACCAGAATGTACTTTATTTGTCTTTGCAGAGTGCTGCTGCATTATCTTTTTTCCTGTCTTTTTTTCCAGCAGCATCAGGAGAACACAGAGTTGCAAGGTGACATAGTTTGGAGGTGGGCAGCAGCACAGGAGACCACAGAGTGGCAAGGTGACATAGCGTGGTAGTGGCAGCAGCAGCATCAGGAGACCACAGAGTGGCAAGTGTGACATAGTGTGGAGGTGGCAGCAGCATCAGGAGACCACAGAGTAGCAAGGTAACAGTGTGGAGGTGTCAGCAGCATCAGGAGACCACAGATTGACCTGGTGACATAGTGTGGAGGTGGCAGCAGCATCAGGAGACCACAGAGTGGCAAGGTGACATAGTGTTGAGGTTGCAGCAGCATTAGAAGACCACAGAGTGAACCATTGACAGAGTGGGGAGGTGGGTGGCAATATCAGTACCAGCTGAATATGGTGGGTGAAAGAAGGAGCACTTGGCATCAGATGTGTGGAATCAGGCGGGTGGCAGCATCAGAATAGGAGCTGAGGCAGGTAGCCAGAAGAAACCGGTCTCTTTTGTCAAAGTGTTGATGTGGCACCATGGATGATCTAGTCTGTTGCATCAGGCATTGGTGGGGTGAAAATCCTGGCTGATCCACGCCTGATTCATCTTGACAAAGGCCAGTCTCTCCACATTTTGGATAGACAGGCGAGTTCTTCTTGGGGTAATTATGGCCCCCGCCGCACTAAACACCCCGATCTGATGCCACACTACTGGCCAGGCAGGAAAGCTTTTCCAGGGCAAACTCTGCCAGTTGCGGCCACAATCAAGTTTGGCTGCCCAGTAGTCCAGCGGATCTTCAATGTGGGGTGGCAGGATGCTGTCCAAGTATGCCACCACCTGCTGGTTCAGGTCCTGCTCCAGATCTAGCTTCTGATGCTGGGGAGTAGTTTCTTCACTAGGCGGTGAAGAAAGTCGCTCATCAGCGACTCTAAACTCAAGTTGCTGCTGAAGGAGCGGGAACTGCTCCTACCCCCCCCACCCTGCCACAGCAGCCATGGCTGTGGAACAAGAGCACAGAGGGCCCTCCTGGTCATATCTGCAAGAGGATGGACGATGGCGCAGATAGGAAGCGGGCAACTGATTACATAGGATGTCTCTATAGTAGTTCCGTAGTCCTCCCTCTTAGCGGGTGTAAAAAGGCCCCCATTTTGGACTGGTAGTGAGGGTCAACAAGGTGGAGAGCCAGAAGGTCATCCCTCTACCGAATGCTGACAATTCAGCTGTCACTACGCAAGTGAGCATGCATCGGGCCATTTGTGCAAGTGACTTAGAGGGACTCCCTGCCTCGATCTACACTGCATACTGCCACGGTGTGTCTGGGTCGTCTGTCTCATCGCCCTGTAGCTCCTCTGGCTGTCCTCCTCCTCCTCTCCTTCTCACCTGTGTAGAAAAACCACCCATTTCGCTACACATTGCTTGTGCTCCAAGTCCTCCACCTTCTCATCCAGTTCAGCCCCCACAGGCTCATGTGGTCGTGAGATCTAGGCGCCACGTTTCCAGTGCCATGACCAGACAGATTTACCAGCATCTGTTCCAGGACATGAAGCAGTGGAATGACATCGTTCATCCTGTAGTCCTTGCAACTGACAAATAACGTGGCCTCCTCTAAGGGCCTGAGAAAACGGCAGGTGTCATGCATGAGCTGCCACTGGCTGACATCGAAGTTACACAGGGGGGTACTCCTGTCCGCTTGGATCATCAGGAATCGTTTATGGCCTTTCTCTGTTTGTACAGTCGGTCCAACATATAGAGGGTGGAATTCCAACGGGTGAAACGTCGCATATCAGCCTATGTTGTGGGGATGCTGTTCTGCCGCTGCAGCTCAAGGGTGTGCTTTGCAGTGTACGAGTGGCTGAAGTGCATGCAATGTTTCCTGGCCATTTTTAGGATGTCTTTCAGATGGGTGGAAGACTTCAGGAACCTCTTGACAACTAAATTGAACACATGTGCCATGCAGGGCGCATGGCTCAGCCTCCTTGATGCAGCGCCGACGCAATGTTTTCGCGTCGTCGGTCACCATGGTTCCGATTTGAGTTGTCGCGGAGAAAGACAGATTCGATTTCTTGATGAAGGACATGGAGCAGTTCCTCCCCTGTGTGACTCAGTTCGCCCAGGCAAATGAGGTGAAGAACAGCGCGACACCGGCCGTGCCCTGCACATGTAGTATTCTGGAAGTGCACTGTGAATTGTCCCTGCAGTGGAGGCTGAGGACACGTGGAGATGAGGAGGCAGAGACGGACAATGTTGCAGGACCAATGGCGTGGCAACGTGGAGGCAGAAGCGGCGTCACCTGGCCAAGATGCTGGTGTCGCTGTGCAGGAACCACATTCACCCAGTGGGCTGTAAAGGACATGTATTGTCCCTGACCGTAGTTTACAGCTCCTCACGTCGGTGATAGCCGGCACTTTGGCAACACCATCAGGCTCAAGGACTGGCTCACCTTCTGTTCTACATGTGTGTGCAAGGCTGGCAATACCTTTTGGCAAAGAAATGATGACTTCGGACTCTCCACCCTGGTCGGCACAAGCCATCAGTTCTCTGAAAGGTGCAGAGTCCACCACTTGGAAAGGGAGGGACTGCATCACCAGCAACTTGACAGGAGCACTTTCAGCTTCTCCGCCATTGGATGAGTGCACGCATAGTGTTGTCTCTTGGCAATTGCTTCGGTGATCGATTGCTGATGGAATTACTGACTATGAGGAGCAGAAGGGCGAGAAGCAGGAGCATCATGACCAGCAGATGAAGGTGGAAGGATAGACAGCTTACTTCGGCTGAGGTGGTGGAGCCTTGACTGCCTGAACAATCGGGTGCGTGCCACTGGGGTGATGCAGTGGTTGCTGCAGCAGGCTGGACTACCACATCGGAGCCACAGTTCTCCCAGGCCACTTAATGGTGACACTGCATATGTTGACGCAGGGCTGTGGTGCCGACATTGGCACCCTGGCCACGCTTCACCTTCTGCCATCAGATTCTACATATGGCCGTGTTCACCTCCTCCGGCGGCTTAACCAAAAACTGCCACACCGCCGAGCAGAGGATTTACCCCCAACACTACGCACTGACTGACTGCTACTGCCGATGCCTCCGTGAACCCGTGCACCGCTACTTCCCGGGAAGGTAGGCTCCTGCAAAGCAGTACTGAGACCATATCTTCAGAAGGATATTAATACTTTGGAGAGAGTTCAGAGAAGAGCTACTAAACTAGTACATGGATTGCAGGATAAAACTTACCAGGAAAGATTAAAGGACCTTAACATGTATAGCTTGGAAGAAAGACGAGACAGAGGGGATATGATAGAAACTTTAAATACATAAAGGGAATCAACAAGGTAAAAGAGGAGAGAATATTTAAAAGAAGAAAAACTGCTACAAGAGGACATAGTTTTAAATTAGAGGGGCAAAGGTTTAAAAGTAATATCAGGAAGTATTACTTTACTGAGAGAGTAAGTGGATCCATGGAATAGCCTTCCTGCAGAAGTGTAGCTGCAAATACAGTGAAGGATTTCCTTCATATAAGATAGGGCCAAGGGCTATTCATAGTATTCAGTATATTGGGCAGACTAGATGGGCCAAATGGTTCTTATCTGCCGACACATTCTATGTTTCTATGGTCACGACCGCTGACTGACACTGGGAGCTCAGGCCTCTTGCTGCGACTCCTGCTACCATGCCCCCTTACGCTGCTGCGACCTCTGCCTGCGCCAGAAACATTTAGGCCTCTGCCACTCCCCTGTGCAGGGCCTGGCACTTCTCTATCTGACATACTGTTAGATCAACTAAATAAATAAAAAGGGAATTAAAACAACCCAAAAAAGTCTGCAATTTTCTCAATTCACCCACCACACAATGACTAATAAGTCCTTTTTTTTTACCACTAATACACACCAAAAAGGGCTGTAATTTTCTCACTTCACCAGACAACGGGCAAATGCTTTTTTGTGCCACTAATACACGCCAAAAAGGGTATTAGAACATATAACTGCACCGCTGAACGGCAAATAGGCCCTTATTTTTTCTACTTATACACGCTACAAAAGGCTTAGGACATATAACTGCACCGCTGACCGGCAAATATATTTTTTCTTTTTACGCTAACACACAGCACAAAAGGCTTTACAACAGATAACTGCACCGCTGAGCGGCAAATATATATTTTTCTTTTTACGCTAATACACGCCACAAAATGCTTTAGAACAGATAACTGCACCGCTGAGCGGAAAATATATTTTTTCTTTTTCCGATTATACACGCCACAAAAGGCTTTACAACAGAAAACTGCACCGCTGACCAGCAAATATATTTTACTTTTTCCACTAATACGCTACAAAAAGGGCTGTAATTTTCGCACTTCAACACATAACGGCTAATAAGCCCTTTTCTCCACTAATACAAGCCAAAAAATGCTTTAGAAAATATAACTGCACCGCACAAGGGCAAATAAGACATAGAAATGTGTCCTTGTAATATACCCTGTTAATGCCTGTATCAAACAGCACTTGCACTCTAATAAGAACGGTTTGCTGGAATTACAGAGTTGTATAATGGCAATTTGGATCCCTAGTAAGTTCTGCAAGGTGTAATAGGAATGTTCCTATTACCCAGGCTGTAACCTCCCCTATTGAACCCTTTTCAACATAAAAGCTGTGTAATGATTCCTCCCTATCCTTTCCCTACACCTTAAATAATCTTTCCTTGCACTTGTAAATCTTTTTTAGCACAATGCCATTTTTACACTGTCCCTAGCGATTGCAGAGGTCTCTCCCTGCACTAAGTACACTGGTAAATGGCAGAATCGAAGATGGCTGCCGCTATTTATAGGGCTGTGATATCACAGCACTGACTGGCTGCTGATTGGCTGCATGCATGGCATTATGGGTGATCCTGCCTTCCCAGAGTTCCGTTCTCCATGTCCTCACATGTGCAGCAGCCATTTTAGAAAAAAATGCAATTCGGCTTTGGTGCGAATCGAATTTTTCAGAAATTCAAAAAGAATTCCACTTCATCAGCTTCGATTGTCTCATCTCTAAACTGCACCGCTGAACGGCAAATATATATATTTTTGCCACTAATACATTACAAAAAGTGCTGTAATTTTCTCACTTCACCACACAACAGCAAATACTTTTTTTGTGCCACTAATACACGCAAAAAAGTGCTTTAGAACATATAACTGCCCCGCTGAACGGCAAATATATATATTTTTGCCACTAATACACTACAAAAAGCGCTGTAATTTTTCTCACTTCACCACACAACAGCAAATACTTTTTTTGTGCCACTAATACACGCAAAAAAGGGCTTTAGAACATATAACTGCACCGCTGAATGGCAAATAATATATATTTTTTGCCACTAATACAGGCCAAAAAGGCTGCAATTTTCACACTTTACCACACAATGGCTAATAAGCCCTTTTTTTCCCACTAATACAAGCCAAAAAAATGCTTTAGAATGATGTAAAGGGCCATATAACTGCACCGCACAAGGGCAAAAAAGACGTAGAAATATTTCCTTGTAATAAAACCCTGTTAATGGCTGTATCAAACAGCACTTGCACCCTAATAACAAGAATGGTTTGCTGGAATTACAGAGCTGTATAATGGCAATTTGGATCCGCAGTCAGTGCAGCATGGTGTAATAGCTGTAAACTCCCCTACTGAACCCTGTCCTGTGTCAATACTGTCGAATGATTCCTCCCTATACTTTCCCTGAACTTCTATACAGCAAAATAAAAGTATTTTCTACCACTGTCCCTAGCGCCTGCTGACGTCTCTCCCTGCACTAAGTACACTGGAAAATGGGAACGGTTTATAATGTATCAAACACTTCTGCCTATGCGGCTACTAACCACTCATGTCCCAGACTGTCTTGGACAAGAGTGTTTAGTAGCTGCATAGGCACAAGTGTTTGATATTTATAGGGCTGTGACATCACAGGGCTGGCTGGCTGCTAATTGGCTGCATGCATGGCCATTGTGGGTGATCCCTCATTCCCAGAGTTCCTTGCTCCATGTCCTAACATGTGCAGCAGCCATTTTAGGAAAAAAATGTGATTTTTTACAACGAAGCGTGAGGAAATTCGGATTTGGTGTGAATCGAATTTTTCCTGAAATTTTGACCAAATTCCCACTTCGTCAACTTCAATCGCTCATCTCTAATTAGCAACATTTCTTATGGTAATTATCTTAGGGCTATTTTACATGGGCTGTGGAACAGGCCAATCATCAGGAATAAATATTTGTGCCTACACTTGTCCCCAATAATTGTCCGATGTAAAGGTCCTACTGATTATGGAGAAATGAGCAAATACCTGTTTTCTTCGGTGCTCATATATTTCATGAGGCAGCAAAAATCAATGTTCACCCTGTGTAAACAATGCATGTGCAGCCAACAATATGCAAAGTGAATGGGGGATAATCAATCATAATTACAATTATTTGTTTCCTATTCACTTTGCATTAGGCCCGTGTGGAAAGGCCTTTACCTCAGCCCCGACAGACTTATATGTTGTTGATCGCTGTTCATTCAGAGTTGTAATTACCTGACATAAGATAGTAGTCAATGAACATGGTATAGCTTATACACGGTGGATTCAACAATCCAACAACTTGTACTATGGATTTCATTATTTCAGTAGTAACTGGACTCTGTTGAGGTGTTGACTAGTATTGAGCAAAGCAAAGCATTAAAAGACGAATTTGGTCCAAAGTTTAGGAAAACTTTGATTCACAACGAATCCGTATTTCCTTGTGCTTCGTTGAAACTAATCAGTTTTCCTAATATGGTGACTGCACATGCTACAAAGTGAAAGTAAGAAGCCCGTGAACAAGATCACCCATAATGCCAAGCAGACAGCCAATACGTAGATAGCCATCCCCTGTTATGTCACAACCCTATAAAACCCTCATCCTGCACGGTCTCCACCATAGTCCTTTGAGCTGAGCATAGGAGAGAAATGGCAAGCACTCATGCGCTAGGGACAGTGTTGCTGAGAATGATTAATAGAAGAATATTGGAGAGGGAGAGTACAGGGAGACTTATTCTGTCAGTTTTATTTATGTATTCCTACATTTACTTATTCCTACATCAGCCGTAAATGTAATTCAGTACCAATAAGATGTAAGCCTTTATTATCGAGTGCCAGTGTGCCAACCAATACCATCCAGTCTGCAACCCTTAGGGGGGCCAGGTCTTAATAATGACCATCTTCATATTTGCTGCTTTACTTTTCCCAAATCATTCTTCAAAGTCTCTAGAAAAGTCAGCGAGATGCAGAGAGAGTAGGAGCTGGATGTTCCTGATGACATATTCTCATCGATAGATGATGTGGAAAAGCAGATGGCAGAAGAAGGACTCCCACCTTTATGGCAGGAGAGCGCTGGGTTGGAGAAGTGGGTTTGCCAGAGCCGATTAATATTCAATGTTTACTGTCAACCTGCAGGAGATTGCAAGCCAGAAAAGCAATAATATGCACATTGTCGTCCCCCCCCACCCCAACCATCCAAACCCCATACCAGCAAAGGTAAAGGTGCCACGCGGACATTAACAATGAATGAAGGATTATACAGTGTGTACCCTAAGGCAAAGTCTGCTGGGTATACCTGATTTATAACGATTGGTGATGAATTTAATTCGTTATGATTTGAATTTCTTGGCTAACTTTGGCAAAGTTGCCATATCAAATTTTTCAAACTCTATTCATCTCTAGTGTTGACCATATAGCATTATGGAATGTCCCTACCAGTATATAGTTGAGCATCTTATTATTTTTGTTTGGGAACGGTACACTCTGCAAGCCATGGGTGATGATATGATCCCACATACAACCAGTAAAAAAATGAAGCAAGACTGGATAATAATGGTTGATGATTCAAGATGGTAGATGTCACTATATTCACAACAGACTGAACACATTAAAAGGGTTCGTTCACATATATTACTTAAATCTGGCCAAGCTGTCTGAGCTCAACACAATTGTTGAAAAATTTGTGCTATTTGTACACTCGTGTGGGTCAAAACTTATGATATAGGACATAAAAACGAACTCATAAGAAACCATGGGATTAGCTTTGTGATCATTTTCCCTACAATAACGCAACCATATATTCGGTCCACATGTGGACTCATTAAAGGGAACCTGTCACCAGCCAAAACCATCTTAAGCCGCCAGCAGTACCTGCGTGTAGCCAGCAGTGTGTTTCTGATGATGCCTTTCTTCCTGACGGCGGATGCAGCAAAAGTACTGAAAACGTTGTTTTATCCCCTGCGCTTCTCAAAAAATGCTTGAAGTCAAGGGGCAGCGGCCTCCTTGCTTCAAGTCACGGTAACCACGCCTCCTTCCCTGCCCCTTCGCTGTGACTGACAGCCGGCTGTTCAGCAAAGGCAGCCAAATTCTCATGCATAAGCGCTATCAGTCACAGCGAAGGGGCAGAGAAGGGGGCGCGGTTACCGTGACTTGATTTCAAGCATGTGTGGAGAAGCACGCCGGGCAGGGGATAAAACAACGTTTTCGGTACTTTTGCTGCATCTGCCTTCAGGAAGAAAGGCATCGTTAGAAACACGCTGCTGGCTACACGCAGGTACTGCTAGCGGCTTGGATGGTTTTGGGAAGTGACAGGTTATCTTTAATTTCTATGCGGCTATGTCATCCACAGCTGTGCCGCAAATTATAGAACATGCCTATTCTTTTCCATTTTGCAGACAAGAATAGGCGTTTTTACAGAGGGGGCTGCGAAAAGTGTGGTATGCACATGGACTTCATCTGGATTATGAGGATATGCGAACCGCAAAGCGGATACGGTAGTGTGAATGTAGCCTAAGGCTTATATAAAGAAGTTCCGAGGAAAAAAAGGCCACAATGGCCAAACTTGTAAACAGAAAAGAAGAAAGGAAGTTAAAAAGAGAAGTTAACTTCTTAACGCATAACGTCATACATGTGCACCATTATGCGCCGGGAATTGAATTAAGTGGGCTGCTGTTAGGAGCCACTCCATATGTGGCGGTTGTCGAACCCAGTCATTCATCCTCTCAGATGTCACGTTCAAAAGCGATTGTGGCATCTGAGAAGTTAGCAACTCACTCTGCCTTCCGATCGGAGCCCCCCCGTGAAATCGTGACCCATGACAGCCTGGGCCCTGCTGGAGGTTCCCAGGCCTGTCATGGTAATCTGCCTGCCTAGCTGTCCCATGAGGCACAGCTGAGCAGGGAGCCTGTCAGAATAAAGAACTATTAGGCTGGTTTCACACGGCATTGCGGGTGCGTTGCGGGAAAAAGATGCGGGTGCGTTGCGGGGAACATGTGCGATTTTTCCGTGCAAAACATTGTAATGCGTTTTGCATGCGCGTGAGAAAAATCGGCATGTTTGGTACCCAGACCCGAACCCGGACTTCTTCACAGAAGTTCAGGTTTGGGTTAGGTGTTGTGTAGATTGTATTATTTTCCCTTATAACATGGTTATAAGGGAAAATAATAGCATTCTTAATACAGAATGCAAAGTACAATAGGGCTGGAGGGGTTAAAAAAAAAAATTATAATAATTTAACTCACCTTAATCCACCTGTTCGCGCAGCTCGGCTTCTCTTTTTTCTTCTTTTTTCAGGACCTGGTGATGGATCATGTGACGGATCATGTGATGAGCACAGTGATGTCATTACAGGTCCTTTTCTACTGCACAGCAAAGATGAAGACAGAAGAGAAGCCGGCTGCGCGAACAAGTGGATTAAGGTGAGTTAAATTATTTTTTATTTTTTTTAATACAGATCTATAGACCGAAATATAAAAAGTATGGCTGTCAAAACATGGCAATACAAAGAAAATTTAGATTTTTTTTAAATAATAAAACAAAATAAAAACTATACAAATTTGGTATCTTCGTAATTGTATTGAGCTGCAGAATAAGGATGTCATGTCATTTTTAGCGTACAGTGAACCCTGTAATGTCTACACCCAAAATACTACCCCACAAAGAATTTTTTTCCGGTCTTCCAGTACAAGACATAATAAATGATGCCATTAAAAATGCATTTTGTCCTGCAAAAACAAGACCTCATATGGATGTGTGAACATAAAAATAAAGAAGTTATGGCTATTGGAATGTGGGGAGGAAAAATCGAAAATAATAAAAGACAAAACCTAATTCATACATGAAGAAAACAAAAGTTATGCAAATAAAGACAGCAAATTTTAGGATTGAGGAAGTAGACGTAGTAGACAGCTTTAACTGTACTTACATCAATTTAGTTGTTTTTTTTATGGATAGAGAAGCCAAATAAAAAAATAGTTTAGAAAAGAAAATAGAAATTAAGGGGGAGATTATCAAACTGGTGTAAAGTAGAACTGCAACCAATCTGATTCCACCTTTCATTTTCCAAAGGAGCTGTGAAAAGTGAAGGTGGAATCTGATTAGTTGCTATGGGCAACTAAGCCAGTTCTACTTTACACCAGTTTGACAAATCTCCCCTAAATCTTCAAACCTATTGGTATTTCTCTTGAAAGAAATGGAAAACATCAAAACAATTTTATTCTACACTGCTCAAAAAAATAAAGGGAACACTTAAATAACACAATGTAACTCCAAGTCAATCACACTTCTGTGAAATTAAACTGTCCACTTAGGAAGCAACACTGAGTGACAATCAATTTCACATGCTGTTGTGCAAATGGGATAGACAACAGGTGGAAATTATAGGCAATTAGCAAGACACCCCCAATAAAGGAGTGGTTCTGCAGGTGGTGACCACAGACACTTCTCAGTTCCTATGCTTCCTGGCTGATGTTTTGGTCACTTTTGAATGCTGGCGGTGCTTTCATTCTAGTGGTAGCATGAGACGGAGTCTACAACCCACACAAGTGGCTCAGGTAGTGCAGCTTATCCAGGATGGCACATCAATGCGAGCTGTGGCAAGAAGGTTTGCTGTGTCTGTCAGCGTAGTGTCCAGAGCATGGAGGCGCTACCAGGAGACAGGCCAGTACATCAGGAGACGTGGAGGAGGCCGTAGGAGGGCAACAACCCAGCAGCAGGACCGCTACCTCCGCCTTTGTGCAAGGAGGAACAGGAGGAGCACTGCCAGAGCCCTGCAAAATGACCTCCAGCAGGCCACAAATGTGCATGTGTCTGCTCAAACGGTCAGAAACAGACTCCATGAGGGTGATATGAGGGCCCGACGTCCACAGGTGGGGGTTGTGCTTACAGCCCAACACCGTGCAGGACGTTTGGCATTTGCCAGAGAACACCAAGATTGGCAAATTCGCCACTGGCGCCCTGTGCCCTCTTCACAGATGAAAGCAGGTTCACACTGAGCACATGTGACAGACGTGACAGAGTCTGGAGACGCCGTGGAGAACGTTCTGCTGCCTGCAACATCCTCCAGCATGACCGGTTCCTCCTAATGCAAGACAATGCTAGACCTCATGTGGCTGGAGTGTGTCAGCAGTTCCTGCAAGACAAAGGCATTGATGCTATGGACTGGCCCGCCCGTTCCCCAGACCTGAATCCAATTCAGCACATCTGGGACATCATGTCTCGCTCTATCCACCAACGTCACGTTGCACCACAGACGGTCCAGGAGTTGGCAGATGCTTTAGTCCAGGTCTGGGAGGAGATTCCTCAGGAGACCGTCCGCCACCTCATCAGGAGCATGCACAGGCGTTGTAGGGAGGTCATACAGGCACGTGGAGGCCACACACACTACTGAGCCTCATTTTGACTTGTTTTAAGGACATTACATCAAAGTTGGATCAGCCTGTAGTGTGTTTTTCCACTTTAATTTTGAGAGTGACTCCAATCCAGACCTCCATGGGTTGAAAAATGTGATTTCTATTTTTAAATTTTTGTGTGATTTTGTTGTCAGCACATTCAACTATGTAAAGAACAAAGTATTTCAGAAGAATATTTAATTAACTCAGATCTAGGATGTGTTATTTTTGTGTTCCCTTTATTTTTTTTGAGCAGTGTATTTAAATGGGGTGGTGTGGTAAAGAAATTTGACAGTTTTTTGTATGGTACATGAGTGGATCCTTCACTACCTCTAGTCCAAATTTCAGCTTAAGCAAAAGTAACCAGACTGAAGCTATTTTATGAAAGAGTTGAAAATATCTTACATATCCTCTTACAAGATAATGTATCCTTTTTCACTCTTAGGCTACTTGCACACAACCGTATGTGTTTTGCGCTCCGCAAATTGCGGATCCGCCCAAAAAAAGTATGACATCCGCTTTTTTTTTTTTTGCGGATCCATTGTAACAATGCCTAAAACAGACAAGAATAGGACATGTTGTATTTTTTTTTGCGGGGCTACGGAACAGACATACTGATGCGGGCAGCACACGGTGTGCTGTTCGCATTTTTTGCGGACCTATTGAAATGAATGAGTCTGCATCCTATCCGCAAATAAAAACGGAACGAACAAGGAAACAAACCACACTCGTTTGCATGTAGCCTAATACTGTTCCATTGCTATGAGTTACCATTGACCCTGTTACATTGGCAAGCCCACCCGGAACTGTTGAACTGTTAATTGACTGTTTGTTGTGCAAACACCAGCAATGTGATTTGTACGCCAAATGTAAAAGGAAGCTGGTACCTCTCACAGTATTATCAAACAGTTCCACCCACCCATAAGGGGCTATTTACAAACCACAGATCCGCAAAACAATGACACCAGCCATGCTCACCTCACATTGTGATGCGGACCCATTGACTTCAATGGGTCTGTGATCTGCATGTTCTGGCCAAATACAGGAGAAGTCCTATCTTTTGCATTGCGACAGCACGGACCAGGAAGCACACGGAAGCCCTTCCATGGCTGCAACATGCGGATCACGGACCTATTGAAGTCCCCAGGATGCTCCCCTATATCGTATGTCCCCTATGTACTCTGTGTATGCTCCGTGCTGTCTGTGTGAGCTATTTGTGCTCCGTGTGTGTCCCCTGTGTGAGCTCCACGTGTCTTCTGTGTGAGCTGTGTGTGCAGTACTTTTAGGTTACCATTTTCTATGTGTGAAGTAAAATGGTAGTAGAATATTACTGTTCAGATATGTCAAATGGGTTAATTATATCTGTACTTTAATATAAAGGCACTGATTGATGATGACAAACTGGATGGGGGATATGTGGATAACACGCTGTTATGGGGGGATCTGTGGATGACATGCTGCTATGGGGGATGTGTGGATGACACACTGTTATGGGGGGATCAGTGGATGACACGCTGCTATGGGGGATCTGTGGATGACACGCTGTTATGGGGAGATCTGTGGATGACACGCTGTTATTGGGATATATGGATAACACGCTGTTATGGGAGATCTGTGGATGACATGCTGTTATGGGGAGATCTGTGAATGACACACTGTTATGGGGGATCTGTGGATGACACACTGTTATGGGGAGATCTGTGGATGACACACTGTTATGGGGGATCTGTGGATGACACACTGTTATGGGGAGATCTGTGGATGACATGCTGCTTTGGGGAGATCTGTGGATGACACGCTGTTATGAGGAGATCTGTGAATGACACACTGTTATTGGGATCTATGGATAATACGCTGTTATGGGGAGATCTGTGGATGACATGCTGTTATGGGAAGATCTGTGGATGACACGCTGTTATGGGGAGATCTGTGGATGACACGCTGTTATGAGGAGATCTGTGGATGACACACTGTTAGGGGGAGATCTGTGGATGACATGCTGTTATGGGGAGATCTGTGGATGACCGACCCACTGTTATTGGGATCTATGGATAACACGTTGTTATGGGAGATCTGTGGATAACATGCTGTTATGGGGAGATCTGTGGATGAAAAATGAGCCCCTACATAAGACAGTCACCCAAAAAAAAAAAAAAGCTTTATTATGTAAAACTGAAACAAACAAAAAAAGTTGTGATATTTGGTATGGTCGCGTCCGTAACAACCTACCTGCTCTATAAAAATAGCACATGCTCTAACCTGTCAGATGAACATTGTAAAAAACAAAAAATAAAAACAGTGCCAAAACAGCTATATTTTGTTACTTTGCCTCACAAAAAGTGTAATATAGAGCAACCAAAAATCATATGTACCCTGAAATAGTACCAACAAAACTGCCACCTTATCCCATAGTTTCCAAAATGAGGTCAATTTTTTGGAGTTTCTTCTCTAGGGGTGCATCAGGGGGTCTTCAAATGTGACATGGCAACTTAAAATTATTCCAGTGAAATCTGCCTTCCAAAAACCATATGGCGCACCTTTCCTTCTGCACCCTGCCATGTGCCCGTACAGCAGTTTACGAGCACATATTGGGTGTTTCTCTAAACTACAGAATCAGGGTAATAAATATTAAGTTTTGTTTGACTGTTAACCCTTGCTATGCTACTGGAAAAACTGGATTAAAATGGAAAATCTGCCAAAAAAGTGAAATTCTGAAATTTCATCGACATTTTCCTTTAATTCTTGTGGAACAGCTAAAGGGTTAACAAAGTTTGTAAAATCTGTTTTGAATACCTTGAAGGGTATAGTTTCTAAAATGGGGCCATTTATGGGTGATTTCTATAATGTAAGCCCCACAAAGTGACTTCAGACCTGAACTGGTCCTCAAAAATTGGGTTTTGGAAATTTTCTTAAAAATTTAAAAATTTGCTTCTAAACTTCTAAGCCTTGTCATTTACAAAATGATCCAAACATGAAGTAGGCATATGGTAAATTTAAAGTAATAACTATTTTAGGAGGTATTACAATCTATTTTAAAAGCAGAGAAATAGAAAGTTTAAAAATTGCTAATTTTTCTAAATTTTTGGTAAATTTGGTATTTTTTTATAAATAAAAATGAAATATTTTTACTCAAATTTACCACTGTCATGAAGTACAATATGTGACGAGAGAACAGTCTCAGAAAGGCTTGGATAAGCAAAAGCGTTTTAAAGTTATCACCACATAAAGTGACACATGTCAGATTTGCAAAAAATGGCCTGTTCCTTAAGGTGCAAAATGGCAGGGTCCTGAAGGGGTTAAAGGCGTGGTGAGGGTTGCGACCAAGTGAAGGCAACTTTTTTATAGCAGATATTGAACAGTTCCAAAATGGGGGGTGGCTATGTTGTTTGTGGGCTGGGACGGCTTGTTTGCAAGGGCTGCTTTTTAGTCCCAGTCCGGCACTACTTTCACGTTCTTTCATGACTGGCCTTTAAGGCAAAACTATTTGTTTTGTTTTTCCGGTGTCACATTTCAAAATCTATAATATTTTTATTTTTCCATTGATGTAGGTGTATGAGGATTTTTGTTTTGCAGAATGCATACAATTTTTCCAGAACACTATCTTGGGGTACATATAACTTATTGATTAGCTTTTATTAACTTTAACTGGGTAGGAATGAAAAGGCAATTCTGTCAATGTGTTTGGCTTTATAAATGTTGCTGTGTACACCATGCAGCATAAGATGTGATTACTCCCATCAGATTGGGAAATCTACAGTAAGTAAATTTAAGCATGCCTGGGATGAATACATGTCTATCTCAGATAAATATATGATAAATGAAATAATATAAGGGAAAACTAAATGGATCATGTGGTCTTTTTCTGCTGTCATTCTTGTTTCTAAGTTTCTATAAATAATGCATGTCAGTGCAATTATGTCAATACCAGAATTATATAGAATTTTTGTTTTACCACTTTTACACTTTAAAAAAATGATTGAGCCACATCCTGAGAGCCACAACTTATAGAGTGAAAGAGCTATGTGAGTACTTCATTGTAGGATACCCTTTATTTTTCAATTGTATTATTTTGGGGTACATAAGACTTTGGGGTCACTTCTTATTATTAACTTTTTAGAGAAAGAATGAATAAACAAACAAATATGTTTTCGCTTTACACCATGCAGGATAATAGACTTTGTAAACTTCCTTCCCTCTGCAAGTTATGATTACATTGATACCAAATTGATATATTTTTTGAAGTTTTGCCACTTTTGTACGAAAAATCACAAAAAATTACTAAAATATCTTTGCGTCACTATATTCTGAGAGCCATACATTTGTTATTTTTAGTCAACAAAGCAGTTTGAGAGCATATGACTTTTTGATCAACTTTTTGATTTTTGGAAGAGGGGTGAGCAATTCTGGAATTGCTCTATTTTTTTGGCATTCACCAGATTGTATATTTGACATGTTAACTTTATGCTGCAGGTTGATACACTAATAGAGGTACTGAATTTATATAGTTTCACTTTTTAAAAAAATATTTTAGTGGTGCCATATTCTAAGAGCCATAACTTTTTTTATTTTTCAACTAATTGAGCTGTGTGTGAGCTTGTTTTCTGCAGAATGACTTGTCATTTTTATTTGTATCATCTTACTCTATTTATTAGTTCCACAAGGGGACTTGAAAAAGCGATCCTTTGTTTGCTTACATAATACACTGAACTACCGGGACTCAAACAGATCTCATATAGTCCCATAGAAGACTTGGTAGCTGGAAAAAAAAAAATCGAAATCGAGTAGAATTGGAAAAAAAAGCACAATTTTGCCAGATTTTAATGGGTTCGTATTTATGGCATTCACTATATGTTAAAACTAACGTGTTATCCTCATTCTCACAGTCAGTATGATTACAGCAATGCCAAATTTTTATAGTTTTTTGGTGTTTTAATATTTTAAAAAACTTTGAAAACAAAATATATTTTTTCTTTGCATTGCCATATTCTGCCCCTCATATTTTTTTATATTTTTGTCTATGGAGCTGTGTTAAGGCAATTTTTTTGCGTGAACAACTGTAGTTTTTATTGATACCAGGATAACAAACGGAATTGGATTGAAGTACGTCTTTTTTCAACCTAATACTACAGGAGCACTATAGCGGGCATTATAGGTGGGCATTATTAGTAGTGGGGGAATTATGGTGGGCTTTATTACTGCTGGGAACTATGGAAACATGATTTCGAGAATGGACACTATGGGGGTATTTTTACTTCTGGGGGACAATGGGGGACATTTACTATTGGGGGCACTGTTTCTAATAAGGGCACACTGAGAGAGAATTATTAGCATGGTGGGACTTTACTACTATGGGGAATCACTATTACTGTCGAGGCACTCTGGCACAGTGTCAGCACAATTATTTTTGGTGGACATTATAGGGGTCATTTATTAAGAGTAGCATTTTACAAACCGGTCTTAATAACCCCTATATCTGGCTGTGGATCCGCCAAAGTTATGAAGAGGTGCTGGCCACTACATAACTTTGGCGCATCCAGCGCCAATCTAAATGTAAGCCAGCTTCCTACTGTAATTGAATATACAGTATAAGTAGTGTCCAAAATGTTAAAACACTTACCATTTCTTTCATTATTTACTTAGAGTGCATCTGAATAAAAAATTCAAGTGATTTCAGTGAGGTCAGATAAACAGCTGTTTTACATAAAAATGCAGGAAACAGTTAATTTTCCAAATTATACATAATAATTCAAATAATTCTATCTATCTATCTATCTATCTATCTATCTATATATACTGTTGCTCAAAAGGGTAACAATGTTTTGAACTTTTGACTTTCAGGCTCCATATCTGACCATCCACTACTGCTTCAAACATGAGACTACCATCATTTTATAGACAATCATCTTGGCTATCTTTATAAATTGGACTTGCAACTATTTAGCATATGATTCTTTATGCAGATTCTTGTCATGTAACTGCATTGTTACTGTTTTGCTCCTAAAATTCTAAATTGAATTTTTATTATTTTGTTAGTGTTTTGTAAATCCATCTTTGACTTTTAACATTGCCTGAATCCTTCTAGGCATGCTCTTGATCATATTCAAGCATGTCTTTACTGAAATCTGTTCCCAGGTCTCTTGTACACATTCTCAATGTTGGTGCATACTGGTCGACTCACTTGGGTACGAATACAGCTTTTTCTTCAACTTGACCCACAAATGTTTGATTAGGTTGAGGTCTGGGGACTGTAGGAGCCAATCTAGCACCTCCACTTCATTGTCATTGAACCATTACTTCACCAATCTGGATGTATGCTTCAGGTACCTGTCCTGCTGGAACACTTTATGTCGTCCTTTTCATACCCATAGTACACGAGTGTACAAAGTAACTCATCTTGTAGGATACTCACATATAGCTCAGCATTGAGACCACCATCGATCCTGGTCAAGTATCCAAAGCCTTTGGCTGTGAAACAACCCCATGTCATTGAGCTTTCTCCACCGAACTTAACAGTTTCTTCAATTTCTTAATACATTAGCCCCCCTTTCCCTTGTGTCTTCCAGACTTTTTTGCAACCATCAGATTCCAGTCTATTGACTTTTGTCTCATCGCTCCAAATGACCCATTTCCAATTGTCCACTCTCCATACTTTTTTTGAAAACTCAAGTCAACACTTCTTATTGCGATATTGAAGTCGAGCCTTCTTCACCTTTTTCGGGCCACCATTCCAGACTTGTGTAATGCGCATCGCATGGTGCTTGCATGGACGTCTGTGATCTTAGTATTACAAAGAATAAGAGCCACCCCCACTGTCGTGTTTTTCGCACCAGAACTGGTAGACCATGTGATGAGCCGACTTGTTAACTCCAATATTTTGCCTGGATGTTCACCTCTTGGCTTTGGAATGGATGGATGGACTTCATTTCATATTCTTCAAACTATCATGGAGCTCACATGATGCAGTTTGGAAATTTTCTTGCCCGAGATACCGCTATCGATGAGCTGGATGATGCTGTTTCTCTTTTCTTGGTAAATCTCCTTTGCTGCTCCTGGATTTGAACCAGTGACCTTTCGCTTGGGAGCCAACCCAATAACACACTGAACTATGAGGGAATGTGAGAACAGGTTGCCATTTGTAGTATATAAGAAGAAAAAGATTGTTCCACACCAGGAGCAAAACAGGAACAATGCAGTTACATGACAAGAATATGCAGAACTAATCATATGCTAAATAGTTGCAGGTCCAATTTATGTATGAAATTGTCTATAAAATGATGGTAGTCTTACGTTCAAAGCTGTAGTGGATGGTGATATATGGAGCTTGAAAGTCAAAAGTTCATAACTTTGTTACCCTTTTTCTCATCAGTGTATCTATCTATCTATCTATTGTAGGAAGGCGCAAGGGTCCATCACTGACGGAAGGTATGTGTCACCAAGGTTCCTGGCCTCGATGAAGTAAGAGCCAGTATTTTCAGGTGTCAGTGGCAGCTAATGCTGATTGACACTTTGCTATTTTAGTATGGCTGTATAGCTGATCCGGGACGGCTCTTACTGGGAGTAGCCAAAGTGATGGGTGGGTGACTACTCCCCATGTTCCAGGCCTGGTCTTGACTGGCCTATAAAAAAAACAGCCAGCAGTGTCAGCTGTGAGTGGATTACTCCTCTCTGACAGTGGAGCTCTGTCAGTCTCTGTGTTGGGACCTGGGAGTTTGGGCCTGGATTAAGGCCTGCTACCTTGTTGGTGTGAAAGCCGGTGTATTCTGCTTTGTCTAAGGACTTCTTCTTTGCTGCATGATTTAAACAAGCACCAGAATCACAAGGTGACTGTTTTCCTTGAAGCAGACTTTTTGTTTTGTCATTTACTTTGAATAATCACTGAACTGTTTAATTAAAAGACTTTGTTGTTGCATCTATACTGTGTCCGCTAACCTGCCTACCAGAGCGAATCCCCACACTATCTATCTATCAATCTAGCTATCCTCCTTCAGTTATTATACTGATTGAAATATCCATCAAAAGGTATCCTACTATCAGGAATATTTAGCATTCACATCCATTGTAATAAGTGCAAAATTCATGATTGATTCATATTTTTATTGCATGCCCAGACAGTTACATTAATTCATACATTTGATGCTAAATATTGATGCTCTAGTCAATGGATCATTATATTGAAATCGGAAGTGACAACAACAACATTTAATACTTTAACAAACCTAATATTCAAGATTCTAGTATCTAAAATATAATGTAATAAATAACATTATATGTATGGAAAAGACTAGGCTTGCTGTACTAAGTGGGCTTCTGAATAAGTGGAGTTTAAATAATCAGAGTTTAAGACAAGAAGCAAGAAACTAAGGTTTGCTAGATTTTCCTTGTGTATTGTTGGATTGATTCTAGCTAGTCCTCCAACTACAGCAGACAGGGCCTAAATCTTAACTTACTGTTTTCCTTCTTTACTATTCATCCCTATCTAAACATGTGATCCATGGACAATGCTACTAAGTGTGTGTCCTGTGCAATGTATGCATGCTTTGAAGAGCCATTCGAGTGTGAATACATTTGCACTAGATGTAATCACGTTGCATATTTGGAAGCCCAGGTCTTGGATCTAAATAAGCAGCTTGAAATACTTAGGGGCATTGCAAAACTGGAGAGAGGTTTAGACCTCACTGTGTAGGCACCGACTGAAGTCAGTGAAATGGAGGTGGGCAAGATCAGGACTATCAGGTCAGCAGTTGGGTTAATGTAGGAAGAAGAGCTAGAGGGAAAAGTGCCAGGGAGGCTAGTCCTGAGCTGGAACGCCTAGTAAATATGCCTGTTTGGCTGATATTAGGGATGAAAGCCCAGGGCCAGCAACACTGCAGCAGGGGATTTCTCCTAGCAACCAGGAGGATGACCGCTGCAGGAAGGATGGGAAAAGAGGTGCAGCAAAGGTCAGACAGATGCTGGTGGTAGGGGACTCTATTATTAGGAGGACAGACAGGGTCATCTGTCGCCGAGACCGTGAATGCCGAACAGTGTGTTGTCTTCCGGGTGCTCGGGTTCAGCATATTGCGGATCGAATTGACAGATTGCTGGGTGGGGCTGGGGAAGACCCGGCAATCATGGTACACATTAGCACAAATTACAAAGTCAGGGGGAGATGGAAGGTCTGTAAAAATGATATTAGGGAACTAGGAGAGAAGCTCAAGTCCAGGACCTCCAAGGTAGTGTTTTCATAAATACTACCAGTGCCACGAGAGTCACCAAAGAGACAACGGGAGCTTAGGGAGTTAAATAAGTGGCTCAGAAGATGGTGCAGGAAGGAATGGTCTGGGTTCATGGAGAACTGGGCCGACTTCTTGTTAAATGGCTGGAGGAGCTTTTAAACTAGGATCTGGGGGGAGGGTGGGGGATCATACTAATAAGTGGGTAGATAGTGTAGATAGCGAGTGGGATATAGGAGGGGACAGTGGGGATTTAGTGGGGGCTGGGGTTAGTGAGGAAAGTAGGGAGAAGACTGGGCAGAACTGTACACCGATGAAAAATAGAACTGTTGGTAACAAGAACATGTTACATACAAACATCAACCAAGGTAACTAAAAAATCCCAAATATTCACTTTACAGGTAATAGTAATTTAAAATGTATTTTCACAAATGCCAGAATTCTAGCTAGCAAAATGGGGGAGCTGGAGGCTATGGTACTAAAAGAACACATAGATGTGTTGGACTCTTCACATGACTGGGCTGTAAATATTGAGGGTTTTACACTATTTAGGAAAGACAGGGTCAATAGAAAAGGCGGTGGCGTGTACCTGTATGTGAGGAGTGATATGAAGACAAGTGTGAAAGAGGCAATTGTGGGTGCAGATGGTGAGGATGTTGAAACCTTATGGGTGGAATTTCAAAGGGATATAAACACTGAAAAAATAATACTTGAAGTAATCTATAGACCCCCTAACATCACAGAGGAGATAGAAACACAACTGTATAACGAAATAGAGCGGGCTGCACAGGCTGGCACAGTGGTCATAATGGGAGATTTTAACTTTCCAGACATTAACTGGGGTCATGGTTCTGACTCAACCGCAAAGGGGAGAAGGTTCCTCAACTTGCTGCAGGACCACTTTATGGGCCAGTTTGTAGACGCTCCCACTAGGGGCAATGCGCTGTTGGATCTGGTCATTTCTAATGATGCAGAGCTTGTTGGATCACAATATAATTATATTCTCCCTAAACTATAAGAAGCAATTCTGTCAGGCAGAGCAAAGACACTGAATTTCAAAAAGGCTAATTTCCCTGGGTTGAGAGCAGCATTTCAGGGCATAGACTGGGAACAGCTACTGTCACATAATAATACTAAGGATAAATGGGAGAGATTTAAATCCACATTGAGTAATTGCACTAAAAAATGTATTCCTTTAGGTAACAAGTATAAATGGCTAAAATTAAACTCCCCATGGCTTACAGCTACTGTAAAAAAGGCGATGAAAGACAAAAAAAGGGCATTTAAAGGGTTTCTACCACCAGACTTTCACATATTTAGCTGTCTGACACTAGCGATCTGCTAGTGTCTGCTGTACCTAACCATGTTCATGTATTACCTTTGTCTGGAGCGGTTAAGCTTCTCTTTATCTCGGCTGAATTCTCATGCCTGCTCCGTGTGCTTCTGTATTCGGCGCAGGCGCAGTGACTGTCGGACCGCTCCCTGCGCCGGCATCTTCACTGCGCGAATTCGGCCGAGATGGAGAGAAGTAGGCTGTCAATCTAGAGGAGAGGGGCGGGCTGGAGCGCGCTGGGCGGCAGAAATATTGAGTAGACTGAGCCTCTAGGTGCTGAAAAGACGCCCCCATAGCACCTAGAGGCTCATCTGCATATCAATAAAACTACGTTTTTAAGCTTAACCGCTCCAGACAAAGGTAATACATGAACATGGTTAGGTACAGCAGACACTAGCAGATCGCTAGTGTCAGACAGCTAAATAGGTGAAAATCTGGTGGTAGAAACCCTTTAAAAAATACAAATCTGAAGCGTCAGCTGTAGCTTTTGAAGTTTACAAAGGGCTTAAAATAAAATTAGCAAAAATTAGATAAAATTACCAAAAATGCAAAACAAACAGCAGGTGGCAAAAGAGAGCAAAACAAATCCCAAAAAATTATTTAAATATATAAATGCTAAAAAACCAAGGCCTGAGCAGGTAGGTTTCCTAAATAATGGTAAATGGGGGTTAGTCACTTAAGATAAAGAAAAGGCCGAGTTAATAAATGTTTTTAGCTCTGTTTATACAAAAGAAGAGAAAGGAGCTGATATCTGTGGTGCTGGGGCTTTTAGTACATCAAGTAATATATTCAATTGGCTAACTGTAGATATGGTCCAAGACAAGTTAAATAAAGTAAATGTGAGCAAGACTCCGGGTCCAGATGGATTACACCCAAGAGTGCTTAACCACTTCACATCTGGGCCATTTTCCCCTTCCTGACAGAGCCTAATTTTGCAAATATGACATATGGCACGTTATGTGGTATTAACTTTGGAACGCTTTTACTTATCCAAGCCATCCTGAGATTGTTTTCTTGTGACACATTGTACTTCATGACAGTGGTAAATTTGAGTCAATATATTTAACCTTTATTTATAAAAAAAATTAGGAAAAATTAGCAATTTTCAAAATATCCATTTCTTTGCTTTTAAAACAGA
Source organism: Bufo bufo (assembly GCF_905171765.1). Taxonomy (NCBI): domain Eukaryota; kingdom Metazoa; phylum Chordata; class Amphibia; order Anura; family Bufonidae; genus Bufo; species Bufo bufo. Next base: position 564,819,503 of record NC_053390.1, read on the forward strand.
AAGTGATACCTCATAAAATATTTATTACTTAACATTCCCCATATGTCTACTTTATGTTGGCATCATTTTGGAAATGTAATTTAATTTTTTTTAGGACGTTAGAAGACTTAGAATTGTAGAAGCAATTCTTAAAATGTTAAAGAAAATTTCCAAAACCCACTTTTTAAGGACCAGTTCAGGTCTGAAGTCACTTTGTGGGGCTTACATAGTGGAAACCCCCCATAAATGACCCCATTGTAGTTACTCAAAACTGATTTTAGAAACATTGTTAAGCCTTTAGGTGTTCCACAAGAATTAAAGGAAAATGGAGATGACACTTCTAAATTTCACTTTTTTGGCAGATTTCCCATTTTAATCCATTTTTTCTTTAACACATCAAGGGTTAACAGCTAAACAAAACTCAATATTTATTAACCTGATTCTGTGGTTTACAGAAACACCCCACATGTGGTCGTAAACTGATGTAAGGGCACACGGCAGGGCGCAGAAGAAAAGGAGCACCATATGGTTTTTGGAAGGCAGATTTACCTGAACTGGTTTTTAGATGCCATTTCCCATTTGAAGCCCCCCTGATGCACCCTTACAGTAGAAACTCCCAAAAAGTGACCCCATTTTGGAAACTAGGGGAAAAGGTGCCAGTTTTATTGGTACTATTTTGGGGTACATATAATTTTTTATTGCTCTATATTATATTTTTTTTGAGGCAAGGTAACCAAAAAATGGCACTGTTTTTAATTTTTTACAACATTCATCTGACAGAGTAGATCATGTGCTATTTTTATAGATCAAGTAGTTATGCACGTAATGATATCAAATATGTCTAGTTAGTTTTTTTGTTTCAGTTTTACATAATAAAGCATTATTGAAATAAAAATTTTATTTTTGTGTCTCCATTTTCTGAAAACCATATTTTTTTAATTTTTTGCCGAACGTCTGGTGCAGGGGCTCGTTTTTTGCAGGAAGAGTTGACGTTTTTAATGGTACCATTTTTGGGTACATATGATTTTTTGATCATTCACTATTTCACTGTATGGGGCAAGGTGACCAAAAAATTGGTTGTTTTAGCACAGTTTTTTTTTTTTTTTTTTTTTTTTTTTACAGCATTCACCTGAGGGGTTAGGTCATGTGACATTTTTATAGAGCAGATCGTTACGGATGTGGCAATACCTAATATGTATACTTTTTATTTATTTAAGTTTTACAAAATAATAGCATTTTTGAAACCAAAGAAATGATGTTTTAATGTCTCCATAGTCTGAGAGCCATAGCTTTTAAAAAATTTTATCTATTGACTTAGTTAAGATCTCCTTTTTTGCAGGATGAGGTGATGGTTTGATTAATACTATTTTGGGGGCATATGCCTTTTTGATAGCTTGGTGTTGCACTTTATGTGATGTTAGGTGCCCAAAAAAATTTTTTCGCACTGTTTTTATTTTATTTTTATGGTGTTCACCTGAGGGGTTAGGTCATGTGATATTTTTATAGAGCTGGTTTTTATGGATGCGACAATACCTAATATGTCTACTTTTTGTTATTTATTTTACTTTAACACAATAATAGCAGTTTTGAAGAAAAAAAACATATTTTAGTGTCTCCATTTTCTGAGAGTCATATATATATATTTTTTTTACCGATTGTCTTCGGTAAGTTATCATTTTTTGAAGGATGAGGTTACTGTTTGATTGGTACTATTTTGGGGGGCATACACATTTTTGATCGGTTGGTGTTGAATTTTTTGTGATGTAAGGTGACAAAAAATGGCTTTTTTGGCACTGTTTTTATTTTTATTTTTTTACGGTGTTTACCTAAGGGGTTAGGTCATGTTATATTTTTATAGAGCTGGTTGTTACGTACGCTGGGATAACTAATATGTATACTTTTTTTAAATTATTTTACTTTAACACAATAATAGCATTTTTGAAACAAAAAAATGTTTTAATGTCTCCATGTTCTGAGAGCTATAGTTTTTTTTATTTTTTGAAAGATTTTCTTATGTAGATGCTCATTTTTTTCGGGATGAGGTGATGGTTTTATTGGTACCATTTTGTGGGACATGCGCCTTTTTGATCACTTGGAGTTGCACTTTATGTGATATAAAGTGACAAAAATAGCTTTTTTTACACAGTTTCTATTTATTTTTTTATGGTGTTCATCGAACGAGGTAGATTATGTGATATATTTATAGAGCCGGTCATTTCGGACGAGGCAATACCAAATATGTCTATTTAATTTTTTCAATTTTTTCAATTTTTTTAATTTACTTAATTGGGATTTTATTTTTTTACATGTGAAACCTTTTGTTTAATTTTATAAACACTTTATTGTTTTATTTTTTAATTTTTTTTTATTTTTCACTTTGCGTCCCCCATAAGGTCACACAAAACCTCTGGGGGACGTTTACCTTCACTTTTTTTTTTTTTTTTTTACCATTGATTTCTCCTGTAACTGGGGCTGACATAGTAGCCCCAGTTGCAGGGGAAATACAGCCCCCAGAGAGGCTGTACAGCAGAATACAGCACTGTACAGCCTCAGTGCAGGGCTGATCGAGGTCTGTAGAAGACCCGACAGCTCCTGCACTTTCCCGGCCCCGGCGGTCACATGGCCACCGGGCCGGGACAGGAAGCGCATAGCGCTTTATGATCTGTATACACAGTGCTCGCTGAGCGCTGTGTATGGAGCTATTTAGAAGGCAGGGACAGTTCCCAGGTCACTGACAGCGGGCGCCCCGCTCGGCAGCTACACGATTAGTATGCAGCTGCCATCTCTGAATGGACGTTCCAGAACGTCCATTCAGAGATAAACATCCACCCATAGGACGTTTATATCCCATAGGCGGATGTGAAGTGGTTAAAGAGCTCAGTTCAGTCATTGCTGTGCCCCTGTTTATAATTTTTTAAGATTCTCTAGGTACTGGTACAGTGCCAAGTGATTGGCGCAAGGCAAATGTGGTGCCCATATTCAAAAAAGGATCTAGGTCCTCCACAGGTAATTATAGACCAGTTAGTTTAACTTCTGTTGTGGTAAAAATGTTTGAAGGACTCTATACAGGAGTATGTGACTGTAATATTATAAGTGATAACCAACATGGGTTTACTAAGGACAGAAGTTGTCAGACTAACCTGATTTGTTTTTATAAGGAGGTGGGTAGTAGCCTGGCTGTGGATGTAGTGTTTCTGGATTTTGCAAAAGCTTTTGATACTGTCCCTCATAGACTTTTAATAGGTAAAGTAAGGTCTATAGGCTTGGAAAGTATAGTTTGTAATTGGATTGAAAACTGGCTGAAGGACCGTGTAAAGAGAGTTGTGGTCAATGATTCCTATTCAGAATGGTCCGGGGATATAAGTTGTGTACCCCAAGATTCAGTGCTGGATCGGTCAGTGGACGCACCGCTAGTGACGCTAGCTAACATTTACTTTTAATTTTTAGTGTTGGATATATATAATCATTTTTTTTTCTTTCTGAGCTTTTTAGTAAAAAAAATGGCTCGAAGATTGTACAGTGCGGAGCAGGCATATGAATTTCTATGCTCTAAAAACTTTGAAACCGACACCGTTTCAGAGGCGGAAATATTTTCCGATAGTGGGGACTCTAGCTCCGCTTCCATCCCCAGACTCCATAGCCCTATGGTGTGTAAGAAATTGCAAGGAATCATTGTGGATGATAGATACGTGTCACTGAGGTTCCTGGCCTCGGTGGAGTAAGAGACGGTTTTTATGTGTCAGCAGCAGTTGCTGTCAGCAGCATGGCTGTAATAGCTGATCCGGGACGGCTCTTACTGGGAGTAGTCAAAGTGCTGGGTGAGATGTTGGCGAGACTGGGGTAGAATGTGTAGGGCCGGGCCCAGTGGGTACATCAGTGGGGGTTTAAACCAGCTGAGCCCGCGAGACCCCAGTATTATGATTTACTCCACCTTTTGCAAACGTGGCTACAGCCTGAGGTGCTGAGTCCCATGGCTATGCTGGATAGACTATTGGCTAATATGTTCTGGAGGGCTTTGCCACCCCCTCTCCAGCAAAGGTCTTTCCAGGTAATGCCCTTGAGATGGTCGACCTGGTGGAACGCTATGAGGCTACTCGGAATCTACAGGGGGGTTCTTTTGGGAGGGGGGCAGTCAAATCCCGTAAATCTCCACCCCAGACCCGGCGACTTGTGTCAACCAAACCCGCCCGGGATGTATCCCTTATGGACCCGGCTCCTATAGTCTGCTGGCGGTGTCGGGAGCAAGGCCGTGTACGAACTGACTGTCCACATCAGGTGGAACCCATGGACACAAACTATGGCTTCCGTCAGTCGTTATATGCCAGGAAGCTATGTGCAGCGGGTACCCCAGAAACTCTAAATCACTGTTGCCAGGTGGAAGAGGGAGACAGTCCAGCAGAGGCCCTGCTGGACTCAGGGAGTCTGGTGTCCCTAGTAAGGGCTCCCCTGGTACGGTCCGCTGAGTATACTGGCCGGAAAGTCGGGATCATGTGCATTCATGGGGACTTAAAAAACTATCCCACTGCCCTGGTTTCTCTAACCATGGGGGCCGACAGGTGGACTCACGAAGTTGCCACAAACTTACTGTACACTATGAACTTATAATAGGGAGAGACTTCCCTGGTTTCCCGGCACTGTGGCCTGCTACCAAAGTGACTGATACCCATGAGACAGGGGTAACCCCAGCAGAGTGGGCCAGCGGTAGGGGTGATGCCACTTCGGTGGAAGAAGGGAAGATAACCCCACTGAGTGTAATAGTGGGAGACGTGGAGGACTTGCCGCCGGGGCCTGAGCTGGCAGACCTCAATGTCTCCGGGGATAATTTTGGAACTGCACAACACCGGGACCCCACCCTTTCCCGAGCCTGGGAAAATGTATTAATAGTAGATGGTAAACCACAACAAGCTGGGGCAGAGTCGGTGTTCCCAAGTTTTGTGGTTCAGCAGGATATGTTGTGTCGAGTAAACCAGCTGCGGGGTGAACCCATTGAACAGTTGGTGGTGACCCAGGCTTATCACAAACTCGTGTTAGAGTTAGCCCACCAACATGTTCTTGGGGGTCATCTGGGAATGCAGAAAACACAGGACCGGATTCTACAATGGTTTTACTGGCCCAATGTGTTTAGGGAGGTGGACGAATTCTGTAAGTCTTGCCCGAGCTGCCAGACACCAACACATCTTGGTCGTCCTAGACTACGCCACTCGGTACCCAGAGGCAGTGCCACTGTGACATACATCGGCTAAACTGATAACTAAGGAGCTAATGGAAATGTTCTCCCGAGTGGGGCTACCTAAAGAGCTTCTGACTGATCAGGGGACCCCTTTTATGTCCAAGGTGATGAGGGAACTCTGTAAGTTGCTGCACATAAAACTACGAACGTCCGTTTACCATTCGCTAACAGACGGCCTGGTAGAAAGGTTTAACTAAACATTAAAACATATGTTGAAAAGGGTGGCGGCTAAAGATGGGAAGGACTGGGACCTTCTTCTGCCCTATCTCATGTTTGCAGTGCGAGAGGTACCCCAGGCCTCTACTGGGTTCTCGCCCTTTAAACTGCAATATGGCAGACACCCTTGCGGTCTCTTGGATGTAGCCAAAGAGGCATGGGAACAACAGCCCACTCCGTATAAAAGTGTTATTGAGTACGTTACCTAGATGCAAGAACGGATAGAGACAGTGTTGCCTCTTGTTAGGGAGCATATGGAGGCAGCTCAGCGAGCCAAGAGTCAGGTCTATAATTGGAAGGATCGGGTCTGGATCTTTAACCCGGGTGATCGGGTTTTTGTTCTGGTACCGACCGTGGACAGTAAGTTACTGGCTAGGTGGTACGGGCCCTACGAGGTACTGGAGAAAGTCGGAGATGTGAACTGCAAGGTACACTAGCCAGGGCGGTGAAAGCCGGAACAGATCTACCATTTTAATTTACTTAAGCCGTGGAAGGATAAAGAGTCCTCTACGGAAGACAGCCCGAGTCTGGGTTTTCTAGGGGAAGAGGTTCCAGCCCCTTTGTCTGATGCAAGGGAAGCGGTTGCCGCTGTAAAAGTTGCTGACAGCCTCTCCTCTAAACAAGCTCAGGAGGCCAGGGAGTTTGTTAGTCGGAACACAGATTTGTTCTCGGACCTCCCTGTACGCACTTCCACAACCCAGCATGACATTGTCACGGAACCTCAGGCCAAAGTCCGGTTAAAACCATACCGAGTACCCGAGGCTCAGCGACAAGCCCGGTATTTTTATGTTTTGGACTTCACGAAAGGGTACTGGCAGGTGCCCTTAACGGAGGCTGCCAAAGAGAAAACTGCCTTCATCACACCTGAAGGGCTGTATCAGTACAAGGTGCTACCCTTTGGTCTGCATGGTGCCCCCGCCATTTTCCAACGGCTTATGGACATTGTGCTACGTCCACATCGTCGGTACGCTTCAGCTTACCTCGACGATATTGTCATCCACAGTACCGACTGGAAAAGTCACCTACCCAAAGTGCAGGCTGTAGTGGACTCCCTTCAGAAGGCGGGACTAACCGCTAACCCAAAAAAATGTGCAATAGGGTTAGAGGAGACTAAGTACCTGGGATATGTCATTGGGCGCAGAGTCATCAAATCCCAAGTGAACAAAATAGAGGCAATACGAAATTGGCCCTGACCTGTCACCACTAGGCAAGTAAAGTCATTTCTGGGAATGGTGGGCTATAACATGAGGTTTGTCCCACCACTGCTACGGTGGCTGCGCCATTGACAGGGCTCTTGAAGGGACACAAGTCAATGATGGTTTGCTGGGAGGATCGGGCGGAAGAGGCTTTCTCTGCTTTGAAGTCGGTCCTGTGCGGGTCCTCGGTTTTGGTGACGCTGTCACGGCCTTTGCTGTGTGCGCCGTGACACTTGTGCCAAGTATGAGGTTGCCGGTGGCAACGTGTTGCTGTTATGGCATGTGGTGGGAGTGTCTCGGCTTTGGCTGTGTGCGCCGTGACATGGTTGCCACGCATGCTGTTGCCGGTGGCAACGGGTTGCTGTTTTGGCATGTGGTGGCAGTGTCTCGGCTTTGGCTATGTGCGCCGTGACAGTATGACCACGAAGGCTCCTTGCATGGTGCCTTCGGAAGAGGGCCCAGCATGTGTCACCTGCCATTTTTCCGGAGGGAGGGTAAAAGGTGAGACGCTGTTAACAGTGCGGTTCTCTGTGACAGTGCTTGCAGTAGATGTGAACCGTCACTTGTGTTTGCGTCTCTCCTCGTCCATTTCTCAGTGGTTCTGTTGCTGGTGTTGTGTGCTGGCTGCATTCCTTCGGTGTACTGGCTGTGTGCTGGTTGGGGAATGCTTGCTTGTAGCGACCTTGTGTGAACTGGGTCTGAGGTGGACGCAGCGTTCAGTGCGGTCTCTCCGTGCTGTTTGGTGGCTGGCGCCCTGATTACTGTGTGTTGCTTCAGGGGCTGACAGCAGTTCTGGGGAGACTCCCTTGCACTGACGCTGATTCTGCAACTTTTTTTTTTCTTCCCTCCCGCTGTTGTTGATTGGGTGTTCCGTTTAGTTTCCCCTTTTTCAGTTGGGGGGGCTTTGAGGGGTGGGAGTGTCATGGCCTTTGCTGTGTGCGTCGTGACACTTGTGCCATGCTTGCGGTTGCCGGTGGCAATGTATTGCTGTTATGGCTTGTGGTGGCAGTGTCTCTGCTTTGGCTGTGTGCGCTGTGACATAGTTGCCTTGCATGCTGTTGCCGGTGGCAACAACGTGGTGGCTGGTGTGTGCACTTCCCCTTTAAGTTGTAGCCTTCCCCTCTCTGGTGCTGTAAGGGTTAACCCCCTGATTGGGTGTGGTCGCTTTGGGCTATTTAGCTTCTGCTGGAAGCCTGTAGCTCAGTGTTCCTCCAGGGGGAGCACAACCAGCTACACCTGTGGTCTGTCTATATTTGAAGGCAGAGACTCCCAACTTAACCCCCCAGGCTGCCCCGAAATTATTGGGACATCGGGAAAAATTGTGTGGGATCTATTGGCGCCATTCCTACACAAAGGGTACCACATGTACACTGATCATTTTTATACCAGCATACTCCTTTTTAACCCCTTAAGGACTCAGCCCTATTTCACCTTAAAGACCCGGCCATTTTTTGCAAATCTGACCAGTGTCACTTTAAGTGCTAATAACTTTAAAACGCTTTGACTTACCCAGGCCGTTCTGAGACTGTTTTTTCGTCACATATTGTACTTCATGACACTGCTAAAATTGGGTAAAAAAAAATCTTTTTTACTTATAAAAAAAATACCAAATTTACCAAAACTTTGTAAAAAAATTGCAAACTTCCAAGTTTCAATTTGTCTACTTCTATAATACATAGTAATACCTCCAAAAATAGTTATTACTTTACATTCCCCATATGTCTACTTCATGTTTGGATCATTTTGGGAATGATATTTTATTTTTTGGGGATGTTACAAGGCTTAGAAGTTTAGAAGCAAATCTTGAAATTTTTCAGAAATTTTCAAAAACCTAATTTTTAGGGACCAGTTCAGGTCTGAAGTCACTTTGTGAGGCTTACATAATAGAAACCACTAGGGATGAGCGAACCCGAACTGTATAGTTCGGGTTCGTACCGAATTTTGGGGTGTCCGTGACAGGGACCCGAACCCGAACATTTTCGTAAAAGTCCGGGTTCGGGTTCGGTGTTCGGCGCTTTCTTGGCGCTTTTTGAAAGGCTGCAAAGCAGCCAATCAACAAGCGTCATACTACTTGCCCCAAGAGGCCATCACAGCCTTGCCTACTATTGGCATGGCTGTGATTGGCCAGTGCAGCATGTGACCCAGCCTCTATATAAGCTTGGGTCACGTAGCGCTGCACGTCACTCTGCTGATTCAAGCATAGGGAGAGGTTGCAGCTGCGACGTTAGGGCGAGATTAGGCAGATTAACTCCTCCAAAAGACTTCATTCTGTGATCGATCTGCAGCTGTGGATCATTGAAGTGCTATTATTGACTTGCTCACTTTTTTGAGGCTGCCCAGAGCGTTTTTAGATTACTTTTGTTTCTGGGGTGATCGGCGGCCATTTTGTGACTTGTGGTGCGCCAGCACGAGCTATCACCAAGTGTATTTAACCATCGATAGTGTGGTTATTTTGTGCTATATCCTACATCAGCTGCAGGCTGAGCCTGTGTCACCGAAGTGCATTTAACCATCAACAGTCTGGTTATTTTTTGGCCATATACTACATCAGCTGCAGGCTGAGCCTGTTTCACCCAAGTGCATTTAACCATCAACAGTCTGATTATTTTTTGGCCATATACTACATCAGCTGCAGGCTGAGCCTGTGTCACCCAAGTGCATTTAACCATCAACAGTATGGTTATTTTTTGGCCATATATTACATCAGGGGCAAGTTGAGCCTGTCACCCAGCGCCTAAAAAATAGACCTGACATTTCTATTCAACCAAATCTGCACAGTTTTAGCTGGTCAAGTTATTTGTAGTGACCGTCAAAGCAGACTTTTTGTTCTGGGTTGAAAAAGCATTCCCAAATTTGCCATTCTGAAAATAACTAGTTTGTGGTATTTGAGGCCTACTTGAAATCTATCCCAAAAAGAAAATCTTACATTGAAGTTATCTATAGTGTCATTCAGAAAAACCTAAGACACACGCTAGCGTGCTGATAGAAGTGTCATTCTGTGATTAAACCTATAACTGTCACACAGCGCAAAAAAAAACAGGTCTCACATCTCTATTCAACCAAATCTGCACAGTTTTAGCTGGTCAAGTTATTTGTAGTGACCGTCAAAGCAGACTTTTTTGTTCTGGGTTGAAAAAGCATTCCCAAATTTGCCATTCTGAAAATAACTAGTTTGTGGTATTTCAGGCCTACTTGAAATCTATCCCAAAAAGAAAATCTTACATTGAAGTTATTGATAGTGTCATTCAGAAAAACCTAAGACACACGCTAGGGGTTGAAAAAGCATTCCCAAATTTGCCATTCTGAAAATAACTAGTTTGTGGTATTTGAGGCCTACTTGAAATCTATCCCAAAAAGAAAATCTTACATTGAAGTTATTGATAGTGCATTCAGAAAAACCTAAGACACACGCTAGCGTGCTGATAGAAGTGTCATTCTGTGATTAAACCTATAACTGTCACACAGCGCAAAAAAAAACAGGTCTCACATCTCTATTCAACCAAATCTGCACAGTTTTAGCTGGTCAAGTTATTTGTAGTGACCGTCAAAGCAGACTTTTTGTTCTGGGTTGAAAAAGCATTCCAAAATTTGCCATTCTGAAAATAACTAGTTTGTGGTATTTGAGGCCTACTTGAAATCTATCCCAAAAAGAAAATCTTACATTGAAGTTATTGATAGTGTCATTCAGAAAAACCTAAGACCCACGCTAGCGTGCTGATAGAAGTGTCATTCTGTGATTAAACCTATAACTGTCACACAGCGCAAAAAAAAACAGGTCTCACATCTCTATTCAACCAAATCTGCACAGTTTTAGCTGGTCAAGTTATTTGTAGTGACCGTAAAAGCAGACTTTTTGTTCTGGGTTGAAAAAGCATTCCCAAATTTGCCATTCTGAAAATAACTAGTTTGTGGTATTTGAGGCCTACTTGAAATCTATCCCAAAAAGAAAATCTTACATTGAAGTTATCTATAGTGTCATTCAGAAAAACCTAAGACACACGCTAGCGTGCTGATAGAAGTGTCATTCTGTGATTAAACCTATACCTGTCACACAGCGCAAAAAAAAACAGGTCTCACATCTCTATTCAACCAAATCTGCACAGTTTTAGCTGGTCAAGTTATTTGTAGTGACCGTCAAAGCAGACTTTTTGTTCTGGGTTGAAAAAGCATTCCCAAATTTGCCATTCTGAAAATAACTAGTTTGTGGTATTTCAGGCCTACTTGAAATCTATCCCAAAAAGAAAATCTTACATTGAAGTTATTGATAGTGTCATTCAGAAAAACCTAAGACACACGCTAGCGTGCTGATAGAAGTGTCATTCTGTGATTAAACCTATAACTGTCACACAGCGCAAAAAAAAACAGGTCTCACATCTCTATTCAACCAAATCTGCACAGTTTTAGCTGGTCAAGTTATTTGTAGTGACCGTCAAAGCAGACTTTTTGTTCTGGGTTGAAAAAGCATTCCAAAATTTGCCATTCTGAAAATAACTAGTTTGTGGTATTTGACATAAGGCCAGATTCTCTGTTACGGGACCTCTCTCCTCTGCCTGGGCCTAAATGTGTGACAGTGGCCTGTTCCAGTGGTAGGTGACTTGAAGCCTGATTCTCTGCTATGACATGAAGACAGATTCTGCGCTGACATAAGGCCAGATTCTCTGTTACGGGACCTCTCTCCTCTGCCTGGGTGCCTGGGCCTAAATGTGTGACAGTGGCCTGTTCCAGTGGTGGGTGACGTGAAGCCTGATTCTCTGCTATGACATGAAGACAGATTCTGCGCTGACATAAGGCCAGATTCTCTGTTACGGGACCTCTCTCCTCTGCCTGGGTGCCTGGGCCTAAATGTGTGACAGTGGCCTGTTCCAGAGGTGGGTGACGTGAAGCCTGATTCCTTGCTCTGACATGAATACAGATTCTGCGCTGACATAAGGCCAGATTCTCTGTTACGGGACCGCTCTCCTCTGTCTGGGTGCCGGGGCCTAAATGTGTGACAGTGGCCTGTTCCAGTGGTGGGTGACGTGAAGCCTGATTCTCTGCTATGACATGAAGACAGATTCTGCGCTGACATAAGGCCAGATTCTCTGTTACGGGACCTCTCTCCTCTGCCTGGGCCTAAATGTGTGACAGTGGCCTGTTCCAGTGGTGGGTGACGTGAAGCCTGATTCTCTGCTATGACATGAAGACAGATTCTGCGCTGACATAAGGCCAGATTCTCTGTTACGGGACCTCTCTCCTCTGCCTGGGCCTAAATGTGTGACAGTGGCCTGTTCCAGTGGTGGGTGACGTGAAGCCTGATTCTCTGCTATGACATGAAGACAGATTCTGCGCTGACATAAGGCCAGATTCTCTGTTACGGGACCTCTCTCCTCTGCCTGGGCCTAAATGTGTGACAGTGGCCTGTTCCAGTGGTAGGTGACGTGAAGCCTGATTCTCTGCTATGACATGAAGACAGATTCGGCGCTGACATAAGGCCAGATTCTCTGTTACGGGATCTCTCTCCTCTGTCTGGGTGCCTGGGCCTAAATGTGTGACAGTGGCCTGTTCCAGTGGTGGGTGACGTGAAGCCTGATTCTCTGCTATGACATGAAGACAGATTCTGCGCTGACATAAGGCCAGATTCTCTGTTACGGGACCTCTCTCCTCTGCCTGGGTGCCTGGGCCTAAATGTGTGACAGTGGCCTGTTCCAGTGGTGGGTGACGTTCGGGATCGGGTTCGGATCCCGAACCCGAACATTTCCGGGAAGTTCGGCCGAACTTCTCGAACCCGAACATCCAGGTGTTCGCTCAACTCTAGAAACCACCCAAAAATGACCCCATTCGAGAAACTACACCCCTCAAGGTATTCAAAACTGATTTTACAAACGTCGTTAACCCTTTAGGTGTTCCACAAGAATTAATGGAAAATAGAGATACAATTTCAAAATTTCACTTTTTTGGCAGATTTTCCATTTTAATAATTTTTTTACGGTTACAAAGCAAGGGTTAACAGCCAAACCAAACTCAATATTTATGGCCCTGATTCTGTAGTTTACAGAAACACCCCATATGTGGTCGTAAATTACTGTACGGGCACACGGCAGGCCGCAGAAGGAAAGGAATGCCATACGGTTTTTGGAAGGCAGATTTTGCTGGACTGTTTTTTTTTACACCCATGTCACATTTGAAGCCCCCCTGATGCACCCCTAGAGTAGAAACTCCATAAAAGTGACCCCATCTAAGAAACTACACCCCTGAAGGTATTCAAAACTGATTTTGCAAACGTCCTTAACCCTTTAGGTGTTCCACAAGAATTAATGGAAAATAGAGATACAATTTCAAAATTTCACTTTTTTGGCAGATTTTCCATTTCAATAATTTTTTTACGGTTACAAAGCAAGGGTTAACAGCCAAACCGAACTCAATATTTATGGCCCTGATTCTGTAGTTTACAGAAGCACCCCATATGTGGTCGTAAACTACTGTACAGGCACACGGCAGGCCGCAGAAGGAAAGGAATGCCATACGGTTTTTGGAAGGCAGATTTTGCTGGACTGTTTTTTTTTACGCCCATGTCACATTTGAAGCCCCCCTGATGCAACCCTAAAGTAGAAACTCCATAAAAGTGACCCCATATAAGAAACTACACCCCTCAAGGTATTCAAAACAGATTTTACAAACGTCGTTAACCCTTTAGGTGTTCCACAAGAGTTATTGGCAAATGGAGATGAAATTTTCGAATTACATTTTTTTGGCAAATTTTTAATTTTAATCCATTTTTCCCAGTAACAAAGCAAGGGTTAACAGCCAAACAAAACTCAATATTTATGGCCCTGATTCTTTAGTTTACAGAAACACCCCATATGTGGTCGTAAACAGCTGTACGGACACACGGCAGGTTTTTGGAAGGCAGATTTTGCTGGACTGGTTTTTTTTACGCCCATGTCACATTTGAAGCCCCCCTGATGCTACCCTAGAGTAGAAACTCCAAAAAAGTGGCCCCATTTTAGAAACTACGGGATAGGGTGGCAGTATAGTTGGTACTAGTTTAGGGTACATATGATTTTTGGTTGCTCTATATTACACTTTTTGTGAGGCAAGATAACAAGAAATGGCTGTTTTGGCACCGTTTTTATTTTTTGTTATTTACAACATTCATCTGACAGGTTAGATCATGTGATATTTTTATAGACCAGGTTGTCACGGATGCGGCGATAGCTAATATGTATGCTTTTATTTATGTAAGTTTTACACAATGATTTCTTTTTTGAAGCAAAAAAAATCATGTTTTAGTGTTTCCATAGTCTGAGAGCCATATTTTTTTCAGTTTTTGGGCGATTACCTTGGGTAGGATATGATTTTTGCGAGATGAGATGACGGTTTTATTGGCACTATTTTCGGGTGCGTGTGACTTTTTGATCGCTTGCTATTACACTTTTTGTGATGTAAGGTGACAAAAAATGGTTTATTTAGCACAGATTTAATTTTTTTTTTTTTACGGTGTTTATCTGAGGGGTTAGGTCATGTGATATTTTTATAGAGCCAGTCGATACGGACGCGGCGATACCTAATATGTATACTTTTTTTTACACAATAATATAATTTTTGAAACAAAAAAAAAAAAAACATGTTTTAGTGTCTCCATATTCTGAGAGCCATAGTTTTTTCAGTTTTTGGGCGATTATCTTAGGTAGGGTCTCATTTTTTGTGGGATGAGACGACGGTTTGAATGGTGCTATTTTGGCGTACATACGACTTTTTTGATCACTTTTATTACCTTTTGTTGGAAGTAAGGTGAGCAAAATTTCAATTTCATCATAGTTTTTATTTTTTATGGCGTTCACCGTGCGGGAAATGTAACATGACCGTTTTATAGATCGGGTCGTTACGGACGCGGTGATATATAACATGTATAGGGAATTTAATTTTTTAAATTTTTAATCAGGGATAAATGTTTTTTTATATTTTTACTTTTTTTTCACTTTTTAATTTTTTTTTTTACCCAGACCCACTTGGTTCTTGAAGATCCAGTGGGTCTGATGTCTGTATAATACAGTAAAGTACACTATATAGTGTACTGCACTGTATTTCACTCACACTTTGTCTGAACAGATCTCTGCCTTTAGCACAGATCTGTTCAGCACCATGGACAGCAAGATGCCTGATAAGGCATCCTGTTGCCATGGGAACCTTCCCCGTCTGCCACAACTGAGCAAACGAGGAAGGGGAGGGAGGAGGGCTCCCTCCCTCTGTCACCCCATCCTGTCCGGGGGCTGCAAAGGCACAGCAGCCCCCCGATGGGAGAGGGAGAGAGCTCCCTCCCTCTTCACCTCTTCTACGGACCGCAGCATGGAAGGGGTTAAAACGGCGGACATCTGCACAGATGTCTGCCGTTTGAATCGGAGTGTCAGCAATGAGCTGACACTCTGATTCAACCGCTCGGCCATCCTGAAAACACAGAGTGCTGCAGGGGGGGGTTAACTTTCAAAAATATGGGCACTTTGATGTTTCTGATCCCTGCGGTCATGGACCGGAGGGATCAGAAACTTGCATAAGCGCTAAAAACCGCAGGTCTGAATTGACCTGCGGTTTGTAGCGATTGGCAATGCGGGGGGGTCACAGGACCCCCCTAGGCATTGTCACAGGGTGCCTGCTTAATGATTTCAACAGGCACCCTGTTCCGATCTCTGCCGGCCGTGCGGCAGTGATCAAAACTACACAGGACGTACCGGTACGCCCTGGGTCCTTAAGGACTCGGGAAACAGGGCGTACCGGTACGCCCTAAGTCCTTAAGGGGTTAAATCCCTCCATGCTGCAAACACAAGGGCTTGTGGGACAGTCCATAAAAATAGAGTGGGATACCCACTGTGGCGAAACCAACCTCGCCACTGGGTTTTGGAGGGGCCTGGCTACCAGCATCTTGCCCCAGGATTATGGGCCCTCTCATCAGCCCATGCAAAACTTAAACCCCATGGCGATTTGACTGTGTTTGTGGCATCTGAGCGCTCAGATCCAAGCCATATGGGGACATGTGGGGTTTTGAGATGTGTGACAGAACCATCTGTCTGTGTAATTGTATTGTATGTTATGTGAGGGTATCCAGTTAGCTCATTTTATTGTATTCATGTTGTCTGAGTGCCATTCACCTAATAATATGCACTCAGACTTGAGCTGTCTGGGAATATGGTAAATGTCTATGTGTATTGTAAAGGGTGGGACATTGTATGTTTGAGTAAGTGATGTCTGTTCCATTGTCCCCACGTGTGTATTGGCCATTCCCCTTTGTCCTGAGAGATAATTGGAATAATCCTCGGGTGTCTCCAGGGCAGAGAGGAGGAAACCATGATGCATTGTGGGGATGTATTGTCTCTGTGTATCCTGCAGTGCTGCATATCTGTCCTGTGTCACAGTCTTCATTCTGCTGGTCCCCTAGGGGCGTGTCCACCAGATGGGGACCTGCATAAATACGGGCGGGTAGCCCTCAATAAAGGGTTCCTGTTTTATCCTTCATCATGTTGAGGCTGATGTTTGGGTAACTGATCGACGCTGGGGATTGCTATACGCTGGGAGATTTGCTATACTCCCCTGGCTTTACTACTAGCTCTTTTAAGAGCTGTTCCGGCTCTCTGGTTTTAGGAGAGGTTCACCCACTGGAGCCTTGTCATAGGTCCAGGGTGGGTAGGAGACAGTGAGACCTCAACCAAGCTTCGGCGGTTCGTGGGGTCTGCAGTGCGTACGGTGTTAAGTGGAGTGCTTGGAGTCCTCGGAAAGCACTAGGAGCATCTATCAACGGAGGTACCCGGTCGGGGTGCTAGGCGTTCCGTTACATCCAAGCGTTTGGACAAAGGAACATCCTTCGCCCCTTGAAAGTGACCAGCTGCTTGCAGTGAAGTGGGAGGACAGGAAGGATGTCTACATGCTCACCACTGTGCACGTAGACACCACAGTAGCAGTTAGGGAGAGGGGGGCTACTGCTGACAAACACAAACCGGTCTATGTTACAAATTATAATACATTTATGGGAGATGTAGACCTCTTGGACCAAGCGCTTCACCCCTACCTGGTGAAGCGAAAAAATAGGGCCTGGTATAAAAAGGTGACAATCTATCTCATTCAGATTGCTACCTATAGTTTTGTTTTATTTTAAAAGGCCCAAGGAACCCTCAACTTGAGAGTTGGTTGAGAGTCTCTTGTTTGAGTCCCCCACACCTGGGCAAGCCACTTCCCTCACCCCGTCCATGCCACTGCCAGCAATACATATCCTCAGAAACGATGCTGGGTGTGTAGCAAACATGGAAACATGCCCCAGTTGGCCATCACAACCAGGCCTCTGCAATTACCCCTGTTTTGAGATGTACCATACGCTTGCTAATTATTAATTTTATTTAATACCAAAAAGGCTGGGTGGAGGGTCTTTTCAGGAAGTCGATTTATTCTTATTTTCTGTTTAGTTTGTGGGCTTTTCAGGGATGGAGAGATTCTTTTGGGATGGGTTTGGAGCTAATTTTTTGTTTCATTGGAACAAATTTTACCTTTTCTGACTTGTTTTCATAATTTTCCTAATTAAATTTTTTATGACTGTGTCCTGCCACACAAAACTGTTAATTCCATTTACATTACTGTATCATGATATTGGCATGATATTTTTTCATTTGGAGGATCTCTAATGATTGACTTGTTCCTCACCAGTACACTAAGGACCCTTGCAGACGAGTGTTCCTCCGGCAGCGAGTCCGCATCACAGCACCCGGGCCTGACCTCCCATCGCTGCCGGGAGTCACATAGCATTATATTGATTTACGATGCTATGTAACCCTTACAGTTCTGGAATGTATTGGATAACATTGGCATCATTCTGCCAGATTTTAGTTTTTGTGGACATCCCTCAAAACGTCTAGAAATCATGACATCATTTTGGGAATTAGTGATCCATTACTGTTCCTACAGATGGTTCTAGTCACTGTCCTTTTATATATTCTGTAGGTGACTGGTTGATTGTGTGCATAGCGGTTTCTACCTTGCCGGGCAGGGGCCTGTTATGGTGCACCATGTCACTTAGCACATTCGTCTCTCATATAGGGATTGATAGGGCTAAAGAGACTGGCATTCAAGGACAGTCACTGTCCTTGAATGCCA
This sequence comes from Bufo bufo, assembly GCF_905171765.1. NCBI lineage: Eukaryota > Metazoa > Chordata > Amphibia > Anura > Bufonidae > Bufo > Bufo bufo. The sequence goes on from NC_053390.1 coordinate 564,837,236, forward strand.
GCTTGTCATTATAGCCCTATCGGTGTTCTTGTATCTTGTGAACAAACTAGAATTTGCAACATGGTTGGAGACATTTTGCTCCATTTTCTTGGACTTGTTGCCTTTCACTACAGTTCAGTTTTTTCCTATTTTTTCAGTGTGGTGAGACAGTCATATGTACAGGCAAATGCCTTTTTAGAAATCTGCCTTTCTTATAAGTGCACAGCTTCACTTTTCATCTGTACGCGACGCAAAGATATGAATGTGGCAGATTTCTAAGACAGTAACAGGGTTACCCATTTAAAAATATTTTTTCTCCAATTTCCTGTGAAAATTTAATTAACAATTTGAATAAAACCATATATACTCATTATTTCATCCTATAATAATTTTGCATTTAGCATGCTCACTACATCACTAGATGCATGCTGTAAGGGATCTAGTTTTTTAAATGGGGTCATTTATAAGGGTTTTCTATCATTTTGCAGCTCAACACCATTACATGTGTGCAATGGGGCCGGAACCATTTTCAGTTTATTATCGGAAAGGCCCCAGGTGCTCCGTTATGTTTGGGCCCTACCGTGTGTCAAAACATACGATTTGGACCACAATGGGGATATTTCTGAAGACAGGAAAAATGGGGTGATACATTTTGGGGTGTACTTCTTCATTATCATGTGCTCTGTAGAAAAAAAACTGTCTTTAAATTAACACTTTTGTGTAAAAAATGACAAATATTTTTTTTCGCCTGCTTAGCATTAATTTCTGCAAAGAACTAGGAGGTCTAAAAACTCTCTAAACCCCTAGATGAATACCTTAGGGGTCTAGTTTTCAAAATAGGGTCATTTATGGGGGTTTCTATAATTTTGGCAGCTCAACGCTATTACAAGTGTGCAATGGGGACTGAACCATTTTCAATTTATTATCTGAAAGCCACTGGGTGTTCCTTTATGTTTGGGCCCTGCCGTGTGTCAAGACATAAGATTAGGACCACAATGGGGATATTTCTGAAGACAGGAGAAATGGTGTGATAGATTTTGGGGTGTACTTCTTCATTTTCATGTGCTTTGTAGAAAAATAAATCTGTCTTTAAATTGACACTTTTCTGTAAAAAAAGCTCTCTAAACCCCTAGATGAATACCTTAGGGGGTCTAGTTTTCAAAATGGGGTCATTTATGGGGGTTTTCTATTGTTTTGGCAGCTCAACGCCATTACAAGTGTGCAATGGGGCCTAAAACATTTTCAAGTGAATTTTGTGTTCTGAAAGCTACTGGATGCTCCTTTATGTTTGGGTCCTGTCGTGTGTCAAGACATAAGATTAGGGCCACAATGAAGGTATTTCTGAAGACAGGAGAAATGGGGTGATACATTTTGGGGTGTACTTCTTCATTTTCATGTGCTTTGTATTAAAAAAAAATTACACTTTAAATTGACACTTTTGTGTAAAAAATGAAAAAAAAAAATTCACCTTCTTAGCATTAATGTCTTTAAAAAACTAGGTGGTCAAAAAACTCATTACACCCATAGATGAATACATTATGGAGTCTAGTTTTCAAAATGGGGTCACTTTTGGGGGGGTTATATTATTTTGACACTTATAAGCCTCTGCAAACTTGGCTTGTTGCAGAAAAAAATATGTACTTTAAAAACTTAAAAATTTATGTTTTAAAGAGTTTTTTGTAAGTGCAACCAAAATAAAGTAAAGGTGTGGAAATATATTTATGATAAAAAATATTGAATGTTGAAGTTGAAAATAGGAAAATATGCCAATTTTTTAAAATTTTCTGAGATTTTTATTTTTTAAATAAAGATACGCATATTTTATCGGTAAAATTTTACCACCTAAGTAAAGTACAATATGTGACGAGAAAACAGTGTCAAAATTACTTTGATGTGCAAAACCTTTACGAAGTTATTCTCTGCTAAAGTGACACGTCAGATTTCCAAAATCTGGCTTGGTCATTAAGTCCCAAACAGGCTTGGTCACTAAAGGGGTTAATGCTTATAAAAATGTGCAGAAATCATAGTTTAATTTCCTTCTGGGATTCGCGTCCCCACCTATCTCTTGGTTGAAGTTGAGGGACTTATGTCTTTTTTCAACCGTAATAACTATGTAACTATGTAATTTACCTACTGTGTATGTATACAAACCCAACCATTTACAGTACATATGTAAACAGTATACCTATAGACAGATAAAAAAAGTGTACTGTATATTACTTTAAACTGTAATAACAGATAACACCTATAAAATTGTAACAAACTTAACATTATATTAGTGACAATAATACAATTAACAGCCTTATTCTGTTGGCAATCGTGACATCTTCCAACATAGGTAAAGGTACAAATAATAATTCTGATTATGAATAAAACACTTTCTTACAAAAAGCAAACAATATGAAAGTAAGCATTTTTAGTGAATATTCTTGCTAAGTAAAGTTGTCATGTTAAAAATACAATGTAGGAGTTTACAATAAAGTGTAGCATTCGCTGTTTGACATGTATTACTGTTTATATATGTTATGCCTAATGACATATGAACAAGTTAAAAATAGTAAGGAGTTCATATTCTATGAATAGAGATAGGGGGGGGGGGCAGATCAGACAAAAGACCTTTAACCTAAGAACACTCACCTGGGAAAAGACTTTAAGCCAAACCTATCTGGAAAAAAAAGAGACAGACCTGTGCAGAAACGGATAGGAACAATTTGGAAGTAAAGACAGAAAGCATACAAGTAGCTGAAGGTGCTACTCAAGTCTTGAAGATACTTTCAAGCTTCCTCAGTCTTGTTGGTCATTTCCAGTTTGGGAGATTAACTCAATAGAGTCTCACTAATCCTCTAGGAACACTCACTAACCTCAGAAGATTGGTCTTTCACACTATCTGACTGGCATCCAGGAACACAGAAGTGTAATAATGTACTCAAGCTAATTAAGGCTCTTTTCTTAACATTTCTATGGAAACCTGACCTAGCCAGAGGCAACAAGAATGGAAAAGGGCACATTTCAATGACAAAAAAACAGTTCATTGCTTTACTTCTCTCATTGCAGCTTGTTTCTTCGTCAAACTCCTGAAAGAGGAGAAAATGAACCCAGGAAAGAAAATCAGTTAACTCAATTTTGATTTCTCCTTTTGTTTTTTGTTTTTTCAATTGACTCTAATCCCCATTGCAAAATCTCATTTTGGCAATTACAATGAAAAGGGGCATTTCATCTTTAAATAAGGTTTTAACAATAATATATTAGTATTAGTGGTTATACTAACACGAATAATAATTACCATAGCATCAAAGGGGTTGTCCAGGATTAGAAAAAACATGGTTGCCTTCTTCCAATAACAGCTCTATAGCTGTCCATAGGTTGTGCCTGGTATTGCATCTCATCTCCATTGAAGTAAATGGGATTTAGCTGCAATACCACACAATCTATGGCCAAAAGGCAGACATGTTTTTGTAATCCTGGACGACCCCTTTAAAAGAATGACAGGTGAAAATAATTTTAATCATTGAATATCTATAGATGGTTGAGACTATGATCTGACCACTTTATGGAAACACTATTTGTTTTGAAGAAAAATGGCAAAGTAGGGAGGCTCAACACTAAAGATGAACGGATAGCGGTGGGTTCACTGCTGATTGGGTCACTCACCCAATTAAGAAAGTAAAATGTATAGCAAAGAAAAGCAGGCGACACCACCTTCTGGAATAAGCGTGGAACAATGGAAATACTCTTTAGAATATTTATTCTGAGATATCACACATAAAAAATGGCCAATATTATAAAATAAAATACAATAAAACATTCAATTACAATAATACACTGGATAAAAATACAATTAAATCAATAAGGATATGGTCTCCTGAAATAATGTCTCATGAGATAAGTTGCGGCAGAGAGCTGTAAAAATCCACCTGTAGGTGTTTGCCAAATGGGACTGTCTCTGTGAGACTCTTACCGCTCAGTAGTCCCGATGTTATTAGTATATGGTTAACTTCCACGGAGCGGTGGAGAAGTGTCGTCACCAGAACCCTGGATTCTCAACGCTGAATGATGAACAAGCGCGCAGCTTGCAGTAAGTAGTCACACAACGGTGCAGATAACAGACACCGGAGCGCAGGACGCTGAATACTGAATGTTCAGCTCGGAGGGCGTGCTCTCGATCAGATGATCCTATGTAAATGAATCAGATGTTCCGATCAGCTGGTATGTATCGCCCAATCACGTACTGCTCAGGTCCTTGTACCAAAAGGTCACTTGGCACAGCGTCAGTCCAGGTCCTAAATTGCAATATTGGTGGATAATATTTAGGGTGTAAATTCTCTTTGTCCACGGAATCTTTCGTACTTGGGGTCCGGACCAGTACTAGATATGAAAGTTGCGTAGTCCGCTAGACGCGTTTCGAGGCCTCCTGCCTCTTCCTCAGTAGCTACCAGACTGCGCTCTTTCAAACATTATATAGGATGCATAATTAAAATCATTCATGAAACCTGTGTTCAGGTTAAGACCAACTGAATCATGGGTTGTATTCTAAAAACATGGAATGGATTCTAAAATGGAGACTAATATGGAGACAAATATAATTAAAACATAAGTTTGTGTCAAAATCATTACACAGAATATATCTACATTTTTCTCTTCAAGTGTCTATAAGAGTGCCAATAGATTACCAATAAATTAATATTCACACAGTTCCTTCATAGCATTGCCATAATAGATCTCAATGCACACATGCGTTTCTTGTGCGTTTTTTCATTCTCATAAGCACACATGCGTTTCTTTTGCGTTTTTTTGTTTTTTTGTTGTTCTCATATATCATAATAGAGAATACCTCAACCTTCAACTCAAAATTCAACGAAACATAGTCATATAGTTGTTCAACAGGGAAAATACCATATATTTTTTATATATATAATTTCATATATTTATTCGGCTGAAAAGGTTTTTGTTTCTCATTTACTGTAGATATAGTGATGCCTGGGAGCAAGGGGAGATCAGGGTGCTAGACAAAAGACAGCTAACCCTGATGTCACATCGGTCCCAGGCACCCTATAGAAAACCGAATACTTCTAATTCTGCATTGAGACCTTTTGGAACCAACGAGCCAAATTCAAAAATCCTTCTTGACTCTACTCGGGACATATGCATAATGTGGTTCCCTCCCCTCCAGTTGGGTTGTATTCTCTCTAGGGCCACATATTTTAGTGTACTAGGGTCCTGATTGTGATAGATTTTAAAGTGCCTGGAGACCGTATGCTTCTCATATCCCTTGCGTATATTCGCAATGTGTTCCGAGACTCTCTTTTTTAGAGTCCTCTTTGTTCTCCCAATGTACTGCTTATCACATGTACATTGGAGCAGATAGATGACATCCGTGGTGCTACATGTTAAAAATTCTCTAATTGTCCATCTATAGTTGTTGCTTGTTGATAACACTACTTCTGTTTTTTTATTTTGATTTTTAGTGATCTTACAATTTGAGCAGCTCCCACAGCGGAAAAACCCTTGTAGGCCTACCCATATGACAATGGTGTCAGTTTGAGTGGAGTTCCTATTTTTAATAGTTGGGGCAATTCTTAATGCTAACGAGGGGACTTTCGTATATGTAATATCTGGTATAATTGGTAGGAGATGTCCGATGACTTTATCTTCACGAAGAAGATGCCAGTGTGTTTTGATCATTTTCTCAATCTTCCTGTACTGAGAATTAAAAGGAAGGATAAGTCTTATCTTATTTTCTTCTATATTTCTCTTTGGCTCTATATTGGGTTTTTCTTTGAAAAAGGTGGTTCTATCCATCATTTTTACCCTATTCAGAGAATTTGTAAAAGAGATGATGGATATTGTTTGACGTCAAAATTCTTCTTCATTATTTCTGCCTCCTCCTCAAAATTACTCTCGGACGTACAGTTCCGTTTTAAGCGTCTAAACTGGTTGATTGGTATATTTGCCAACCACCGAGGAAGATGGCAGCTCGTATGTAGGATATAACTATTACGGGTCACTGGTTTATAGTATGTACTGCAAACCAGTCTCTGTGCTTCTACAGAAATGCATAGATCTAAAAATTCGACTTGTTTTTGGCTAATATTAGCAGTGAAGGTTAGGTTTTGGTCGTTCCGATTTAGTTCCATAATAAACTCGCTCAGGTCATCCTCTCTCCCATTCCAAATGAAAAGGATGTCATCAATATATCGTCGCCAGACGACCAAGCTCGTCCCCAGCCGCGACCCAATCACCCCGTGCTCAAATTGTGCCACAAAGAGATTGGCATAGCTGGGGGCGAACTTGGTCCCCATGGCGGTACCCCTGGCTTGTAAATAAAATTCGGAACCATACCAAAAATAATTATGTGATAATATATGTTGGATCCCTTCTATTGTAAAATTAATTTGACCTTCTTCCAACTTACTTTCTCTCCTTAACACTGCTTTTATTGCTTCCAAACCTTGTTTGTGTTTAATTGAGGTATACAGAGAGCTGACATTTTGACACAAACTTATGTTTTAATTATATTTGTCTCCATATTAGTCTCCATTTTAGAATCCATTCCATGTTTTTAGAATACAACCCATGATTCAGTTGGTCTTAACCTGAACACAGGTTTCATGAATGATTTTAATTATGCATCCTATATAATGTTTGAAAGAGCGCAGTCTGGTAGCTACTGAGGAAGAGGCAGGAGGCCTCGAAACGCGTCTAGCGGACTACGCAACTTTCATATCTAGTACTGGTCCGGACCCCAAGTACGAAAGATTCCGTGGACAAAGAGAATTTACACCCTAAATATTATCCACCAATATTGCAATTTAGGACCTGGACTGACGCTGTGCCAAGTGACCTTTTGGTACAAGGACCTGAGCAGTACGTGATTGGGCGATACATACCAGCTGATCGGAACATCTGATTCATTTACATAGGATCATCTGATCGAGAGCACGCCCTCCGAGCTGAACATTCAGTATTCAGCGTCCTGCGCTCCGGTGTCTGTTATCTGCACCGTTGTGTGACTACTTACTGCAAGCTGCGCGCTTGTTCATCATTCAGCGTTGAGAATCCAGGGTTCTGGTGACGACACTTCTCCACCGCTCCGTGGAAGTTAACCATATACTAATAACATCGGGACTACTGAGCGGTAAGAGTCTCACAGAGACAGTCCCATTTGGCAAACACCTACAGGTGGATTTTTACAGCTCTCTGCCGCAACTTATCTCATGAGACATTATTTCAGGAGACCATATCCTTATTGATTTAATTGTATTTTTATCCAGTGTATTATTGTAATTGAATGTTTTATTGTATTTTATTTTATAATATTGGCCATTTTTTATGTGTGATATCTCAGAATAAATATTCTAAAGAGTATTTCCATTGTTCCACGCTTATTCCAGAAGGTGGTGTCGCCTGCTTTTCTTTGCTATACATTTTACTTTCTTAATTGGGTGAGTGACCCAATCAGCAGTGAACCCACCGCTATCCGTTCATCTTTAGTGTTGAGCCTCCCTACTTTGCCATTTTTCTGCTATTTCTTTTCACTCAAAGGGGTGTGCCCCACTAAGATGACGGATATCTGGAACTGTGTGGAAAATAAGCGGAAAAAAGTAGAGGAATTTATATTTATAAATGATATAAATAGACAGATCGAGGATAAGACTGTGTCTGAGGCCTTTCGGAACTTGGAGACATTACTGCATAAACAACTTAGGCAGCGATGGGAAATTAAGACATTGAACTATTATATTTCTAATGATAAAATTCCAAAGGGACTAAGTATTTTTAAACAACCAGCACAGGATTTATATTGTGAAGACTTCAATCGGGAATGGGAATCTATGTTGCGGACACAATCTATGGCATTAATACAATTAATCATAACTCGTAGAACACAAATGTTGATTGATATCAATCAACAGATTGAAATCAGTAAGTCTATGATTTAAAAATTTCCCCATAATGAAGAATACAATCTATGGCAGTCACGGATTTGTAAAAGTCTAGACTCCCTAGAACAAGATATTATCTATAGAAAAACCAAAAAGATCTTTAACAGGGGCAATGATAAAATGCATAATATGGATAGATCACAAAATCCTCAGAATCAAGAATATCATTCTAATGATTCATCTAGGAACATCCATATGACACACAACGTACCTAATGTGGAATCCCAGAGGAAGGTACAAAGAGATATAGGATCTGAACAAGAAGACCCAAAAATTATTTACAATATACCCATCACAAATCAATATGAAAGTTTATCTGAAACACATTTTTTAGACAGGACACCCCCCCATCACAAATCCCGAATACACCGACCCATGGAGAAAATAACCCCCAGAAAAAATTATCACCAAACATCAACACAACCACACAATTACAATCTAAGACACAGGGATTTCAGCCCCACAATACACACACCAAGGAGAGAACGTACTCCACTGAGAGGGAGACGGCGCTCACGATCACCCCCAATACAACATCACAATGCACAGAGACCACAATGCACGCAAGTCACTCGGACCCACAATCAGGGAGGAAGACCCGTAGGGGAAACAGGAAACCGAAATACACGGAGATGAACACTCAAATAGAGGAAGAAAGCCCCATTATAAATCTAAGTACGCACATACTCACCCAAGCACAAAGCACTTTACTGAATAATGGTCTGAAATTTGCACCTACAGCCCTTTTGAACAAATTTGAGACGTATATCAATATAGAAAAATTTGTGAGAAAATTATGTCTTAAAAAGCACTTTATTAAAAATCCCTATGAATATACCCTACCGAGTCAATCCAAGTATCTGCACACTGACTTGAAACCAAAATCTAGGAAATACCCACAACAAGAAATAGGATATGAGATAGCTACTTTTAGAAAAAATATGGAGACGGATATTAGAAAGATCAATACATCTATACAGAAGAGACATTACAATAATTTAACTAAATGTGAATGTGAAGCTTTGAAACAATTGCAGAAACTGGACAGTATTACGATACGTCCAGCTGACAAAGGAGGTGCAATCGTGATCCAAAACACAGTGGATTACGACAAAGAGTGTCGCAAACAATTGATGGACCAAGATACGTACATCAGGTTAGACAGAGACCCCACACATGAATTTTATGGATCTTTAACTGAATTATGCAAAAGAGGTAGAGAACAGGGATTTCTATATGAAAATGAATACAAATACATATTAGATACAGAACAAAGAATTCCCGTTTTTTACTGCTTGCCTAAAGTGCATAAAAATAACAAATATCCTCCAGGTCGTCCCATCATCTCAGGGATAGGATCCATTACATGTAACTTATCGCATTACATTGACCAAATTTTGCAACCGTTTGTTAAGAAAACACCTTCCTACATTAAGGACACAACAGATATTATTAAAACTGTTGAAACTTTAACTTATGACCCTGAATGGTTTTTAGTTACATTGGATGTCAGCTCTCTGTATACCTCAATTAAACACAAACAAGGTTTGGAAGCAATAAAAGCAGTGTTAAGGAGAGAAAGTAAGTTGGAAGAAGGTCAAATTAATTTTACAATAGAAGGGATCCAACATATATTATCACATAATTATTTTTGGTATGGTTCCGAATTTTATTTACAAGCCAGGGGTACCGCCATGGGGACCAAGTTCGCCCCCAGCTATGCCAATCTCTTTGTGGCACAATTTGAGCACAGGGTGATTGGGTCGCGGCTGGGGACGAGCTTGGTCCTCTGGCGACGATATATTGATGACATCCTTTTCATTTGGAATGGGAGAGAGGATGACCTGAGCGAGTTTATTATGGAACTAAATCGGAACGACCAAAACCTAACCTTCACTGCTAATATTAGCCAAAAACAAGTCGAATTTTTAGATCTATGCATTTCTGTAGAAGCACAGAGACTGGTTTGCAGTACATACTATAAACCAGTGACCCGTAACAGTTATATCCTACATACGAGCTGCCATCTTCCTCGGTGGTTGGCAAATATACCAATCAACCAGTTTAGACGCTTAAAACGGAACTGTACGTCCGAGAGTAATTTTGAGGAGGAGGCAGAAATAATGAAGAAGAATTTTGACGTCAAACAATATCCATCATCTCTTTTACAAAATTCTCTGAATAGGGTAAAAATGATGGATAGAACCACCTTTTTCAAAGAAAAACCCAATATAGAGCCAAAGAGAAATATAGAAGAAAATAAGATAAGACTTATCCTTCCTTTTAATTCTCAGTACAGGAAGATTGAGAAAATGATCAAAACACACTGGCATCTTCTTCGTGAAGATAAAGTCATCGGACATCTCCTACCAATTATACCAGATATTACATATACGAAAGTCCCCTCGTTAGCATTAAGAATTGCCCCAACTATTAAAAATAGGAACTCCACTCAAACTGACACCATTGTCATATGGGTAGGCCTACAAGGGTTTTTTCCGCTGTGGGAGCTGCTCAAATTGTAAGATCACTAAAAATCAAAATAAAAAAACAGAAGTAGTGTTATCAACAAGCAACAACTATAGATGGACAATTAGAGAATTTTTAACATGTAGCACCACGGATGTCATCTATCTGCTCCAATGTACATGTGATAAGCAGTACATTGGGAGAACAAAGAGGACTCTAAAAAAGAGAGTCTCGGAACACATTGCGAATATACGCAAGGGATATGAGAAGCATACGGTCTCCAGGCACTTTAAAATCTATCACAATCAGGACCCTAGTACACTAAAATATGTGGCCCTAGAGAGAATACAACCCAACTGGAGGGGAGGGAACCACATTATGCATATGTCCCGAGTAGAGTCAAGAAGGATTTTTGAATTTGGCTCGTTGGTTCCAAAAGGTCTCAACGCAGAATTAGAAGTATTCGGTTTTCTATAGGGTGCCTGGGACCGATGTGACATCAGGGTTAGCTGTCTTTTGTCTAGCACCCTGATCTCCCCTTGCTCCCAGGCATCACTATATCTACAGTAAATGAGAAACAAAAACTTTTTCAGCCGAATAAATATATGAAATTATATATATAAAAAATATATGGTATTTTCCCTGTTGAACAACTATATGACTATGTTTCGTTGAATTTTGAGTTGAAGGTTGAGGTATTCTCTATTATGATATATGAGAACAACAAAAAAACAAAAAAACGCAAAAGAAACGCATGTGTGCATATGAGAATGAAAAAACGCACAAGAAACGCATGTGTGCATTGAGATCTATTATGGCAATGCTATGAAGGAACTGTGTGAATATTAATTTATTGGTAATCTATTGGCACTCTTATAGACACTTGAAGAGAAAAATGTAGATATATTCTGTGTAATGATTTTGACACAAACTTATGTTTTAATTATATTTGTCTCCATATTAGTCTCCATTTTAGAATCCATTCCATGTTTTTAGAATACAACCCATGATTCAGTTGGTCTTAACCTGAACACAGGTTTCATGAATGATTTTAATTATGCATCCTATATAATGTTTGAAAGAGCGCAGTCTGAGGAACAGGCAGGAGGCCTCGAAACGCGTCTAGCGGACTACGCAACTTTCATATCTAGTACTGGTCCGGACCCCAAGTACGAAAGATTCCGTGGACAAAGAGAATTTACACCCTAAATATTATCCACCAATATTGCAATTTAGGACCTGGACTGACGCTGTGCCAAGTGACCTTTTGGTACAAGGACCTGAGCAGTACGTGATTGGGCGATACATACCAGCTGATCGGAACATCTGATTCATTTACATAGGATCATCTGATCGAGAGCACGCCCTCCGAGCTGAACATTCAGTATTCAGCGTCCTGCGCTCCGGTGTCTGTTATCTGCACCGTTGTGTGACTACTTACTGCAAGCTGCGCGCTTGTTCATCATTCAGCGTTGAGAATCCAGGGTTCTGGTGACGACACTTCTCCACCGCTCCGTGGAAGTTAACCATATACTAATAACCTCGGGACTACTGAGCGGTAAGAGTCTCACAGAGACAGTCCCATTTGGCAAACACCTACAGGTGGATTTTTACAGCTCTCTGCCGCAACTTATCTCATGAGACATTATTTCAGGAGACCATATCCTTATGGATTTAATTGTATTTTTATCCAGTGTATTATTGTAATTGAATGTTTTATTGTATTTTATTTTATAATATTGGCCATTTTTTATGTGTGATATCTCAGAATAAATATTCTAAAGAGTATTTCCATTGTTCCACGCTTATTCCAGAAGGTGGTGTCGCCTGCTTTTCTTTGCTATACTATTTGTTTTGAATATGTCAGCATGAGCAATTTTGGGATCTATGTAATGTATATGACTAGGGCAGGCAGGCATGATCATATTACAAAAGCATGCTATTAGATCAAATGGCTTAAGATAGAACTGGCCATAGAATGGGTGTCTAAATGCCCCTTTGCAATGCTGATGTTCGGACAGATCATCACGAATCGCTTGTTCATCGGGTTATAGGACCATGGATGCGGACACTAAATCATCTTTTGCTGGCAGCAGATCATGCTGTCTAAACATTGATCTGCTGCCAGCAAAAAATGATTCAGTATGGCGACGAGCGATGGCATTTAGTGATCGCTTCTCCCCATACTGTAGAGCAGGCTTGGACTGGCCAAAAGGGGTACAGGTTAATCCCCCCGTTGGGCCCCTAGTCTCCCACCCCCTGCACAAGTGGCACTTAACACAGTAGACTTACACACTACATACATATATTCAATGTACAGCACCTCAACCAGCCTATGTTCATATGAAAAATGTGACAGATTATTAAAAAAACTCCCCAGTTTATTATTATAGACATGATCAGAGCTGAGATGTCTTCAAGGTATAGAGGAAAGCTAGTCAGTATCCTCTTTTCCCCAGGACCTACCTTCTCAAAGTCTCTGCAGGGACCCACATATTAAATCATCTAGTAGCATCTTGCTGCTATGTGAGCAAGTAGTAAGGTGGGCCCCGAAAATTTTACTGGTGGGCCCTAGTGCTCGGGTGCTCGGGGACTCAGGCCGAACACATCGGGATGCTCGAGTGCTCTACCGAGCACCTGAGTATAATGGAAGTCAATGGGAGAACCTGAGCATTAAACCAGGCACCCCCTGCTCTGAAGAGGGGAGGGTGTCTTGCTCATAGGAAAAGGTCAGAAATTGATGGAAACACAAGTAGTACGCCACTTTTACAGAGTGACAATAATACATACAAAACCGAAGATAAAATCGTTTTTCGAGAAAACATTGTTAGGAAACATTATTTCCTGTATATTTACTTGTATAATAAGTGCAAGTGCTGCTAAAAATTACAAGGAAGAGGCACTCCGATACAACCTGTATATCAGATAAAGGAGGGCCTCTTTCACATTGCGGTACAATAGTTCAGGTAGTGGGACTCCTACACTCATAAAGCCTATGCACTAAGTGAAAGGGCTGCCAAAAATTACAAGGAACCAGCGCTCCAATACACACTTTGTTACACATAATGGAGGTCATCATACACAGCCTTGAAAAATTATGATTGATGGCCTGCTGGTGACCCTCAAAAACATTAGGAGCAAGCACCTGCTGATCTGACCATCTAAAACATTATGGGTGAGGGCCTGCTGCCGCTTTGGTGACTCTAGATAACCTGGGGCCGATCACACGTTCCAGTGACGGCGACGATCCATTTGGATGTCTGCCCTATCAACTTTCGATGTTATTTTCAGCGCCAACCACAGTGACCACGGGTAAGGAGGAATCAGTGTTCAATTCTGGAGAGGGAGCCTGAGAAACGGCTACGGATACCACATCCAAGCAAGGTAGCATGCACGCAAATTACCTATTAGGTATAATTAGGTGAGGGCCTGCAGGTGAGCTGACCCTGTAAAAGATTGTAGGCGAGGGCCTGCTGGTGAGCTGACATTCTAAAATATTGTAGGTGAGGGCCTGCAGGTGATCTGACCCTCTAAAAAAATTATATGCGAGGGCCTGCTGCTGAGCTGACCCTCTAAAACATTATGGTTGAGGGCCTGCTGCAGAGCTGACCGTTTAAAAAATTATGGGAGAGTGCCTGCTGCTTAGCTGACAATTGAAAAAATGTACAGTGTTCAAAGCAGGCCGGGTCTCCTGAATACTTCAGCTAGGAATAATGGAATAGGACTCCAGTTCAATTTTTTTGGTTATCGGAACTGGGGCATTGATTAAGAGGGACGGCCGGGGGCATCCGTATTGCGCCACTAGAGGTGAAATTCCTGGACCGGTGCAAGACGAACCAAAGAGAAAGCATTTGCCAAGAATGTTTTAATTAATCAAAAACGAAAGTCAGAGGTTCGAAGACGATCAGATACCGTTGTAGTTCCGACCATAAACGATGACGACCGGCGATTCGGCAGCGTTATTCTCATGACCCGCCTAGCTGCTTGGGATCTGGGGGGAGTATGGTTTCAAAGCTGACAAAGTACACTGTATCTCACAGATATATTTTTGAAGCGCACACGTTACACTGCAGATGTGGCCCTGGTAAGGTCACTGTCAGAAGCGGACACCGTCTACGGAAAAATTACAATGTATGTCACAGCAAAATTTTTGAAGCGCACACGTTACACTGCAGATGTGGCCCTGGTAAGGTCACTGCCAGAAGCGGACACCGTCTACGGAAAAATTACATTGTATATCACAGATACATTTTTGAAGCGCACACGTTACACTGCAGATGTGGCCCTGGTAAGGTCACTGTCAGAAGCGGACACCGTCTACTGAAAAATTACATTGTATATCACAGATACATTTTTGAAGCGCACACGTTACACTGCAGATGTGGCCCTGGTAAGGTCACTGTCAGAAGCGGACACCGTCTACGGAAAAATTACAATGTATGTCAAAGAAAAACTTTTGAAGTGCACACCATGTTACAATGTAGATGTGGCCCTGGTAAGCAATCAGGTAATGATCAGCCGGCACTCTGTTCAGGAGGCGTGGTGCACGTGTCCGAGATAACAATCTCACATGTATTGGAAGAAAAGACCGGCATTCACTTGTCTTCTGTGAACTCAAGCTTTTAATCGTCACATATGGAATACAGTTCAGATAAAGGCATACACACAGTATAGCATACACAATTTAAATAGACCGCCAAGGCGGAAGTGACATCAGGTAACCTTGGTGATAAACTAAACAAAAATATCAGAAACACAGCAACAGCATCCATCAAAACAACATTACTATAACATATAAGGAATTCTCCAAAGGTAGGGACAATTTCAAGGTGAGATGATGCGGTTGGGGGTTCGTCACGTTTTCTGAAAAAGATAGTAAAAAAACAATTAATTACATAAACATATATAAATAAACAATGGAGCTTGAAAATTACAGGAAGCTATTGAGATCATACTCCCGGTTCAATCCCCTTGGTTCAAGTGTCTGCAGTGTGTGAATCCAATAGGATTCACGTTTTTTTAACATTTTAATCCTGTCACCCCCTCTGCGAGGTTGCGATACATATTCAATAATCTGGAAGCGCAGTTGTGCGATATTATGATTACAGCGATCAAAGTGGTAGGGAATCGGTAAGAGCAGGTTCTTTTTTCGTATAGTGGACTTGTGTTTCGAGAAGCGATCCTTCATCCGCATAGAAGTCTCTCCTATATATAGGAGTCCACACGGACACTGGTAAGGTCACTGTCAGAAGCGGACACCATCTACGGAAAAATTACATTGTATGTCACAGATAAATTTTTGAAGTGCACACGTTACACTGCAGATGTGGCCCTGGTATGGTCACTGTCAGAAGTGGACACCGTCTGCGGAAAAATTACAATGTACAGTATGTCACAGAATTTTTTTTGAAGCGCACACGTTACACTTCATATGTTGCCCTGGTTAAGGTCACTGTCAGCAGCAGACACCATCTACGGAAAAAGTACAATGTATGTCATTTTTTATTTATTTTTTTCTGATATTTTAGGATGCGCACACTTTACACAGGAGATGTGGCACAGCTAATCTCACTGTCTGCAGCGGACACCATCTATTGAAAAAGTACACTGGATGTCACAGATATTTTTCGGATGCGCACACTTTACACTGGAGATGTGGCGCAGCTAATCTCACCGTCCGCAGCGGACACTGTCTATTGAAAAAGTACACTAGATGTCACAGATATTTTTTGGATGCGCACACTTCACACAGGAGATGTGGCACGGATAATTTAACTGTCCGCAGCGGACACCGTCTATTGAAAAAGTACACTGGATGTCACTGATATTTTAGGGATGCGCACACTTTACACAGCAGATGTGGTGCAGCTAATCTCACTGTCCGCAGCAGACACCATCTACAGAAAAAGTACACTGGATGTCACAGATATTTTTGGATGTGCACACTTTACACTGGAGATGTAGCGCAGCTAATCTCACTGTCCTCAGCGGACACCTTCTATGGAAAAAGTACACTGGATGTCACTGATGTTTTAGGGATGCGCACACTTTATACAATAGATGTGGTGCGAATAATTTAACTGTCCGCAGCGGCCTATTACACAGTATTCAGCGCAGGATGCGGTATTTAGTGCAGGATGCGCTAAAAATATATATTGTTGCTGTCACACACAATAGTCCTTAAAAGGACTTTTGGGTTTCTGAAAAGTTTTTTGCATAAAAATCTTCCTATTACACTCCCTACACTGTCTGTCCCTTCCTATGCGCAGCTATCCCAAACACTGAGCAATTTTAGCGCAGGTTGCGCAACAAACATATATTGTTGCTGTCACACACAATTGTCCTTACAAGGACTTTTGGGTCTCTGAACGTTTTTGTACAAAAAAATATTCAATTACACTCCCTACACTCTCTGTCCCTTCCTGTGCTCAGCTCTCCCTGACTACGAATGAGCTGAACATGCGTCATCGGGTGCTATATCGGGACATCTGGTCGCGTTCTGGTCAGCCAATCACTGTAATGCCAGTAGCCAACATGGCTACTGGCATTACAGTGAGGGCAAGTACTTACCTGCATGTTTTTTAGCAGCCCAAGAAACGTGTGGGGAGGAGACTCGAGCATGGCGCTCGAGCACATGCAGTACTCGGCCGAGTACCGCCATGTGCCGAGCATCAGATTCTCGAGCCAAACAGGTGTTCGGCCGAGCATACTCGATCATCACTGGTAGGCACCCCAGTCTCACACTGTTGGGTAGGACATCACTGTATGTCGCCTTCATTGACGAGCAGGCAATTGTTGGAAAGGAGCCTTAAGCCTGGGAAATGTATTCATAGGCCACATTAAGGACAAGGACTAATGTCTGTTATTACAAGCAGAAAATAATTAAATCAGTAGAGATGCAACTAGAGAATACATAATCAAAATGCAAAATTCAAGTGTGTTTCATGTTGTATGTGCATCATGATTAATAGCTTCATATTGGGGATATGTTACTTAAAATATTTTTACAATCCACATGGTTACTGTATAAAAGTTACCAGAGCTTGATGTGTAGACTACAAATTGAGTGGAAACATACTCACACTGTATAAAGAAGAGACACAACAATATAAAAGAGTAAAAATGAAAATTCTCCATGTTTTCTTTGTAGAGCTGGAGAGTTATAAAGAACCTGCTCGGCAATATTAGGTTTGGGGAAGCACAATCACATCACAAAAGATTTACTTTCACACAGTAAACTCAATAGAGGGCAATAACAGTCTATTACAAGGAGAACAGTACAACGTCAAAGGAATATTTAAAAGAACAAGACAGAACCTTTAAATCAAACAAATACAGTTATACCTACCCTAAGGAAAAGCACCGCAGAGAATACAGAACTGTGTTTACAAGACCTGTGACTAATTTATTTTGAGTTATTTCAAAGGTTGTTAAAATATAATTTGTCATCCAGAAACTTAGACCAAAACAATAAAAGACAATAAATGATTAAAAAACTGAAGATGAAAAAACTCATGAAAGTATTTATTGTTTTCCAGGGCCTGTTGTCATATATTTACCACCGAAATACCTTAATTATTTCTTATTTGAGGCCTGGCACCATTTTGTGTGAATGACAAATGCAAGAATTGACAATTTTAATTTAGATACTGTACCTTAGTTCGTTAAATTGATGCACTTACACGGTTTACAAAAGTTAAATTTATTTTACTTTGTACCATTACCTGACAGCCTGGAGTGAAGATGATTCCACGTTGATTCAAGTTTCTTATTTTGTCATTCTTAATTTAATGCAAGCATATATGAAATAAAATTAAAAAAAAACATCATCCATAAGCTATTGTGGGGATTCGCTCTGGTAGTTAGGATAAACGGGTGCAGTACAGAGGCAAAATACAAGTTCGCAATTCAAACTTCAGTGTTTATTCACACATGATGCCAAAAACAAAACATTACTTTTGCAGTGTTGGTGTTACTTCACACCCAATGGCAAATAACAAAAACAAAAGTCACCTTGGTGGCAGTCCTGCTTCAGAAAGTTCAAATACAGGCTTTAGGGGGCCTGTTCCCTGACACACAGGTCTCCGCTCTCCAGCCCAGCACAGGCCCCAGATCCCAGCACGCAGACCTCCTGAGCTCCACTGTCAGAAAAAGGTAATCCTCCCCACCTGCCAGTGCTGGCTGGTTTTTATGCCTGGCAAAACCCAGCCTGGAACGTGGGGATTAGTCCCCCACCCAGAACTTTAACTACTCCCAGTAAAAGCCCATCCCGGATCAGCTATTAGAGCCATGCTAAGTACCAAGTTGTCAAACCTCAACTGCTGCTGACACAAAAAAAAGTCTCTTACTCCACCAAGGTCAGGAACCTCTGTGACACGTACCTATCATCCACAATGATTCCTTGTGCATTCTTGCATATCTGCCCCCTTTGTTCAACCCTGAGGGGAGTGAACACATGCCATACAGTATACTCGGGACAGGGCATCCACGTTTCCCTGCAACCGGCCTGCTCTGTTCTACGGAGAACTTAAAGTTTTGTAAGGATAGGAGCCACCTGGTGACTCTCTTTGGCCTGGCTCATCTACTTGTTCTCCCCAACAAATAATAGCGGAGAGACTCGAGTACCAACTGATAGCCAGGCGTTCTCTCTCCACTATACTATACTGGGTCTCGGCTGGGGTGAGCTTACGGCTGAGGAAGACAACGGGATGCTTCTCCCTGTTGACTTCCTGAGACAGTACAGCACCGAGGCCTACTTCGGAGGTATCGGTTCTGTACTATAAACTCCCTTTGAAGTCGGGCGTCACCAAAACAAGGGACCCGCACAGGGCCCGACTTCAAAGCGGTGAAGCCTCTTACGCCTGATCATCCCAGCAAACCATCACTGACTTGTGTCCCTTCAAGAGCCCTGTCAATGGCGCGGCCACTGTAGCAAAATGGGGGACAAATCTCATGTAATAGCCCACCATTCCCAGAAATGACTTTACTTGCCTAGTGGTGACAGGTCGGGGCCAAATTCGTATTGCCTCTATTTTGTTCACTTGGGGTTTGATGACACCGCGCCCAATGACATACCCTAGGTACTTAGTCTCCTCTAACCCTATTGCACATTTTTTTGGGTTAGCGGTTAGTCCCGCCTTCTGAAGGGAGTCCACTATAGCCTGCACTTTGGGTAGGTGACTTTCCAATTCGATACTGTGGATGACAATATCGTCCAGGTAAGCTGAAGCGTACCAACGATGTGGACGCGGCACAGTGTCCATAAGCCATTGAAAAGAGGCGGGGGCACCATGCAGACCAAAGGGTAGCACCTTGTACTGATACAGCCCTTCAGGTGTGATGAAGGCAGTTTTCTCTTTCGCAGCCTCCGTTAAGGGCACCTGCCAGTACCCTTCCGTGAGGTCCAAAACATAAAAATAGCGGGCTTGTCCTAACTTCTCGATAAACTCATCCACCCGGGGCATGGGATACACATCGAATTTGGAAATCTCGTTCAGTTTACGAAAATCGTTACAGAAACATAAAGTCCTGTCTGGCTTAGGTATTAAGACTATAGGACTGGCCCACTCACTTTTAGACTCCTCAATGACATCTAGTGCAGTATTAACTGAACTTCCTCCGAGATGGCTTGTCACCGAGCCTCGGGTACCTGGTATGGTTTTAACCAGACTTTGACCTGAGGTTCCGTGACAATGTCATGCTGGGTTGTGGAAGTGCGTACAGGGAAGTCCGAGAACAAATCTGTGTTCCCGACTAGCAAACTCCCTGGCCTCCTGAGTTTGTTTAGAGGAGAGGCTGTCAGCAACTTTTACAGCGGCAACCGCTTCCCTTGCATCAGACAAAGGGGGCTGGAACCTCTTCCCATAGAAAATCCGGACTCGGGCTGTCTTCCGTAGAGAAACATAGAAACATAGAATGTGTCGGCAGATAAGAACCATTTTGGCCCATCTAGTCTGCCCAATATACTAAATACTATGGATAGCCCCTGGCTTTATCTTATATGAAGGATGGCCTTATGCCTATCCCATGCATGCTTAAACTCCTCCACTGTATTTGCAGCTGCCACTTCTCGCAGGAAGGCTATTCCATGCATCCACTACTCTCTCAGTAAAGTAATACTTCCTGATATTACTTTTAAACCTTTGCCCCTCTAATTTAAAACTATGTCCTCTCGTAGCAGTTTTTCTTCTTTTAAATATTCTTTCCTCTTTTACCTTGTTGATTCCCTTTATGTATTTAAATGTTTCTATCATATCCCCCTCTGTCTCGTCTTTCTTCCAAGCTATACATGTTAAGGTCCTTTAATCTTTCCTGGTAAGTTTTTATCCTGCAATCCATGAACCAGTTTAGTAGCTCTTCTCTGAACTCTCTCCAAAGTATCATATCCTTCTGGAGATATGGTCTCCAGTACTGAGCACAATACTCCAAATGAGGTCTCACTAGTGCTCTGTAGAGCGGCATGAGCACCTCCCTCTTTCTACTGGTAATTCCTCTTGCTATACACCCAAGCATTCTGCTAGCATTTCCTGCTGCTCTGTGACATTGTCTGCCTACTTTAAGTCTTCTGAAATAATGATCCCTAAATCCCTTTCCTCAGATACTGAGGTTAGGACTGTATCACTGATTTTATATTCTGCTCTTGGGTTTTTACGTCCCAGGTGCATTATCTTGCACTTGCAACATTGAATTTTAGTTGCCAGATTTTTGACCATTCCTCTAGTTTTCCTAAGTCCTTTTCCATTTGGTGTATTCCTCCAGGAACATCAACCTGTTACAAATCTTTGTGTCATCAGCAAAAAGACACACCCTACCATTGAGGCCTTCTGCAATTTCGCTGACAAAGATATTAAACAATATGGGTCCCAGACAGATCCCTGAGGTACTCACTGGTAACAAGACCTTGGTCTGAATATACTCCATTGACTACAACCCTCTGTTGCCTGTCCCTCAGCCACTGCCTAATCCATTCAACAATATGGGATGTCCAAGCCCAATGACTGCACTTTATTGATAAGCCTTCTATGTGGACAGTATCAAAAGCCATACTAAAGTCTAGATAAGCGATGTCTACTGCACCTCCTCCATCTATTATTTTAGTCACCCAATCAAAAAAATCAATAAGATTAGTTTGACATGATCTCCCTGAAGTAAACCCATGCTGTTTTTCATCTTTCAATCCATGGATTTTAGATGTTTCACATCCTCTCTTAAGTATGGTTTCCATTAATTTCCCCACTATTGATGTCAGGCTTACTGGCCTATAGTTGCCCGATTCCTCCCTACTACCTTTCTTGTGAATGGGCACAACATTTGCTAATTTCCAATCTTCTGGGACGACTCCTGTTGCCAGTGATTAGTTAAATAAATCTGTTAATGGTTTTGCTAGTTCACCGCCGAGCTCTTTTAATAGCTTCGGGTGTATCCCATCAGGCCCCTGTGACTTATTTGTATTAATTTTAGACAGTTGACTTAGAACCTCTTCCTCTGTAAAGACACATGCGTCAAAAGATTCATTAGTCTTCTTTCCCAACTGAGGTCCTTCTCCTTCATTTTCCTTTGTAAAAACTGAACAGAAGTATTCATTGAGGCAGTCAGCTAGTTCTTTATCTTCTTCCATATACCTTCCTTCTTTAGTTTTTAATTTGATAATTCCTTGTTTTAGTTTCCTTTTTTCATTTATGTATCTGAAGAATGCCTTATCGCCTTTTTTCCCTGACTGAGCTAATTTCTCTTCTGCCTGTGCTTTAGAAGCTCTTATAACTTGTTTGACCTCTCTGCCTAATCTTATAAATTTGTCTCTCATCCTCATTTTGTTTTTTTTTTATAATTCCTAAATGCTTATCTTTTTGTTTTTAATGATTTTTGGCCACTTCTGCTGAGTACCACAGTGGTCTCTTCCTTTTTTTGCTTTTACCTGACAAGCCTAATGCAATCTTCTGTTGCCTTCAATAGTGCACTTTTAAGTAGTCCCATTTCTCCTGGACTCCAATTAAAACTGTTACAGTCTGATAGGGACTCGTATACCACTAATCTAATTTTAGAAAAGTCAGTTTTTTCTAAAAACTAAAACTTTTGTTTTTGTGTGGTGTGACTCAGTCACTGTACTTCTAGTAAACCACACTGACTGGTGATCACTAGATCTCAAGCTTTCCCCCTACAGTAATATCAGATACCAATTCCATTTGTGATACTAAATCTAAAATGGCCTCCTTCCGGGTTGGCTCCGCCACTTACTTGCTGTAGAGATAATCCCAGTAGGGATTTAGAATTCATGTACTCTTGGCAGAACTAGCTATTTTGGCTTTTCCAGTTTACATCTGGAAGATTGAAGTCTCCCATAATGATAACTTCCCCCTTCAATGTCATTTTAGCTGTTTCCTCAACTAGTAGATCATCTAATTCTTTGACTTGGGAAGGTGGTCTATATATAACACCTACACGAGTTACCTTATGATTATCAAGCTGCAAGGTAAC
Organism: Bufo bufo; assembly: GCF_905171765.1. Classification (NCBI taxonomy): domain Eukaryota; kingdom Metazoa; phylum Chordata; class Amphibia; order Anura; family Bufonidae; genus Bufo; species Bufo bufo. The sequence goes on from NC_053390.1 coordinate 564,860,101, forward strand.
CCAAACTGACTCTAAATTGTTCTCGCTAACTTGTATCAAATTCGATTTTATGCTATCTTTCACATACAGGGCCACCCCTCCCCCCTTCTTGCCTTCTCTGTCTTTCCTGTATAGAGAGAACCCTGGTATTGATATATCCCAGTCATTACTCCCCTTGAACCACGTCTCAGTAACAGCCACTACATCTATATTCTCAGATGCCATTATAGCCTCAAGCTCATTGATCTTATTCCCTAGACTGCGAGCATTTGTAGACAAGACTCTGAGCTTGTCATTTCTTAACCTTTGTGCTACTGGCCTCTTCTGACATTGTTCCGGGGGGCAGTCGGACTCTTTATCCTTCCACGGAGGAAGCCGGATTGCTCCGGTGATACGCGTTGGGTGCTTTCTCACTTTTCTAGGTCCACTGCACCAGCTGTCCATGTAGGTTTGGCTCTTTCATTGTGACCCTATCCAGGTTTGTTTGTATTCTCAGAGGTCTTACCTTATGTTACATTTGCTTTATGCTCCACATTGTTACTCTTATATGCTGGTTTTTATTGTATATGCCTATGGTGAGGCAATTCAGTGGACCTGTATGTGCTGGTTACATAATATTGATTGCATACCGCACTTTGTTCTAATTGTATACAATTTTTTAATGTGTCTGTTGGTGTGTCTAATAAACTTTATATTTTTGATACTGACTTATTGTCGGATGTGCATTTATGGGGTGGTTCTTTTGACCCTCTCTTGGGTTAGGTTTCATTGTCTCAGGTTCCGTGACAATGTCATGCTGGCTTGTGGAAGTACGTCCAGGGAGATCCGAGAACACATCCGTGTTCCGACTAACGAACTCCCTGGCCTCCTGAGCCTGTTTAGAGGAGAGGTTGTCTTGCATCAGACAAAGGGGCTGGAACCCCTTCCCCTAGAAAACCCAGACTCGGGCTGTCTTCCATAGAGGTCTCCCTATCCTTCCACGGTTTAAGTAAATAAACACGGTAGATCTGTTCCGGCTTTCACCGCCCTGGCTAGTGTACCTTGTAGTTCACCTCTCCAACTTTCTCCAGTACCTCGTAGGGCCCCTGCCACCTAGCCAGGAACTTACTGTCCACGGTCGGTACCAGAACCAAAACCCGATCACCCGGGTTTAAGATCCGGACCCTAGGCTGCCGATTATAGACCAGACTCTGGGCTCGCTGAGCTGCCTCCATATGCTCCCTAACAAGAGGCAACACTGTCTCTATCTGTATCTTTGGTAATGTACTCAATAACACTTTTATACGGAGTAAGCTGTTGTTCCCATGCCCTCTTTGGCTACATCCAAGAGACCGCAAGGGTGCCTGTCATATAGCAGTTTTGAAGGGCGAGAAACCAGTAGAGGGGTACCTCTCGCACTGCAAACATGAGATAGGGCAGAAGAAGGTCCAGTCCTACCCATCTTTAGCCGCCACCCTTTTCAACATATTTTTTAATGTTCGGTTAACCTTTCTACCAGACCGTCTGTTTGCGGATGGTAAACGGATGTCCGTATTTGTTTTATGTGCAGCAACTTACAGAGTTCCCTCATCACCTTGGACATAAAAGGGGTCCCCTGGTCAGTCAGAACCTCTTCAGGTAGCCCCACTCGGGAGAGAGAACATTTCCATTAGCTCCTTAGCTATCAGTTAGCCGATGTATGTCGCAGTGCACCGCCTCCGGGTACTGAGTGGCATAGTCTAGGACGACCAAGATGTGTTGGTGTCCTCTAGCGGACCTTCGGTACTGGGCCTACGAGGTCCATAGCGATACACTCAAACGGTACCTCGATGATCAGGAGAGGTACCAAGGGACTACGGAAAAGGTGCTGGGGGCTAGTTGCCTGGCAGGTCGGGCAAGACTTACAGAATTCGTCCACATCCCTAAACATACTGGGCCAGTAAAACCGTTGTAGAATCCGGTCCTGTGTTTTCTGCATTCCCAGATGACACCTGAGAACATGTAGGTGGGCTAACTCTAACACGAGTTTGTGATAAGCCTGGGGCGCCACCAACTGTTCAATGGGTTCAACCCGCAGCTGGTTTACCTGATACAACATATCCTGCTGAACCACAAAATGGTGAGAACACCGACTCTTCCCCAGCTTGTTGTGCTTCACATCTACTATTACTACATTTTCCCTGGCTCGGAATAGGGTGGAGACCCTGGGTTGTGCAGTGCCAAAATTATCCACGGAGACATTGAGGTTCTGCCAGCTCAGGCCCCGGCGGCAAGTCCTCCACGTCTCCCACCATTACACTCAGTGGGGTTTTCTCCTCTTCCACCGATGTGGCGTTCCCACCCTACCGCTGGCCCTTCGCCTCGGGTTCCCAGGGTTCTGGCCTCCCGCCGGAGCAAGGCCACTCTGCTGGGGTTACCCCTGTCTCATAGGTATCAGTCACTTTCGTAGCAGGCCACAGTGCCGGGAAACCAGGGAAGTCTCTCCCTATTATAAGTTTGTATTGTAAGTTTGTGACAACTGCCACTTCGTGAGTCCACCTGCCAGCCCCCTTGGTTAGAAACACCAGGGCGGTTGGATAGTCTTTTAAGTCCCCATGAATGCACATGACTTTCCAGCCAGTATACAAAGTGGACCGTACCAGGGGAGCCCTTACTAGGGACACCAGACTCCCTGAGTCAAACAGGCCTCCGCTGGAGTGTCTCCAACTTCCACCTGGCACAAGTGATTTAAAGTTTCGGGTGGTACTGCTGCACACAGATTACCTGCCATAGTTCGTGTCCATGGGTTCCACCTTATGTGGACAGTCAGCTCATACATGCCAGGCTCCTGACAACCGCCAGCAGACTATCGGAGCCGGATACATAGTGGGTACATCCCGGGCGTGTTTGGTTGACACAAGTCGCACCAGATCTGGGTGATTTACGGGATTTGACTGCCCCCCTCCCAAAAGAACCCTCCTGTAGATTCCTGGTAGCCTCATAGCATTCCACCAGGTCGACCATCTCAAGGGCATTACCTGGAGAGACCTGGCCGATCCATGCTGGAGAGGGGGTAGCAAAGCCCTTCCAGAACATATCAGCCAATAGTCTATTTAGCATAGCCATGGGAACCCAGACCTCAGGCTCTAGCCACTTTTGCAAAAGGTGGAGTCAGTCATAATACTGGGGTCTGCGGGCTCAGGCGGCTTGAACCCCACTGATATACCCTCTGGGCCTGGACCAACACATTCACCCTCAGTCTCGCCAAAATCTCACCCTTTACAATTTGTGGTAGTCGGCCGCTTGATCGTCCGGCAAGTCGAAATACACCCGCTGGGAATCGGATGCCAGGAACGGAGCGATGACTTCATCCAACGGGGTAGCTTTCTCCCTTGTGGCCACTTTCTCGTACATCGCACAGGTTGGTTTCGATATCGTCTAGCGGGTGTCATCTTAGGAATCGCCGCACGGGCCTGCCTTCCAGCATCGTGGACGCTTGGGGTTGCTCCTCTGTGTGAAAAGACATTACATGTTGGTCTCTTGCTGCTGCTTGTTAGCCTCCCATTGTTGAAGGTTTGTCTCTTGCTGCTGCAGATTAGACTCCATGAGGTCCTTCACGGGTTTGATGTATGACATTACCACTGTGCCCAAAAATACCAGCCTCACTGCTCATGCATGCATCTTCCACATTGTGGGGATTCGCTCTGGTAGTTAGGATATACGGGTGCAGTACAGAGGCAAAATAAAAGTTCGCAATTCAAATTTCAGTGTTTATTCACACATATGCCAAAAACAAAACATCACTTTGCAGTGTTGGTGTTACTTCACACCCATGGCAAATAACAAAACAAAAGTCACCTTGGTGGCAGTTCTGCTTCAGAAAGTTCAAATACAGGCTTTAGGCGGCCTGTTCCCTGACACACGGGTCTCCGTTTTCCAGCCAGCACAGGCCCCAGATCCAGCACACAGACCTTCGTTAGCTCCACTGTCAGACAGAGTTAATCCTCCCCACCTGCCAGTGCTGGCTTGTTTTTATGCCTGGCAAAACCCAGCCTGGAACGTTGGGGGGTAGTCACCCACCCAGCACTTTGACTACTCCCAGTAAGAGCTGTCCCGGATCAGCTATTAGAGTCATGCTAAGTACCAAGTTGTCAAACATCAACTGCTGCTGACACATAAAAATCGGCTCTTACTCCACCGGGCCAGGAACCTCGGTGATAGGTACCATCTTACACTATGCATTGATCTGTTGCAACTCAATATACATAGTTTCTCAGCATAATTACTAGTAGTGTTGAGCAAATCAAACCATCCGAAGTCAAATTCATCCGAAGTTCAGGTAAATTAGATTTGCCATAAATCAGAATTTCCTTGCGCTTCATAGTAATAAATCATATTTTTTCTAAAATGGCGGCTACACATGTTACAAAATGAAAGTAAGACGCCTGGGAATGTGAGATCACCTATAATGCCATGCAGCTAGCCAAACAAAGATAGCATCACCTGTGGTGTCACAGCCCTATAAACTCTCATCCTGCCCGATCTCCGCCATTTCACTGTGAGCTGAGCATAGGGAGATACGTAAGAAGCATGAATGCATTAGGGACAGTGTTGCTGCACACAGTTAAAAAAAGACCAACTGGAGAAGGAGAGTGCTATGACAGTGCAGGTACAGTGCATGGAGATCGTAAGGAGTATTTTATGACACTGTAGGGAGAGCATAGGGAGAGCATGGGAGAATGCAGGTTCAGTTGTAATTGCTACGTTTATCTTGTTCAACTGCTGCAGCATTCATTGTTAATAATGTCATTTTACACATAGACTTACTGTGCGTCAAACTCTGTCTTAACCGGCAGTCTACTATATTTGCAGCGTTTATCTTGCTCAAACTACTGCGACATTCATAGTTAATCAGGCATTTTACACATAGACTTAGTGTGCGTCAGACCTCAGCATTAAAGGGTGGCCTAATATGTCGCTGGTTCACCGTTTATCTTGTTCAACTGCTGCAAACATTCACAGCTAATCTATTCATTTTACACATACACTGTAGACTTACTGTGCAGCAGACTCAGTCTTAAAGGTTAGTCTAATATATTGCCGTGTTTATCTTGTTCAACTGCTGGCCATATTCTTAGTATAATTGTTATATTTACTGATACAGTTATTGTACACTATGGCCAACAGACAGTCGCCTGGGCCCTCCAAAAGAACGGGCAGTGCAAAAATGTTGTTGTAGCCGGCACAAGTAGCAGCAGAAGGGGGGTGGTAGCAAAAGGCCAGAGCTGCCCACTGTCATCCAGTGGTTGTGTTTTGACCAACATTCCGCTGTACTGGGATGGTTGACTCGCTGTTCAACATCATCTCAAATGACACAGATAGACACAGCCAGGAATCAGCCAGGTTCCTCTGACACCACACTTTGTTGGCATAACTCAGGAACTGCCTTTGTGCCCTCACCTGTCCTAAACCTGCTTCTTGCTTTTGCTGGTTAGCCAAATAATGTATGCACCGGCTGTGCTCTCTTTTCAGCAAGGATCAGCTTTGTGAGGACAGTCAACAGTTACAGGCCAGCACAGACTTGGAGGAGAGGTCTACTGCAGACTTCTCTAGCTGTGCAACTACCGATGATGACAGTCGGGTGGGAGCACATGTTGCAAATAGGTCAGGGTCATGTGCAGACACAGGTGAGGGTGACACAAGTGAAAACAAAACTGATATAATGATAATGAGGTGATCACATGTAGGCACCGTCATCATCAGGTGGAGAGGGTGGCAGAGTGCCCGTGAGACAGCAGGATGGAAACAGTGGGAGATCTGCAGCCAAACACAGAAGGGGTACACCATCTGAAACTTTGGAGACTACCTGGGAGGAACACGCGGGTTCATAAAAGCATTGACAGGCAAGTATCATGCAGTGGTGGAGGGAAAATGCAATACTCACCAGTGTGGGAATTTTTAACCAAGTTGCTGGTGGACAGTAGTGGCAGTATGCAGGATGTGCGGGCAGAAGGTGAGCTTGGTCAGGGTGCTAATGTTAAACACCAAAAGCAGTCGCCAAGGAAATAAATAAATCAATAATCTTATTTGTACAAATATCATAAAATGACATGAATAAAAATAGCTCCTCATATCTTTCCCTATTTCTCATCTCTCATATCTTCCCTGGCGCACAGCCCCTAAACAACCTTTTTTAGCACTTTTAACTTCCTTCTCCGTCCCCCAGCGCCCCTACCCTCTCCTCTTTTCTCAGCTGAGGACTGTGCCAAATATTTCAAACAAAAGATAGTCAACATCAGAGAAAGGTTCACTACACAGTCCCCCCAGACCCTCTACACAACTGCTCGGTCCTCTTCTCCCAAAACCCCGCTTCTCCACCATTACAGAAGAAAAACTCTCCACTCTACTCTCCAGATCACATCTCACCACCTGTGCACTTGACCCAATCCCATCCCACCTCATCCCTAACCTCATCACAGTGTTTATCCAGCCCTAACTCATCTCTTCAACCTATTACTAACCTCTGGTGTCTTCCCCTCTGCTTTTAAACATGCTACCATTACACCCATCCTCAAAAAGCCTTACTTGACCCATTTTCTTTGTCCAGTTATCGCCCCATATCACTTCTTCCGTATGCCTCAAAGCTACTTGAACAAGATGTCCATTCTGAACTGTCCTCTCACCTCTCCTCCTGCTCCTCTTTGACGCCTACAATTTGCTTCCGACCCCACCACTCGACTGAGACTGCCCTCACCAAAGTCACAAATGACCTACTGACAGCCAAAACCAAGAAACAATACTCTGTCCTCCTTCTCCTTGACCTGTCCTCTGCCTTCGACACTGTTGACCACTACCTTCTGTTGCAAACTCTCTCATCTCTTGGCATCACTGAACTGGCCCTCTCCTGATCACATCATAACCTCACAGACCGGACGTTAGCGTCTCCCACTCCCGCACCACCTCCTCGTCTCATTCCCTCTCTGTTGGTGTCCCGCAAGGGCTCTGTCCTAGGACCCCTGCTCTTCTCTATCTACATTTTTGGCCTTGGATAGCTTATAGAGTCCCATGGCTTTCAGTATCACTCCTACGCTGACGACACACAAATCTACCTCTGTGGTCCAGACATCACCACCTTACTATCAAGAATCCCACAATGTCTATCTTCTATATCATCCTTCTTCGGCCTTTTGCTTTCTAAAACTTTACATGGATAAACATAATTCATCATCTTTCCCCATCTTGCTCAATCCCCCCCAACAGACCTATCTATCACGATAAAATGGCTGCACACTCTCTCCGGTCAACCAAGTCCGCTGCCTTGGAGTGACCTTGGATTCTGCCCTCTCCTTCAGGACTACACATCCAAGCCCTTTCCACCACCTGCCGCCTCCAACTCAAAAACATCTCCCTCATCCGTGCTTTCCTTAACTTTGAATCTTCAAAAATGCTTGTACATGACCTCATCATCTCCCGCCTAGACTACTGCAACACTCTCCTCTGTGGCCTTCCATCTAGCACTCTCGCACCCCCTCCAATCTATCCTCAACTCTGCTGCTCGACTAATTCACCTCTCACCCTATTACTCCTCTGCCTCTCCCCTCTGCCAATCCCTTCACTGGCTCCCCATTGCCCAGCGAATTCACTTCAAAGTACTAACAAATACATACAAGGCCGTCCATAATCTGTCGCCTCCCTACACCTCTGAGCTACTTTTTACCGATACCACCCCCACCACGCACTCTCCGATCTTCACAAGACCCCCTTCTCTCCTCTCCTCTTATCGCCTCTTCCCACAATCGACTCTTCCCAGAATCGTGCATCCCCATACTCTGGAACTCGCTACCCCCAACATATCAGTCTCTCACCTACAGTGAATCCTTCAAAGAAACCTGAAAACCACCTCTTCAGACAAGCCTACAACCAGTGACCCTGCTGCCTCTATACCGCCACGACCAACTTCACCCGCACTTACTGTGTCCTTCTCCCCATACCATGTAGATTGTAAGCCCTCACAGGCAGGGCCCTCTCTCCTTCTGTACCAGTTTGTAACTCGTCTTGGTTATGATTAGTGCAATTGTCTGTATTATGTATGTATACCTCTTCTCATATGTACAGCGCTATGGAATGAATGGCGCCTTAATAATAAATAATAATAATAATAAATAATAATAATCTCTGCTGGTCAAGGAATACATAAGGCACATAGCCCAAGCAGGGAATACAAACGGACGGCAAAGATGAGTAGATCAGTAGATCGAAAACTGGTACATTGATCAAAAGGAAAAAAAAATAATAACTAAAGTGCAAGTGAATGTAACTATGCTCAAATAAGAACATCTGAGTAGGCAAATCACACATTAGAACCAGAAAATAAATCAGAATTATATATACCCTTTGATGAAGCTTTAAGCGAAAAGCACGTCGGGCGCAGGGCATCGCGGCTGGTATGGTGTACTTACAATTTTAATTCTGAGTTATTTTCTGGTTCTAATGGGTGATTTGTCTACTTAGTATGTTCTTATTTGAGAAGAGTTATATGCACTTGCACTTTATTTATTATATTTTTCCCTTTTGAGCAATGTACCATATTCGATCTACTGATTGTAATCACTCACCTTTGCCGTCCGTTTGTATCCCCTGCTTGGCCTAAGTGCCTTATGTATTCCTTGACACCAGAGATCTATTTTAATCATGTCATTTTATGATATTTGTACAAATAAAGATTTATTTATTTCCTGGCTACTGCTTTTTGGTGTTTAACATTAGCACCCTGGCCAAGCCTCACCTTCTGCCCGCACATCCTGCATACTAGTTTCCTGAGACTGGAGAAAATGGTTGGCACAGCAGAACATTAGAATAGCTTTATATGCAGATATAGTGCTCCAATATATTTGCGCTTGCGAATTATCGGCAATTAATGATGCGCATTTTTTTTTTGCAATACGTGCAACTTGTGACATCACAGCACTATATCTGTAGCATGTATGTATGGACAGCAGAAACCTATTACACTACCTAACACCCTGCACTGGAACCTCAGCTACACTATATCACTATCTAACCTACACTGACTATCTCCCCCTAACTATCTGAATTATATATATAAGTTAACTGTCTAATGTAATAACACAAAGCACAGAGCACAGCAATGACACTGCTGTCTCTTTCATAACTGCAATAAACTTTAGAAAATAGATGCTGGGGAGATTCTTATATAGTAAAGGGTAGGCAACTTTTCTATTCGTTGCTATGGATGTCGCTAAGCTGTGACAAAACCTTATCATTGGCCCACAAGCTAGAAGAAGGGAGGGATGATCACCTGATGTGTACTGTGTTAAAAAAAATATGAATATTCGTCATTACAAATATATAGCACTATATTCTAAATATTCACGAATTCTCTAAGTGCCGATATTCGCGATAAAAATTTACTTTTAGAATATTCACTCTAAACACTACTTATCATGCAAAATATGCCCTCCTTGAGCTGTAAAGGGAAAATTATTTTCCCCAAAACATGCACATCCAATATCCAATAGCTCCGTATTGATCTGTTGCTTTCCAGCAAATTTACATTGCTTCTCAGCATAATTACTTGTATACAACTCCATAGTCCACTTAAATACACAAGGCCATTTGTTTACATTTCACATAAACTCACTCACCTCCTCAAGGTTGCCTCATTTATATGATATATGAAGTTACAAAAATGTATGGGTTTAAACACCAAAGTAATTAGTTTTATGGCCGTAACTTATTGTTCTGTATATGAAAATTCAAGTCGAAAAACAACGAGTGATGTCCAACTTCCCATATAAAAGTCATAGCTTTTATTCTATAAAGCAATAAATATCCAATGACACATGTGAAACCCCACATACGAACTTCTTTATCCAAAAAAATAATTTTTAAAAAATTACTCAGCTGACTTCAGACGCAATCACCTTTATCACCACCTATAGCAACCAATATGCAGAAATCTGTTCAATTGTAAAAAAGCATTGGCCCATACTAGGCTATGAATGAGCAATGGAGAGAGATTGCTACTGCAGGGGTTAAATGTGTAGGTAAAGGAGCCTCTATGTTATAGAAAAATGTCAGCCAGTCTTTTTAGAGATGGCAAATCAATGAAACTACATGGTTACGGTTACAGGGGAAGCTATAAATACAGCTATATAGATGTATCTGCTGTAAGGATATGTAACCGTCTCAAGAAGTGACATCTACTGTAAGTGGAAAGACTTTTACTATTGAACAGTATCTAAATTATAACAATGAATATGCGGTATATCTAATTACTTACAGTGCATGTTCCTTGCAATATGTTGTGTGCAGTACAAATGACATCAAGACGCCTATAAGGAAACATTTGTCTGACATCCCTCACTATCGTACCCGAAATGTATCCACAGCTACCTTACACTTTTCCCACGGTTCATAAAGGAGACACTACATCGTTTGTAGCCCAAGGTGTAGAACAGGTCAGTCCCCCCAATAGAAGGTAAGACCACCGTTTAAAAAAAAAAAAAAACTACTCACCCGGGAATTCTTGTGGATTTTCCGGCTGGATAGTTGTATTCCAACTGGTCTAAATAAAAAATATGACCTGATTCTGTAAAACAATTCATTTTCATGTTATTATGGATTTTAAATTCTGTGTTTTGTATACTTCCAAATGTCTCCCTATCTTCACATGTGTTGTGATTGCTGAGGGGTATATAAGGATGTAATGTTTACCACAGCATTATCATGAGTAAGGGTCACATTTTAAGATCTGAAACGTGTACACGCTAACGCTGTGTCTGTACTGTGTCTTGTATATTTTATCGCATTAAAGAAAAAAAGGCTATCACTTTTTTTTATGGGCAAGTTGGACGTCTCTCCTTGTTTTGGATTATACTCAATGCCTGGTTCCAGGCTGATCTGTGCCTCCCAGATGACTGCAGGTGAGCTGAGCCCTTAACTGCTGATGAAAATTTAAGTACACATAGTAAACAAGTACACAAAACATATATAGATATATATATACAGTATATATATATAAAGAAGGACGTATATATCGTATTTTTTGCCCTATAAGACGCACCGGCCCATAAGACGCACCTAGGTTTTAGAGGAGGATAATAAGAAAAAAATATTTTCCATTACACCTCAGGTCAGACCAGCAATCAGACCCCCAATGTTAATCAGACCTCAGCTCACAGCCCCAATCAGACCCCCAATGTTAATCAGACCTCAGATCAGGCCCCAATGCCTCAGTTCAAGCCCCCACATGTCAGCCATCAACCCCCCCATGTCAGCCATTAGGCCCCCATGTCAGCCATCCTGCCCCCATGTCAGCCATCATGTTCCCATGCCACCCATCATGCCCTGTCAGCCATCATGCCCCCATGTCACCCATCAGCTCCCAATGTTCCCATCAGCCACCCATGTCAGCCATCAGCCCGCCATCTATCAGCCCCCCATTGTCGACCATTCATGCCCCCATGTCAGCCATTATGCCCCTTTATGTCAGCCATCAGCGCAAATAAAAAAATAAAAAACTTTTACCTCTCCTGCTCCTGGACGCCGCTGCTCCTCTCTCTCTTCTTCTGGTTTCGGCTGTCAGCTGTGAAGGCTGCGCACAGTGAGGTCACATGGTGCGCAGCCCTGCACAGCGACAGCCGAATGGAGGACCAGGAAACGGTGAGTACAGATCCTTCACCGCTTCCCAGTCTTCCTGTACTGATGAGTGCTTTCATTTTGGGGGGGGAAACTGTGTCTTATGGGGTGAAAAATACGGTATGTATGTGTGTATGTATGTATGTATGTATGTTCCCGCGATCACTCAAAACGGCAACTATCGATTTCAACGAAACTTGATATATACATCGATTGTTACCTGGAATAAATCTTGTGGGGTCACAGCTCTCTAGGATGTACCTTCCTGAGATATTACCAAAAAATACCTGCATTAGCCAATACAAGCCTGCAAGTCTTTCTCTTCATATAACAAACTGCCATACACACGGTCACATGTCCCTTATCAGCCAATAGAAGCTTGCAGGCCCTTAGTCTCTGCATACACACAGTTTTACTCCAGGTTCCCTAGCCATTTTTCTTTCACTGCTGCAGGTCAGCTTTAAAGGGGCAGGGCGCAGTGGATGACACTGTTAAGGGAGCAGAGTGCTGTGGGAGGTCTCAGTTCAGGGGCATGTAGGGTGGCCATTCAGGCCCATCCTCAAAAGACGGACTTAAAAACCCCACCCCCAGGTCCCGCTAAGCCACACCCCCCCCCACTCCACAGCCGACGGGGATTGAACAAATTATGGTAAACTCAACTGTCAGCTGCAGGGGTGGATGGAGGGTGGGTGACTCCCTGTAGCTCAAGCTCACACAGCACAGTGCTGCTGTCTGAGAGTGAGCTGTTCAAAGAACATCACTGAGTCCGTCCAGGTCCTGTGCCAGACGGTGGACATGGAGTCTGAAAGCTGGACTGTCCAGCCTAAAACAAGACCTCTCGCCACCCTAGGGGTAGGCTGCCAGTGGAGGTCACAGTTAAGGGGACAGTCCGCTATGGAGGTCAGTGTTAAGTAGCAGATTGCTGTAGAGGCCACTGTTAGGGGGATGGGGCGTTGTGGAAATCCCTGTTAAGGAAATAAGGTACAGTGGAGGTCACTAATAAATGGGCAACCACTGTGGAGGTCACTGTTAAAGGGGCGGGCTGCTGTGAAGGTAACTGTTAAGGGGGCGGGATGCTGTCCATGTCACTGTTAAATGGCCGGGCTGCTGTGGAGGTCACTGATAAGGGGGTGGGATGCTGTGAACGTCACTGTTAAATGGGTGGAGGTCTCTTTTAAGGGGATAGGAAACTGTGGAGGTCACAGTTAAGGGGGCGGTCCGCTACTGGTGTTCCAGTGTTAAGAGGCGGGGTGCTGTAGAGGTCACTGTTAAGGGAGCGAGGTGTTGTGGAGGTCACATTTTAAGGGAACAGAGCTCTGTAGAGATCACTGTTAAGGGGGCGGGTTATTGTGGAAATCACTATTAACGAGAGGGGTACTGTGGAGGTCACTAATAAACGGGCAGCCACTGTGGAGGTCACTGTTAAAGGGTAGGGCACTGTGGATGTTACTGTTAAGGGGGCAGGCCGTTGTGGAGGTCACTGTTGAAGGGGCGGGGGTACTGTAGATGTCACTGTTATTGTGGATACTGTCAATATTTTTAATGACACACACAAACATTAGATGAAATATACCAGTGCGAAGCCGGGTACGTCTGCTAGTCTACGTATAAATAAGGCTATGTTCACCACTCCTATACTTATGCATTGAGTTACATTAGTTCCAACCCCTTTTAAGGACAATGGAATTTCGGCTATTTGATGTCTTGCTTACTTCACTATCCTGCCCTGTATTCTATGTCCTTAGAAGGGGTTGGAGGGACGTTTGAAGATTACCAAGAGGCAACAAGTGGATACTAGTTATTATCTGTGGCATAAATGAATGAACACCAGCATTACCTTGACCTCCCACATGGTTTAGCTCTGGACCAAAATGAGCAGTGCGGATCCCTCCTGTTTTTAATTGTCTGTTTGAAGGAGACCTACTTTGATGGATCCTGCAGCACCAAGGTCTATGTGAACTGGACTCAAAGGTTTTTCTATTTATATAATATAAGGAGAAGGAAGAAGCCGTGAGCGGTGCCCGTGCCTGCCTAATAGAGTGGGACAGCGGGGGGCATGGGCCACCTACATAATAGTACCCCCCTACACTCCTTACGCCCCTTACTTCTTTTTGTTCGGACAGCTACAGGAATCTTTTCAGCAGAAACAGGAGTAATGTTCTCAATGTGCCTCCAGGACCTCTTCTCAGGACCAATTCCCCTAGTAGAAGGTTTTACCTCTAATCTTCATTATGTCCAGAATATACTTTACTTCGAATAGATCTTCAGCACTGATGGACAGAAACAGGAACAGAAGCTTTGGAAAACAATTAAGCACAACAGCTTAAGGAGGGAGACATGGAAGGAATAAAAAATAGATGAAGTGGCAAGAATGTGCAAACTTATAGCAGACTGAATTAAACTGTCTCACAAAACCTTGAAAAGACCAACGAAGCAGGGTGCTAATTTGGACAAGGTTACCTCCTTGAGTCTAACGTTGTTTGTTAAGGGCAGACCTTGTCTCAAGGGAAAATAATTAGGTGGAGCCCTGCACTTTCAATCAGCAGGTTTCATCATCGGCACCACAAAAAACGGATCAATGGGACTAATATCATAAAATATATAGAAGTCTTTATTAATCAAAATTCATAATATTGATCAGAACATTAGAAAGAAAGACGACACAATGCAATTTGATACAGAAAAATCCATGGGCACTTTCCATCAGAATCATTATTGTAACATAAATATGGCTCTAAAAATACACTGTCCTATAAGGAAATGTCTCTCAATAAAAGCCTACTATGATATTAAATGGGCAGTGCAACAGACCAACAATGTAAAAGGCTGCCAAGATTGTACATAAATAATAAGCAGGTGTGCCTTAAAATGCGGAATACGCGCAATTAAATAAGTAACCCCTAGATATATGTATCGGGTATATTAAACTAGATATAATATCATATCCTAATCCGCAGCCTATATGCAATACACATCTTTATATATCCATCCCTAGGTATAGACATGACCAAAATATCATGATGCACAGAGACTGGAATGTCGCCCCACGTACTGACACCTCGACACGTGTTTCGCCTCACCAAGCTTCGTCAGGAGGTGTCTGACAAAGCCTGGTACCTGTTGCTTAAAATCTACTTCTCTGTACACCGCTGACTGCTCAGCTGTGTACAGAGTACGGAGAGCACATTTTATAAATGGTGCCACAGTGCAGTGAGTACGGGCAGGAACACATATTGCTGCTTCTGTCTGTGTCCCCCAGAGGTTTACTAACTCCTGGCATAGCACATGGGTACTCTGTAAAAGCTGACATGCAGGATTCTTAGCTTAGCAAAGCAGGCAGAAGCAGGAGCCCGCTCCACTCAGCTAATCCTGGCATAGCACATGGGTACAGAGTACCCATGTGCTATGCCAGGAGTTCATAAACCTCCGGGGGGCACGGGCAGAAGCAGCAATGTGCGCTCCTGCCTGTACTCATTGCACTGCGGCCCCATTCCTAAAATGTGTTTCTCCGTTCTCCATACACCGCTGAGCAGTCAGTGGTATACAGAGAAGTAGATTTTAAAGCGCACAGGGAATGGTGCACTTTAGGTGTAATAAAAATTAAAAATACATTAATAAACTATATTACAAAAAATAATTAGTAGGGCATTAGGGACATGTTCACAAAAAAGTATACCAAAAGTTTAGTTACTCTTTAAGAGTTTGGAAGGCTGACAACTTCAGGAGACCACTCCTTACCATTCATCCTCTTTCAGAGCGAAATAGGGGTGGTTAGGGTGTAAAAATTAGGAAAGAATTGTCTGTAATAGTTGACAATACCCAGGAACCACTGAATAATAGGTCGCAAGCCTAAAGTATGGAGCCAGTTCAGTATAGCAGACAACTTGAAATCCATCTCGATACCACAATCAAAAATAATGTCGCCTAGAAAGGGTAGGGAGGTTTTTTTCAGGGACAATCCTTCACATTTCGCAGATTTCTCAGAAGTGCTGGATGACAGTATGAACATGATTCTAGTGAGAAGTCAGGTTGGGCGAAAAAATTAGGACATCATCCAAATAGATTACAAAACATACATGGAGAAGATCACGAAAGATATCATTAACAAATTCTTGAAATACTGCATAATCATTACTGAGACCAAAGGGCATGACAAATTCATAGTGGCTATCTTGGTTGTTTAAAGATTCTGGCTATCCGTGAGTTCAGGATTCAGTGGCAGAGGATAATTGTTTTTCACTTAAATATTATTTAATTCTTAACAAAGAAGAACCAGCACCTACTGATTAAGAGGATTTCTGAATGAAGTCCTTCAGGTTGTTCTTAAATAATCAGACAAGGCTTGTGTTTCAAGCACAGCCATGTGGAGAGTAATTCCTGGCACCAAGTTGAGGGGGGAGTCATAAGGACAATATGGTAAGAGGGTCTCAGCCTCCTTCTCTTCAAAGACATCTGTGTAGCCAGAGTAGACTGAAGGTAAACTCTGAAGATTTGTCTGGACTGTGCAAACAAAGCCAGGGCAGTTCGAGCAGCGAAGAAATGTTAGATACAAGCAGGACAAGATCTTCTGTGTGTAAAATATACTCACTTGAAGTTCCATAGGCACAGTGAAGTACTGTATGGATCTGTGTCACTACCAGAGCTTTGGGACGTTCTCACAGCTCTGTTTCTCCACCCCTGTGATGATGTCACTACTAGAGCTGGGACGAGTTCTCACTGCTCTGTTTACTTTTGGTTTCCTTCCTCCCAGCTGTTCCTCATGCGTTTGATTTCCCTCTCTTTATATTACCCCTCCTCCTATTGTAGGGCGTGGATTATAGTTCTCATTTCAGTTGTAGCTCTTGCTTTAGTATCTTCACTTGTAGCTATCAGTTCACTGGACCTGCTGTTCTGCTGCAGCAAGCACTCCGGATATTGCCAGCTGTCCTTGGATCCGTCTTCTCTGGCGGCTGCAACACCTTCAGCTAAGTGTACAGACATTGTTCGTGTACCTGATTATTTTCTGACTGGATTCTGAGGTGGCCACGGTTCCCCTCCATATACTGAGTAGGCACCGGTGGCCGTGCCCCCTTCCACTATTGTAGGGGTTACAGTGGTCATCAGTCTTAGGCACATTGGGCATGCCCCGTTCCGCCCATTTGGATCCGGGCATGTGCTTTAGCAGAATAGGCGAGAGCTTTGAGGGTCTGACAGGGGTCACCCTTTATCCTCCCTAGTTTGGGTCCGGTCAGTAGCTCTTTTACTGTGTATACTATTGTTGCTCACATACAGCCGTGACAGATTCTCATTAACAGACGTCCCCCCATAAAGACTTCTCCAGGTACACGTGGGTATGTGGTGTCGGTTCACCAAGGCTGGTGCAGAAAGCTTCCTGCTGACGATCACAGCCAAGAAGGCCTGCACAGTAAACCAAGTCGCAATGCAAGACAGAGAGACAGGAAGAGTTACATTTTGTGAGAGACTTGTTTTAGCCAAGGGTCATCACACATCCATTTTTCATGAGAATGTAGCCTTATTTGACATAATTCTAATCTTTTGGTTAATATAATTTCATGATGCGTGGGCAACCTCCTCAATAAATTAGAATATTATCAAAAAGTTAATTTATTTCAGTTAATCTCGATTAAAAACGTGAAACTCATATATTTATAGATTCATTACACACAGAGTGCTCTATTTCAACCAAGTTATTTTCTTTAACGTTAATGATTATGGCTTAAAGTCTATTGAAAAGCCAAAAGTTTGATTATATTCTAATTCATTGAAAATGCACCCTGTAAATCCAATCCATTTAAAAAGCAGAGAATGAAAAAAAATCTGAAACTGCAACATTTAGGACCATTAGAAGAAATTCTAGGGTAGGAAAATTAAAATAATTAGAAAGTTAAAAACTAAAATCTGTTATCTAGACCAGATTGTAGTCAGTGACATGGTTCTGTTTAATTAACTTTAGGTATAAAAGAGTGAATTGAGAATTAATTTATGTTAGCATTGAATGTGAACTTGATTCCTCTTAATGGAATAGGAAGGTATGGTAGTTAACTAAACTTCCCTCACAGACAATGTGGTACAGGTCAGGGGATTGGGTTAACTGCAAAAAGCCTTTCACCCAGTCCCCAGATGATACCTGAAACAACCAGGCACTCACTTTGCAGGCTTAAGCCATAGAAGATAGACTGAATGTGACACAGTGACTCCTTTGCATTTGACCCATCAGCCAAGCTGAAATGTTAAAAAAGTCAGCCCTGTGCTGCTAAGCGAATGACTTGAATGTCACCTGAAGCATTGTTAGACATCTATCTTTATGCATAAGCACGATCAAGTGTATAGCAGTTATAGAAACCTTGAATAAAGACAGTACCTATTTTTTTAGTCTTACAGCTACTTTCAGATAAATTATTCGGCCCTTAGATATTTACAGTGAGGAACAGATGTGTTTTAAACAAGTTCTCCCACTTAGAAAATCATAGAGGGGTCTGAAATTCACATTGTAGGTGCATTCCCACTCTGAGAGACAGAATAAAAAATAAAAAAACAGGAACTCACATTGTATGATTTTTTAATAATTTATTTGTCTTGCACTGCTGAGCATAAGTATTTGAACACCTGAGAAACAACAAGAATTCTGGCTCTCAAGACCTGTTACTGTGCCTTTAAAAAGCCCACCTCTACTCCACTGATTAATCTAACATAGTAGCACCTGTCTGAGCTCTTTAAAGACACCTGTCCACCCCACAGTCAGTCAGACGCCAACTACTACCATTGGCAAGACAAAGAGCTGTCAAAAGACACCAGAGACAAAATTGTGGCCCTCCACAAGGCTGAAAAGGGCTACTGGTGCAAATGCCAGGCAGCTTGGTGAAATAGATCAACTGTTGGAGCAATTGTTAGAAAATGGAAGAGGCTAAAGACGACTGTCAGTCTCCCTCGGACTGGGGCTCCATTCAAGATCTCACCTCATGGGGTATCAATGATGATAAGAAAGGTGAGGAATCAGCCCAGAACTACAAGGTAACTAAATTGGATATTTTTTTTTATTTTGTATAAACTTTAAACAATGTTTAGCAATGTTTTTCTTATTTCTATAATACACTATACAGCTTAAAGGCCACCTTACATTGCTCAACTGAGCTCACAAATTGTCGCAAATGAAATGCCTCATTCCTTCCCCCTTCCTGCACAGTCACCTTCACACATGTCACAGAGCATGCCCACAATACCTCATTGAAGTCAATAGATTATTTCTTAACTAGTTTTGCTATAATCAGGTGCCCTGCAGTTAAGCAAAGCCTCTGGAATTGCTACTGCAGAAGCTCAGCCAGGTGGCTGCTTCCATAATCATGTAAGAAAAGATAAAAATATTCACTCACACTAAAAAAACATTATTCATTATTAAGAATATATTCCAGCATTCATTTTATTAGCAGTTATAGGTATGTATGTTTTTTTGGGAGGTTTATTTTCCGATTATACCAGGACACAATCTGGCATAAGCTCTCAAGGAGAGTCTGGACAAGTACAGATAGTCAACCCCAACTGCTGAAGTTTAGAGTTAGCTGATGGTGTAATCTAGTGTGTAGGGGCATTTTGACTTACTGCTAGCCTACAACCACTTCCAGTTTAATAATGCAATATTCTGAAGCAGTATATATGGTAACCATGGGGGTTTTCTAGGAGGAATCAGAAATCATAATGTGCTCTTCAGCCTCCCTAGAAAAGGATGCTAATAGACTCATGTTAATTTCCTTACTAACAATATCTTATCTACCCTATGCTGATTGGAGGAATAAAAACATACCATTGCTTGTGGCCTCTGACATTCAGGCAGACATCTTGAGAACCACAGATAAAACTGATAATGAGTTACTTTATAGGGTCCTAAAAGCAACTACAGAAATTAACAAGGTCCATTAGACTTTCTGTCATGCATATGATGGGAAAAATATCCCAGTATAAGATCCACTTGATTGTCTTGCTGTGACAGCAGCATCCATTGTTTGTAAGAACTGCTGGCTAGTAGCATTTTCAGGTACAGCACAGGAACAGAGGGGGGCTTTGTGATTAGGCTACAGTGACCTGCAGCATAGGAGTACAAAGTACATCCCCAGGCTATGACAAGAGGAAAAGCTCAACAAAAGATGACTGGCCTGTTCCAGTGTCTCGTTTCAAGTTTTACATTTGCTTTCTTGCACAAAGATTAACTAAGGGTGTTGATAGCCAAATTATTTTTGCCTTGTTCCTCTCCCACAGCCCAACCCAAAATGTCTTGTACGTAGATATTCCTCTCCCTAAAAATTTTTAACTGCACAAATGATCTTAATAAATGCTTTGAACAATAGGAAGACTGCTCAGGAAAAAAAAAGGCAGGTAAAATTAACTGTATATGATATACCGGTAAGCAAAAAATTTGATTAACAATCTGCAATAAAATGAACACATTCTTATGCAGTTAATAATAGGATTTTTTTAACGACCAATTAGTTTTAGTTTACATTATTATTAGAGATGAGCGAATTTAAAAAAAAATTTGATTAGGGCCAGTCTCACCAAATTTTTTCGAAAAAATTTTGCGTTTGATACAAATTTATTTGTGGTGAATTCGTTTTAAAAAACAGCTATTTCCTGGTTGCAGAGAACCTTTATAGTGGTGTTAGACACAACTGTGCCTTGCCAGTAATAGCATAGGGAGTCTACTGTGGTAGTGAAATAATACTGTGAGTCAATATGACATATAGAATGAGATGCGTCGCTCTTAGAATCACTGCACACTTCACTTTTTTAGGCAGTTACGGGGCAAACGTGACCAAAAAACTCAAGTCGTGAACTCAGCCTTACAGGGTAATGGTTAGCGTCAAGAAGAAGTGCACTCCCTTTTACACCCGTTGGCAGCCTGATTCCACATAGATGTCTACAGAAGCTGGTTCTATTAAATGCTTATACAAGTAGAGCCCCCCCGACAGAGTGGAAAGGGTGGTCAGCAGTAAGTTTGTGTTGACTTCTCTGATTATTTTGCCCTTCCTCTGATCACTCAGAACAATAACCCACAAAAAATGGATCCTGTCTGTGAAGCATCCGCCTTCACTCGGTCAGCATTTGGTCAGTAATCAGTATTGCTAAAGCCAAAAAAAACAGGAGCGGGGATCCAAAAACAGAAATGACACAAGAATGGATTATTTGTATGTCTTCTGCTGCTTTGTACCCACTCCTGCTTTTGGCTACCAATCAGAAGCCAATTCTAATGCAAAATAGGGATCATGTCATGCAGGCCTTACAGCTGTTACATAGTCAGGATCCGTTGT
This sequence comes from Bufo bufo, assembly GCF_905171765.1. NCBI lineage: Eukaryota > Metazoa > Chordata > Amphibia > Anura > Bufonidae > Bufo > Bufo bufo. Next base: position 564,880,998 of record NC_053390.1, read on the forward strand.
GCGTCTCATTTTTCTTCCTTCTGACAGATCAGAAGAAGGGTCAATCAATGATGATGTCAGCCAGGCCGAAAGGCAAAATAGTGGCCCAGTCATGAAGTGGGAGCGTGGGAACAGCATGAGAAGTCCACAGAGTGCCCTATGACATAGTGGCAAGGTGGAAGCAGCATGAGGAGACCACAGAGTGGCCCAATTACCAGAGTGGTGAGGTGGAATCAGGATCAGGAGGAGGCCACAGGGTGGCAAAATTACAGTGTGGAGGTTGCAGCAGCAGCATCAGGAGGCCACAGAGTGGCACAATGACAGAGTGTGGAGGTGGTGGCAGCAAAAAGCTCAGAAGGAGGCCCACAGGGTGGCACAATGACAGTGTGGAGGTGGCGGCAGCATCAGGAGACCACAGAGATGACACAATGACAGAGTGTGGAGGTGGCGGCAGCATCAGAAAGATGCCATAGGGTGGAACAATGGCAGTGTGGAGGTGGCAGCAGCATGAGAAGACCACAAAGTGGCAAAATGACAGAGTGTGGGAAGGTGGCAGCATCAGCATCAGGAGGTGGCCACAGGGTGGCACAATGACAGAGTGTGGAGGTGGCAGCAGCATAGTCGGGAGGCACAGAGTGGAGCAATGACAAAAGTGTGGAGGTGGTGGTAGTAGTATCAGGGGGAGGCCACAGGGTGGCACAATGACAGTGTGGAGGTTGCAGCAGCAGCATCAGGAGGCTATAGAGTGGCACAATGACAGAGTTGAGGAGGGATGACGGCAGCATCAAGAGGAGGCCACAGGGTGGAACACATGACTGTGTGGAGGTGGCCTGCAGCATGAGGAGACCACAGAGTGGCAAAATGACAGAGTGTGGCTGTGGCAGCAGCATCAGGAGGAGGCCACAGGGTTGCACAATGACAGTGTGGCGGTTGGCAGCAGCAGCATGAGGAGACAACAGAGTGGCAAAATGACATTGTGGAGGTTGCAGCAGCATCAGGAGGAGGTTACAGAGTGGCACAATGACATAGTATGGAGGTGGCAGCAGCATCGAGAGGCCATAGAGTGGCACCAATGCACAGTGTTGCTGCAGGTCGGTGGCAGCAGCAGCCTCAGTAGGAAGTCCACAGGGTGGCATAATGACAGTGTGAATAGGTGGCAGCAGCAATCATCAGGATGGCCACAGAGTAAACAAGGATGACATGGTGTTGATGTATTAGCAGGCATCAGGTGACCACAGAGTGGCAAGGTGACATAGTGTGGAGGTGGCTGTAACATCAGGAGACCACAGAGTGGCAAGTGACTTAGTGTGGAGGTGGCAGCAGCAGCATCAGAAGGCCACAGAGTGGCAAGGTGACATAGTGTGGAGGTGCAGCAGCATCAGGAGACACCACGAGTGGCAAGGATGACATAGTGTTCAGGTGGCAGCAGCATCAGGAGACCACAGAGTGGCAAGGTGACATAGTGTGGAGGTGGCATCAGCATCAGGAGACCAGAGAGAGGCAAGGCGACAAAGTGGGAGATGGGTGAAGATGGTGGGCGAAAGAAGGAGCACTTGTCAGCAGATGTGTGGCATCAGGCGGGTGGCAGCATCAGATAGTAGCTGAGGCAGGTAGCCGGAAGAACTGGTCCTCTTTTGTCAAAGTGTTAGTGTGGCACCATGGATGATCTAGTCTGATGCATCAGAGCATTGCTGTGTGGAAATCCTGGCTGATCCAAGCATACATCATCTTGACAAAGGTCAGTCTCTCCACATTCTGGGTGGACAGGTGAGTTCTTCTTGGGGTAACTATGGTCCCCGCCGCACTAAACACCCACTCTACAGCCCCACACTACTGGCCGGACCAGAATAGCTTTTCCAGGGCAAAACTCTGCCATTTTTGCGGCCACAAATACGGTTTGGCTGCCCAGTAGTCAACCAGATCTTGAATAAAGGCTGGAAGGTGCACTCCAAGTATGCCATCACCTGCTGGTTCAGGTTCTGCTCTATGTATAGCTGCTGGTGAGTAGTTTCTTCACTATGCGGGTGAAGAAAGCTGCTTATCAGCGCCTCTAGACTCAGGCTGCTGCTGATGGAGCTGGTACTGCTCCTGCCCACCCCACCCCAGCAGCTATGGCAGTGAAACATGAGCGCAGAGGGCCCACCGGTCAGACCTGCAAGAGGATGGATGATGGCGCAGATAGGCAGCGGCCCAACTGACTTATAGAATGTCTCTATAGTAGTTCAGTTTGTCCTCCCTCTCAGCGGGTGTAAAAAAGGCCCCCATTTTGGACCGGTAGCGAGGGTCCAACAAGGTGGAGAGCCAGAAGTCATCCCTCTGCCGAATGGTGACAATTCAGCTAGCAAAGTGAGCATGCATCGGGCCATTTGTGCAAATGACTTGGAGGGACTCCCTGCCTCCATCTCCACTGCATAATGCGGTGTGTCTGGGTCCTCTGCCTTGTCTTCCTCATTCCCTTGTAGCTCCTCTGGCTGCTCCTGCTCCTCCTTTCCTTCACCTGTGTAGAAAAACCACCCATTTCGCTACATGTTGCTTGTGCTCCAATGTCCTCCTCCTCCTCTTTCTGTTCAGCCCCCACAAGGTTCATGTGGCCGTGAGATCTAGGCACCACGTCTCCAGTCCCCTGACCAGCCATATTTACCAGCATCTGTTCCAGGACATGAAGCAGTGGAATGACGTTGTTCATCCCATAGTCCTGGCGACTGAAAAATAATGTGGCCTCCTCAAAGGGCCTGAGCAAACAGTAGGTGTGTAGTCGGTCCAACATATGAAGGGTGGAATTCCAACGGGTGGGAACGTCGCATATCAGCCTATGTTGGGGCATGCCATTCTGCAGCTCAAGGAGGGTGTGCTTTGCGGTGTACGAGTGGCTGAAATGCATGCAAATTTTCCTGGCCATTTTAAGGATGTCTTGCAGATGGGTGGAAGACTTCAGGAACCGCTTGACAACCAGAATTGAACACGTGTGCCATGCAGGGTGCATGGCTCAGCCCTCTTTGATACAGCACCGACACCATGTTCTTCCAAATGTTGGTCACCATGGTTCCGATTTTGAGTTATCGCAGAGATAGCCAGGATTCAATTTCTTGATGAAGGACACAGAGCAATTCCTCCCCTGTGTGACTCTTTTTTCTCAGGCAAATGAGGTGCAGAACAGCGTGACATTGCCTTGCCCTGCACATGTGGTATGCTGGAGGGGCACTGTGAATTGTCCCTGCAGTGGAGGCTGAGGACACGGTGGAGGATGAGGAGGCAGAAGTGGACATTGTCGCAGGACAAACGACGTGAGAGAACGTGGAGGCGGGAAGCGGCATTACCTGGCCAAGTTGCTGGCCTGACTGTGCAGGAACCACATTAACCCAGTGGGCCGTAAGGACATGTATTGTCCCTCAACGTAGTTGCAGCTCCACACGTCGGCACTGTCGTGCACTTTGGTAGACACCGACAGGCTCAAGGACTGGTCCACCTTCTGTTCTACATACGTGCGCAGGGCTGGTACTGTCTTTTTAGCAAATGACGGCTGGTACTCTTCACCTCGAGAGTGCATGCATACTGTTGTCTCTTGGCAATCGCTTCAGTGATCAATTGCTGACAGAATGAATGATGAGGAGTAGGAGGAGGAGCAGGAGCTTCAGGACCAGCAGATGATGAGAAGGACAGACAGCTCCCTTCCGCTGAGGTGGTGGAGCCTTTGTAACATCCCAGAGTATGTCACTAAACACTTTCTCCCCGCTACAACATGTCAGGTGCATATGTATTGCCATCTTGTGTAATCTAACAATGCATTTTCCATTATATGTATTTTCCAAGCCTGTTCTATACATATTTAATGTAATTTCCATGTTTACCAGCAGGTGGCAGCAATGTGTTTAGTTCAGTTTAGTATAGCTAGACTGGAATAGTTCATTCCAGTGTTAGCTCCCCCTCTTCTAGGAGCAGAAGTGGGCTGGTCCCATGTCCTGCCTCATGGGGAGGAAAGAAAGTTCTAGTTAGTGTACCAGCCACCCCGGCTAGGGGAAGGCTGTGTTAGTAGAAGCTCCCAGAAACAGGGATCCCAAGACAGGATCGAGCCTCGGCTGAGGCCAAGATCACTTTTCCCAGCCTGAGCCATCAGCCTCAGCTGGTTGACAAGAAAAGCAGCCATCTCCAGCCTCCAGGAAGAAGCATTCCCTGTGAGCCAAGCTGTGAGTACATATCCAGAGACCAGGAGAAGCCAAATTCCTCCTCAGCTAGTCAGGCCCATATCAAGCAGAAGACAGACAGAGCAGAAGATAAATACCTGCCAGATTCTCCGGGCATATAGTATAGGGAGCAGAACGAGGCATTAACCCCTGCCATACATTGCCAATACCTGCTGGGACCTAAGGACTATTGTTGTACCTGTATGGATTTATGCTGCACCCATTAAGTAAAGACAAGTTGGAAACATATTACCTGTTTGGATCTCATTCATTCCTCAATTACTCCTATTAACCACACTCAATTTATCGCAAGTGAGCCAGGATCCAGGAGTCCAGCCGTACCCCAGATAGGAGACACTGTTGACATTACTCAGAGACATTATCCCCCTCTGGCATCTCCTCACCTGGTACGTGAGTTGCAACATCTTAAAGGGCCCTGAGACTATAACCTGCGCACATTGCAATTGGCATCACAAACTAAAAACCATTAATTTTGCGCCAGTGTGCATTAGTCACAATCCGGCTTACTGCACCTTGACTTCCTGAAATCGGGTGCGTGCCACTGGGTGATGCAGCAGTTGTTGCGGCAGGTTGGACCACCACATTGGAGCCACAGTTCTCCCAGGCCACTTATATGGTGATGCTACACATGTTAATGGAGGGCTGTGGTGCCAACATTGGCACCCTGTCCACGCTTCACCTTCTGCCCACAGATTCTACAAATGGCCATGTTCACCTCCTCCGGCGGCTTAACAAAGAACTGCCACACCGCTGAGTAGGTGATTTTACCGCCAACACTACGCACTGACTGACTGCTACTGCCGCTGCATTTGTGAACCCCTGAACCACTACTTAACAGGCAGGTAGGCTCCTGCGAAGCGGGTGGTCTACCCCGGGCACATTTGACTCCCGAACTCCCACTGCTGCCACCCTGCTGACTCCCGGCCATGCTAGTGACTTGCTGGCTCTGCCGTTGCCTCACGGGCAAGCTGCCACCCTCTTCTCCCGATGATGATGAAGCCCTAATTCAACCGGCTCCCAAGTGCGATCAGCTACATCATTATTATCGAGTACTGTCTGCACATCACTGATGTCCTCCTCAACGATCTCTAGGTCAGGAGCCTGACCGCTCGCAACACCAGCTCCCCACGCCACTCTCCTCATCACTACTTGCCCGCCTACCAGAGGAGGCAGCGATGTCTCCTCCACATCTTGACTGGCCAGTAGCTGCTCACTGTCATCTAGTAGCTCGTCCTCACTGTATAGTGGAGCTAAGTCCACAGCATATAATATTTGTCTGGCTGAGGGAACAGAAAAGGACAGAGGCAGGTTGAGGACAGGTGAGGGCACAGGGCCTGCTCCCGGGCCATGTCAACTAAGAGTTGTGTCTGACAAACCCACTGACTCTTGGCTGGGGGTGTCTGATGTCACTTGGGATGAAGTGGATGACCGAGTCAACCATTCAAGAACCGCTGTGTTGCTGGTCAAGACAGGACTGCTAGATGACACCGCTGCGACTCCTGCTGCCACGCCCTCCTTACTCTGCTGCAACCTGTGCCAGAAACATTTAGGCCTCTGCCACTCCCCTGTGCAGGGCCTGCCAATTCTCTGTCAGACATACTGTGAGATTAAATAAACAAATATTAAGGAAATTAAAACACCCCAAAAAAGTCTGTAATTTTCTCCCTTCACCACACAACGGCTAATAAGCCCTTTTTTTCCCACTAATACACGCAAAAATGGGCTGTAATTTTCTCACTTCAACACACAACTGCAAATACTGTTCTTTTTTTGTGCCACTAATACACGCAAAAAAGAGCTTTAGAACATATAATTGCACCACTGAATGGCAAATAGGCCCTTATTTTTTTTCTACTTATACACACCACAAAAGGCTTTAGAACATATGACTGCACCGCTGAACAGCAAATATATATATTTGCCACTTATACACGCCAAAAAGGGCTTTAGAACTTATAACTGCACCGCTGAACGGCAAATATATATTTTTTTGCCACTAATGCACACCAAAAAGGGCTTTAGAACATATAACTGCACCGCTGAACAGCAAATAATATATATTTTTGTGCAACTACCGGTAATACACGCCAAAAAGGGCTTTAGAACATATACTGTACCTGCACTGCTGAAAGGCAAAAATATATATATATATATATTACGCCAAAAAAGGCTGTAATTTTCTCACTTCACCACACAACGGCTAATAAGCCCCTTTTTTCCCCACTTATACAAGCCAAAAAATGCTTTAGAACATATAACTGCGCCGCACAAGGGCAAATAAGACATAGAAATATTTCCTTGTTATAAACTCTGTTACTGGCTGTATCAAGCAGCACTTGCATCCCAATAACAAGAATGGTTTGATGGAATTACAGGGCTGTATAATGTCAATTTGGATCCGCATTCAGTGCAGCAAGGTATAATAGGATTGTTCCCATTACCCAGGCTGTAAACTCCCCTGCTGAACTCTGTTATGCTTCAATACTGTGGAATGATTCCTCCCTATCATTTCCCTGAACTTCTATATAGCAAAATAAAAGTTTTAAAGTCTTTTCTACCACTGTCCCTAGCGCCTGCTGACGTCTCTCCCTGCACCAATTACACTGGAAAATGGCTGAATCCAACATGGCTGAGGCTTATTTATAGGGGCTGTGACATCACAGGGGCTGGCTGCTACTGATTTGCTGAATGCATGGCATTGGTGGGTGATCCCTCATTCCCAGAGTTCCTTGCTCCATGTCCTAACATGTGCAGCAGCCATTTTAGGAAAATATGCAATTCGTTACCACGAAGCGTGAGGAAATTTGGATTTGGTGCGAATGGAATTTTTCCTGAAATTAGGATCGAATTTGGTGAAGTGAGAAAATTACAGCCCTTTTTGGCGTGTATTAGTGGCAAAAAAATATATTATTTGCTGTTAAGCTGTGCAGTTATATGTTCTAAAGTAGTGTTGGTCGAGCACCAAAGTGCTCGGGTGCTCGTGTGCTTAAGTAGAACACCTCAGGATGCTCGGGTGCTCTACAGAGCACCCGAGCACAATGGAAGTCAATGGGAGAACCCGAACATTAAACTAGGCACCCCCTGCTCTGAAGAGGAGAGGGTGTCTGGTTCACATAAAAAGGTCAGAATTTGATGGAAACACCACTAAAATGGTTCAGGAACAGCATGGGGAGGATGTCTGGATGCATCTTGGACTCCCAGGTCGCTGCTGGGAATGATGTTGTCCGAGTAGTATGCCAATTTTACAGACTGACAATAATACGCACAAAACCGAAGATAAAATCGATTTTAGAGAAAAAATTGTTAGGAAACATTCTTTTCTGCATACAGTATTTACTTGTATATAAAGTGCAAGTGCCGCCAAAAATTACAAGGAAGAGGCACTCCGATACAACCTGTATATCACATAAAGAAGGGCCTCATTCACATTGTGGTACAATTGTTCAGGTAGTGGGACTCCTACACTCATAAAGCCTGTGCACTAAGTGAAAGGGCTGCCAAAAATTACAAGGAACTGGCACTACAATACCCCTTTTATTACACATAAAGGAGGGCATCATACACACCCTTGAAAAATTATGATTGATGGCCTGCTGGTGATCCTCAAAAACTATTGGAGCAAGGGCCTGCTGATCTGACCATCTAAAACATTAGAGGTGAAGGGTCTGCTGCTGATCTGACCATCTAAAACATTAGGGGCGAGTGCCTGCTGCTGAGCTGACCCTCTAAAACATAAGGGGCGAGTGCCTGCTGCTAATCTGACCATCTAAAACATTAGGGGTGAGGGTCTGCTGCTAATCGGACCATCTAAAACATTAGGGGCAAGAACCTGCTCTTTAAACACTATTCTAAAGCCCTTTTTGGCATGTATTAGTGGCACAAAAATATATACAGTTGAAACCAGAAGTTTACATACACTATATAAAAAGACACATATGCATGTTTTTCTCAATATCTGACATGAAATTTGAATAAACATTTCCTGTTTTTGGTCATATAGTATTACCATAATTATTATTATTTGACAAATGCCGGAATAATAATAGAGAATGTTTTAAGAATGTAAAAATTTTACATACACTAAGATTACTATGCCTTTAAACAATTCTGGACTGCCCATATGATGATGTCATGTGTTTGGAAGCTTCTGTTAGGTTTGTTGGCAGCATCTGAGTTAATTAGAGACACACCTGTGGATGTATTTAAATGCACACCTGAAACACACTGCTTCTTTGTGTAGCATCAAGGGAAAGTCTAAAGAAATCAACTAAGATATCAGGAAGAGAATTGTGGACATGCACAAGTCAGGCTCAACCTTGGGTGCAATTTCAAGATACTTGAAGGTGCCTCGTTCATCTGTACAAACAATTATACACAAGTACAAACAAGATGGGAATGTCCAGCCATTAGTGTTGGGTGAGCATGCTCAGCCGAATACTATTTTGACTCGAGCATACTATTACTATTTTGACTCGAGTCTCCATCCCGCACATTTGTTGGCTGCTACGCAGCCAATAAATGTGCGGGGTACTCAGGGCAGGTGCAAGGATTTTTTCCACCCTAGGCAAAAGCTAATTTTGCCGCCCCCTTGACTCCGCCCATGCCCTTTGACCTGCCCACGAACCCCCCATCAGTCCTCAGATCAGCCCGAAGACCGCCACTTAGCCCCCTTCAGACCTCAGATAAGCCAAAGACCCCCACTTAGCCCCCATTCAGACCTCAGATAAGCTCAAAGGCCCCCCCCACTCAGCCCCCACTTTATATTTAACACTGCCGCCTCCGCAGCAGATAGTCCATGTACAAAACACGTTTTGAAAAGATATCACAAAATGGCAGTATGATTAAGATGGTGGTTCAACTGTTCAATCTTGTCATTCAACATAAAATGGCGGATATATTTCTCTCTTGAGTATCTGTACTGTCACTTCAAGTTATTTAAGCATTTTATGATCTCTCTGAGAGGTATATCTGAGGTCTAATTAATAGTTCACTTGCAGTATGCAGTTAGCAGTGACTATTTGCAGATTGGTTGAGTATGAACTGGTATGGTTGTATGCAATTTGGATTGCAATTGAATTTGCAATTGTATGCTGGCAATTTGAATTTGGATTGTGAACTTTGTATTTGCAATTGCAATCCAAATTGCATACAAACATACCAGATCATACTCAATCAATCTGCAAATAGTTACTGCTAACTGCATACCGCAAGTGAACTATTAGTTAGACCTCAGATATACCTCTCAGAGAGATCATAAAGTGCTTAAATAACTTAAAGTGACAGTACAGATACTCAAGAGAGAAATATATCCACCATTTTATGTTGAATGGCGAGATTGAACAGTTGAACCACCATCTTAATCATACCGCCATTTTGTCATATCTTTTCAACACGTGTTTTGTACATGGACTATCTGTTGCGGAGGCGGCCGAGTTATATATGAAGAAAAGTGTAAGTTAATCAATAAGTTATTTGAAGCATTTGGTGTGCTCATTAAACCTACTGTTTCCATAGAACGGCGCTAGAGGAATTACAGAGTAATAGACAGTCTAGTTAGACTGAAAGTTAGAGATATAAAAATTCTTCTAATGCCATAGCACAAAAGGCACTTCATAGTGCTGTGCCTGCCACAGTGGAACTATATTGGCCTCTTGTTCCCATAAAAATCAGCTCTCAGTGGAGTGATTTTCTCTCTGGCTCCTGTCTCTGGTGAATAATGATTCTAGCAGCAGGAGCTGGGGGAATTCCCAGACAGGCTGTGTGTGAGGCTGGCTGTGATTGGTGAAAACTCTTGCTGTGTGAGAAGCTGGCTCTGCCCAGCAACAACAGATTAACACTATACTTTCTGTTGTTTCTGCTGTGTCACTGAGCTTACCTTTCATTACAAAATGAATCTTAAAGGCATATTATCTTTTTCTGCTCCTGTGAATACAAAATATATAACAGTTATATGACATCCAAAACATGATATCAAAGTAAATAACTCTGCTTTTGTCTTTAACACATAAACATAGGAACTGTATTAAGGTTATTAGCAGGTTTAGCTTATACACATATAAACTATACTAGCAATCTAGGGCAGGTCCTAGCTGGCAGCTACATGCCCTGCCGCCAGTGTTTTGTCAGAGCGGGTCTTTAGTGCTGCTGTGGGCATAATAACTGATAAGCGCATCCGCCTGTCAACTGAAAATGCTGACAGGTTGACTCCTATCAAAATGAACAAGTCCTGGATTGCCCCTGACTTCTCTACTCCACCAGAGGAAAGCGACTGAACATAAAGGCACTTTAAATGTGGCTTTTATGGTGTATTGAATACAGTGTTTTTCCATGCACCCCTTCCATCACAAAAAAGGGTATATGGTTAAATCTTCCTTTTCTCGTCCTTCTCCTCCTCCATCATATCAACATGCTTATTAGGCTGCCCTTCGCTCAAAAATGTTTTAGAGGGTCACCAGCAGGCCCTCGCCCATAATGTTTTAGATGGTCAGATCAGCAGCAGGCCCTCATCTATAATGTTTTAGATGGTCAGATCAGCAGCAGATCCTCGCCCCTAATGTTTTAGAGGGTCAGCTCGGCAGCAGACCCTCACCCCTAATGTTTTAGAGGATCAGCTCAGCAGCGGACCCTCACCCCTAATGTTTTAGATGGTCAGATCAGCAGCAGACCCTCGCCCCTAATGTTTTGGAGGGTCAGCTCAGCTGCAGACCCTCACCCCTAATGTTTTAGAGGATCATCTCAGCAGCAGACCCTCACCCCTAATGTTTTAGATGGTCAGATCAGCAGCAGGTCCTCGCCCCTAATGTTTTAGAGGGTCACCAGCAGGCCCTGGCTCCTAATATTTTTGAGGGTCACCAGCAGGCCATCAATCTTAATTTTTCAAGGGTGTATATAATGCCCTCCTTTATGTGTAATAAAGGGTGTATTGAAGTTCCGGTTCCTTGTAATTTTTGGCAGCACTTAGTGCATAGGCTTTATGAGTGTAGGAGTCCCACTACCTGAACAATTGCACCACAACGTGAATGAGACCCTCCTTTATGTGATATACAGGTTGTATCGGAGTGCCTCTTCCTTGTAATTTTTGGCAGCACTTGCACTTTATATACAAGTAAATATACAGGAAAGACTATTTCCTAACAATTTTTCCTCTAAAATCGATTTTATCTTCGGTTTTGTGCGTATTATTGTCAGTCTGTAAAAGTGGCGTACTACTCGGACAACATCGTTTCCAGCAGCAACCTGGGTGTCCAAGATGTATCCAGACATCCTCCCCATGCTGTTCCCGAACCATTTTAGTGGTGTTTCCATAGATTTCTGACCTTTTCCTGTGAACCAGACACCCTCATCTCTTCAGAGCAGGGGGTGCCTGGTTTAACGCTTTGGTTCTTCCATTAACTTCCATTGTGCTCTGGTGCTCTGTAGAGCACCCGAGCATCCTGAAGTGTTCTACTCGAGCACCCGAGCACTTTGGTTCTTGATCAACACTACCAGCCATCATACTGCTCATGAAGAAGATGGGTTCTGTGTCCCAGAGATGAACGTGCTTTGGTCCGACATGTGCATATCAACCCAAGAACAAAAGCAAAAGACCTTGTGGAGATGATAGCGGAAGCTGGTAAGATTTTGTCAATTTCCACAGTGAAACGGGTACTCTATCAACATGGGCTGAAAGACCACTCTCCCAGGAAGAAGCCATTACTCCAAAACAAACATAAAAAAGCCAGATTAATGTTTGCAAATGCACACAGGAACAAAGACCTACATTTTTGGAGACATATTGTTTCATGGTCTGACGAAACTAATATTGAACTTTTTGGCCATAATGACCATCGTTACATTTGAAGGAAAAATGCACGCCTTTTTTTGCGTGTATTAGAGGAAAAAAAATATATACATTTGCCGTTCAGCGGTGCAGTTTAATGTTCTAAAGCCCTTTTCGGCATGTATTAGTGGCAAAAATATATATTTGTTGTTCAGCGGTGCAGTTATATGTTCTAAAGCCCTTTTTGGCGTGTATTAGTGGCCAAAAAATATATATTATTTGCCGTTTAGCGGTGCAGTTATATGTTCTAAAGCCCTTTTTGGCGCGTATTAGTGGCACAAAAATATATATTATTTGCTGTTCAGCAGTGCAGTTATATGTACAAAAGCCTTTTGTGGCATGTATAAGTGTAAAAAATAAGGGCCTATTTGCCATTCAGCGGTGCATTTATATGTTCTAAAAACCTTTTTGGCGTGTATTAGTGGAAAAAAAAAAGGGCTTATTAGCCAATGTGTGGTGAAGTGAGAAAATTACATACTTTTTTGGAGTGTTTTAATTTCCTTTTTATTAATTTTTTTGATCTTAATGTATGTCAGACAGAGAAGTGCCAGGCCCTGCACAGGGGAGGCCTAAATGTTTCTGGCGCAGGCACAGGTCACGGCAGAGTAAGGGGGCGTGGCAGCAGGAGTCGGAGCAAGAGGCCTGAGCTTCCGGTGTCATCTAGCTGTCGTGTCTTGACCACCAACCCAGCAGTTCTTGAATGGTTGATTCGGTCATCCACTTCATCCCAAGTGACATCAGACACCCCCAGCCAATAGTCGGTGGTTTCGTCAGACAAAACCCTTAGTTGGCATGGCCCGGGAGCAGGCCATGTGCCCTCACCTGTCCTCAACTTGCCTCTGTCCTTTTCTGTTCCCTCAGCCAGACAAGTATTATATGCTGTGGGCTCAGCTCCACTATACAGCGAGGACGAGCTACTAGAGGACAGTGAGCAGCTACTGGCCAGCCAAGACATCTGCTGCCTCCTCTGATAGGCGGGAAAGTAGTGATGAAGAGAGTGGTGTTGGAGCTGGTGTTGAGAGCGGTCAGGCTCCTGACTCAGAGACCGTTGAGGAGGACATCATTGACGTGCAAGACAGTACTCGATGATGATGATGTAGCTGATCGCACTTGGGAGCCAGGTGAATTAGGGGCTTCATCATTAATGGGAGAAGAGGGTGTCAGCTTGCCCGTGAGGCAGCAGCGGAGCCAGCAAGTCACTAGCGTGGCCGGGAGACAGCAGGGTGGCAGCAGTGGGAGGTCGGGAGCCAAACGTGCCCGAGGTAGACCACCCGTTTCGCAGGAGCCTACCTGCCTGGAAAGTAGTGGTGCAGGGGTTCACGGAAGCAGCGGCAGTAGCAGTCAGTCAGTGCGTAGTGTTGGGGGTAAATTCACTTACTCGGCGGTGTGGCAGTGTTTTGTTAAGCCCCCGGAGGAGGTGAACATGGCTATTTGTAGAATTTGTGGGCAGAAGGTGAAGCGTGGACAGGGTGCCAATGTTGGCACCACAGCCCTCCATCAACATATGCAGCGTCACCATAAATTGGCCAGGGAGAACCGTGGCTCCAATGGGGTGGTCCAGCCTGCCGCACCAACCGCTGCATCACCCAGTGGCACGCACCCGATTTCAGGCAGTCAAGGCTCCACCACCTCAGCCGAAGGGAGCTGTCTGTCCTTCCCATCATCTGCTGGTCCTGATGCTCCTGCTCCTCCTCCTATTCCTCGTCAGTCATTCCGTCAGCAATCGATCACCGAAGCGATTGCCAAGAGACAACAGCATGCGTGCACTCATCCAACGGTGCAGAAGCTGAATGTGCTCCTGGCCAAGTTGCTGGTGCTGCTCTGCACCTTTTAGAAAACTGATGGCTTGTGCCGAGCTGAGGTGGGGAGTCCCAAGCCGTCATTTATTTGCCAAAAAGGCAGTACCAGCCCTGCATATGTATGTAGAACAGAAGGTGGGCCAGTCCTTGAGCCTGTCGGTGTCTGCCAAAGTGCACGGCAGCGCCGACGTGTGGAGCTGTATTTACGCTCAGGGACAATACATGTCCTTTACCGCCTCCACGTTCTCATGCCGTTGGTCCTGCGACAATGTCCACCTCTGCCTCCTCATCCTCCACCGTTTCTTCAGCCTCCACTGCAGGGACAATTCACAGTGTCCCTCCAGCATACCACATGTGTAGGGCACGGCAGTGTCGCGCTGTTCTGCACCTCGTTTGCCTGGGCAAAAAGAGTCACACAGGGGAGGAACTGCTCTGTGTCCTTCATCAAGAAATCGAATCCTGGCTTTCTCCGCGACAACTCAAAATCGGAACCATGGTGACCGACAACGGAAAGAATGTAGTCTCGGCGCTGAGTCAAGGAGGGCTGAGCCATGCAGGGCGCATGGCACACGTGTTCAATCTGGTTGTCAAGCGGTTCCTGAAGTCTTCCACCCATCTGCGAGACATCCTAAAAATGGCCATGGAACTTTGCATGCACTTCAGCCACTTATACACCGCAAAGCACACCCTCCTTGAGCTGCAGCGGCAGAACGGCATCCCCCAACATAAGCTGATATGCAACGTTTCCACCCGTTGGAATTCCACCCTACATATGTTGGATGCTGGGCTCTGCACTGTTATTTATACCTGGCGCCAACATTAACCTGTAAGACTGAGTTCACACTTGAGTTATTTGGTCACTTTTGGCCCCGTAACTGCCCAAATAAGTGCAGTGTGCAGTGATTCTAAGAGTGACGCCTGTCATCTACATGTCATACTGACTCACAGTATTGTTTCACTACCACAGCAGACTCCCTATGCATGTTACTGCAAGGCACAGTGTTCTACTCCACTATAAAGGCTCTCTGCAGCCAGGAATAAGCAGTTTTTTTAATGCGATTCTCCACAAATAAATTTGCATCAAACCAAATTTTTTCTGAAAATTCGGTGAACTGGCCAAATCAAATATTTGAGAAATTTGCTCATCTCTAACTATAACCAACCTGCACTTTACTGTAGAGATTGGTGGCTAGTAAGAGATATATGGTACAGTGACCAGATGGAGAGTATAGTGATAGGGGTAAATCGGAGCTACGTATTATAAAATAAGTAAGATAGGGATTGGTGCAAAAGCTGGCAAATAAATAAACCATTGTCCAAGTGACATTTACCATGCTGAACTTCAGGAACTGAGGGTAGTAGGACACATTTTGAATCTCCAGCATCAAAAGAGATTGCCCTACCTCTGTTACCTGTACATATGTATATAATTTGTCCATTCCTGTGTTGTGCCTACTCCATACTTTTCTAGTAATGCATACTGTGAAAACATGAGTGGCATCAATATTATTTTATTTATTTTACGCTTTTATATAGCGCTGACATATTTCGCACTGCTGTACAGACATTCACATCATGCTGTCCTCAATGGGGCTCACAATCTAAGTTACCTATAAGTATGTCTTTGGAGTGTGGGAGGAAACCAGAGTACCCCGAGGAAACCTACACAAACATGGGGAGAATATACAAACTCCATGCAGATCCTGTACTATGAGCCACCATACTGTATATTTAATCAGTGACTTTAAAGGGATATTTCCAAATAAGCCATTTCTGCCATATCCACAGGACCAGTCCATCATCAGTAGCCTCCACTGAAAAAGCCTGTGCATGTTAGTTACCCATGCCATGTGCAGTGTTATTCAGTAGAGGCCACTGATGGATGGATCTGATCAAGTGACCCTCCATCAGCAGCCATGTTGGGAAAAAGAGAACTGTGCAAACAGGGGCGTCAACTGTACTACACAAGAGGTGGCGCTGATGGCTTCTAGCAGTATATTAGTTAGTTAATCATAGTCTTGTTTCCAACATGTAAATGTTAAAATAAAATAACCAAACCCTTAGATTTGTAAAAAATAAAAGAATAAAGTTACTTTTATAATAAAAACAAAACTTTCTATATCAATTCCTCATAGATTTCTTCTTGCAGTTATTCAGTATCATAGTTTATTTGCAGGGGAAACAAAATCTGTCCTGGCCACATGACGGAATAGGAAAGAATTTTGTCCAATGGAAACAAATACTGAAGGTTCCTATAGAATGACAGCAAGACATATTTTTGTGAACCATGAGGAATTTATAAAGGAAAATATTACAACATTCTCTAGCTTTACATTGTATAAAGAATAACCCTTAGTTTCTGAAACCTTCATACTCATTTAAACACAGACCATATTACAGCATAGACCTGTAAACATAATGAACAATTCTGCATATATTTATTTTCCATTATTAGCATTGTCAGTGAAAATTTAATGGTTGAGGTCAGCAGGCAGGCCTTCAATGTGGGCCTAAGACAGTTCTAAGTGTGGTAACCTCAGCCAAATGCAAATACACTCCAGGGGATTTGAAGTTCAAGATTGCATTTCAGGTCATGCAGATAAAAATCAGTTTAAAGTTTGCTGAAGTTCTTTTCAAAAGCCTCTTTTATAATCACAATTAGACATTAGGCATGTGAATAGACTTGACATGCACACACGGAGGAAACGTCTTGGTGGTACGCACCGTCATAAGTCAACAGATCAATCAGACAACTTTTGTATATTATTGCATAAATCAGTGCGTTAGAGATGGTTGAAATGCTAACCTTTAGGTATGTAAATCTTGCCTTTTGAAAACTATGGAATAACATGTAAATGGTTACTAACAATTAAATAGAACCAGTATAAGCTTTTACCAGTAAAATCAAGATGATTAATTCATTTTATGTGACTATTATTCATATAGAAGATTAAAAGCATACTCTAGAGCAGTCTTATTTTTTCTGGTTCTCCATCTAAAAAAATGGGTCCCTAAACTAGACTAGACATGGGTCCCTAAACTAGACAGACTCACCTCTTTTGGGTCTAGGCCTACAAAATGAACTCAGGGTACATAGGAACCAGCTATATTTTGCTCTAATTAAAAATAGTCTTGGACAGGTAAGTTGAGGGCACGACCAAAGTGGATAGAGCAATCACAATCACAATTCATGTACAATGCCCAAAAAACTAAGTCAGCACATCCAAATAAAAATAAATAATTGTGTGAGTTGACCATAATGCAAAAGCCAACAAACAGAAAAAAAATCGAGCAGCATTTAACTGATTTTATGTGACTAAAGAAGACTAGAGGCATAGAGTCAATTGATTCTGTAATGTAAAAATGTAAAAATCACATTTGCCTCTAGCAATTATCTATATGGTATAAGATCTTCTAACATGCGTGTGAGATCTGAATCAGTCAGAAAATAGATGATCATGGCTTAGCATTATACATCGAATAATCATTACACTTTATTATTCTCCTTCTATAACTTGATAAACCTACAAGTAAATCAACTTGCAAGGAGGCCACATACTGAGTATCCTCATGTGTGACCTTACAGACCATATCTTTTGACTATCAATGTTGTCATTGTTAAGTATAATCTCAAAGAAAAATCATTCCTTCCTATCCTACTTTGTTGATTGACAGCTTCCTCGACCTCTGTTCTCTTCCAACACATTCAATGATAGAAGACCTTTATTATCTCAGTCTTACAAAAGAATATCTGGATGATCATAACTCATAACTCCACTAGAGAAGAGTAAATATTATATGGATTATTTTTGTTATCCATATATTTGCTATTCACTTAGGGGTTTATACTATATAAATCCTTACAGTAAATGTAGACCTTTGAATTAGGCTTATTCAGAGGCATAGCTAGTGGGTTTAGCACGGGTGGGGTGGGGGGTGAAACACATTGGAGTGGGTCCCCAAACCAGTGGGCCGCCCAATGCATGTTTACAGCTGCAGAGGCCATCCTAAGGCTGGGTTTCCACAATCTCAGGTTTTGTTCAGGTTTATTTATGACAGTTTTTTTAAGCCAAAACCAGGAGTGGATCATAAATAGGGAGAAAATATAGTATATAGGCCAGGCGCTACTACTCCTCTTTTATTCAATTCACTCCTGGTTCCGGCTTCAATGATGTCAATAAAAAGGGTGAAAATCAAGAAGTGCTCCTCCCCCAACACCAAATAATATGACCTGGCTGTAGGGCATTCTGTCCCTTCAGTTCTTCCAATAGGCTGCTGGAGGCTGTAACTGTCGTAACTTGCAGTAGAGGCCTGCAATTAGATATAGACTGTGTTATATAAAGATGTAAATGGATGGTGTGGTCTAAGACCTGCAGTTGCTGAATGTCATTTTGCAAAACACCATGCATCCAACAAAATGAAAATCAGCAGAACACTCCACTATCAATTTACATCTCTAGATAACATGGTCTGTGTCTCGTCACACCTCTGCAGCAGCTTTCTGCATTATATACAGATTGAATGTAAATGGATGGTGTATTCTAACATCCGCTAATCTTAATTTTGGATGCATGGGGTGCAGTGGAATACATAGAGTAGTAAGGGCCCCATAGCAAGGATCAAACCAGTCCCCCCACACAGGACAGAAGGGTTTCTGCATAAACCCTTGGGCCATTTTTTCCACTGCCTAATTTTCTAAAAGTTATTCCTTTAGATTAGAGAGTAGAGTACTGACCAAGTTTTCACCTCCATTAGAAGAGGAGATAATCCTAATTAAGACTGGGCCCCCTCTTGCCCTGGGCCCCATAGCAGTTGCATGGTCTGCCTCTATGGTAGTTACGCCCCTGATGGGGTGTTCTGCAGCCATGTATCAAACCCCAGATCAGCCCCCAAATTCATATAGACCCCAAATCAACCCCCAAATTCATAAAGACCCCAGATCAACCTCCAAATTCATATAGATCCCAGATGAGCCTCAACTTCATACAGACCACAGATCAGTCCACAAATTCATATAGACCCCAAATCAACCCCCAAATTCATACAGACCCCAGATCAGCCACCAAAGTCATACAGACCAAATATTAAAACCCAAATCACTTCCCAAATTCATTTAAACCCCAGTTAGACCCTGGTGTCTGACTGTATAGGAAAGAGAAGCAGCATATGCAATTAAAAATAATTATCACTATGTACTACTAGCCAAGTTAAAAGGACAGTCCTTTGGCATCTATTGTATATGGGGCTCTATGCAGAATGCGCACAGTAAACGTGGTGTAAAAGGAGCCTTAGATGGAAGAAACTGCTTTATTTCTATAATACAAAGCAATCAAATGCAAATTGGACAATTAGAGGAATTAAGGTATACTATAGATTATTTGGCCTATATCAAAATCTATAAAAACGCAAACTAGAATGACAAAAAAAAATCCAAATATAAGTTGTAACCACTGTTATTAACTGAAACCAAAACTTGAATAAAAAATTAACTACACTATAAAAAGAGAATGCATAAAACGTAAAATCTAGGGCTTTTTTTTTATTACCCCCCCTTCAGCAGCACCTGTAAAGAACTACAGGTGAAACTCGAAAAATTAGAATATCGTGCAAAGTTCATTTATTTCAGTAATGCAACTTAAAAAGGTGAAACTAACATATGAGATAGACTCATTACATGCAAAGCGAGATATTTCAAGCCTTTATTTGTTATAATTTGGATGATTATGGTTTACAGCTTATGAAACCCCAAAGTCTCAATTTTGAGGTACCCTTTGCTCAGGGGGTATGGATGAATTAGCTGACTAGAGTGTGATACTTTGAGCCTAGAATATTGAACCTTTTCACAATATTCTAATTTTAAGCTGCATTAATGCAATTCCTTTTAATTTGCATTAATGAAATAAATGGACTTTTGCACGATATTCTAATTTTAAAATCGTGGATAACCCTTTTATGTTTTAATTTTATCTGCTGGGTTTTAACTAACATTTCAGTTGTTCTCTATTGTAAACAAATATCCAAATTACCAGTTAATATGATTATTGTTTGCATATCCAATAAAAAGATTTCTATTTCCAGTAGATACTTCTGACAAGCTTTCCAGGTGTGAAATTCACTTAGTCATATAATTATCACAATGGTGAAATATTAGTGGACCAACTTAATCCAGAGTAAATAACGTTTGATAATTATATGAAAATATTGATAAATATGTAAACAACCTATTATCCATGTAGACATGAGCTATATAAAGCCCACATGTTGGGAAAGGCTTTAGAGTGTGAGTAGGGTAGTGCTAACAACCATTATCTCTGAGTTATAGATGAATGTCCTGGAGTTCGTATTCCCTGTAAGGCTTTGCTCACTGTTGTAACATACTACATGCTGACAAGGGTCATGTCAGACAGAGCCCCCTGTCACTTGCTCTATTCATTATTTGCTTTGCTCTGAGAGCTGTCACCACCCCCTGGTAAGAGCTGTTCAGTGCAGACAACGCTCATACCAGCCCTGGCAGCAGGGTGGAGACACATTAAGAATACAACTTAAATTTACACTTTTTTTCTTTCTCGGCTTCACATGAAGTAAATAGATGCATGGTTCAAACATGTATCTACTTTAGTTTCTTATATAGACTAAAATACTAAGTGCAATGGTAAAAACAATTCCAAAGAGATTGTGATATTAATTTATTCCACTTGGCAACATTTACTTCTTACATACAATATATCTACACTTTTATACATGTGTTATATAATTATAGAGCTTTAAGAGTTAGAGCAAACCACCTGTTACTTTCTAAATCCAGAAGAAGAAACACAAAGTCATCTGGGGAAGAAATATTTGTCTATACTTGACAGAAGTCCTTTAAAACATATATATACACTCACCTAAAGAATTATTAGGAACACCTGTTCTATTTCTCATTTGCCTTCAGAACTGCCTTAATTCTACGTGGCATTGATTCAACAAGGTGCTGATAGCATTCTTTAGAAATGCTGGCCCATATTGATAGGATAGCATCTTGCAGTTGATGGAGATTTTAGGGATGCACATCCAGGGCACGAAGCTCCCGTTCCACCACATCCCAAAGATGCTCTATTGGGTTGAGATCTGGTGACTGTGGGGGCCATTTTAGTACAGTGAACTCATTGTCATGTTCAAGAAACCAATTTGAAATGATTCGAGCTTTGTGACATGGTGCATTATCCTGCTGGAAGTAGCCATCAGAGGATAGGTACATGGTGGTCATGAAGGGATGGACATGGTCAGAAACAATGCTCAGGTAGCCCGTGGCATTTAAACGATGCCCAATTGGCACTAAGGGGCCTAAAGTGTGCCCAGAAAACATCCCCCACACCATTACACCACCACCACCAGCCTGCACAGTGTTAACAAGGCATTATGGATACATGTTCTCATTCTGTTTACGCCAAATTCGGACTCTACCATTTGAATGTCTCAACAGAAATCGAGACTCATCAGACCAGGCAACATTTTTCCAGTCTTCAACAGTCCAATTTTGGTGAGCTTGTGCAAATTGTAGCCTCTTTTTCCTATTTGTAGTGGAGATGAGTGGTACCCGGTGGGGTCTTCTGCTGTTGTAGCCCATCCGCCTCAAGGTTGTGCATGTTGTGGCTTCACAAATGCTTTGCTGCATACCTCGGTTGTAACGAGTGGTTATTTCAGTCAACGTTGCTCTTCTATCAGCTTGAATCAGTCGGCCCATTCTCCTCTGACCTCTAGCATCCACAAGGCATTTTTGCCCACAGGACTGCCGCATACTGGATGTTTTTCCCTTTTCACACCATTCTTTGTAAACCCTAGAAATGGTTGTGCATGAAAATCCCAGTAACTGAACAGATTGTGAAATACTCAGACTGGCCCGTCTGGCACCAACAACCATGCCACGCTCAAAATTGCTTAAATCACCTTTCTTTCCCATTCTGACATTCTGTTTGGAGTTCAGGAGATTGTCTTGACCAGGACCACACCCCTAAATGCATTGAAGCAACTGCCATGTGAATGGTTGACTAGATAATTGCATTAATGAGAAATAGAACAGGTGTTCCTAATAATTCTTTAGGTGAGTGTATATATATGGACTTCTGTCAAGTATAGACAAATATTTCTTCCCCAGATGTCTATGTGTATTAAGCAGTGTGCTAATACTTGTAGTTAGAGATGGACTTGCTGTTCGCCCCCTGCGGTTCTTTCGCAGCGTACTTTGCTCGTTCGCGATTCGCTAAGCATGCGAACATATGGCGATGTTCGCATGCGCGATATTCTTTTGCATTGCGCCGAAATTTGACCCATGACACATCCATCAGGTGGGACAGGACAGCCAATAGAGATGTTTCAGCACATGGACACACCCCCACCCTATAACAGAACCCGATCTGGCAGCCATTTTACATTATGTGTTTTGCCAGTGTAGGGAGAGGTTGCTTTGTGGAGCAGGGACAGACTGTTAGGGGCACCAAATGCTAGCTAATAGGGCCACAAAAGTCCTTTTAAGGACTGGTATAGGTGTGCTATCCATAGGTGTAACATACTGAGGGGTGTGATATACTTATAATATACTTTCTAACATAGAAAGTATATTATACTGCATTTGTATTGTGCAGCAGTTGTGTGCGGTTTTGCTGCGATACCGCAGGTATATAAAGGGACAAGCGTTATTTGAAGAACTATTTGCAATGGGTGTGATATACCTGCGATATACCTGCTTCAACAAAATACTGATTAATGGGTTTGATATACCTGCTTCCACAAAATACTGATTGAGGGGTGCGATATACCTGCTTCCACCAAATATTGATTATGGGGTTCTATATTCCTGTTTCCACAAAATACTGATTGAGGGGTCCAATATACCTGCTTCTACAAAATACTGATTAAGGGGTTCTATATACCTGATTCCACAAAATACTGAATGAGGGGTGCGATATACCTGCTTCCACCAAATATTGACTGAAGCCTGCGATACATCGGCTTCCACAAAATACTGATTGAGGGGTGCGATATGCCTGCTTCCACCAAATATTGATTCAGGGGTTCTATATACCTGCTACTACAAAATACAGATTGAAAGGTGCGATATACCTGCTTCCACAAGACACTGATTAAGATGTTTGATATACCTGCCTCCACAAAATACTGATTGAAGGGTGCGATATACCTGCTTCCACCAAATATTGATTTGGGTGTTCTATATACCTGTTTCCACAAAATACTGATTGAGGGGTGGGATATACCTGCTTCTACAAAATACTGATTAAGTGGTTCTATATACCTGCTTCTACAAAATACTGATTGAGGGGTGCAATATACCTGCTTCCACCAAATATTGATTGAGGCCTGCGATACACCTGCTTGCACAAAATACTGATTGAGGGGTGTGATATAGAAACATAGAATGTGTCGGCAGATAAGAACCATTTGGCCCATCTAGTCTGCCCAATATACTAAATACTATGGATAGCCGCTGGCTTTATCTTATATGAAGGATGGCCGTATGCCTATCCCATGCATGCTTAAACTCCTCCACTGTATTTGCAGCTGCCACTTCTGCAGGAAGGCTATTCCATGCATCCACTACTCTCTCAGTAAAGTAATACTTCCTGATATTACTTTTAAACCTTTGCCCCTCTAATTTAAAACTATGTCCTCTTGTAGCAGTTTTTCTTCTTTTAAATATTCTTTCCTCTTTTACCTTGTTGATTCCCTTTATGTATTTAAAAGTTTCTATCATATCCCCTCTGTCTCGTCTTTCTTCCAAGCTATACATGAAAATATATAGATCTTATTTAAACTCTATTTCTGAAAAAGTTTGCGACAGGATTAGAACTCACAGGTTCTGCATCATAGCCCATGACTTTAACCACTACACTATATACCTGCTTCCACCAAATATTGACTGAAGCCTGCGATACATCGGCTTCCACAAAATACTAATTGAGGGGTGCGATATGCCTGCTTCCACCAAATATTGATTCAGGGGTTCTATATACCTGTTTCCACAAAATACTGATTGAGGGGTGCGATATACCTGCTTATAGAAAATACTGATTAAGGGGTTCTATATACCTGCTTCCACAAAATACTGATCTGAGGCGTGCAATATACCTGCTTCCACAAAATACTGATTTAGGGGTTTGATATACTTGCTTCCACAAAATACAGATTGAACGGTGTGAAATACCTGCTTCCACCAAATATTGATTCAGGTGTTCTATCTACCTGTTTCCACAAAAAACTGATTAAGGGGTGCGATATACCTGCTTCTACAAAATACTGATTAAGGGGTTCTATATACCTGTTTTCACAAAATACTGATTGAGTGGTGTGATAAACCTGCTTCCACAAAATACTGATCGAGGGGTGCGATATACCTGCTTCCACAAAATTCTTATTAAGGGGTTTGATATACCTGCTTCCACAAAATACTGATTGAGGGGTGCGATTTACCTGCTTCTACAAAATACTAATTAAGGGGCTCTATACACCTGCTTCCACAAAATACTGATTGAGGGGTGCGATATACCTGCTTCTACAAAATACTGATTAAGGGGTTCTATATACCTGCTTCCACATAATACTGATTGAGGCCTGCGATATACCTGCTTCCACAAATACTGCTTTTCTCTAAGGACTTTGGCACAGGGTAATTTTGAAAATGACAGGCAGAGGAAGAGGCAGGCCATTCCTCAGGGGTGGTAAGGGTCAGGCAAGTGCAAGAGGGAAGTTGGAGAAGGGCGCACCAGAGTTGGTTGAGTGGCTCACTCAGCCTTCCGCTTCTGCACCCTCCTCACTCTCTAATGTGTGCACCCCCAAAAACACCACCACCATAGGCTCTCTACTCGAGTCAGAGGAATTATTTTCCCATCCATTCCCAGACCTTACCGATGCGCAGCCATTCTCAGCATCGGATGAAGAAGAAGAGGTAGCAACAGCCGCCACCCAGCAGTCTGACAACCCAGATCAGCCCAAGGAGGGTGGTCCCCACTGTTTCTGCCTACTCCAAGATCTCTAATGTCAGTGGTGGAGAAGGTGACGTGTCGATGGATGTCAAGTGGGTGCCCACAAGAGAAAAAGAGGAGGGGAGTTCAGAGGGAGAGACAGAGCATCAGATAGGGAGGAGAAGGAGGAGAAGCAGGCAGAACTCGCAGTGCACAGGAGGCAAAAAACAGACTGCAAATTTATATGGAGCGAGCCATCCACCATGCACGGTAACATCTTGCGCTCCCAGGATGCCGGCACATTGCTCTGCAGTGTGGGCTTTTTTTTAACATGTTAGCTGCTGACAATAGTGTTGCCATCTGCAGCCTGTGCTGTCAACGCATAAGTCGCGGTTAGCCCAACACTCACCTAAGGACGACCGCCTTAAGAAGGCACCTGGCCTCCCATCACCGAGCCAAGTGGGAGCAACGCCATCAGAACCCATAAAGCCACACTCCCGGCGCTCCACATCCTGCCTTTTCTCCTTCTCCTCTCTCCTCCAATTTGTCCTCCACTCCACCTTCCACCGTGCCCTCGTCGCGTTCATTTGGCAGAAGGCAGACTTCCATGGCCCAAATGTTCGAGTGTAAAAAGTTGATGACGCCGGATAACACTCTTGCCCAAAGGCTGACAGCTGGCTTGTCGGAACTGTTAGCCCGCCAACTACTGCCATATAAACTGGTGGACTCGGATGCCTTTAGAAAATTTGTGGCCATTGGCACACTGCATTGGAAGGTCCCCGGAAGGAAATATTTCTCGCAGAAGGGCATCCCAGAGCTATATGGCCACGTTCATCGGCAATTGAATATATCTCTGGCACACAGTGTCGGTGCCAAGATACATCTGACCACAGCCACATGGTCTAGCAAACACGGGCAGGGAAGGTACATAACTTTTACTGCCCATTGTGTGACCCTTCTGACGGCCGTCAAGCATGTAACCCATGGCAACCGTGTGGATTTGGTGTTACCGCCACGGATTGCATGCAGACCTGCCTCTTCTTCTCCTCCTCCTACTCCATCCTCCGTCTCCTCTTCGGCTGACTCCTCCTTTTCCACTGCTATCACCTCTTCCGCTGCACCCCCCAAGCTCCCCAGAACCTATTCGACGTGCCAGGTGAGAAGTTGCCATGCTGTGCTGTTGTGCCTGAAAGCCAAGAGCCACACCGGTCCTACACTGCTTTCAGCTCTGCGGTCATAGGCTAATCAGAGGCTAAACCCGCTCAATTTGACAGTTAGTAAAGTGGTGTGCGACAACGATGCCAATATGCTGAGCACGCTAAAACAGGGCAAAATGACACACGTCATGGCACACGTCCTGAACTTAGTCGTTCAGTGATTCGTTGCCAAATACCCCGGCAGGCCAGGCTGACCATTTTAGAAGATCTTACACAGCCATGGCTTGCCTTGCTGACATTCAGCGGCAACACCACCTGCCCGTCAGACGTCTGATTTGTGACAGCCCAACATGCTGGAACTCCACCTTGTATATGCTTGATAGGCTTCTCCAGCAGCAATTTGCCATTAACGAATACCTGTACGAACTCTGCAGCAGGACAGGGGAGCTTGGTTTCTTTTTACCCCACCAGTGGCTGCTCATGCACTACGCATGCAGACTTCTGCGGCCATTTGATGAGATCACCAAACTGGTCAGTCACAGCCAGGGCACCATCAGTGACATCATACCTTATGCCTTCTTTCTGGAGCGTGCATTGCGTCATGTCATTGATCAAGCCGTTGAGGAGCAGGAGCTGGAAGATGAGGAAGTCGCATGAATTCCTAGGGGGGGCTACTCCATCTGAGACAAGTCAGGAGGAGTCAGAGGAGGATGGTGCCTGGGGGGATGTTACCAGCATCACAGAGGGCTGTCAGAATGCAGCATTTCCAGACCTTGCTGCGAGAGATGCTGCATTCTGCTGTTGCGGGCGCTGGAAGAGGAGTTTCCACCCACAGCAAAACAGGTGCGGGTACCAATTCTACTGCGCCTGAACGAAAAGGGCGATTTGAAGATGTGTTGGTCACTTCGGATATGAGATCATTCTTGCAGCCAACCCATCGACAGCCGCCCTCCGGATCCAGCCTCAGGGAACGCCTAGACCGACAGGTGTCCGACTACATTGGGTTAACGGCAGATGTGGACGCTCTGATAAGCGAGGAACCACTGGAGTACTTTGTGCGCAGGCTTAAACTGTGGCCAGAGCTGGCACAATTTGCCATGGAACTCTTGGCTTGCCCCTCTTTGAGTGTCCTGTCCGAAAAGACGTTCAGCGCAGCAGGGGGTATCGTGACCGATAAGCGCACTCGCCGAGCTCATGACAGTGTGGACTACCTCACATTTCTAAAAATGAATGAGGCATGGATCTCGGAGGAATTCAACACCTGTGATGACCACGTGTAATTGAATTTCCTCATGCCAGCCCACACATATGCGCCACCACCCAGAACAAAGAATGGTCTTTGTCTTATGTATATACAGTGGCATAAAAGGCCTTTTCTGTCAAGTGGATGCCTAATTTTTGGGGCCTCTACTCCAGTGGATATCTGATTGAGACTATTTGTGACAACAATCCCATTGATATTTCAAGATTTCAAAGCTGTGAGTGGCCCACAATGAAAGAGTGTGGGGAAATATCCTTCTAAAATATAACCTTTATATGATATACATTAAAATATACACCTGAAGATGCATCACAATACAAAACATATAGTCAAGGGGTTCTGGGTGGATACCCCACTGCTGGTAGAGAAAAAAGACAAAACTTAGCACTGGTACGCATAGGTGAATGCTAGCAGTATAACCCAACCAACACAAGTATAACATGTATTGGGGTTCCAGGACGGATACCCCACTTCTGGTAGGACAAGAATATAAGATGTAACTGCTGCGCCGGTGTGGACACAGACAGTCTTACCTGACCGACCAGATGACTAGGATCAGCGTGATAGGGGAGTCAGGCCTGACGGAAGGGAGTGTAGACAGGAAAAACAGTCATGAGAGTATGGATGCTGTGCCCTATATCACCCTATATACTTGGTAGGATTGGGGCCTGCTCCCATGCTGCCTGTCTACACAGAGCACTCGCCCTGAAAAGAGCGACCCCGTCCGGATACCTGTCCCTAGTTATGGACCTGAACCCTAGTCTAGTGAACAAACATAAAAAACACAAAGCGACTACAGGCCTCCCGACGTGGCACGTTTCTGTCGTGTCGACTCCTCAGGGGGACAAAATGCATGTAGAGACAAAACGAAAAATATACCGTCTATGACCGCAAGTAGCAGTCAAACATATGCTGCAGTAGGACGGTTACATGAAAGACTAGACCCAAGGTTCAGAGTCAAAGTCTAGGGGCAGGCATCCATGGTGCAGGATTGCCATGCTACAGAGGAATAAATGCTTCTCTGCTCCTTGGTGTGTAAGGATCTGGTGGTCCTCACTAAAGGTAGTATCCCTAATGTTAAGGGGGTTCATCAACCTATACCAGCCACACTGACACATACCTTCATGATGTTTAAATAGATCCCCAGCGCGCCTCTTCCAGGGAGACCGCCCTGTCAGCATCGGCGTCGGCGTGTGACGTCACGCGCATGCGCCGTGACGCACCAGACGCCGCCGCCGATACCACATGATTACGGCGACCAATCGGATCAGGAGGCGGAGGGAGAGAGCGGTTACCACGGAGAACATGTCAACACAAGGTAACCTCACAGTACGTCCCACAATGGAGGCGTCCGTGACAACGCTACAGAGCAAGATCGTAGCAAATTGAAACTGACATTTCTTGCAGGTTCGCAGCAACAAGAACTAGATAGAAAGAGCTGGACACAATACCAGGTTGTTTTGGAAAATTGTGAATTAGTAGTATGTCTCCTATATGTGCATCCCTTCCAGAGGAATAGGATGCCACCATAGGATTGAGCATTACTATTGTTGAGGAATAGGCTTACCAATATCTATATAAAGCACCCATAGTCCAGCCTTTCATTCAGGCCCAGGGGTGCAGATGTTTTAAGGTGGAATATCCATCGGGATTCTTGCTGAAGCAGACATTTGTCCCAGTTGCCCCCTCTCACAGGTGGTTTGACCACATCAAAACCGAGGAACTTCAGAGAGGCTCTGCCATTGTGCACAGTATGGACGTGTTTAGAGATTGGGGTATCTCTTTTGTGTGAGATGTCCCCCAAGTGCTCCCCTATCCGCCTCCTGAATTCCCGTATCGTTTTACCTACATATTCAATCCCACATTCACACTGGATCCGATATATGACCCCTCTGGATTTACAGTTAATGAAATGCGGGATTGAATATGTCTTGCCTGTGACATTGCTCACAAATGACTTGCTAACCTGTATGCGTTTGCACGCAATACAATTTCCACATCTATAACAACCCACAGTTCTACATCGCAACCAGGTGGTCTTGGTGCGATCGGGTGCATAGTGACTATGCACCAGCTTATCACGTATGTTCGGCCCCCTACGATAGGTTATTTGTGGTTGGTCACCTAAAACGTCTTTTAAGTCAGGGTCCATTTTGAGGACTTGCCAATGGCGCCCCAAAATCTGCCTGACTTGTTTAGACCCCCTATCGAAATTGGTGATGATTCTCATGACCTTAGTGGGTGGAGTGGATAGTTGATTGGAAGTGAGCAGTGAGCATCTTGGTCGGGACAGGGCTTTCTGGAATGCCGATCTCAACACAAAGTCGGGGTATCCCCTGGACAAAAATCTCGTCCTCAGATCAGCTGCTTGGCGAATAAAATCATGCTTGTCTGAGCAGTTGCGTCTCAGACGCAAGTACTGACCTCTAGGAATTCCAATCCTGAGTGGGAGAGGATGGTTACTCTCCCACCTCAGGAGGGAATTCGTAGAGGTGGCCTTCCTATAGATCGACGTGTCCAGTTCACCCTTAGCGTTCCTGGAGATTTTAATATCCAGGAATGGCAAAGTCGTGGGGTGCGACTCACAGGTGAAGTGCATGCCAATGTTGTTCTGATTGAGATGCTGGACGAAGGCTTCAAAGGTCCCCTGATCTCCATTCCAGAGTATGAAGATGTCATCGATGTATCGCGCCCACAAGCCAATTTCATAAGTGTCAAGAGCCTCGTCTTCCTTGAAAACGATGGTCTCCTCCCACCAGCCCAGGAATAGATTAGCATACGATGGGGCGCAGGGACTCCCCATCGCAGTACCCCTGAGCTGGTGGTAGGTCCTCCCATCAAAGGTGAAGAAATTACGTGTTAACGTAAACTCAAGAAGACGCAGGACAAATTGGCTGGAGGGCTTGACATTGGAGGAGACCTGTCTCCTTTCCAGTATTGACGTTGAGGCCCTTTATTCCTCGATACCACATAATTTGGGCCTCAGGGCAGTAGAACATTTCCTTCGGTCACGGGGATGTCAGTATCGCGCCCACAGCCAATTTGTCCTGCGTCTTCTTGAGTTTACGTTAACACGTAATTTCTTCACCTTTGATGGGAGGACCTACCACCAGCTCAGGGGTACTGCGATGGGGAGTCCCTGCGCCCCATCGTATGCTAATCTATTCCTGGGCTGGTGGGAGGAGACCATCGTTTTCAAGGAAGACGAGGCTCTTGACACTTATGAAATTGGCTTGTGGGCGCGATACATCGATGACATCTTCATACTCTGGAATGGAGATCAGGGGACCTTTGAAGCCTTCGTCCAGCATCTCAATCAGAACAACATTGGCATGCACTTCACCTGTGAGTCGCACCCCACGACTTTGCCATTCCTGGATATTAAAATCTCCAGGAACGCTAAGGGTGAACTGGACACGTCGATCTATAGGAAGGCCACCTCTACGAATTCCCTCCTGAGGTGGGAGAGTAACCATCCTCTCCCACTCAGGATTGGAATTCCTAGAGGTCAGTACTTGCGTCTGAGACGCAACTGCTCAGACAAGCATGATTTTATTCGCCAAGCAGCTGATCTGAGGACGAGATTTTTGTCCAGGGGATACCCCGACTTTGTGTTGAGATCGGCATTCCAGAAAGCCCTGTCCCGACCAAGATGCTCACTGCTCACTTCCAATCAACTATCCACTCCACCCACTAAGGTCATGAGAATCATCACCAATTTCGATAGGGGGTCTAAACAAGTCAGGCAGATTTTGGGGCGCCATTGGCAAGTCCTCAAAATGGACCCTGACTTAAAAGACGTTTTAGGTGACCAACCACAAATAACCTATCGTAGGGGGCCGAACATACGTGATAAGCTGGTGCATAGTCACTATGCACCCGATCGCACCAAGACCACCTGGTTGCGATGTAGAACTGTGGGTTGTTATAGATGTGGAAATTGTATTGCGTGCAAACGCATACAGGTTAGCAAGTCATTTGTGAGCAATGTCACAGGCAAGACATATTCAATCCCGCATTTCATTAACTGTAAATCCAGAGGGGTCATATATCGGATCCAGTGTGAATGTGGGATTGAATATGTAGGTAAAACGATACGGGAATTCAGGAGGCGGATAGGGGAGCACTTGGGGGACATCTCACACAAAAGAGATACCCCAATCTCTAAACACGTCCATACTGTGCACAATGGCAGAGCCTCTCTGAAGTTCCTCGGTTTTGATGTGGTCAAACCACCTGTGAGAGGGGGCAACTGGGACAAATGTCTGCTTCAGCAAGAATCCCGATGGATATTCCACCTTAAAACATCTGCACCCCTGGGCCTGAATGAAAGGCTGGACTATGGGTGCTTTATATAGATATTGGTAAGCCTATTCCTCAACAATAGTAATGCTCAATCCTATGGTGGCATCCTATTCCTCTGGAAGGGATGCACATATAGGAGACATACTACTAATTCACAATTTTCCAAAACAACCTGGTATTGTGTCCAGCTCTTTCTATCTAGTTCTTGTTGCTGCGAACCTGCAAGAAATGTCAGTTTCAATTTGCTACGATCTTGCTCTGTAGCGTTGTCACGGACGCCTCCATTGTGGGACGTACTGTGAGGTTACCTTGTGTTGACATGTTCTCCGTGGTAACCGCTCTCTCCCTCCGCCTCCTGATCCGATTGGTCGCCGTAATCATGTGGTATCGGCGGCGGCGTCTGGTGCGTCACGGCGCATGCGCGTGACGTCACACGCCGACGCCGATGCTGACAGGGCGGTCTCCCTGGAAGAGGCGCGCTGGGGATCTATTTAAACATCATGAAGGTATGTGTCAGTGTGGCTGGTATAGGTTGATGAACCCCCTTAACATTAGGGATACTACCTTTAGTGAGGACCACCAGATCCTTACACACCAAGGAGCAGAGAAGCATTTATTCCTCTGTAGCATGGCAATCCTGCACCATGGATGCCTGCCCCTAGACTTTGACTCTGAACCTTGGGTCTAGTCTTTCATGTAACCGTCCTACTGCAGCATATGTTTGACTGCTACTTGCGGTCATAGACGGTATATTTTTCGTTTTGTCTCTACATGCATTTTGTCCCCCTGAGGAGTCGACACGACAGAAACGTGCCACGTCGGGAGGCCTGTAGTCGCTTTGTGTTTTTTATGTTTGTTCACTAGACTAGGGTTCAGGTCCATAACTAGGGACAGGTATCCGGACGGGGTCGCTCTTTTCAGGGCGAGTGCTCTGTGTAGACAGGCAGCATGGGAGCAGGCCCCAATCCTACCAAGTATATAGGGTGATATAGGGCACAGCATCCATACTCTCATGACTGTTTTTCCTGTCTACACTCCCTTCCGTCAGGCCTGACTCCCCTATCACGCTGATCCTAGTCATCTGGTCGGTCAGGTAAGACTGTCTGTGTCCACACCGGCGCAGCAGTTACATCTTATATTCTTGTCCTACCAGAAGTGGGGTATCCGTCCTGGAACCCCAATACATGTTATACTTGTGTTGGTTGGGTTATACTGCTAGCATTCACCTATGCGTACCAGTGCTAAGTTTTGTCTTTTTTCTCTACCAGCAGTGGGGTATCCACCCAGAACCCCTTGACTATATGTTTTGTATTGTGATGCATCTTCAGGTGTATATTTTAATGTATATCATATAAAGGTTATATTTTAGAAGGATATTTCCCCACACTCTTTCATTGTGGGCCACTCACAGCTTTGAAATCTTGAAATATCAATGGGATTGTTGTCACAAATAGTCTCAATCAGATATCTATTATTCCCACTGATATGGCAGGATTCCTAGCGACAGGATTTGATGCAGAGAACTGGTTACATGAGGCCAAGGATATATTCTCTGATAAACAGTTCAATCAGAAAAAGTACTTACCATCCTTTCAAACCGCCTTTGTAGATCTTACCCAGGTCTACAAAGAACAGATTACGTCCTGGTGGGAGGTGCAAAGTCTGGACAATTACATTAAAAATAATATTGTCCCAAGGGGGCTGCGTATCTCTCTCCTCCCAGCGGCTCGTCTACGACAACATCCCGGCTTCTTAACTAAGTGGGAGCAGGAAGCCACAAATAGTTCCCTTAGGCTTATGAGGCTTCTGCTGGATGAGGAGAGAGCTAATTTAGCCACCCTTAGTCAGAAATTGATAGAATACACGGAGGTTGTACAGACTTTTTCACAGGAAGCGGAATTCCAGAACAAAGAAAAGCAGCTCCAACTTACCCTAGAAAAATATCAATATCACCTAAAAGAAAGAAAACACCGGCAGTTTATTAGAGATCTCTCAGATTTTAAAGAAAACCGTATATATTCCTCTCTTGGTAACACAAGAAGAGATATTGTACCAAGTAATTCTGAGAGATCTTCTACTGAAACTGACCACTCCGATTCGGAGAGAGAAACTGTCCCTAAAGTGAGTCAACACCCCAATAGGGGCAGGTACAGGAAGGGTAAAGGCCGTGGTTCATACAGAGGCCAGGATAACCGTTTTTTAGGCCAGTTCAATCAAACTATGGAATATCCGCTACGCAGTCGCACACAGAAACCTCCGATTTAGTTTTGGGACCACAAGTCTTAAACCTTTCATCACGTGTCCTCAGTATCGATGAGACTAAAGCCCTAGAACTAGGCCTGACATTTGTACCCACCCCAAAATTTGACAGATTTGCATCTGTCAAAGATATTAATTTGTTTATTCGCAAGTTAAGGTGGCATAAACACTTTAGATTAATGGACCGTCGCCAATGTCTTGAATTGGGGATTCCTACTGACTTACTTAAGGATGTACAACTATTACAGTCCTTGAACTCCAATGAGGACACTACCAAGGGTAACGGTCCATTTACTAATCTAAAAGTGAAAAGTACCAAGATGCCACCCACTGCGAACGAAGTGTCATGTATAGATGTATTCCTAAACATGGTCACCAGGGATCTAGAGGACCTCAGAGTGTCCACGCATCATTCCAACTGCGCCGAGTCCGTGACCACTGCTATTTCTTCATTAGCTGATGACCACCACATAGTCATCAAACCCGCTGACAAGGGGGGGAATGTCGTGGTCATGGACGCGGCGCAATATGAGAATATGTGTAGGAATATACTATCAGACACAGGGACGTATGAAGTTCTGTATAATGACCCCACCGAGGGATATAGGCGTGAACTTAAAATTATTTTGGATGAAGCGAAAGCTACCAATATCATTAATGCTGAGGAATTTGCTTTTCTCTTTCCCCTGCATCCCCGTAAATCTACATTTTACAGTCTCCCCAAAGTGCATAAGGGGGTTAGTCCTCTGAAGGGGAGACCCATTGTTTCGGGGGTGGACAATCTTAACCAGAATCTGGGTATTTACATCGACCGGATATTGGCACCGTTTGTCACGGCTCTCCCCTCCCATGTCAGAGATACCACCGACCTCCTTAAGCGTCTGGAGGGCTTGACATTGGAGGAGACCTGTCTCCTTTCCAGTATTGACGTTGAGGCCCTTTATTCCTCGATACCACATAATTTGGGCCTCAGGGCAGTAGAACATTTCCTTCGGTCACGGGGATGTCAGTATCGCGCCCACAGCCAATTTGTCCTGCGTCTTCTTGAGTTTACGTTAACACGTAATTTCTTCACCTTTGATGGGAGGACCTACCACCAGCTCAGGGGTACTGCGATGGGGAGTCCCTGCGCCCCATCGTATGCTAATCTATTCCTGGGCTGGTGGGAGGAGACCATCGTTTTCAAGGAAGACGAGGCTCTTGACACTTATGAAATTGGCTTGTGGGCGCGATACATCGATGACATCTTCATACTCTGGAATGGAGATCAGGGGACCTTTGAAGCCTTCGTCCAGCATCTCAATCAGAACAACATTGGCATGCACTTCACCTGTGAGTCGCACCCCACGACTTTGCCATTCCTGGATATTAAAATCTCCAGGAACGCTAAGGGTGAACTGGACACGTCGATCTATAGGAAGGCCACCTCTACGAATTCCCTCCTGAGGTGGGAGAGTAACCATCCTCTCCCACTCAGGATTGGAATTCCTAGAGGTCAGTACTTGCGTCTGAGACGCAACTGCTCAGACAAGCATGATTTTATTCGCCAAGCAGCTGATCTGAGGACGAGATTTTTGTCCAGGGGATACCCCGACTTTGTGTTGAGATCGGCATTCCAGAAAGCCCTGTCCCGACCAAGATGCTCACTGCTCACTTCCAATCAACTATCCACTCCACCCACTAAGGTCATGAGAATCATCACCAATTTCGATAGGGGGTCTAAACAAGTCAGGCAGATTTTGGGGCGCCATTGGCAAGTCCTCAAAATGGACCCTGACTTAAAAGACGTTTTAGGTGACCAACCACAAATAACCTATCGTAGGGGGCCGAACATACGTGATAAGCTGGTGCATAGTCACTATGCACCCGATCGCACCAAGACCACCTGGTTGCGATGTAGAACTGTGGGTTGTTATAGATGTGGAAATTGTATTGCGTGCAAACGCATACAGGTTAGCAAGTCATTTGTGAGCAATGTCACAGGCAAGACATATTCAATCCCGCATTTCATTAACTGTAAATCCAGAGGGGTCATATATCGGATCCAGTGTGAATGTGGGATTGAATATGTAGGTAAAACGATACGGGAATTCAGGAGGCGGATAGGGGAGCACTTGGGGGACATCTCACACAAAAGAGATACCCCAATCTCTAAACACGTCCATACTGTGCACAATGGCAGAGCCTCTCTGAAGTTCCTCGGTTTTGATGTGGTCAAACCACCTGTGAGAGGGGGCAACTGGGACAAATGTCTGCTTCAGCAAGAATCCCGATGGATATTCCACCTTAAAACATCTGCACCCCTGGGCCTGAATGAAAGGCTGGACTATGGGTGCTTTATATAGATATTGGTAAGCCTATTCCTCAACAATAGTAATGCTCAATCCTATGGTGGCATCCTATTCCTCTGGAAGGGATGCACATATAGGAGACATACTACTAATTCACAATTTTCCAAAACAACCTGGTATTGTGTCCAGCTCTTTCTATCTAGTTCTTGTTGCTGCGAACCTGCAAGAAATGTCAGTTTCAATTTGCTACGATCTTGCTCTGTAGCGTTGTCACGGACGCCTCCATTGTGGGACGTACTGTGAGGTTACCTTGTGTTGACATGTTCTCCGTGGTAACCGCTCTCTCCCTCCGCCTCCTGATCCGATTGGTCGCCGTAATCATGTGGTATCGGCGGCGGCGTCTGGTGCGTCACGGCGCATGCGCGTGACGTCACACGCCGACGCCGATGCTGACAGGGCGGTCTCCCTGGAAGAGGCGCTGGGGATCTATTTAAACATCATGAAGGTATGTGTCAGTGTGGCTGGTATAGGTTGATGAACCCCCTTAACATTAGGGATAGTACCTTTAGTGAGGACCACCAGATCCTTACACACCAAGGAGCAGAGAAGCATTTATTCCTCTGTAGCATGGCAATCCTGCACCATGGATGCCTGCCCCTAGACTTTGACTCTGAACCTTGGGTCTAGTCTTTCATGTAACCGTCCTACTGCAGCATATGTTTGACTGCTACTTGCGGTCATAGACGGTATATTTTTCGTTTTGTCTCTACATGCATTTTGTCCCCCTGAGGAGTCGACACGACAGAAACGTGCCACGTCGGGAGGCCTGTAGTCGCTTTGTGTTTTTTATGTTTGTTCACTAGACTAGGGTTTAGGTCCATAACTAGGGACAGGTATCCGGACGGGGTCGCTCTTTTCAGGGCGAGTGCTCTGTGTAGACAGGCAGCATGGGAGCAGGCCCCAATCCTACCAAGTATATAGGGTGATATAGGGCACAGCATCCATACTCTCATGACTGTTTTTCCTGTCTACACTCCCTTCCGTCAGGCCTGACTCCCCTATCACGCTGATCCTAGTCATCTGGTCGGTCAGGTAAGACTGTCTGTGTCCACACCGGCGCAGCAGTTACATCTTATATTCTTGTCCTACCAGAAGTGGGGTATCCGTCCTGGAACCCCAATACATGTTATACTTGTGTTGGTTGGGTTATACTGCTAGCATTCACCTATGCGTACCAGTGCTAAGTTTTGTCTTTTTTCTCTACCAGCAGTGGGGTATCCACCCAGAACCCCTTGACTATATGTTTTGTATTGTGATGCATCTTCAGGTGTATATTTTAATGTATATCATATAAAGGTTATATTTTAGAAGGATATTTCCCCACACTCTTTCATTGTGGGCCACTCACAACCTCTACTCCAGTGGCCTACAGTAAAAATTTTATCCAGTGACCGCCTAATGTACCTCCAGACACATAATCACTAGTTCTCATCTGTAAGGTAAATGCCTAATTTTTGGGGCCTGTACTGGCCTACAGTAAAATATTTAGCTGTTGACAGCCTATTGTACCTCCAGCCCCATCATCACAAGTTCTTTTCGGTCAGGTGAATGCCTAATTTTTGGGGCCTGTACTGGCCTACAGTAAAATTGTTATCCACTGACCGTCTAATATACCTCCAGCCACATAATCACTTGTTCTTTTCTGTCCAGTGAATGCATCATTTTTGGGGCCTGTACTCCA
The DNA here is from genome assembly GCF_905171765.1 of Bufo bufo. NCBI lineage: Eukaryota > Metazoa > Chordata > Amphibia > Anura > Bufonidae > Bufo > Bufo bufo. Next base: position 564,918,769 of record NC_053390.1, read on the forward strand.
CTGGCCTGCAGTAAAATTGTTATCCACTAACCGTCTAATATACCTCCAACCACATAATCGCTTGTTCTTTTCTGTCAGGTGAATGCATAATTTTTGGGGCCTGTACTCCACTGGCCTACAGTAAAATTGTTATCCACTGACCGTCTAATATACCTCCAGCCTCATAATCACTTGTTCTTTTCTGTCCAGTGAATGCCTAATGTTTGGGGCCTGTACTCCACTGGACTGCAGTAAAATTGTTATCCACTGACTGCCTAATATACAGTGGATATAAAATTCTACACACCACTTTTAAAATGTCAGGATATCAGGTTTCTGTGCTGTAAAAAAAATTAGACAAAGATAAGTCATTTCAGAACTTTTTCCACCCTTAATGTGACCTATAAACTGTACAACTCAATTGAAAAACAAACTGAAATCTTTTAGGTAGAGGGAAGAAAAAATATAAAAATAATGTGGTTGCATAAGTGTGCACACCCTCTTATAACTGGGGATGTAGCTGTGTTCGGAATTAAGCATTCACATTCAAAATCATGTTAAATAGGAGTCAGCATACACCTGCCATCATTTAAAGTTCCTCTGATTAACCCCAAATAAAGTTCAGCTGCTCTAGTTGGTCTTTCCTGAAATTTTCTTAGTCGCATACCACAACAAAAGCCATGGTCCACAGAGAGCTTCCAAAGCATCAGAGGGATCTCATTGTTAAAAGGTATCAGTCAGGAGAAGGGTACAAAAGAATTTCCAAGGCATTAGATATACCATGGAACACAGTGAAGACGGTCATCATCAAGTGGAGAAAATATGGCACAATAGTGACATTATCAAGAACTGGATGTCCCTCCAAAATTGATGAAAAGACGAGAAGAAAACTGGTCTGGGAGGCTACCAAGAGGCCTACAGCAACATTAAAGGACCTGCAGGAATATCTGGCAAGTACTGGCTGTGTGGTACATGTGACAAAAATCTCCCGTATTCTTCATATGTCTGGGCTATGGGGTAGAGTGGCAAGACGAAAGCCTTTTCTTACGAAGAAAAACATCTAAGCCAGGCTACATTTTGCAAAAACACATCTGAAGTCTCCCAAAAGCACGTGGGAAAAGGTGTTATGGTCTGATGAAACCAAAGTTGAACTATTTGGCCCTAATTCCAAAAGATATGTTTGGGGCAAAAACAACACTGCACATCACCAAAAGAACACCATACCTACAGTGAAGCATGGTGGTGTCAGCATCATGCTTTGGGGCTGTTTTTCTTCAGCTGGAACTGGGGCCTTAGTTAAGCTAGAGGGAATTATAAACAGTTCCAAATACCAGTCAATATTGACATAAAACATTCAGGCTTCTGCTAGAAAGCTGAACATGAAAAGGAACTTTATCTTTCAGCATGACAACGACCCAAAGCATACATCCAAATCAACAAAGGAATGGCTTCACCAGAAGAAGATTAAAGTTTTAGAATGGCCCAGCCAGAGCCCAGACCTGAATCCGATTGAAAATCTGTGGGGTGATCTGAAGAGGGCTGTGCACAGGAGATGTCCTCGTAATCTGACAGATTGGAGTGTTTTTGCAAAGAGTGGGCAAATCTTGCCAAATCGAAATGTGCCATGCTGATAGAATCATACCCAAAAAGACTGAGTGCTGTAATAAAATCAAAAGGTACTTCAACAAAGTATTAGTTTAACCCCTTAAGGACACAGCCTTTTTACACCTTAGGACCAGGCCATTTTTTGAAAATCTGACCAGAGTCCCTTTAAGTGCTGATAACTTTAAAACGCTTTGACTTATCCAGGCCGTTCTGAGATTGTTTTTTCGTCACATATTGTACTTCATGACACTGGTAAAATGAAGTCAAAAAAATTATTTTTTTTGCACCAAAAAATACCTAATTTAACAAAAAATTTGGAAAAATTTGCAAATTTCAAAGTTTCAGTTTCTCTACTTCTGTAATACATAGTAATACCCCCAAAAATTGTGATGACTTTACATTCCCCATATGTCTACTTCATGTTAGAATTGATTTGGGAATGATATTTTATTTTTTGGGGATGTTATAAGGCTTAGAAGTTTAGAAGCAAATCTTGAAATTTTTCAGAAATTTACAAAAACTCAATTTTTAGGGACCCGTTCAGGTCTCAAGTCACTTTGCGAGGCTTACATTATAGAAACCACCCAAAAATGACCCCATCTAAGAAACTACACCCCTCAAGGTATTCAAAACTGATTCTGCATACGTTGTTAACCCTTTAGGTGTTGCACAAGAGTTATTGGCAAATGGGGAGGAAATTTGAGAATTTCATTTTTTTGTCTAATTTTTCATTTTAACCCATTTTTTCCACTAACAAATCAAGGGTTAACAGCCAAACAAGACTGTATCTTTATTGCCCTGACTCTGCCGTTTACAGAAACACCCAATATGTGGCCGTAAACTACTGTACGGCCACACAGCGGGGCGTAGAGTGAAAGGTGCGCCGTATGGTTTTTGGAGGGCTGATTTTTATGGACTGGTTTATTTACACCATGTCCCATTTGAAGCCCCCTGATGCACCCCTAGAGGAGAAACTCCCTAAAAGTGACCCCATCTAAGAAACTACACCCCTCAAGCTATTCAAAACTGATTTTACATACATCGTTAACCCTTTAGGTGTTGCACAGGAGTTATTGGCAAATGGCGATGAAATTTGAGAATTTCATTTTTTTGCCTAATTTTCAATTTTAACCCATTTTTTCCACTAACAAAGCAAGGGTTAACAGCCAAACAAGACTGTATCTTTATTGCCCTGACTCTGCTGTTTACAGAAACACCCCATATGTGGCCGTAAACTACTGTACGGGCACACAGCGGGGCGTAGAGTGAAAGGTGCGCCGTTTGGTTTTTGGAGGGCTGATTTTGCTGGACTGTTTTTTTGGCACCATGTCCCATTTGAAGCCCCCCTGATGCACCCCTGGAGTAGAAACTCCATAAAAGTGACCCCATCTAAGAAACTACACCCCTCAAGGTATTCAAAACTGATTTTACAAACTTTGTTAACCCTTTAGGTGTTGCACAAGATTTAATGGAAAATAGAGATACAATTTCAAAATTTCACTTTTTTGGCAGATTTTCCATTTTAATATTTTTTTTCCAGTTACAAAGCAAGGGTTAACAGCCAAACAAAACTCATTATTTATGGCCCTGATTCTGTAGTTTACAGAAACACCCCATATGTGGTCGTAAACTGCTGTACGGGCACACGGCAGGGCGCAGAAGGAAAGGAACGCCATACGGTTTTTGGAAGGCAGATTTTGCTGGACAGTTTTTTTTTACACCATGTCCCATTTGAAGCCCCCCTGATGCACCCCTAGAGTAGAAACTCCAAAAAAGTGACCCCATTTTAGAAACTACGGGATAGGGTGGCAGTTTTGTTGGTACTAGTTTAGGGTACATATGATTTTTGGTTGCTCTATATTACACTTTTTGTGCGGCAAGGTAACAAGAAATAGATTTTTTGGCACGTTTTTATTTTTTGTTATTGACAACATTCATCTGACAGGTTAGATCATGTGGTAATTTTATAGAGCAGGTTGTCACGGACGTGGCGATACCTAATATGTATACTATTTTTTTTATTTATGTAAGTTTTACACAATGATTTCATTTTTAAAACAAAAAAAATGTTTTAGTGTCTCCATAGTCTAAGAGCCATAGTTTTTTCAGTTTTTGGGCGATTATCTTAAGTAGGGTCTCATTTTTTGCGGGATGAAATGACGGTTTGATTGGCATCTATTTTGGGGTGCATATGACTTTTTGATTGCTTGCTATTACACTTTTTGTGACGTAAGATGACAAAAAATGGCTTTTTTTACACCGTTTTTATTTTAATTTTTTTACGGTGGTCATCTGAGGGGTTAGATCATGTGATATTTTTATAGAGCCGGTCGATACGGACGCGGCGATACCTAATATGTATACTTTTTTTTTTATTTATGTAAGTTTTACACAATGATTTCATTTTTGAAACAAAAAAAATCATGTTTTAGTGTTTCCATAGTCTAAGAGCCATAGTTTTTTCAGTTTTTGGGCGATTATCTTGGGTAGGGTATGATTTTTGCGGGATGAGATGACGGTTTGATTGGTACTATTTTGGCGTACATGCGACTTTTTTGATCACTTTTATTACCTTTTTTGGGAAGTAAGGTGGGCAAAATTTCAATTTCATCATAGTTTTTTATTTTTTATTTTTATGGCGTTCACCGTTCGGGTAAAGTAACATAACCGTTTTATAGATCAGGTCGTTACGGACGCGGCGATACCAAACATGTGTAGGGAATTTTATTTTTTTCATTTTTAATCAGTGATAAATGTGTTTTTTGATTTTTACTTTTTTTTCACTTTTTTTAACTTTTTTTTTGACCCAGACCCACTTGGTTCTTGAAGATCCAGTGGGTCTGATGTCTGTATAATACAGTACAGTACAATATATATTGTTCTGTACTGTATTTTACTTACACTGAACAGATCTATGCTTTCAGCACAGATCTGTTCAGCACCATGGACAGCAGGACGCCTGAGAGGCGTCCTGTTGCCATGGGAACCTTCCCCGTCTGCTCAGAACTGCGCAGACGGGGAAGGGTAAGCACAGGGCTGAGGGGGGCTCTCTGGGGGCTCTCTCCCTCTCCCATCGGGGGGCTGCAAAGGCACAGCAGCCCCCCGATGGGAGAGGGAGGGAGCTCCCTGCGCTGTTAACCTTTTCCATACAGCGGTCCGTACGGACCGCTGTATGGAAAGGGTTAACGGCTGACATCGCATCGCAGATGTCAGCCGTTTATACCAGGGTGCCAGCAATGTGCTGGCACCCTGGTATACCCACTAGAAACCAACGATTATACAAGGGGAGGCGGGCGGGGGATCGCGATCCCGCCTGCCGCACCGCCCGCCTCCCGCACCGCCCGCACTGCCCGCAACCCTCCCCCTGCACCTCCCACCGGGCTAAAATCACTCGGGGGGTGCAGGGGGAGGGATACAGATCTATTTTAGGAATACTAAAGTTTCTGATCCCCGCGGTCAGGGACCGCAGGGATCAGAAACTGCAGAAATCGCAGCAAACCGCAGGTCTGAATTGACCTGCGGTTTGCCGCGATCGCCGACATGGGGGGGTCACGGGACCCCCCCGCGCATTTAGCCTAGGTGCCTGCTCGATGATTTGAGCAGGCACCGGGTTCCGATCACTGCCGGCCGGGCGGCAGTGATCGGAACAACACATGACGTACCGGTACGTCATGTGTCCTTAAGTACCAGGACATCATGACGTACCGGTACGTCATGTGTCCTTAAGAGGTTAAGGGTGTGCACACTAATGCAACAATATTATTTTATTTTTTATATTTTTTCTTCCCTCTACCTAAAAGATTTCAGTTTGTTTTTCAATTGAATTGTACAGTTTATAGGTTACATTAAAGGTGGAAAAAGTTCTGAAATTATTTATCTTTGTCTCATTATTTCACAGCACAGAAACCTGACATTTTAACAGGGGTGTGCAGACCTTTTATATCCACTGTACCTCCAGCCACATAATCACTTGCTCTTTTCTGTCCGGTGAATGCCTAATGTTTGGGGCTTATACTCCACTGGCCTGAAGTAAAATTGTTATCCACTGACCACTTAATATACCTCCAGCCACATAATCACTTTTTCTTTTCTGTCAGGTGAATGCCTAATGTTTGGGGCCCATACTCCCGTGGCCTAAAATAACATTTTTCTAGGCTCCAGCAGGGCACATTTTTGAGAGTTTCCCTTTAAGACGCATAAAAATGGCCCCTGATTAAAATACATTTTTTTGTGGGAATTTTTGCCATTGATATGTCACTGTCCATGTTGTGGGACTATTTGTGCACTTCTATTAAGTATTTGGTGGCTGAAAATATGACCTGATGGTTTTTCAGATTCGCCTGCCATTAAAGTGAATGGGGCCTGCCGCGAAATGTCCCGGCCAATGTTAGTCGATCACTATTTGTAGTTCTACGTATTGTGTTGAAGCCCAGGTAGCTTGCACCTGCGTTCCTTTCTATATATATTATGGAGGTGCTGGTTTGATTTTCCTTTTTTGATATATATATATATATATATATATATATATAATATTTGTTCATGAATTCTGACATTGAATCATCAAATTCCACAGTAAAAACCCACACAGTAAAACAGTGCAGTTTTTCCAAGTGTGGTGATTGTAACCTGTCACTTGTATAGATGCTGATAGGATCAGCTTGACTAACTAAAAAATATTTGTTTGCAGTACCACTGTGCAAAGTCACCTTTTTTAAGATGATACTGGAAATATAAAACTTTAATAAAAAAGTAATATTAAAGGGGTTCTGCAGTTTTTTTAAACTGATGATCTATCCAGAGGATAGATCATCAGCATCTGATCGGCGGGGGTCCAACACCCTGGACCCCTGCCAATCAGCTGTTTGAGAAGGCAGCGGCACTGGCAGTAGTGCCGTGGCCTTCTCGCTGTTTACCGCAGGCCCAGTGACATCATGACTAGTATGAATGGCCTGGGCGGGGCTAAGCTCCATCCAAGTGAACAGAGCTTAGCCCTGCCCAGGCCATTAATACTAGTCGAGACGTTACTGGGTCTGCGGTAAAGAGCGAGAAGGCCGCGGCGCTACTGCCAGCGCTGCTGCCTACTCAAACAGCTGATTGGCAGGGATCCCGGGTGTCGGACCCCCGCCGATCAGATGCTGATGATCTATCCAGAGGATAGATCATCAGTTTAAAAAAAAAAGCAGAACCCCTTTAAGTAAATGCAAATTACAAAGGGGGGTTTTATCATATGTGGTTTCTTTTTACAGTTTTTCATATAGAGTAAAACTGACTTGTGCCCTTGATTCTCTGGGTCAGTACGATTACAACAATTTTTTTTTTACTTTATATCGCCATATTCTGACCCCCATAACTTTTATATTTATGTCTATGGAGCTGTGTTAGGGCTCATTTTTTAAAGGCCAATTTATACATTATGAGGTGTGTATTACTTATTGATCACTTTTTATAAAATTTTTGGGGGAGGTTAAGTGACAAAAAAATTGGCAATTAGTTGTTTATTTAAATTTAAATTTTGGGAGATGGGGTGATTTGACCTTTTAAATATGTACAGTATATATATATAATTTTTTTAGCTTATTTTTTAAAGTCACCTTAAGTGATTATAAGAAGCAATCATTAGATTGTATGCTGTAATTCATTTTTATCCATTACAGATTACAGCATTCAGTATACTCTAATGCAGTGCTGCCACTTGCAGGCCTGTATTGGAATATACCAGTGACAGACATCGGGGCCTCTGGCCTATCACTGCTGGGGGAGGCTGTTACCGGCGCAAGGGCATGTGTCTCCTGCATTTTTATCGCTCAGATGCCATGGTAACTTTTGACCACGAAATCTCAAGAGTTAAATCTCTGTAAATTGAAAAATTGTAGATTGCAGACATTAGCCCTGGGCCTCTGCTCTGTAAAAGAGCAGAAACCTTGTGGCTATGGTGCACACTGCACTCGTGAGTGGGCACCATATTTAGAGGCCAGACATCCACCATACATGGTGATAATGCCGATCACAGACATTTAACTCCTCAGAAGCTGTGGTCAAAGGTGACCACGGCATCTCAAAGGTTTAAAAACCTGCACAAGCGCACTTGCCCAGGCAGGAACAGCTTCCTCTCGCTGAGATCAGTGAACGTGTTCCTTGGTAGTAATAGGCCATAGCCAATACAAGGCTTCTAGACCTATTACTGATATATTCCAATACAAGATTGGAGGTGACAGCACTGCATAGTAATATACCGATTTTTGTTTTTAGTAATGGATAAAATCTAATGATTGCATGTTGGGGTAAAAAAAAAAGTTTTTAAAAATCTAAAAAATAAAAACATATAAAATATCAAATCACCCTTTTTTTTCCCCAAATGAAAATAAATAATAATAAAAAATAAATAAATATCATAGGTATCGTTGCATCCGAAAATGCCTGTACTATTAAAATATAGAAATATTTATCCCATATGGTGAATGGCATAATGGAAAAAAAAATATCAAAATGGTCGATTCATAATCTTTAGTCACTTCACTCCCCCAAAAATATTGAATAAAAAGTGATCAAAAAGTCATACACAACCCCAAAATGGTATCAATAAAAACTACATGTTGTCTCAAAAAAAATGAGCCCTCACACAGTTTTGTAGACATGACTGTAAAAAAAAGTTATGGGGGTCAGAATATGGAGATGAAAAGAAAATTATATATTTTTTCATAGTTTTTATTTTTTCTGTATAAATGTGGTATTGTTGTAATACTGATGCAGATAATGAACATAACAGGTCAGTTTTACTGCATAGCAAAATCAAAACCCATTAAGCTGTGGTGAAATTTGTGGTTCCCTTACGTCCTCAACAGCAGCACAGATGGGGTTAACTGCCCCTGTGGACTGGTAGGACCGGCGGAATTTTAATGAGCCCAAGAACCAATAAACGATCTTCAGCTCCCTGAAAGGGAGGAGATCACCCCCCAGCCCACCGTGTTTTTTTCTGTCCTCTGGACAGGTGGACTGGCGTGTCGCTCCCTCTCTGGGAGCTGAAGAGTGCTTAGGGGTTCTTTTCCCCTCCTTAAGCTTAGCTCGCTTTCTATGGATCTCAGTGCCTTTATTTTAGGCCTGATCATGGCGATTTCGGTCTGGGGTACCGTCGAGGAGGGGGGCGTCCCCTCCCCTCTTCTCTCATCATCTGTAGACGGTGCTCCGTCCCTCCGTTACCGCATGTGTGCGGCGCTATGGGCGCCGCCATTTTCCGGAAGTGACGCGCCCTAGGTGCGCTACGTCACTTCCGGTTTTCCGAAGCGTTGCGGTGATGTATAAAACTCACCTTTCTTTTAAACTGGCTCCCTAGAAGGACATCCTGGACTTAGGATTAGTCTGGGGAGACAATTTTCGTATAGGTAGAGCCAGTATTGTCTCTGGTTTTTCTACAAGAAAAAAAAAAAAAAAGGGAGTGGTGCTGATCTCGTTTCAGGAACCCGCCCATTGGGCGGGGCTTCCTCCTTTTAAGCGCCCAGAGCCCATCAGTCAGTGCTCTGGTTGCGTTGCTTTCACAAGTTAGCTCCAGAGCTCTCCTGTGCTTTGTGATATTCCTGCAGTATTGCTTTGCTTGGGTTTTGTACTTCCTCTTCTTTCAGCTCTATTTCTTCTAGTGCTGGTGGGCCCCCTTAAGGTCTGGTTTTCTCCACCTCCTGATATTGTAGGTGTTATGACCTGTTTTGTTTCTTCCATTACAGACTATGGCTTCCCCTAAGGAGCAGGATCAGCGGAAGGCTGGGGCCAAGAGGAAGCATTTGGCATGTTACGAATGTAACACACCCCTAGATGACAGCTGTCCTTACTCCAGATGTGAGAGTTGTCGCATGGCATCCACGGAACCCACGATGCAGGAGATGTTCCAATAGACCAAGACATTCGTGGATGATTCCATCAAGGGACTAGTTCAGCTGCTTAATGAGAGGCTACCAGGTCCCTCTCAGACTCCCATGGAGGTGGTCGCACCGGTCGAAAGACCTACCCCCTGTTCAGTGGGGTCTTCTTCTTCTGAGGAAGAAGAATCTACTTCTTGCTTTTTCCCTCGCGAAAAGACGCAGAAGTTACTCAAGTCCATCAGGTCGGGGGACCAGGATGTTGACATGGGGGAGTCCTCCGATCCCGCCGGTCGGACACAGCGTGTCTTTAGAGCGGATGAGACCCTCCTCTCTGTGATGCGCACAGAGTGGAAAAAGCCTGAGAAGGGTCCAGTGCTTACCAGAAAATTCAGACTCATGTACCCGATGGCTAAACCCTTGGTGGAATCGTGGGGTTCCGTTCCCAAGGTGGACATGGCTATAGCCAAGTTGTCCCGGCGCACTCTAGTCCCTGCAGACGATGGGTATAGCCTGCAGGACCCTCTAGACCGGAGGGCAGAGTGCACCCTTAGGAGGGGTTACGCGGCGGCCGCTGCCTCCGCATCTGCTTCCATTGCGGCCACTGAGGTAGCCACCTATCTACGCTCTAGGCTTAATCAAATCCAGACGGATGTGGACCAGAGCGTATCAAGAGACGACATCCTGGCAGCCTTCAAGTCAGCCAACCTGGCTATGGACTTTTTAGTTGATTCCTCCCAGATGCAGCTGAAGCTGGCCGCCAAAACTATGGCCCTAGTTTCAGCTGCTCGCAGACCACTCTGGCTGAAACCGTGGATCGCGGATAACGCATCCAAGTTTAACCTTTGTGGGCTCCCCTTCGAACCAGATAGGTTATTCGGGTCCGAATTGGACAAAATAATGGAGGGGCTCTCCGATAAAAAAGGGAAGAGCCTCCCCCAGCAGCCCTTTCGGGGACGCCCCAGACAGGATAAGAAGGGCGGAGGTCGTCCTGGGCAGCAGTCTAGGCGCAGAGATTGGGGGGGGCCGTCTCGTAAATATCCGAGACGCCCCCGCAAACCCACCAGGGAGGCAAAACCCTCCTGACTATGGGCCTCCTCGAGGCTCTTGGATAAGCCCTGCTGCCCCTGCAGTGTCTCCTCTAGATTTTCCTGTACCCCTCCCCCAGATTCCCGTGGGGGGCCGTCTTACCCATTTCAAAGACTCTTGGAGCCGGTTGATTGCAGACCCCTGGGTCCAGGACATAGTTTCCGCCGGGTACCGGGTAGATCTTATCTCTCTCCCCCCAGAGAGATTCATCGCCACACGAAACTTCGGGTCTGCCAAACAGGTGGTCCTAGAATCTTACATTCAGGACTATATTTCCAAGGGAGCCCTAGAGGAGGTACCGGCAGGGGAGAGGGGCCTAGGGATTTATTCACCAGTGTTCCTGGTTCCCAAGAAGACAGGAGATCTCCGGATGATCATCGATTTGAGATTCCTCAATCGATTTATAAGGAAAACAAGGTTTCGCATAGAAACCATAAGGTCAGTCAGCCATATCCTCAATCCTGGGGACGTCATGGCTACTCTGGACCTCAAGGATGCGTACCTTCACATTCCGATCCATTCCGCTTCCCGGAAACTCCTCAGGATCGCGGTCCAGATTTCAGGGGTTTGCAGGCACTTTCAGTTCGCCGTGCTTCCCTTCGGAATCTCTTCTGCCCCCCTTATCTTCACCAAGGTGGTGGTTTCGGTGGTGGCAGCTTTGAGACTCCAAGGACTGACTATTATTCCTTATCTGAACGATTGGCTTTTCATAGCCTCTTCAGTTCCGATCCTTACCCACCATCTTCAGGTCGCAATCTCTTTTCTCTTCCGCCTAGGCTGGATTATCAACTGGCAGAAGTCGAATGTGAGCCCATCGACTTCAATCCATTACTTAGGATTCGTGGTCGACTCTGTGGAGATGTCCCTCCGGTTGACCCCAGAAAGGAGAGCGCGGATTCAGGACCTGGCAAAGGTCCTTTATGTCCCTCGTCGAGTCTCTATCCGGACTCTCATGAAGATGCTGGGGCTCATGTCAGCGGCTGCGGATGCGGTCCCTTGGGCGCTATGGCACCTCCGTCCTCTTCAGTCGGAGGTCTTACACCTATGGAACGGCAGCCCTGCGGGGCTAGATTCCCTGTGCTCCCTGTCCGGTCAAACCCGAAATTCCCTCAGATGTTGGTTTCAGCTACCAGCAGGGAAGTCTATGACCCAACCAGCTTGGGTCATATTGACTACAGACGCGTCCCTTGTAGGCTGGGGCGCTCACCTGGACGGATCCCCAATTCAGGGATCTTGGTCTCCTCTGGAGCGGCATCTTTCCTCCAATCTTCGCGAGATGCGAGCTATCCGGCTAGCCCTCCTTCACTTTGCGCCTCAGATCCGGGGCAAAGCAGTGAAAGTCCAGTCAGACAATATGACTGCAGTTCTCTATATAAACAAACAGGGAGGCACAAGATCATTGCCCCTTCTGTCAGAGATCGGGGTAATTCTTCGGTGGGCAGAGCTGAACCTTTCCCATCTATCTGCCGTTCATATTCGAGGCTCCCTCAATATGATAGCGGACCGCTTAAGTCGAGGATTACCGACCATGGAGTGGTCTCTGCATCCGGAGATCTTCAGGCAGCTAGTTCACAGATGGGGTATGCCAGAAGTAAATCTCATGGCAACCTGTCACGGCTGAGGATGGGGGAAATCCTCAGCCGTGTGGAGCCCGGTGATGTTATGGCTGCTTGACCAAGAAGACAGGATTAGGGAGCAGGTCACCTCCTAAACGCATCCCTAACCTGACCCTGGCTCCTAGCTACATGAGCCAACCTTGATGGTACGAGGGCTCATGCTCCGGAACCTAGAAGTCCCTGCTAGCCCTCAAGATGGCCCTAAACTAGGAGCTGAGTAAGACAACCCACTCCTCCAAGACACGAAGGAGCAGGAGTCTCAATGGCCAAGCTGCTGGAAAAGGGGAAACATAAACAGCTCTATGGATATGGCAGGTGAACAAAGAGTTCCACCTACCTGCCACAGCCTTGCTGACTGGATCCCTGTGTTAGCAGGGTGCAGATCACAAACGCATCCCCACACAGGGACCCAGATCCATAGCTGCACAAAATCACATGTAAAACATCAAACGGACATCACACATCACTAGAAATAAACTTAATGAGACATTATGGTTATGACCACAGGGGTGGCTCTTACTGGCAGGTAGTAAAGACAGGAGGCTGCTTTCAGCTAAGCATGGCTGAAGCAACCTGCAAACCTGCAAAAGCAGTGAGGCTTTATAGGCCAAGAAGCCACACCCCACAGTCGGACACACCCAGTGCACACACACACTAGGAAGGAGATTAACCCTTCCAACACCAGGGAAGGGAAAACACCACTTAAAGGGGACGTGCACACAATAACATAAAAAGCAAGTGCACACATACACACATCACACAAAACCGCATGCACAACATAGCAAGCTGCAATGGCACAGCTCAGACTGCTACGCTGCCACATACATACTGTTGCCAGCGGCAACCACAGGTGAGGCAAATACCACAGCCCTCACCTGTGATTGACAACCAAAGAAAACCGCTGACAACCGCATGCGGTTCAGGAGTCACGGTCATAGCCATGGCCGTGACACAACCAGGTTCAACGCCAAGGTGATGAGGTTCTGTTCCCTCTACAGGGAAGACAACCCCCTGGCGATAGATGCTCTGTCAATACCGTGGAGGTTCAGGCTGGCTTACATCTTCCCTCCCTTTTCCATAATACCGAGGGTATTGATAAAAATCCGTCAGGATCAGGCCTCGGTAATAGCCATCATACCGTTTTGGCCCAGAAGATCCTGGTTTACCCAGCTCATTCAGATGAGTCGGGGACAATACTGGAGACTCCCCCCGGAGCAGACCCTGGTGTCGTGGGACACTCACCTCTGCCTAGATCTGCACAGGTTCAACCTGACAGCCTGGAGGTTGATCAGTCCCTTCCCAACATAGAAGGGCTTTCCGAGTCGGTCCTGAGAACTTTGTCGCATTCCCGAGCAGAGTCTACAAAGAAGGCCTACTCCAGGTTCATGAGAATCTTCGAGGCATGGTGTGGTTCCAGACAGGTGGCGTCTGCAGATCCGCCCCTTCCTGCGATACTTCAATTTCTTCAGGATGGATTAGATAGAGGCCTATCTCCAGCTACCTTGAAGGTACAGGTTTACGCCATCTCGGCCTGTCTCAACAGGCCACATTCTCGGGACCCACTCATCAAACGCTTCCTGAAGGGAGCTGAAAGACTAAAGCCTACTATACTGAAACCTATCCCCCAGTGGGATCTTTCAGTAGTGCTCAGGGGGCTAGCATCTCCCCCCTTCGAGCCCTTGGAGGAGGTAAATTTTAAATTTTTGACTTTAAAGATGGTCTTTCTTCTGGCTATAGCTTCAGCCAAAAGAGTTTCTGAATTGCAGGCTTTCTCCGCAATTCACCCGTACATTATTTTTCTACAGGATAGAGTACTCCTGAAGTTTTTACCTTACTTCAGGCCTAAGGTGCCTACTTTCCAGAACATCAATCAGGTAATATCTTTACCAGTTTTGTTTACAGCCTCCTCCTCTGATACTCCAGCTAGAGACCCGCTGGATATTTCAAGATGCCTCCAGATCTATGTGGATAGATCTAGTGAGTTCAGGATAGATGAGAATCTTCTTATCCTGTTTGCCGGTAAGTCTAAAGGCCGTAAAGCGTCTAAAGCCACCATTAGTCGCTGGATCAAGGAGGCCATTATGGAAGCTTTCGTCTCCCAATCCTTAGATCCTCCTGAGTTTGTGAGGGCCCATTCTACTAGGGCGGTCTCCACCTCGGTTGCGGAGAGAAGACTCCTCCCCTTAGAGTTGATCTGTAAGGCGGCCTCCTGGAGCTCTGAGTCAACCTTCATCTCCCATTATAGGATAGATGCTAGGATGGCAGAGTTTTCGGCTTTTGGGCAGACTGTTCTTAGTTCTGCCAGGCATGAGGACCCTCCCTAGGGGATTCTTCTTGCTATCTCCCCATCTGTGCTGCTGTTGAGGACGTAAGGGAATCGTTAATTTCTAACGATAATTTGTTTTCCCTTAGTCCTAACAGCAGCACACAAATATCCCACCCTAAATACATTATGCTTGTTAAAAACACGGTGGGCTGGGGGGTGATCTCCTCCCTTTCAGGGAGCTGAAGATCGTTTATTGGTTCTTGGGCTCATTAAAATTCCGCCGGTCCTACCAGTCCACAGGGGCAGTTAACCCCATCTGTGCTGCTGTTAGGACTAAGGGAAAACAAATTATCGTTAGAAATTAACGATTTTTTTCCAAAATTACACAATCTTTTTGATTTTTTTGTCCAGCTGCCCACTACATAGTATGCAAAAAATGAAATTTATCAAAATATCCCATAATGCTGATAAATTTGTTGCATCTTTAAATATGTCTAGAGATGTTTCTTTTATTGTTACACTACCCACCTTCTGAAAAAATGTTGCAACATTATTAAAAGCCACAATTCATAAATCTATCTAAATCCTGGCCAGGCAGCAAGGAACACTCACTCTTTTCCAAAATTTCCAAATTAACGTGCATAGCGCAAATTGCTTTTATTTTTGGCACAAATGATTAATAAATGTGCCCTGCAGCAGATAAAACGCAAGTCTGAAGTAAAATGTATCAAAAGAATGACCACATTTAAAAAAGTGGGCCAAAGTAAGTTTTATTTCGTAAAGATTGAAAAAAGTCCAAGCTTTCATAGACAAATTTCAGACAGAATGTCTGATAAGCACGTATTGATATAACAAAATGGAAGGATGCCCAAGTGATTCTTCATTTTCCCTGCAGTTCACTCAGCTACCGAAATCCTCCACCCCATGTGATCAATATTACTCTGGGGGTTCCTTGATTCTATGCATACTGCAGAACCATGGGATATGTATGGCAGTACCTGGAGGAAGCTCCCTGGTGCCATATGTAGAAGGAAAGGTTAATTTAGTGGCTCTTCCACTTTAAGACTATTCCCAATGGTTAAAGGGGGTTGTGTCAATTCAGGAAATGGCATTTATCATGTACACAAAGTCAATTAATGTCACTTACTAATGTTTTGTGATTAGAGATGAGTGAATGTAGAATAGTGGTGTAGAACACTGTGCCTTGCAGTAACACACATAGGGAGTCTGCTTTGGTAGTGAAATAATACTGTGAGTCTGTATGACATGCAGATGACAGGCGTCGCTCTTAGAATCACTGCACACTTCACTTATTAGGGCAGTCATGGGGCCAAAACTGGCCAAATACCTCAAGTATTAACTCAGCCTTACAGGTCGATGTTAGCGTCAAGAAGAAGCGCACTCCTTTTACACAGTCGTCAGCTGATTCCACATAGATGTCTACAGAACCTGTTCTATTAAACACTTATACAAATAGAGCCCCCGACAGAGTGGAGAGGGTGTCAGCAGTAAGTTTGTGTTGACGTCACTGATTATTTTGCCCTTCCTCTGATCCGTCAGAACAATAACTCCCAAAAAACGGATCCTGTCTGTGGAGCATCCGCCCTTCACTCGGTCATCATTTGGTTAATAATCCATCAGTATTGTGTCACAACCAGACAGTTGAGAAGCTCTGACAGGAGCTTTCCAGATCCTCCTCCTTGAGTTTCTTTGTTTTGGTTAAGTTCCTCATCTCGTTAGTCTATCTCAGCTGTCATGCAGTTGGACTGATTGCTGCCCTTTAAGTTCCTCCCCAGAATGCAGTAGTGTGCGGCTTATACAACTTCCTGGAGTGTGTGTGCATGCTGTTCCTAGTTCTCAGTCCACAGTCCCCAGTCGTCTGCAAGATAAGTTCTGTTTATGTATTTATGATTTTCTGTTTTCTGGATCCAGGTGACCCTGACTCCCTCCGTGTCTGTGTAGGGAGCCGGTGGTCGTGTCCCCTCACTATTGTAGGGTCATCAGGTGTAAGATAGTCGAGGTACGTGGATATGCGCCCATCCACCTTTGGGGTGGTCGCATAGGCTGAGCAATAAGGGAGAGCGGCAGGTCTCTTGCAGGGGTCTCCCTTTTGTTCCTTAGTTGTGGATCCAGTGAGTCATTGTTCATATTGTATTGTCTTGTTTCCTTTACACCATCCGTGACATTTTGCTAATGCCAAAAAAGCAGGAGTGGATCCAAAACAGAGATGACACGTGAATGGAATATTTGCATGTCTTCTGTGTTTTGTACCCACTTTTGCTTTTGGCTACCAGATCATAAGCCAATTCTGATGGGACCATACAGGCCTTACAGCTGCTACACAGAGAGGATCCGTTGTGCATCTCATTTTTCCTTCCTTCTGACAGATTTGAAGTAGGGTCAAATAAATGATGATGTCAGCCAGGCCGAAAGGCAAAATAGTGGCACAGTCATGAAGTCAGGAGGGTTACAACAGCCGGAGAAGTCCACAGAGTGGCTCTATGACATAGTGGTGAGGAGGAAGCAGCATAAGGAGACCACAGAGTGGCCCAATGACAGAGTCTGGAGGTGGCGGCAGCATCAGGAGGCCACAGAGCGGCACAATGACTGAGTGTGTAGGTGGCAACAGCATCAGGAGGAGGCCACAGAGTGGCACAATGACAGAGTGTGGAGGTGGCAGCAGCAGCATCAGGGGGGCACAGAGTGGCACAATGACAGAGTGTGTAGGTGGCAGCAGCATCAGGAGGCCACAGAGCGGCACAATGACAGTGTGGAGGTGGCTGCAGCAGCATCAGGAGACCACAGAGTGGCAAGGTTACAGAGTGGGTAGGTGGGTGGCAATACGAGTACCAGCTGAAGATGGTGGGTGAAAGAAGGAGCACTTGGCATCAGATGTATGGCATCAGGCGGGTGTCAGCATCAGAGTAGTAGCTGAGGCAAGTACCGTAGCCAGAAGAAACCGGTCTCTTTTGTCAAAGTGTTGGTGTGGCACCATGGATGATCTAGTCTGATGCATCAGGCATTGCTGGGTGGAAATCCTGGCTGATCCACGCCTGATTCATCTTTACAAAGGTCAGTCTCTCCACATTTTGGGTGGAGAGGCAAGTTCTTTTTGGGGTAACTATGGCCCCCGCCGCACTAAAAACCCGCTCTGATGCCACACTACTGGCCGGGCAGGCAGAGGCTGTTAACCACCGCTCCGGGCACAAGGAGATCCGGAGTACCATACAGGAGATCGTGGGGGATCCCAACGGCCAGACCCCACCGATCAGACACTTATCTCCTATCCTTTGGATAGGGGATTTATTTTCCTATCCCGGAGTACCGCTTTAATATGCAGTGACATCACATTAAAGGGTTAATATGCACAGTGACAACACAGTACAGGGCTTATATTCACAGTGCATATTAACACTTTGCATTAACCCTGGCCCAGTTCTATAAATCGACCCTCCCCCCGCACACCGCATTTTGCTGTATTTGCCATACAGCAGCACATACCTGTCACATCCAGGGCCTCCAGGTGACGTCTCCTCGGATGTAGATCTTCTCTGTCATCATTTTCTCCATTCAGTCTGGACACTTCTCTCAGCCGCCTCGTCTCTGCAGAGTGTGACACACAGACATCTTAGTGTCCTCACTTTTCTATCATCATCCCCCAACCTGGAGTCCCCACAGAGTTATCCTGCTGATTGCTGTGCCCCCCAATACCCCCAAATACTATCCTGAAGAAATAATAGTGCCCCCGTAGTAATAGTGCTCCTCATAGTCCCACCAATAGTAATTCCCTTCTAGAATTCTCTCATTAGTAATACTGCCCCCATTATGTAATTTTCCCCCACACTGCCCCCATTAAGTAATTTGCCCCCACACTGCCCCACATTATGTAATTTGCCCCCACACTGCCCCACATTATGTAATTTGCACCCCACACTGCCCCATTAAGTAACTTGTCCACCACACTGCCCCGTTAAGTAATTTGTCTGCCACACTGCCCCCCATTAAGTAATTTGCTCCCACACTGCCCCCATTAAGTAATTTGTCCGCCACACTGCCCCCATTAAGTTATTTGTCCGCCACACTGCCCCCATTAAGTAATTTGTCTGCCACACTGCCCCCCATTAAGTAATTTTCCCCCCCACACTGCCCCCATTAATTAATTTGCCCCATTAAGTAATTTGCACGCCACACTGCCCCCATTAAGTAATTTGCCTCAACACTGCCCCCATTAAGTAATTTGCCCGCCACACTGCCCCATTAAGTAATTTGCCTCCCACACTGCCCCCATTAAGTAATTTGTCCGCCACACTGCCCCCATTAAGTAATTTGTCCCCCACACTGCCTCACAAATTTTCCCACACACTGCTTCATATTATGAAATTTTCCCCCCACCTAGTACTTGTCCGCTGATCTGCTCAGCTGCTGCGCGGGCATGAGTTCAGTCACTTGAGAGCGCAATCTCATCCTGCGGCGCGTAATCCAGCAAAACCCGTGACCTCCCGCGGCGGGTCTCGCGGGATTACGGACCGCACGACTGGGTTGCACTCTGAAGTGACTGAATTCATGACCGTGCGGCGCAGCAGCCTAGCAGATTAGTGGACAAGTACAAGGGGGGTGGGGAATAGCATTCGGGGCACTGGCTCAAGCCTGGAATGTTTTGACCTAAGGACGCTTCCACCCGACACCGCCGCAAGTACTTGCGGCGGTGTCGGGTGGGAGCCAGGGCGAGGCCCCCACCAGCGTGAGGCCTTAGGCGGCGGCCTAATGGAAGAGCCGCCTCTGCGGGCAGGACAGCTTTTCCAAGGCAAACTCGGCCAGATGCGGTCACAAATCCAGTTTGGCTGCCCAGTAGTCCAGCAGATCTTCATACTCCAAGTATGCCACCACCTGCTGGTTCAGGTTCTGCTGTATGTCTAGCTGCTGGTAAGTAGTTTGTTCACTATGCGGGTGAAGAAAGCTGCCCATCAGCGACTCTAGACTCAGGCTGCTGCTGATGGAGCTGGTACTGCTGCTGCCCCCCCACCCCAGCAGCCATGGCAGTGAAACATGAGCGCAGAGGGCCCCCACAGTCAGACCTGCAAGAGGATAGCAAGGGTCCAACAAGGTGGAGAGCCAGAATTCATCCCTCTGCCGAATGGTGACAATTCGGCTGTCACTACGCAAGCAAGTGAGCATGTATCGGGCCATTTGTGCAAGTGACTCAGAGGGACTTCCTGTCTCCGTCTCCACTGCATACTGCCACAGTGTGTGTGGGTCCTCTGGCTGCTCCTGCTCTCCTGTCACCTGTGTAGAGAAGCCACCCATTTCGCTACACATTGCTGGTGCTCCAATGTGGTCCTCCTCCAGTTCAGCCCCCAAAGGGCTCATGTGGCCGTGAGATTTAGGCCCCACGTCTCCAGTCCGCTGACCAGCCATATTAAAAGCATCTGCTCTAGGACATGAAGCAGTGGAATGACATTGTTCATCCCGTAGTCCTGGCCAATGACAAATAACGTGGCCTCCTCAAAGGGCCTGAGCAAATGGCAGGTGTCACGTATGAGTTGCCACTGGCTGACATAGAAGTTACACAGGGGAGTACTCCTGTCCGCTTGGATAATCAAGAAATCGTTTATGGCCTTTCTCTGTTTGTATAGTCGGTCCAACATATGGAGGGTGGAATTCCAATGGGTGGAAATGTTGCATATCAGCCTAGGTTGGGGGGATGCCGTTCTGTCGCTGCAGCTCAAGCATGGTGTGCTTTGCTGTGTACGAGTAGCTGAAGTGGATGCAAAGTTTCCTGGCCATTTTTAGGATGTCTTGCAGATGGGTGGAAGACTTCAGAAACCGCTTGACAACCAGATTGAACACGTGTGCCATGCAGGGCGCATGGCTCAACCCTCCTTGACGCAGCGCCGACACCATGTTATTCCCGTTGTCGGTCACCATGGTTCCAATTTTGAGTTGACACGGAGAAAGCCAGGATTTGATTTCCTGATGAAGGACATGGAGCAGTTCCTCCCCTGCGTGACTCCATTCGCCCAGTCAAACGAGGTGCAGAACAGCATGACACTGCCGTGCCTTGCACATGTGGTATGCTGGAGGGGCACTGTGAATTGTCCCTGCAGTGAAAGCTGAGGACACAGTGGAGGATGAGGAGGCAGAGGCAGACATTGTCGCAGGACCAACCGAGTGAGAACGTGGAGGTGGAAGCCTGGCCAAATTGCTGGTGTGGCTGTGCAAGAACCACATTCATCCAGTGGGCTGTAAAAGATATGTATTGTTCCTGACCGTAGTTACAGCTCCACACGTCGGCGCTGCCTTGCACTTTGGCAGACACCGACAGGCTCAAGGACTGGCTTACTGTAACGGTCGCGTACACACACACACAGGGGGGAGGGAAGTGACCACTGTGCTCCACCCTTACCCCTGGCCCTGCCTACTTGCCTCACGAGTCCTAATGACAGGGGACAACTGGACGGCAATCCCTAACTTGGAATAAGTGCAGGGATGACAGACAGACAAACAACAGGACGTGAACGGACCGAGTCAATACCAGGAAAGCTACAAAGTACAAATGGAGCAAGCAGAGAATTGTCAGGAGAAGCCGGGGTCATAAATACCAAGAGAGACGTGAAGTACCAAAGGAGTCAGCAGAGGATCGTCAGGAAGAGGCCGGGGTCAGAATACCAGGAGAGCAGCAAAGTACACAAGGAGCAGGCAGAGGATCGTCAGGAATTCAGCAGGAGGTAAGTACGCCAGGAAAGACCAAATCACTGGTGGAACCTAAATTAACAGGCAACCTGTGGCCAGCAGGCTGCCTGTATTTATAGTGGGGAGTGAGGGTCATGTGACGTGGCCAGCGTCACATGACCGACAGACCAACCAGTCGAGCACCGAGTGATCAGCTCGGCGCTCAAGGCAGACTTAGGAGCAGGGAGCCACCCAGCTAGTAAAGCCGCCCTAAAAACGAGGTAAAACACAGATCCTCGTTCACGAAGCTAAGCAGCAGGTCTGCGGCTAATGGGGGACCGAGTGTACCTTCAGAACCCCGTTACAGTACCCCCCCTTTTACGAGGGGCCACCGAACCCAAGACTTCAGGCGATGGCCTTTCAGGGTGTTCTAAATGAAATTTTCGAACAAGTCTAGGAGCATGAACCTCCCTGGCAGGTACCCAAGATCTCGCTTCAGGTCCATACCCCTTCCAGTGAATCAGGTACTGCAAGGAATTACGCACCTTCCTGACATCCACTATTTTAGACACCACATACTCGACAGCATCATTAACAAGAACCGGCGGAGGAGAGGCTTTCGATGGTACTACCGGTTCAAAATATTTTTTAAGTAGAGATCTATGGAACACATTATGAATGTGAATAGTGAAAAATGGTGGCTCACTGAGGACGTGATCACAGAATTGGTGCTGCTAACCCGCAAGAGGGACACCCACCCTCTGGTCAAAAAACAGTAGCTATAGAATGAATAAGGGTGAGCACTCGACAAATGGCACTTGGAGATTAAAAGTTTAATTAAACACTAAAATATAATAAAATAATATACTGCTAGATGAAGGATAAAACGGTATAGACAATTTCATATATAAACAATTCACATGTGTTCATAATTCGCATAAATATGCATAAATATACATTAGACCTATTCAGTATACGTGACTTTTGATATAGGTTGGTTCAATCAATAGCCTGAATAGGTGATCCCATTCAGCTGTTTCTTGAAACAGTTGGATAATCAGTTGATACAGCTCCAGTAATAATGTGTTGATATATATTTGTTCACTCAATGTCCTCAATAAGTGATCCTATTCAATTGTCTCTTACAGCAATTTGTGCTGGATAATAGATAAAGGCACCTCCAGTGACGTCATTCAATGTCATACAAATTAGTTTGATTTGGCGTTTGCTGGTTTCCAATATAGTGCCGGCCTAACCGGTATAAGAGCAGATTGCGGAGGTAACAGAGTATTACCTCCCTCGTGTCTGGTCTCCAATATAGTGCCGGCCTTACCGGTATAGGGACAGATTGCAGGGGTAGCAGAATCTTACCTTCCTCGTATCGGTCCCAAACTTTCCTCTCATCCGGTGCGGGTGCCGCAGGACGCAGCTAGCCTGGCTCTGCACGCTGCTTCGTGAACTCACCCACTTCTCGCGGGAGTTGAGGTTCTCTTCCGGGTTAGTCCGATCACGTGATCTGTATCCAACGTAACAGCATAAACAAAGTAACGGTCTTTTCCAGGTTATTAAATATCTCGCATGGCCATGCAGATTATTGCGGAGGTATTTTCTTCTTTATAACAGCGATCCAGTCCAGACGCGTTTCGGGAGCTCTGCTTCCCTTCATCAGACCACTGATGAAGGGAAGCAGAGCTCCCGAAACGCGTCTGGACTGGATCGCTGTTATAAAGAAGAAAATACCTCCGCAATAATCTGCATGGCCATGCGAGATATTTAATAACCTGGAAAAGACCGTTACTTTGTTTATGCTGTTACGTTGGATACAGATCACGTGATCGGACTAACCCGGAAGAGAACCTCAACTCCCGCGAGAAGTGGGTGAGTTCACGAAGCAGCGTGCAGAGCCAGGCTAGCTGCGTCCTGCGGCACCCGCACCGGATGAGAGGAAAGTTTGGGACCGATACGAGGAAGGTAAGATTCTGCTACCCCTGCAATCTGTCCCTATACCGGTAAGGCCGGCACTATATTGGAGACCAGACACGAGGGAGGTAATACTCTGTTACCTCCGCAATCTGCTCTTATACCGGTTAGGCCGGCACTATATTGGAAACCAGCAAACGCCAAATCAAACTAATTTGTATGACATTGAATGACGTCACTGGAGGTGCCTTTATCTATTATCCAGCACAAATTGCTGTAAGAGACAATTGAATAGGATCACTTATTGAGGACATTGAGTGAACAAATATATATCAACACATTATTACTGGAGCTGTATCAACTGATTATCCAACTGTTTCAAGAAACAGCTGAATGGGATCACCTATTCAGGCTATTGATTGAACCAACCTATATCAAAAGTCACGTATACTGAATAGGTCTAATGTATATTTATGCATATTTATGCGAATTATGAACACATGTGAATTGTTTATATATGAAATTGTCTATACCGTTTTATCCTTCATCTAGCAGTATATTATTTTATTATATTTTAGTGTTTAATTAAACTTTTAATCTCCAAGTGCCATTTGTCGAGTGCTCACCCTTATTCATTCTATAGCAACATTATGAATGTGGAATGACTCGGGCAGCTCCAACCTAAATGATACCGGGTTAATCACCTCCGTGATCTTATATGGTCCAATAAAATGAGGAGCAAACTTTTTAGAATCTACCTTAAGAGAGAGATTCTTGGAGGACAACCATACCTTATCCCCAACCTGAAAATTCACCCCCCTTGAACGTCTCCTATCGGCCTTGAGTTTTTTGAGAACTTTGAGCCTTTTCTAAGTTCGATTGAACCCGGGCCCAAACTGTGCACAGTTCAGAGGAGAACCTATCCGCCTCAGGGTTAGAGGAGCAGATGGATGACCCAGAATGAAAACGGGGATGGAAACCATGGTTACAAAAGAAAGGTGAAACCCCAGCAGAAGAATTGACACGGTTATCCAAAGCAAATTCAGCCAATGGAAGAAATTTCACCCAAAATTGCTGGTCATCAGCAACATACAACCTCAAGAATTGTTCCACAGACTGATTAAGGCGTTCAGTCTGCCCATTACTCTCAGGGTGGTAGGCAGAGGAAAAAGACAATTAAATTTTACATTTTTGACAGAAGGCCCTCCAGAATTTGGACACAAACTGCACACCCCTGTCAGAAACAATATTTTCCGGGATACCATGCAATCGAACAATTTCTTTCACAAAAATAGACGCCAGGGTTTTGGCATTCGGGAGTTTAGACAGGGGAATGCAATTGACCATCTTGCTAAACCTATCGACCACTACCCAAACTACAGTCTTACCCTCCGCCGGCGGTAGGTCAGTTATAAAGTCCATCGAGATATGGGACCAGGGTCTACTGGGAATGGGTAGGGGTCGTAGGTTACCAGCAGGGCGAGTCCTAGGTGTCTTGGACCTGGCACAAACCTCACAGGCTGACACGTAGGACTTGACATCCCTAGTTAGAGTGGGCCACCAATAAGATCTAGAAACCAGATCCTTAGTGCCCTCAACACCCGGATGTCCACAAAAGGCAGCATCGTGACACTCACCCAACAGCTGGAGACGAAATTGTACGGGAACAAACAACTTATCTGTTGGGGTGGATACCGGTGCCAGATGTTGTTCAGACCTAATGCGAGCCGAGATATCCTGGGTAAGAGCTGCTAAGAAGATTTTTGCTGGTAGGATGGATTCAAGTGGTACCTCAGTAGGTTGAAAAGCCTGGAAGCTCCGAGATAATGCATCCGCCTTCACATTGTTACTTCAGGGCCTGAACGTAATGGAAAAATCTAAACGAGTAAAAAACAGAGCCCATCTGGCTTGACGGGGATTCAACCTCTTAGCAAACTGGAGAAACATAAGGTTTTTATGGTCAGTGACAACAGTTACACAATGCCTTGCTCCCTCCAGAAAATGCCTCCACTCCTCAAAAGCCCATTTAATGGCCAGCAGCTCCCTATTCCCTAAGTCGTAGTTTCGCTCCGTGGGAGAGAATTTCCCGGAGAAGAAGGCACATGGTCTCAGGTTAGTGAGGCTAGCAGGACCTTGTGAAAGGACTGCTCCTGCGCCGTCCTTGGACGCATCCACCTCCACAATAAAAGGTTTCTCCTGATCAGGCTGGATCAGAATGGGAGCGCTACTGAATGCCTTTTTTAATTTTTCAAATGAAGAAATGGCCTCAGTAGACCAATTCTCCAAATCCGCCCCTTTCTTAGTAAGGTCGGTCAACTGTTTAGCAATTACGGAAAAATTCATAATAATTTTACGATAGTAATTGGCGAAACCTAAGAATCGTTGTAAGGCCTTTAAGGATGAAGGTCTTACCCATTCCTTAATTGCTAGTACCTTACCAGGATCCATCTTGAAGGCGTGAGGAGTCAGAACATGCCCTAGAAACAGAATCTCCTGTACACCAAAGACACATTTCTCTTGCTTAGCAGATAGCTGATTGTCCCTCAACACCTCTAATACTTGTTTAACATGAGACACATGGGATTCAAAGTCAGGAGAGAATATCAAAATGTTGTCAAGATAGACAATAACAAATTTACCTAAGAACTCCCTAAGAATGTCATTCATGAAGTTTTGGAACACAGCTGGGGCATTGCTGAGTCCAAAAGGCATCACCTGATATTCAAAGTGTCCTACCAGGGTATTGAACGCCGTCTTCCATTCGTCTCCCTCCTTGATTCGTATTAGATTGTATGCCCCTTTCAGGTCAATTTTGGAAAACCAGGTTGCCCCCAGAACCTGGTTAAATAAATCCGGAATCAATGGGAGGGAGTATCTATTCTGGACAGTGATTTTATTTAATCTCCGGTAATCGATACATGGCCTAAGACCACCATCTTTTTTCTTAACGAAGAAAAACCCCGCCCCCATATCAGAGACCGAATGCCTAATATGCCCTTTACCAAGGCTCTCCTTAATATAATCTTCCATGGCCTTGCGTTCGGGCATAGAAAGATTATAAATTCGTCCCTTAGGAAACTTGGCCCCCTCTACTAGCTCTATGGTACAATCATAAGGTCTATGGGGGGGTAGAACCTCCGGGGTTGGTGATGAGAATACATCAGAATATTCTCTAACAACAGAGGGTAAAGTATCAGACTTTACTGAGACCCCAGCCTGTACCACGGACAAGCACGAGTCACACTTAGGCCCCCATCTCACCAACTCCCCATTGGACCAATCTATAGTGGGGTTATGTAGTCGGAGCCAAGGCAACCCTAGCACCACCTCAGCCGATAGGTTCTCCAGGACTAAAAGCGAACCTCTCTCTGAGTGGCACACACCCACGGTTAGAGAAATCTCTGAGGTACATAAGCTCACCGTACCACCAATAAGAGGAGTAGCATCAATAGCCATGACATGAATAGGAGTTGGTAAGGCAAACATAGGAATACCCAATCTTACAGCATACTCGGGGTCAATAAAGCTAGCCGCTGAGCCAGAATCAATAAAGGCCTTACCCGGCCATTTATCTACTCCCAGAGAAATCGTAATGGGTACCGAAAGCTTACATTTAGAAAATTCAGGGTGTACCTGGTCTTTAGGTTGCCTTGCCTTAGGAGACTTGACAGAGAGGACCTTCTTAGGACACTGGTTGATCCAATGGTCAGGATCTCCACAGTAAGAGCATTCTCCACGTCTGCGGCAAAGATTCCCTCGGGTCATGCCAACCTGCATGGGTTCCTCGGTGGAGACCTCAGCATTGTCTCTGGGATAGGCCTCTGGCTGGACCACCATCTGGGAAGAGAACTGTTGTTCCTGTCGTCTCTCTCTAACCCGTCGGTCAAGTCGGACAACAAGGGTCATCATCTCCTCTAAGGTCTCTGGAAGTTGATAACTGACCAGAAGATCCTTTAATTTATCAGACAGACCTGACCTGAACTGACTCTTCAGGGCTGGTCCGTTCCATCCTGAGGGGACACACCACCTTCTGAATTGGGTGCAATAATCCTCCGCTGGTAAATTGCCCTGAACCAGTGCCTTTAGAGCCGTCTCGGCTAATAGAGCCCTGTCTGGTTCATCATAGAGGGTACCCAGGGCCTGAAAGAACCCCTCCACAGAATATAAACAACTGGCGCCAGCAGGTAAAGAGAACGCCCAGTCCTGGGGATCACCCTGTAATCGGGAAATGATAATGCCTACGCGTTGACTCTCGGGGCCAGAGGACACGGGGCGCAAACGGATGTAAAGTTTGCAATTCTCCTTAAAAGAGAGAAACTTCTTCCGGTCTCCAGAAAAGGGTTCTGGGAGCTTAATCTGGGGCTCAAAATGCGGACTGGAGGCCTGAGGAGTGGAAGAACCTTGCCCTAACTCAAAAGAACTGAGTTTTTCCCCTAACTCCTGCACCATCTGCGTCAGATTAGAGACATGGTCAGTCAGGGTCACCAGAGGATTCATTATACAGTGGTTATTGGGCCTGTTAATCTGTAACGGTCGCGTACACACACACACAGGGGGGAGGGAAGTGACCACTGCACTCCACCCTTACCCCTGGCCCTGCCTACTTGCCTCGCGAGTCCTAATGACAGGGGACAACTGGACGGCAATCCCTAACTTGGAATAAGTGCAGGGATGACAGACAGACAAACAACAGGACGTGAACGGACCGAGTCAATACCAGGAAAGCTACAAAGTACAAATGGAGTAAGCAGAGAATTGTCAGGAGAAGCCGGGGTCATAAATACCAGGGGAGACGTGAAGTACCAAAGGAGTCAGCAGAGGATCGTCAGGAGGAGGCCGGGGTCAGAATACCAGGAGAGCAGCAAAGTACACAAGGAGCAGGCAGAGGATCGTCAGGAATTCAGCAGGAGGTAAGTACGCCAGGAAAGACCAAATCACAGGTGGAACCTAAATTAACAGGCAACCTGTGGCCAGCAGGCTGCCTGTATTTATAGTGGGGAGTGAGGGTCATGTGACGTGGCCAGACCAACCAATCGAGCACCGAGTGATCAGCTCGGCGCTCAAGGAAGACTTAGGAGCAGGGAGCCACCCAGCTAGTAAAGCCACCCTGGGAACGAGGTAAAACACAGATCCTCGTTCCCGAAGCTAAGCAGCAGGTCTGCGGCTAATGGGGGACCGAGTGTACCTTCAGAACCCCGTTACACTTACTTCTGTTCTACATACATATGCAGGGCTGGTACTGCCTTTTTGGCAAAGAAATGATGACTTGGGAATCTTAACCTCGGCTCGGCACAAGCCATCAGTACTCTGAAAGGTGCAGAGTCCACCACTTGGAAAGGGAGGGACTGCATCACTAGCAACTTGGCCAGAAGCACATTCAGCTTCTGCGCCATTGGATGAGTGCACACATACTGTTGTCTCTTGGCAATCGCTTTGATGATCGATTGATGACGGAATGACTGATGAGGAGTAGGAGAAGGAGGAGCAGGAGCATCAGGATCAGCAGATGATGGGAAGGACAGACAGCTCCCTTCGGCCGAGGTGGTGGAGCCTTGACTGCCCGAAATCGGGTGAGTGCATCTAGGTGATGCAGTGGTTGCTGCGGCAGGCTGGACCACAACATCAGAGCCACGGTTCTCCCAGGCCTCTTTATGGTGACAAAAAACTGCCACATTGCAGAGTAGGTGATTTTACCCCCAACACTACACACTGACTGCTACCACCGCTGCTTCTGTGAACCCATGCACCACTACTTTCCAGGCAGGTAGGCTCCTGCGAAGCGGGTGGTCTATTCTGGGCACGTTTGGCTACTGACCTCCCGCTGCTGCCACCCTGATGACTCCCGGCCATGCTAGTGACTTGCTGGCTCCGCTGCTGCCTCACAGACAAGCTGACACCATCTTCTCCCGATGATGATGAAGCCCCTTAGTCACCCAGTTCCCAATCATCGAATACTGTCTGCACGTCACTGATGTCCTCCTTAACGGTCTGTGGGTCAGGAGCCTGACCGCTCGCAACACCAACTGCCACGCCACTCTCCTCTTCACTACTTGCCCGCCTATCGGAGGAAGTGGCGGATGTCTCCTCCACATCTTGGCTGGCCATTAGATGCTGACTGTCGTTTAGTTGCTCGTCCTCGCTGTATAGTGGAGCTGAGCCCACAGCATACAATACTTCTCTGGCTGAGGGAACAGAAAAGCACAGAGGCAGGTTGAGGACAGGTGAGGGCACAGGGCCTGCTCCCGGGCCATGCCAACTGAGGGTTGTGTCTGATGAACCCACCGACTCTTTGCTGGGGGTGTCTGATGTCACTTGCGATGAACTCGAAGATCGAGTCAACTATTTTAGAATCGATGGGTTGCTGGTCAAGACACGACCGCTAGCTGACACTGCAAGCTCAGGCCTCTCGAAGTTACCCCTGTTGCCACGCCCCCTTACTTTTGCCACGACCTGTGCCTGCACCAGAAACATTTAGGCCTCTGCCACTCCCCTGTGCAGGGCCTGGCACTTCTTTGTCTGACATACTGTTAGATCAAATAAGTAAATAAAATAAAAAGTCTGTAATTTTCTCACTTCACCATACAACGGCTAATAAGCTCTTTTTCTTTTTCCACTAATACACGGCAAAAAGGGCTGTAATTTTCTCACTTCACCACACAACAGCAAATACTTTTTTTGTGTCACTAATACACGCAAAAAAGGGCTTTAGAATATATAACTGCACCGCTGAACGGCAAATAGGCCCTCATTTTTTTCTACTAATACACTCCACAAAATGCTTTAGAACATATAGCTGAGCGTCAAATATATATATTTTTTATATATAACTGCACCGCCGAACGGCAAATAATATTTTTTTTATGCCACTAATACACGTCAAAAGGGGCTGTAATTTTCGCACTTCACCACACAACGTCTAATAAGCCCTTTTTTCCCACTAATATAATCCAAAAAATGCTTTAGAACATATAACTGCACCGAACAAGGGCAAATAAGATGTAGAAATATTTCCTTGTAATAAAACCTGTTAACCCCTTAAGGACCCGCGCCGTACATGTACGGCACTGGTAGACGTGACTTAAGGACCAGCGGCGTACATATACGATGGGCTGATCGGGTGGGTGCAGGTGCTGCACCTGCCCGATCAGCGGTAGGGGTACGGCAGTCACTGATAACGGGACCCCTGGTGTATGCGCCGGCATATTAACTCTTATATGTGCCAGCACATTAACCCTTGCACTGCCGCTGTCAGCACTGACCGCAACACGTGCGATATCCTGCTGGGTCCAGGGTGGCCACTGGATCCCCGCACTGTTGTTACAGGGACCCGATAGCAGGGAAGGCAGCCCGATGCCTTCCTTAGGCATCGTGGCTGCCTTCTGTGAGAGCCTGTGAGATCCAGCCCCCTGAATCCCACAGGCAGGAAGCTGTAAGTGTATTGCACTGTGTAATACACTTACAGCCAATGCATTACAATACAGAAGTATTGTAATGCATTGTAAAGGGGATCAGACTCCCAGAAGTTGAAGTCCCAGAGTGGGACAAAAATAAAAAGTTTTAAAAAAACATTGTTTTCCCATAATACATTTTTTTTTTAGTTTTAAGTAAAAAAAATACTCCCCCCTCAAAAAATAGAAAAAATAGAAAAACAGACATATTTGGTATTTCCACATCTGTAACGACCGGCTATATAAAAATATCGCATGACCTAACCCCTCAGGGGAACACCGTTAAAAAAGTAATAAAAACTGTGCTAAAAAAACTTTTTTTTGTCACTTTACATCACTAAAAGTGCAACACCAAACGTTCAAAAAGGAGTTTGCTCCCCAAAATAGTACCAATCTAACCATCACCTCATCCCGCAAAAAATGAGCCCCTTCCTAAGACAATTGCCCCAAAAATAAAAAACTATGGCTCTCAGACTATGGAGATACTAAAACATGTTTTTTTTTGTTAAATTTTTTTTTTTATTGCGTTAAATATAAAAAAATATAAAAAGTTGACATATTAGGTATCGCCGCATCCATAACAACCTGCTCTATAAAAATACCACATGACCTAACCCCCACATGACCTTACATCACAAAAAGTGTAATAGCAAGAGATCAAGAAGTCATATGCACCCCAAAATAGTGCCAATCAAACCGTCATCTCATCTCACAAAAATGATACTCTACCTAAGACCAAAAAATAAAAAATAACTATGGCTCTCAGACTATGGAGACACTAAAACATGAATTTTTTTTGTTTCAAAAATGATATTATTAAGTAAAACTTAAATAAATTAAAAAGGATATATATTAGTTATTCCTGCGTCCGTAAGAACCTGCTATATAAAAATATCACATGATCTAACTCCTAAGGTGAACACCGTAAAAAAAAAAGCAATTTTTTGTCACCTTACATCACAATAAGTGTAATACCAAGCGATCAAAAAGTCATATGCCCTCCAAAAACCATATGGCGTCCCTTTCCTTCTGCACCCTGCCGTGTGCCCATACAGCAGATTACGATCACAAATGGGGAAATAAATGTTGAGTTTTGTTTCGCTGTTAACCCTTGCTTTGTTACTGTAAAAAATTTATCAAAATTGAAAATCTGCCAAAAAAGTGAAATTCTGAAATTTCATCTACATTTTCCTTTAATTCTTGTGGAACACCTAAAGGGTTACCAAAGTTTGTACGATCAGTTTTGAATATCTTGAGGAATGTATTTTCTAAAATGGGGTCACTTTTTTGGATTTTCTACTCTAGTGGTGCATCAGGGGGTCTTCAAATTTGACACGGAAGCTTAAAATTATCCTAGTGAAATCTGCCCTCCAAAAACCATATGGCGCTACTTTCCTTCTGCACCCTGCCGTGTGCCTGTACAGCAGTTTACATCCACATATGGGATGTTTCTGTAAACTACAGAATCGGGCCAATAAATGTTGAGTTTTGTTCGGCTGTTAACCCTTGCTTTGTTACTGGAAAAAATGGATCAAAATGGAAAATCTGCCCAAAAAAGTGAAATTCAGAAATTTCATCTACATTTTCCTTTAATTCTTGTGGAACACCTAAAGGGTTAACAAAGTTTGTAAAATCCGTTTTAAATACCTTGAGGGGTGTAGTTTCTAAAATGGGGCTATTTATGGATGGTTTCTATTATGTAAGATTTGCTTCTACACTTCTAAGCCTTATAACGTCCCCCCAAAAAAAAGTAATATACAAAATAATCCAAACATGAAGTAGACATATGCGAAATGTAAAGTAATAACTATTTCAGGAAGTATCACTATCTGTTTTAAAAGCAGAGAAATTGAAATTTAGAAAAATTATGAATTTTTCCAAATTGTTTGTAAATTTTGTATTTTTTTATAAATAAAAATGAAATATTTTGACTCAAATTTACCACTGACATGAAGTACAATATGTGACGAGAAAATAATCTCAGAATGGCTTGGATAAGTAAAAGCGGTTTAAAGTTATCACCACATAAAGTGACACATGTAAGATTTGAAAAACAAATCGCCTGGTGCTTAGGATAAAAAATGGCAGGGTCCTAAAGGGGTTAATGGCTGTATCAAACAGCACTTGCACCCCAAAAACAAGAACGGTTTGCTAGGATTACAGAGCTGTATAATGGCAATTTGGATCTGCAGTCAGTGCAGCAAGGTGTAATAGTATTGTTCTTATTACCCAGGCTGTAAACTTCTCTACTGAACCCCCGTTCTACAGTACATACAGTACAGACCAAAAGTTTGGACACACCTTCTCATTCAAAGAGTTTTCTTTATTTTCATGACTATGAAGGCATCAAAACTATGAATTAACACATGTGGAATTATATACATAACAAACAAGTGTGAAACAACTGAAAATATGTCATATTCTAGGTTCTTCAAAGTAGCCACCTTTTGCTTTGATTACTGCTTTGCACACTCTTGGCATTCTCTTGATGAGCTTCAAGAGGTAGTCCCCAGAAATGGTCTTCCAACAGTCTTGAAGGAGTTCCCAGAGATGCTTAGCACTTGTTGGCCCTTTTGCCTTCACTCTGCGGTCCAACTCACCCCAAACCATCTCGATTGGGTTCAGGTCCGGTGACTGTGGAGGCCAGGTCATCTGGCGCAGCACCCCATCACTCTCCTTCATGGTCAAATAGCCCTTACTTTCAAAGTTTTCCCAATTTTTCGGCTGACTGACTCACCTTCATTTCTTAAAGTAATGATGGCCACTCGTTTTTCTTTACTTAGCTGCTTTTTTCTTGCCATAATACAAATTCTAACAGTCTATTCATTAGGACTATCAGCTGTGTATCCACCTGACTTCTCCTCAACGCAACGGATGGTCCCAACCCCATTTATAAGGCAAGAAATCCCACTTATTAAACCTGACAGGGCACACCTGTGAAGTGAAAACCATTTCAGGGGACTACCTCTTAAAGCTCATCAAGGAAATGCCAAGAGTGTGCAAAGCAGTAATCAAAGCAAAAGGTGGCTACTTTGAAGAACTTAGAATATGACATATTTTCAGTTGTTTCACACTTGTTTGTTATGTATATAATTCCACATGTGTTAATTCATAGTTTTGATGCCTTCAGTGTGAATCTACAATTTTCATAGTCATGAAAATAAAGAAAACTCTTTGAATGAGAAGGTGTGTCCAAAGTTTTGGTCTGTACTGTACATTCTGTTTGATTCCTCCCTATCCTTTCCTTACACCTTGAATAATCTTTCCCTGAACTTGTAAATCGTTTTTTCAGGACAATGAACTCTTTCCTAGCACTGTTCCTAGCTCCTGCTGACATCTCTCCCTGCACTAAGTAAACTGGAAAATGGCATAATCCAAGATGGCTGAGGCTATTTATAGGGCTGTGACATCACAGGGCTGGCTGGCTGCTGATTAGCTGCATGCATGGCATTATGGGTGATCCTGCGTTCCCAGAGTTCCTTGCTCCATGTCCTCACATGTGCAGCAGCCATTTTAGGGGAAAAATGCGATTTGTTACCACAAAGCGTGAGGAAATTTAGATTCGGTGCGAATAGAATAATTCTTCAATTCCACTTTGTCAACTTCGATTAGCTGATCTCTAATTGTGATTCTCCATATTGCCTCCTTTGCTGGCTAGATTAAATGTTCCTTATATGTCACATGTCTAATTAAGATATCTTTTGAACATGCTACCTAATGTCTTTGTTATCTATCATCTTGGGTAGTGGCGTGTAACCAGAGCTAACAAAGATCTAGCTCGAGCTAAGTAACTGTTTCTTTACTTTAAATGCAGCTGTATCTGTATACGTTTTTATCATTGCTGTTATTCAGTAAATCACTTATTCACTTTTAAGCCTATTTATTTCCGTACCCCAGAATCCACAGTAAAACATTTGGTGGCAGTGGTGGGCATTTTGGCTATGACAAGCAAAATGTTTCTTCCCTGTTTTGATGCTGTTTTTTATTTTATAGTTGTTACATATTGAATATTCAAATCGCACTAGTGACCAGTCCTGATGCAGAGCTGATTGGAAATGACTACAATAAGGGAAAATCAAGCAGTGTAACCAAAGGGGTGGACTCAGGTGATGTAAAGGAAAGGAAGAAAAAAGGTGGGACTTTACAAGACACAAAGACAGCTCTTTCTGCTCTTTCTTTAACTAGCCACCCTCATAAAAAGTTTTTCCTCCCTGTGAATGTATTTTTGATGGATGAAGACATGTTTCTGGTTTATATGTGATGTATTTGACATACCACATACACATGGGCTCCAGCAGTGGGATCCTCAGCCTCGGCACGGCTGCTTCAGGAGAGAGAAGTGCTGAGCCACCCCCTGGTGATGCAACCGCCTCCTTAGTAACAGGATGCAATGCTCTGTTTCTCCCTGCAGCGGGCATGTGCTGGGAAAGATTAGCAGTGGGCTGATTGGCTCAACTGCTCTATTACTGTGTAGTAATGTTTCTGACTAATGGAGTGCTGAATCATTGACCTATCAGGTTCTGATCCATGGACTCGGTGCTCTATTTAAATCCCTTCCTGGCCATATACCATTGCAAGTGACAGTCTTTGAACTCACTAGCTGTGTTCCTGGGTCTTGTTCCTGTGCTTTATTGGATTGCTTGTGCTTCTGACCCCAGATTGTCTTCTGACCACTCTCTGTCTCTCATTTGGTAGTGCATAGCCCGTCTGGTTCTGACCCATTTACTTACAACTCTGGTATTGTGTTTGTCTGTCTTTGCTGTCCGTCTCTGCACTTAAATAGCGTAGGGACAGTTGACCAGTTGCGGTCTAGCTATCTAGGCCTTGTACTGCAAGTAGGTAAGGAAAGTGGGCTGGGTTCTAGCCTTAGGGTTCACTGTCCTTGTCTGTCCCTACCTATAGTCGTTATAAGGTGTTTCTAAGTTTTAAAATTGACCTTTCAATAGTGGATATAGCTAAAATCCCTCAGACAGATGACTGTGACAGATGATTAAAGTTGCTCCTCAGGTTCTGTAATCTCTTGTTACTAACAAAAGGCTGCACCAGAGACTTTATACATACTTACTTTTAGGCCAAGAAGAAACTGGGTATATCTGTGCTTGGTAGTCCAACACACACAGTTTTTATTTATTATTTTTTATTATAATTAGAAGCAATATTCCGTAGTGAGTAAACGGGACCCATATACATAGGTTGATATGCTACATCAACTACCTTTAGGGTACAATAAGTTATCATGTTCCCAATAATCCCAATTAATTATATAGTGGAAAAACTTAGGGGGCTGGTTTAATAATTGCATAGAAGGTTGTTATTAAGGTATACCTAAACCTTGATATATACTTTATTAAAACATGTTGTAAATGGCATGAAATTAATTTTTCGAATATACTTTTTTTTTTTTACTTTTTCCCAGTGAAACAGGCACCTGAAGCACTGTGTATGGGAGTTCGGACTCCCCTGCAGATGCACCGAGTACTGTACAGCCTGTAGCATCTCTGCTCCTGCTGTACTAGCACAGTATAGGTTGGCTATGTCAGGCTTTGGCAGAGCAGGCACAGGCAGAGAAGCAATGTGTTATATGAGCTCCTGCCCTGTGCCTGCACACTCTGCTCTGTTTATTGCTTGTGCAACTATCAGAGTGGGTCCTGAGGGATCTGACCCTTAGGACCTCCACCAATAAGGACAATGAAGTGGTGATGTGTGTCCTTAATTATTTACACACAGGGGTGGACTGGCCATAACCCCTACAGGGATATTTCCCAGTGGGCCAAGTGAAAGCGACTTGGAACGGCACTCAGGTATTTTATTTTCTTCTTCATTGCTTGGGCTTTTGGGGAGCATACTACTGGGGTACTATATGAGTCATTACTAGGGAAAGCATGCTGAAGGTAGGGTGGCTTGGTGCTGTGGCCCACATTTTACCTCCTAGACCCCCTGATACATATTTTAATTAGAGAGAATTGGAGGATGACAGCATAATGTAGAAGGTATTGATAGCCACAAAAAAGGGGCGGCTTCTGGGGCAGTTTCTTGTGCTGAACTGTTGTATGTGGTTCTGCTGGGATAGTATTTTCTGCTGCACTATGGTATTGCTGACCCTGCCTACTTGTATTGCCCAAACTCCTATCAATTTGGACACGCTTACATGGGGACACTTAATATTTTTCTAGTGCCACTTTAAGTTCCCAGTCTGTGCATGTTTACGCAGGCATGGAGCCATCCAATAATTGTGGCTTTTGCCTGGTACAGTAGCCCTGTCCAATTCACTTCATATCAGTGGCATGAAAAATTGTGGCCAACTTTCTGATGGATATTTCCATCAGTACAATCCATGGGGGATGATAGATAGATAGATAGATAGATAGATAGATAGATAGATAGATAGATAATGAGAGATAGATAGATAGATAGATAGATAGATAGATAGATAGATAGATAGATAGATAATGAGATATAGATAGATAGATAGATAGATAGATAGATAGATAGATAGATAGATAGATATAAGATAGATAGATAGATATAAGATAGATAGATAGATAGATAGATAGATAGATAGATAGATAGATAGATAGATAGGCACAAAGATGTATAATCTTGGACTATATTAACATTAACAAGTTTCTTCTAGGCACAAGTTGCAATATACTGGCAA
This sequence comes from Bufo bufo, assembly GCF_905171765.1. NCBI lineage: Eukaryota > Metazoa > Chordata > Amphibia > Anura > Bufonidae > Bufo > Bufo bufo. The sequence continues at coordinate 564,955,866 of NC_053390.1, forward strand.
ACTTTAAAATTGAATACACCAGTTTAAACATTTATTGTTTTAAATGCTTTAGGTCCAGCAAGTAAGTAAACTAGGTAAGAATGATTTTTGAACACATATAAGTAAATAAAAATTCAATAAGTCTGCACGGAGAGGATTTTTTAGCCAGCCAACAAGGTAAAATGATACTGTTTAATTCTTAAAAAGATGAAAAAGATGTCAGTTGTGGTTTACATTTCATAGCCAGTAATTTTATTTTCCTGCTCACGGCCAAGAGATTTTCACAAACAGACACCACACACAATAAGAGCGTCTGTATAACTGCAAAAACTAGCAGGTTTATTGGGATGGAAGAAGAATAATAAATGTAAGAGACCTCACATCAGACCATAATATAATAAATTAGGAGGATTAATGGAATTGCAAACTACAGTAACCTGCACGAGTAGACTGCCTGGTTTATGGAGCTTGATAATACAGTTTATCAGTGGCTCCATGGGAATTCCCACAATATATTAACTGTGGTGCAACAATACAACACGCACAGTAAGAGGCATGTCTCTTTTGACACACATTCTCTTCCCACACTGACTTTACCAAGGAAACTACTCTGCAGCAGTTTAATTAAAGTGCGGTGCAATGAATTAGTCCAGGCCCCAGGCCCCTGACAGAGAGGAGCCTGGCAGTACCACAGGAGCTTGTTCCTTACTGACACCAATGACAACGGATAACCTGGGGGGAAAAAAATGAGCAGCTATGAAAGTGACAGTGGCGTCTTCACTTGTCAATCAAATATTTGGCCAATAGCTAATTGTATAATTATTTCACAATGTTACTAATGCACACAGATACAAGAGTTTTCCAATAGATGATAACCAAAATAAACAGAATCCTGTCCATTCTATATTACAGTTCCTACTTTGAATTTTAGGCATGTTTGGGGGTGGGGCGGGGGGGACAAAAAATATAAGAAAAAAGTGTAACCAGGGAGCTAAGCACGGACCATACTTTATTTCCCCTGAGGGACAGTTAAGCAATAATTTAATGGACAATAAATGCAATTCTGACTACTCCATTTTTTATTGATATTTTATTTTAACTTGCCGTCTTTTATTGATTTTATAAATTAGTTTAACATTATGAAATATCTAGTGTTAAAACATCATATAGTCCATTAGTTTTAACAATTTACATGGAATATTTTTAAATACCGGCAATCCATGATATAGTTAGCATTGACTGAAACTACAGTGATAGAAATGATTATGAGTCAAAATCCCAGTGATGAGGTTTTATTCAAAAGCCAGACATAATACATTAATGACTGGTGGGCAGTGTCGCCACACCAGTCATGGCAGCGACTGATGATCTCCTCAGGTGTCATGTAAAGCATGTGACCCTGTCCTATCATCACTTGATCTCTGCAATGCAAATGATCATTTGTCATTGTCTTACATAGACAAGACTCAAAGACTCAGGTGGCATAGAATGGTGCACCATTGTCTCTCAAAATGAGCGGTGTAATTACGAGAATTCCTACTGCTCATCCCAGTTCCCAGGGATACTATTCCAGAAGCTGTAATCAGACAGCAAACGGGTGAAATACATGAATGTAAAAATGAAAAAGGGCAACAAAAATTGAAATGGTAAGAAGGTAATATAAATGTGTAAAACGTATCATTTTACGGTGTGAAATGATTTTAGATTTATCATACAGCATAGTAAACATGGACATTTATTACATTTGCAAGTACACAGAGAAAGAAACATGAAATAATTCTTGCATAATATTTCATAGATTATAACCTTTAAGGCTAGTGCTACACGGTGACTTAGATAACAGACAACCAAGAAATATGTGAAGTCTGTCCGCAGCTAACTTGTTTGCGACTAAAAAACAGAAAATACATGTGGCAAGAGAGTCACTGTCACACACCACTTAAATTGAAGTCTTTGCTGGCAAGTTTGGATTTTTGGCAACTCTGGTATTGTGGTTGCATTATGTTACAATTCAACCACAATGACAATCATTAGATGAGATATCACAATGCTGTCTTTATACCATGCAACAAAAGTTGCCATGTAGCCCTAGCCGAAAGAGAACCTGTCAATAGATTCATGCTATTCCAACTTCATGACATAGTTTTAGGAAAAAAAGACTTGTCAATCAAGCCAGTGGACAGTACTCCCCAGCCACTTTTATTTCAAACTTTTTTTGCTTTGAAATTCCTCAGCATTTCATTTATAATGCAGAAGCCTGTCAATGTTTCATGTTGCCCATGCTAAGGCGGCATGAAACTGATGAAAGTTTCCATTTAAACCAGTACCATAATAGTAACTTGTTGCTAGTACCTTGCTCTCACTGCTGGGATAGAAGATAACTCCAATACCTGTAAGTTTAACCCCTTAGATATTGCTGTTAATGTTGATTGAGATATAGACATGGTTAGAGAGAGGGAGGGGGCTCCTTATACTAAACTATCAGCCCCCTGTGATAGAGGGACCAAGCAATGGCTTCCAGAACTGCCATATCTTCATGCCTATTAAGCACCACAAATTATGTTAGTTTTTACAGTAATTAACATAGCAGACTACGGTACAGAACTATTGCAGTGTATATATAAAAGAAGTACCCCAAAATGATGCTATTAAAATAATTTACTCATCCCAACAAAAACAAGCCCTCATGTCGAAGGCAAAACATTGGATTATTAAAGGGATTAGAAAATGGGCATTTTCAAGGTGGCAGAAACATCATGACATGGTTTGAGCTAGAGCTAGACCTGGTTTGTCTAAAGAACAGTTCTTCCCTTCTATCTCCAGTTTTAGTATAACAATTCTGTGACAAGTGAGTGAAGATATAATTTTCTGTGCAGAACATGATTGAATTTCAACTAGTCCTAAACCTATCTGAGAACTTTTGGGCAAATATGAAGAATGACTGAGAATTAATTCTTATTGTCCAACATCGGTGCCCAGTCTCAAAAATGTTTAAAGGCAACTAATGTAGATATAGAAGATTGGTGCCTGTTCATATTGTTAATGTCCATAGTTTGGGAACGAGATGCTCGACAAGCACATATGGATGTGATGCTTGGGCATCCATATTGGAAAAATTTTACTCTTTAATTATTCTTAGGTTCATAGCCGATAAATCTATGATATATCAGATCTGCATTTGTCTGTTGCAATGTTTGGTAATGTCATTACTGATGTCATTCTGAAGGCTTTTTTTTGGAAGGCAAACTGGTACAATCAGTGGTACCTTGTCCCATCACTAAGGTACTAGAGTTTTTAAGATGCCCATACACTTTAGTCTGCAAGTATGTTTGTGTTTTCAATAAAGAAGAGGAAACATATGCTGATGGCAGCATTTCTCCTGGGAATACAAAGGGATCAGGAACTGAAATTCAAAGCACTTGATCCTTCTCTAGCCCAATATCTTTTGGAGGACAATCAGGAGCTCTCCCTACACATTAAATTCTATGGTGGTCCTATATACTCGAGTATAAGATGAGTTTTTTGGCACATATTTTTGTGCTCAAAAAGCCCCCTCATCTTATACTCGAGTCTAGGTCTGTATCCGCGCGGCACCTCTGTTAAAGGGACACTGACAGGCCCAATAAGCATCCAGCCGTTCTGAAGCCCCGCCCAGCTCATCAATATTCACTTCGCTGGGCGGCGGCTACAACTCTCCCCGACTCAAGTGCCCGGCGCATGCGCATAAAGCAGAGGCTGCAGCGGCCTCTAAGACGCAGACTGTCTGTACGCAGGCGCGATGTGACCCCGGCCGGGCGAATGCGCTGAAGATTAGACGGAGGACGTGCCCAGAGGATTGAATTGGCCATGCGCAGGATCTTGAGTCGGGGAGAGTTGTAGCCGCCGCCCAACGAAGTGAATATTGATGAGCTGGGCGGGGCTTCAGAACGGCAGTTGGGAGCGGCTGGCTGGGCGCATTTTGAGATGAAACGCCGCCCCTTGGGCAGATTGGAGACGAGACAAGCAGGTTATAAAACTTTAGTTTTCGGTATTTATAAGGTGGACAGGGGGGATACTTAGATGATTTTAATACACTTGATAAGACCTGTACTGTCATATATATACCTAAATATGCTTATTGGGCCTGTCAGAGTCAGACTCCCATCAATCTGAGTCACCCTCTTGCAGATGTGTGTATATAATGTAGAGTGTGTGCATTATATACACATAATGAAATTTACCAGTAGCTGCTGCATTTCCCACCCTAGTCTTATACTCGAGTCAATAATTTTTCCCATTTTTTGGGGGTAAAATTCGGGGCCTCGGCTTATATTCGGGTCGGCTTATACTCGAGTATATACGGTATATGGTTTTGGCTTCTGACGAAGTTTGAGTGGTGCTCTGACTTCCTTCATGACACAGATGCAGATTGTATCTGCAGATGCCATAAGTTTTGGAATAACAAGACTCCAAAAATATGCATGTGGCTTATGATCCATTGGTTAGGAAACACTCTATTTGTACCTGTGTTGGCAAATGGAGTGAAAGGCAGTGAAACACCAAATGCTTTGCACCATCCTATAGAACAAACAAAGCAATTTAAAGTGCAACTGCCATGGGTCAGCAACACTTTTACTATAGGCATCTACAAAATGTCTAAAGGTAGTTAGAATAGCAGGTGCAGAGTTTTGTAGTAATGTGTATTCACTTGTTCAGTCCTTTAAAAATAAAAATGTAGGCGTCAATGACTTTGCAAGTGGTTCCGTGTTCTAGAAGCTGAATGTGGATGTCTATACAGAATTTATTTCTCATGTTGAAATTCTACATCTTAAAGCTCTTGTTTCCTTTTTCAGTTTTTTTTAAGACCATTAGATAATATTATTCAATTGTAATTTCAATGATCCACTGGCGCTGATGCTCCCTATATTTTGTGCTGCAGTACCGCAACAGTACAGCAATACCTGCTGCTAAAGATGCCTCACCATAAAAAAATCTATTCAGGATACCGCGCACTACCTTCCCCTGCTGTTCTCCCTGTTTCCCCTGCTTGAGAAAGACCACAGGTAAGTGCCAATACATGAGCCAAGATTACCTTGCTATTGAACCTTCCTCTATAGTCTCTGCTTTTCCTCTGTTGCAGGATTGACTTCAGGGTTTTGCGGGTCCGCTATCTCGATTTTCCTGCCTTAACCCTTAATGTGCCACACCTTACTTCTCAGCAGTCCTGTTCTTCTCGTTCTACTTTCTTATTTATTTCCCCCATTAATCAAAAGCAAACAATTCTATTTCAGCATTTATACCCTTCAGTACCAGTGTGTTCATATTCAAAATCCACCCTGTTTCTGTTCTTGACATGCTTTTAATGTAGTCCCCCCCTCCCTGTTCATCTACCTTAACTATTTCCAACCCATAAAAAATGTACCCTTCAAACTTTCCTTAATGTTTTCCTATATAGTGCCTTGATAATGGATGCCCCTCAGATCTTCTTTGAATGTTATATACATGTTCTCCCATTCTCTTCTTTAATTGTCTCTTTGTACGCCCAATATAGACCTTATCGCAGGGGCATATAATTGCATATATTACCCCCCAACTATTACATGTTATATGTTCCCTAATTTTATATTTGTATGAACCATCTCTATTCTCTATCTGAAGTTGTTTTTTATTTTTTGGGGATTTTTTACACCCCAAACATCTTTTGCATGGGTAAAAGCCTTTTGGTAAATCTTTATTTTCCATCTTTTTGTTGCCTATTGCCACACATTCTCTTGTGGATGCCACCATATTCCCTACATTTCTTGCTTTTCGATAAACGAACCTTGCGATATCTGGAATGCAAGGGGCTAAAGGTGGTAAAAAATATTGTCAGGTGACATAAGGAATAGTGAGATCATTGAAGAATGGGAACGGATGTTCCATGAGTTCTCTAGGAAAGCGATCAGCTTTATCATCAACGAAAGAAGACGAAGATTGCTGAATACAAATAGAGATAATAGGGGGCTGTTTGAAAAAATAAGACCATGGAAAAACCACTCTGGTATAAAAAAAAGGAAGAAATAAAAGAGAAAAAAATGAAAAAATTCAATAGAGACTCCTTACCAATCAATAGTAGTATAAACAATAGAGAAAGTGGAATTATGGAGAACCTGAATTCATTTGAAACTGTAGATGAATATATACCAGAGGTATGTAGTGAACAGGAAGATCAATTGTCTATATTCACTACACATACCAAGCAAGAGGAAATTATAAATAAGGGGCCTGTTGTTCTACTGTCTCCTGAGGTGATAATACAAGCCAGGATGGTTGCCCCAAATGTCCCGACTCGGAATCAATATGACCTTTTATCCCAGGACAGCAATGATCGGGAAGAAGTAGAGGGGAACTGTTGGAAAATCCTACTCTAGAGACAACAGTTTATACCAGAGAGAAAAGAAAATGAATAAGCAAAAGTACTAAGAGAACAAAAGGGGGATTGAGAACAAAGATAGAAAAAAAAAAAAAGAGGAAAAAAAGAGACCCAGTGTAAACATAATAGGAAAAAAAACTGTGATAAAAAAAAACTGTGAAACAGGATTTTTTTCAGGCTCGGAAAAAGGGAAATATAAAAGGGGATGCAGAGGGGGAACTCACCAAAAATGAAAAGTAACAACAAATAAGAAAGGAGAATGAGGAGGGGGTTCTGGGGCAAAAAATTTATAATTTAAGTCAACATATATTAAAGGGGGACAAAGGGGGAAAATTTGTAAAAGTTATTGATCCTCAAAAAGGGTTTAAAGTTTGCCCCAACCACCTTTTTTAATAAATTTGAGGCATTTATAGGAGTGAGAAAATTTATGAAAAGGTTGGCCCTGAAAAAATACTTTATGAAAAAAGAAATAAAAGGATTAGGTAGGGGAATGGAAAAGGAGGGTAATATTGAAACTGGGAACAGTTATGAATATACTGACTTAAGACCCAAGTCTAAATATCACCCATTACAGGAATATTCTCCAGCCTTCAATACCTTTATGAACCAAGTAAGAAAAAAAAAAATAAAGAATCCCAAATATATGAACAATATTACTAAAATGGAAAGAGAAGCTATTATTTGTATGCAAGAAAGTAATAAAATAATTATTCGCCTGGCTGATAAGGGCAGAGGCATAGTTATTATCAACAGGGAAGATTATAATAAAGAGGCGCAAAATATATTAGGAGATGAGAAAACATATAAACAGTTAAAAATGGATCATACAGAAGTTTTTAAAAAATAATTAAAAGAGTTAGTTCTAAAAGGCAGGAGGCAAGGGATTTTACATAAAAACGAGGCAGCATTTACTGAGATTAAATATCCCAAAATAGCAGCCTTCTACCATAATCCTAAAATACACAAAAACATCCAGCATCCCCCGGGAGACCTATAAAGTTCGGAATAGACTGCCTAACTAGTTTCCTCTCAAAATATGTCGATCAATATCTGCAACCTTGTGCCCAATCCCTTCCTACATACTTAAAAGATACCAAACATACGTTGCAAATCAGAAATCAGAATACATAATGAGTACACTAGATGTAAAATCATTATATACTGTTATTGAAAATAAAAAGGGATGTGAGGCGGCCCAATTGTTTTTACACAAAAAAGGCGAGATGGCAAAATCACAGATAGAGTACATAGAGGAATGTATACTGTTTATCTTTCAGAGGAATTATTTTATTTATAAGGAAGATTTTTATTTGCAGACGTGAGGTACCGCGATGGGGACGAGGTTCACACCGGGGTTCGCCAATTTATATGTAGGGTGGTAGGAGCATAGTTTTATACACCCTAATGGCGGGCTCCGGATGGGCCTCATCCTGTGGCAGCGCTTTATTGATGATGTGCTTTTTATATGGGAGGGGGGAAGAAACACTTTTGGAATTTTTTAAAGAGATAAATAAAAATGATTTTTACTTAGAATTCACATTGTATTATAGTGTGAAAGAGATTTATTTTTTAGATTTGACTATTTATACTGAAGGGGACAAAATTTGCACTAAAACATTTAATAAACCAATGGATGCCAACAGCTTTATCTCTAAATATAAAAGGAAAAAATGTCTCAAAATACGTTGACTACTTTCGGTGCGCTGCAGGTCCTATAGGGATATGGGCAAGTTCACACAGCGATTTGTAATAAATGAGGGACCGCGCTGCTCCCCTTTTCATCAAGGGACGATCTCTCGCAGTCAGGATTCCTGTGCACTTCCCAAATGCGGTAACAGCTTTATCTCTAAGGCGAGTTGCCATTTACCACGGTGGCTTGAAAATATACCAAGAAGCAAGATTTATTGTATCAAAAAGATAGAGGAATATAAGAAAGAAGCGGAACACATGCAGAATTTTTTTTTATCTAAGGCTACTTTCACACTGGCGTTTTGGTTTCCGTTTGTGAGATCCTTTTCAGGGCTCTCACAAGTTGTCCTAAATGGATCAGTTTTGCCCTAATGCATTCTGAATGGATAAGGATCCGCTCAGAATGCATCAGTTTGCCTCTGTTCCGCCTCCATTCCGCTCTGGAGGCAGACACCAAAACACTGCTTGCTGACGACGCAGAGGCAAACGGATCCATCCTGACACACAATGTAAGTCAATGGGGACGGATCCTTTTTCACTGACACAATAGAAAACTGAACCGCCCCCCATTAACTTTCAATGGTGTTAAAGACGGATCCGTTTTGGCAATGTTAAAGATAATACAAACGGATATGAACGTTCTGAACGGATGCATGCGGTTGTATTATCGGTGCGGATCCATCTGTGCAGATCCCTGACGGATCTGCACCAAACGCGAGTGTGAAAGTAGCCTAAGGGGTACAATAAAGAAAAATTAATAGAGCAAAAAGCTAAAATAGGGCAATTAAATAGACAAACCCTGTTGGAAGATTCGGTAAATAAGAACGTATATGAACCGCAAAAAATAAGAAAAGGAATGATACCAACTATTATTATACCGTAAAATGGCCAAACTAAACAGTTTAGAAAGGCAGTGAGTAGATATTGGGGTTTTAAAAGAGGATCAGGTAATTAGAGATTGCATTCCAGATATCCCAAGGTTCGCTTATCGAAAAACAAGAAATGTAGGGAATATGTAGGCAACAAAAAGATGGAAAATAAAGATTTACCAAAAGGCTTTTACCCATGCAAAAGATGTTTGGGGTGTAAAAAATCCCCAAAAAATAAAAAATAAATACTTCAGATAGAGAATAGAGATGTCACGGCTGTATGTGGGCAACAATAGTAATACACAGCACAGAGCCACTGACTGGACCCAGAACTAGGGAGGATAACGGGTGACCCCTGTCCGACCCTCAACGCTCTCCCTATTCTGCTAAAGCACATGCCCGGATCCAAATGGCGGAAAGAGGCATGCCCACGTGCCTAAGACTAATGACCACTGTAACCCCTACAATAGTGGAAGGGGCACGGCCACCAGTGCCCTACTCAGTATATGGAGGGAACCGTGGCCACCTCAGATCCAGTCAGAAAATAAACAGGAACACAACAATGTCTGCACACTTAGCTGGAGGTGTTGCAGCCGCAGAGAAGACGGATCCAAGGACAGGCTGGCAATATCCAGAGTGCTAGCTGCAGCAGAACACAGGTCCAGTGAACTGATAGCTACAAGTGAAGAAACTAAAGCCAGAGCTACAACTGAAGTGAGAACTATAATCCACATCCTATCATAGGAGGAGGGGTGATATAAAGAGAGGAAAATCAAACACATGAAGGACAGCTGTGGTGAAAGAAACCAAAAGCTCTAGTAGTGACATCATCACAGGGGTGGAGAAACAGAGCTGTGAGAACGTCCCAAAGCTCTGGTAGTGACAGTACCCCCCCCTCTACGGGTGGACTCCGGACACCCAGGACCCACCTTCTCAGGATGAGCCCTATGAAATGCCCTGATGAGGCGAGTGGCTTTAATGTCCGACACCGGAACCCACATCCTCTCCTCAGGACCATAACCCTTCCAATGAACGAGGTACTGAAGAGAACCGCGGACCATGCGAGAGTCCACAATTCTGGAAACCTCAAACTCCAGATTGCCATCAACCAAAATCGGAGGAGGAGGCAAAGAGGAGGGTACCGTGGGCTGGACATATGGTTTTAAGAGAGATCTGTGAAATACATTATGTATCTTCCAAACCCGTGGAAGATCAAGACGGAAGGCAACAGGATTGATGACTGACAAGATTTTATAAGGCCCAATAAACTTGGGACCCAATTTCCAGGAGGGAACCTTCAACTTAATGTTTCTAGTAGACAACCACACCAGATCACCCACATTCAGGTCCGGACCAGGCACACGTCTCTTATCAGCCACACGCTTATACCTCTCACTCATCTTTTTAAGATTACCCTGAATCTTTTGCCAAATGGTAGACAAAGACGAGGAAAATCTCTCCTCCTCAGGTAAACCAGAAAGAGCCCCTCCCGAGAATGTCCCAAACTGTGGATGGAACCCATATGCACCAAAGAATGGTGACTTATCAGAAGATTCCTGACGACGGTTGTTCAGAGCAAACTCAGCAAGAGGGAGAAATGAACACCAATCCTCCTGGTTCTCTGAAACAAAACAGCGCAAATATGTCTCCAGATTCTGATTGAGGCGCTCAGTCTGACCATTCGACTGCGGATGAAAAGCAGAAGAGAAGGACAGCCGAACCCCCAGGCGAGAACAGAAAGCCTTCAAGAACCTGGACACAAACTGCGTGCCTCTATCGGAAACAATATCAGAGGGAATGCCGTGCAATTTAACAATATGGTCGACAAAAGCTTGCGCCAACGTTTTAGCATTGGGTAAACCAGGGAAAGGTACGAAATGAGCCATCTTGCTAAAACGGTCCACCACCACCAGGATCACCGACTTCCCCGAGGAACGAGGAAGATCCGTGATAAAGTCCATGGACAGGTGTGTCCAAGGACGGGAAGGAATGGGTAACGGGAGAAGGGAACCTGAAGGCCGTGAACGAGGGACCTTAGCGCGAGCGCACGTCTCACAAGCAGCCACAAAACCCTCCACCGACTTACGAAGAGCCGGCCACCAAAATCTCCGAGCAATAAGATCCACCGTGGCTCTACTCCCGGGGTGACCAGCAAGAACCGTATCATGATGCTCCTTAAAGAGTTTGTGACGTAGCTCAGGAGGCACGAACAACTTCCCAGAAGGACAACGGGCAGGTGTCTCAGTCTGGGCAGCCTGGACCTCGGCCTCCAAATCGGAATATAGAGCAGAAACAACTACCCCCTCCGCCAAAATGGGACCCGGGTCCTCGGAGTTTCCTCCTCCCGGAAAACAGCGAGAGAGAGCATCAGCCTTCACATTTTTTATCCCAGGTCGGAATGTAACAACAAAATTGAATCTGGAGAAGAACAGAGACCATCTGGCCTGTCTCGGATTCATACGCCTGGCCGACTCCAAGTATGCCAGATTCTTATGGTCGGTAAAAACGGTGATAGGGTGCCTGGCCCCCTCCAACCAATGGCGCCATTCCTCGAAAGCCAACTTGATGGCCAACAACTCCCTATCGCCCACATCATAGTTTCTCTCTGCCGGGGAGAGTTTTTTAGAGAAAAAGGCACAGGGTCGCCACTTGGCAGGGGAAGGGCCCTGGGACAAAACCGCACCCACACCCACCTCGGAAGCATCCACCTCAACAATAAAAGGTAAGGAAACATCGGGATGCACCAAGACGGGAGCAGACGCAAAATTCTCTTTAATCTTAGAAAAGGCTGCAAGCGCCTCCTCCGACCAAGAGGAAAAATCCGCCCCCTTTTTTGTCATGTCAGTGAGGGGTTTGACAACAGAGGAATAATTCAAAATGAACTTTCTGTAATAGTTCGCAAAACCCAGAAAGCGCATCAATGCCTTCTGATTCTCAGGAAGCTCCCACTCAAGTACAGCACGGACCTTCTCGGGATCCATGCGAAAACCAGAAGCAGAGAGGAGAAAACCCAGAAATTGAATCTCCGATACCATAAAAAGACATTTCTCCAGCTTGGCGTACAATTTATTTTCCCGCAGAATCTGCAGAACCTGAAAAAGATGATCCTGATGGGTCTGAACATCAGGGGAAAAAATCAAAATATCATCAAGATACACCAATACAAATTTCCCCATTAAATGATAGAAAATACTATTAACAAAATGCTGAAAGACGGCCGGAGCATTCATCAGGCCGAAAGGCATAACGAGATTCTCGAAATGCCCGTCAGGGGTATTAAAGGCCGTTTTCCATTCATCCCCCTCTCTGACCCTGACCAGGTTGTACGCGCCTCTCAAATCCAATTTGGAAAACACCTTGGCCCCAACAATTTGATTGAAGAGGTCCGGGATCAGAGGAAGGGGATAGGGATCGCGAATTGTGATACGGTTCAGCTCCCTAAAATCTAGGCAAGGTCTCAGAGAGCCATCTTTCTTTTTAACAAAAAAAAAACCCGCGGCCACAGGTGACTTTGAGGGACGAATATGCCCCTTTTCGAGACTCTCGGAGATGTAAGTTCGCATAGCGATTCTTTCCGGTTGTGAGAGATTGTAGAGGCGTGCTTTTGGCAGCTTGGCGCCGGGAATGAGGTTAATGGGACAGTCAAACTCCCGGTGAGGAGGTAGCTCCTGAACACCGCTCTCGGAAAACACGTCAGAGAAATCAGAGAGAAATTATGGCACCGTTTTAGTAGACACCTCTGCAAAAGTCGCTGTGAGACAATTCTCTCTACAAAAGTCACTCCACTCATTTATTTGCCTTCCTTGCCAATCAATAGTGGGGTTATGTCTAGTGAGCAAGGGTAACCCCAAAACTAGAGGAGACGGCAATCCGTTAAGGACAAAACAAGATATATCCTCCACATGAGTGTCACCTACAGCTAGCCGGATATTGTGAACAATGCCTTTCAGAGATCTCTGTGAGAGCGGAGCAGAGTCAATAGCAAAAACAGGTATATCTTTATCTAATGTGCAAACCTGAAAACCATGCATGGCTACAAATTGAGTGTCAATAAGATTGACGGCCGCTCCACTATCGACAAAAATCTCACAAGAAATGACTTTGCTCTCTAGCGCCACCCTGGCAGACAGGAGAAAACGGGAACTGCAGGTCAGAGGAAAAGCATCAAATCCTACATCAACTTTGCCCAAAGTAGCAGATGAAGCAGAACTTGATGATTTACCTTTTGAGATTTTTCTCTTATTATCGCTCTTAGTACGGTTCAAGAATCTCCTAGATGGACAAACATTTGCCAAATGACCTATGCCCCCACAACAAAAACAGACCATACTCTGAGGACTAAATCCTCTTTTATCAGGGGCAAGTCGAGCTAGCTGCATGGGCTCCTCCTCAGAGGGGAGCGAGACAGGATGAGGCCCCTGCACACTGAATGAGTCCGCACCACTTCCCCTAGACTGACAATGGCTGGACAGAGAGGTCTCGTTTCTTTCTCTTAGACGCCTGTCAAGGCGTACCGCCAATGACATGGCAGACTCTAAGGACGTTGGTCTCTCATGGAAAGCAAACGCATCTTTTAATCTCTCCGAGAGACCATGACAGAACTGACTCCGGAGTGCAGCATCATTCCAACCCGAATCAGCTGCCCATCTCCGAAATTCAGAACAATAAAGCTCCGCAGACCGTTTGTTCTGGCATAAAACACGTAGGTTAGATTCGGCCAGAGTAACACGATCCGGGTCATCATAAATCTGCCCCAGGGCCACAAAAAATCCCTCCACGGATCGAAGGGAGGGATCCCCTGATGGCAGCGAAAAAGCCCAAGTCTGAGCATTACCCCTGAGCAGGGAGATGACAATCCTCACCCTCTGCTCTTGATTACCAGAAGAGTGAGGACACAAGCAAAAATGGAGTTTGCATGCCTCTCTGAAACGAACAAAATTCTCACTGCCCCCGGAGAACGTCTCCGGAAGTGAGACCTTTGGCTCGCAACAGACTCCATGAGCCGGAGCAGGGCCCAATGCTTGAAGCTGAGTCATAGATTGACGGAGATCCGCTACTTCCAAAGAAAGACCCTGCATGCGGTCAACCAGGCCAGAAAGCGGATCCATGTCAAAAAAGGACGGTTTTGGTGGATTATAATGTCACGGCTGTATGTGGGCAACAATAGTAATACACAGCACAGAGCCACTGACTGGACCCAGAACTAGGGAGGATAACGGGTGACCCCTGTCCGACCCTCAACGCTCTCCCTATTCTGCTAAAGCACATGCCCGGATCCAAATGGCGGAAAGAGGCATGCCCACGTGCCTAAGACTAATGACCACTGTAACCCCTACAATAGTGGAAGGGGCACGGCCACCAGTGCCCTACTCAGTATATGGAGGGAACCGTGGCCACCTCAGATCCAGTCAGAAAATAAACAGGAACACAACAATGTCTGCACACTTAGCTGGAGGTGTTGCAGCCGCAGAGAAGACGGATCCAAGGACAGGCTGGCAATATCCAGAGTGCTAGCTGCAGCAGAACACAGGTCCAGTGAACTGATAGCTACAAGTGAAGAAACTAAAGCCAGAGCTACAACTGAAGTGAGAACTATAATCCACATCCTATCATAGGAGGAGGGGTGATATAAAGAGAGGAAAATCAAACACATGAAGGACAGCTGTGGTGAAAGAAACCAAAAGTAAACAGAGTAGTGAGAACTCCTCCCAGCTCTAGTAGTGACATCATCACAGGGGTGGAGAAACAGAGCTGTGAGAACGTCCCAAAGCTCTGGTAGTGACAAGAGATGGTTCATACAAATATGAAATTAGGGAATATATAACATGCAATAGTTGGGGGGTAATATATGCAATTATATGCCCCTGCGATAAGATCTATATTGGCCGTACGAAGAGACAATTAAAGAAGAGAATGGGAGAACATGTATATAACATTCAAAGAAGATCTGAGGGGCATCCATTATCAAGGCACTATATAGGAAAACATTAAGGAAAGTTTGAAGGGTAAATTTTTTATGGGTTGGAAATAGTTAAGGTAGATGAACAGGGAGGGGGGGGACTACATTAAAAGCATGCCAAAAACAGAAACAAGGTGGATTTTTAATATGAACACACTGGTACCGAAGGGTCTAAACGCTGTATAAAATTTTTGCTTTTGATTAATGGGGGAAAATAAATAAGAAAGTAGAACGAGAAGAACAGGACTGCTGAGAAGTAAGGTGTGGCACATTAAGGGTTAAGGCAGGAAAATCGAGCAGGTATATAAGGGTGGTATCGATAAGAGCCAGATTGATTCCCTGATGAAGGACAATGCATTGTCCGAAACGTGTTGGTAGTTTGGCACTTGTAAAGATCCGTAGCTCGTATAGTGAGTTTAGTGATGTCACTAGGCCGCTCCACGTGGGTACGGGCTTTCAAATTTACTAGCACGGAGCAACGCCACTGGCCGGGGCATGCTCCAGCAAAAAGATACCGGACCCACAGAACCCTGAAGTCAAGCCTGCAACAGAGGAAAGGCAGAGACCACAGAGGAAGGTTTAATAGCAAGGTAATCTTGGTTTATGTATTGGCACGTACCTGTGGTCTTTCTCAATCAGGGGAAACAGGGAGAACAGTGGGAAAGGTAGTGCGCAGTATCCTGAATAGAATTATTAGATCATATTATTCAAGTGCTGTAACTAATATGAATCATTTTATAATTTTTTTTTTTAAAGAGGATAAAACAGCAAACTCTATTTCCAAATATTTGTAGTCTCTTAGGTGGGACTTTCACCCATACATGTTCAGGGAGAGGAAACCCTAGTGATGTTATGTAATTATTCAAAATCAAATTTAAATAAGTAGCCAATGAAAGGCTATTTCAGTTTGGCATCTGCTATTCGTTTTCTCTCTACCCTTTTAAAACTCCCTCAGAGAATATTTCCCACCATAAATAATATATCATCCTTACAACAGTTATTAATTTGAGTGTAACTATGGGAGTCAAATTCTTTTTTCGTACCTGAGCTTGTGTGCACTGGCTCCAATCCCACTGTTGAGCATCCCTGCTGAGGATCTTGACACCAGAGAGACAATATTTCTCATGATAAACATTTCTCCGACCCTCTGTAAATCGTGAACAATGGATCAAGTTGACTAATTATAATGAGTCTGAACACCAGACACTGTGCCTTGGGGACTGTCCTATCATTTCTTTTTAACCCATTCTTTTTCGGCAGAGCTTACAAAGTGATGATCTAGCCTCAGCTGTGAGATCCTTAGAGGTATAAAGTATAAAGATTATGACCTTTCAATATCAATGATTGAACACTTGTCTAAGAATACTCATTTCATCAACAGGAAATAGACATCCATTGGGTTCAGTAAACTCTTGCTATTATACACATATAAAATATTTACAATTTTAAATGTATGAAAAATTGTAAATAAATAAATAGCACAAGCTGTCTCAAAGGAAACCTGTCAGAATCAGAATTGGCCTATTGAACTATTGACATTGTTCAAGCTGCCAGCTTTCAGAAACTGGTTTTGTTGAATTTGAAAGGGTGTTTGTGTAAAAAAAATCCACTTTTAAAATGTACCTGATATCATCAAAATGTAAATCAGGGAGTCACAGAGATGTATCGCTAGATGAGGGGAATAAGAGTCATCTCCTCTAACCCGCCCAACTTGCTCTCACAGACCTCCCCTGGCTTCCTGATGTCATCACGTGTGAAATCTCGTGCAGGCAAAGAAGACTTTGTTCCACCCCCGGGATCCTGACATGCACAGTGAGCGGAGGAGTATACACCTCAGCTTCAAGCACTCACTGTACATGCCCAGGAGATGCCGGGACCACTGTCAGCTGAGGTCAGGATCCGAGCCTCAAACTAGAGTATATAAAAAAAATTAAAAAAAATCTGCAAATGCAAAATCCCACATTGTTTGTGACAATATATACTGGTAGGACACATAGGAACTGCGGTTTGTAAAAGCAGTGTTAGGTTCATTTCATGCTATATTTGTGGTCGACTGCATTTGTATATGTTGGGTAAAAGTCCAGAGTCTAGTCATATACTCCAGTGTGCCCACACACACTCAAAAATAATGTGAATTTAAAAGATAAAAGAAGACATACTGAGAACAAAAAGAACATTATAGGCTGAAAAAGAGAGATGCAGAATGGAAATTAAAGGCTATGTACACCTTTTGGGGAAAATCTTTTTTTCACTTGGTCTTTATTAAAAATATGGAATCCCTTTTTGTATACATAGCAGAGATGCTGTAATAACAGGCTGTGGATTTTCGGTCTTTTCCATCATTTGGGGAGCTGACAGGCTCCTTATCTCTGCTCTCTGACATTATAAACAATCATCATAGCTTATTGATAAGAATATGGCTTAAATAAGTGTTCATGACTAGAGTTGAGCGAACACCTGGATGTTCGGGTTCGAGAAGTTCGGCCGAACTTCCCGGAAATGTTCGGGTTCGGGATCCGAACCCGATCCAAACTTCGTCCCGAACCCGAACCCCATTAGAGTCAATGGGGACCCGAACTTTTGGTCACTAAAAAGGCTGTAAAACAGCCCAGGAAAGAGCTAGAGGGCTGCAAAAGGCAGCAACATGTAGGTAAATCCCCTGCAAACAAATGTGGATAGGGAAATGAATTAAAATAAAAATTTAAAAAATAAAAATGAACCAATATCAATTGGACAGAAGTCCCATAGCAGAGAATCTGGCTTCACATCAGCAGAGAATCAGTCTCTTCATGCCATAGCAAAGAATCTGGCTTCATGTCAGCAGAGAATCAGTCTCTTCATGCCATAGCAGAGAATCTGGCTTTATGTCAGCGCAGAATCAGTCTTCATGTCATAGCAGAGAATCAGGCTTCACGTCACCCACCACTGGAACAGGCCACTGTCACACATTTAGGCCCCGGCACCCAGACAGAGGAGAGCGGTCCCGTAACAGAGAATCTGGCCTTATGTCAGCGCAGAATCTGTCTTCATGTCATAGCAGAGAATCAGGCTTCACGTCACCCACCACTGGAACAGGCCACTGTCACACATTTAGGCCCCGGCATCCAGACAGAGGAGAGCGGTCCCGTAACAGAGAATCTGGCCTTATGTCAGCGCAGAATCTGTCTTCATGTTATAGCAGAGAATCAGGCTTCACGTCACCCACCACTGGAACAGGCCACTGTCACACATTTAGGCCCAGGCACCCAGGCAGAGGAGAGAGGTCCCGTAACAGAGAATCTGGCCCTATGTCAGCGCAGAATCTGTCTTCATGTCATAGCAGAGAATCAGGCTTCACGTCACCCACCACTGGAACAGGCCACTGTCACACATTTAGGCCCCGGCACCCAGACAGAGGAGAGCGGTCCCGTAACAGAGAATCTGGCCTTATGTCAGCGCAGAATCTGTCTTCATGTCAAAGCAGAGAATCAGGCTTCACGTCACCCACCACTGGAACAGGCCACTGTCACACATTTAGGCCCAGGCACCCAGGCAGAGGAGAGAGGTCCCGTAACAGAGAATCTGGCCTTATGTCAGCGCAGAATCTGTCTTCATGTCATAGCAGAGAATCAGGCTTCACGTCACCCACCACTGGAACAGGCCACTGTCACACATTTAGGCCCAGGCACCCAGGCAGAGGAGAGAGGTCCCGTAACAGAGAATCTGGCCTTATGTCAGCGCAGAATCTGTATTCATGTCATAGCAGAGAATCAGGCTTCACGTCACCCACCACTGGAACAGGCCACTGTCACACATTTAGGCCCCGGCACCCAGACAGAGGAGAGGTTCATTCAACTTTGGGTTGCCCCGCAATATAATGGTAAAATGAAATTAAAAATAGTATTGAATGAGGAAGTGCCCTGGAGTAGAATAATATATTGTTAAGGGGAGGTAGTTAATATCTAATCTGCACAAGGGATGGACAGGTCCTGTGGGATCCATGCCTGGTTCATTTTTATGAACGTCAGCTTGTCCATATTGGTTGTAGACAGGCGGCTGCGTTTGTCTGTAATGACGCCCCCTGCCGTGCTGAATACACGTTTAGACAAAACGCTGGCCGCCGGGCAGGCCAGCACCTCCAAGGCATAAAAGACTAGCTCTGGCCACGTGGACAATTTGGAGACCCAGAAGTTGAATGGGGCCGAACCATCAGTCAGTACGTGGAGGGGTGTGCACAGGTACTGTTCCACCATGTTAGTGAAATGTTGCCTCCTGCTAACACGTTCCGTATCAGGTGGTGGTGCACTTAGCTGTGGCGTGTTGACAAAACTTTTCCACATCTCTGCCATGCTAACCCTGCCCTCAGAGGAGCTGGGCGTGACACAGCTGCGTTGGCGACCTCTTGCTCCTCCTCTGCCTTGGGCTTCCACTGGTTCCCCTATGACATTTGGGAATGCTCTCAGTAGCGCGTCTACCAACGTGCGCTTGTACTCGCGCATCTTCCTATAACGCTCCAGTGTAGGAAGTAAGGTGGGCACATTGTCTTTGTACCGGGGATCCAGCAGGGTGGCAACCCAGTAGTCCGCACACGTTAAAATGTGGGCAACTCTGCTGTCGTTGCGCAGGCACTGCAGCATGTAGTCGCTCATGTGTGCCAGGCTGCCCAGAGTTAAGGACAAGCTGTCCTCTGTGGGAGGCGTATCGTCATCGTCCTGTGTTTCCCCCCAGCCACGCACCAGTGATGGGCCCGAGCTGCTTTGGGTGCCACCCCGCTGTGAACATGCTTCATCCTCATCCTCCTCCACCTCCTCCTCATCCTCGTCCTCCTCGTCCTCCAGTAGTGGGCCCTGTCTGGCCATATTTGTACCTGGCCTCTGGTGTTGAAAAAAACCTCCCTCTGAGTCACTTCGAAGAGACTGGCCTGAAAGTGCTAAAAATGACCCCTCTTCCTCCTCTTCCTCCTGGCCCACCTCCCCTTCCATCATCGCCCTAAGTGTTTTCTCAAGGAGACATAGAAGTGGTATTGTAACGCTGATAACGGCGTCATCGCCACTGGCCATGTTGGTGGAGTACTCGAAACAGCGCAACAGGGCACACAGGTCTCGCATGGAGGGCCAGTCATTGGTGGTGAAGTCTGTCTGATCCGCAGTGCGACTGACCCGTGCGTGCTGCAGCTGAAACTCCACTATGGCCTGCTGCTGCTCGCACAGTCTGTCCAGCATATGCAAGGTGGAGTTCCACCTGGTGGGTACGTCGCATATGAGGCGGTGAGCGGGAAGGCCGAAGTTACGCTGTAGCGCAGACAGGCGAGCAGCGGCAGGGTGTGAACGCCGGAAGCGCGAACAGACGGCCCGCACTTTATGCAGCAGCTCTGACATGTCGGGGTAGTTGCGAATGAACTTCTGCACCACCAAATTCAGCACATGCGCCAGGCAAGGGATGTGCGTCAAACCGGCTAGTCCCAGAGCTGCAACGAGATTTCGCCCATTATCGCACACCACCAGGCCGGGCTTGAGGCTCACCGGCAGCAACCACTCGTCGGTCTGTTGTTTTATACCCCCCCACAACTCCTGTGCGGTGTGGGGCCTGTCCCCCAAACATATGAGTTTCAGAACGGCCTGCTGACGTTTACCCCGGGCTGTGCTGAAGTTGGTGGTGAAGGTGTGTGGCTGACTGGATGAGCAGGTGGAAGAAGAGGAGGAGGAAGCTGAGTAGGAGGAGGAGGAGACAGGAGGCAAAGAATGTTGCCCTGCGATCCTTGGCGGCGGAAGGACGTGCGCCAAACAGCTCTCCGCCTGGGGCCCAGCCGCCACTACATTTACCCAGTGTGCAGTTAGGGAGATATAGCGTCCCTGGCCGTGCTTACTGGTCCACGTATCTGTGGTTAGGTGGACCTTGCCACAGATGGCGTTGCGCAGTGCACACTTGATTTTATCGGACACTTGTTTGTGCAGGGAAGGCATGTGTCACAAGCAGACAGCTGAGAAGCTCTGACAGGAGCCGTTCAGATCCTCCCCCTTGAGTTTCTTTGTTTTGGTTTCTGTTCCTCACCTCGTTAGGCTATCTCAGCTGTCATGCAGTCAGACTCATTACCTCCCTTTATATTCTCCCCCATAAGGTAGTTGGGTGTGGCTGATACTACTTCCTGGAATGAGTGTGCATGCTGACTTCAGCTCCCAGCTACCAGTTCTCAGTTCACAGTCGTCTTCAGATAAGTGCTGTTTTGTATTTATGATTTTCTGTTGTCTGGATCCAGGTGACCCTGACTCCCTCCGTATCTGTGTAGGGAGCCGGTGGTCGTGTCCCCTCACTATTGTAGGGCCTTCAGGTTAAGATAGCCGAGGTACGTGGATATGCGCCCATTCACCTTTAGAGTGGTCGCATAGGCTGAGCATTAAGGGAGAGCGGCAGGTCGATTGCAGGGGTCTCCCTTTATGTTCCTTAGTTGTGGATCCAGTGAGTCATCATTTGTTATTTGTATCATCTTGTTTCCTGTACACCATCCCTGACATTATCAGCCACCAAAACCGTCTCAAGCATGGATCCGGTTTCACTTTTGGCTGAACGCTTCCAGGGTCTTTCATTGGAGGTAGCTGATCTCCGTAAGACTTTTTCTCAGTTTCAAGTGACCGGTTCAGCTTGCGTTCATGGAGTTTGTGCTGAGCCTAAGATTTCGCTCCCGGATACGTTTTCCGGGGGTAGTGAGAATTTTGTACGTTTTAGAGAGGCTTGCAAACTCCATTTTCGCCTTCTTCCCCATTCTTCCGGTGATGAAGAACGAAGGGTGGGCATCATTATATCGCTGCTCAGGGGTAATGCTCAGTCCTGGGCCTTTTCGCTGCCGGAGGGGGCACAACCCCTCCGTTCAGTGGATGAATTCTTTTTAGCCCTGGGTCAGATATATGATGATCCGGATCGTATTGCTCTGGCTGAGTCTAGACTACGTCTGTTATGCCAGGGTAAACAATCCGCAGAGATATACTGCTCAGAATTTCGGAGATGGGCAGCAGATACGGGTTGGAATGATGCTGCACTCCGAAGTCAATTTTGCTATGGTCTTTCTGAGGGATTGAAAGATGCATTTGCCTTTCATGAAAGACCTACCTCCTTGAATTCTGCTATGTCTCAGGCTGTTCGTATTGACAGGCGTCTTAGAGAAAGAGGAGAGATTTCTCCTTCTTGTCATGCTCAGTCCCGGGACAGTGCACCGGTGTCATTCTGTGCACAGGGGTCTCAGTCGCTGTCAGCCCCTTCTGAGCAGGAGCCCATGCAGCTGGGGTTGATTGCCTCTGACAATAGAGGATTCAGCCCGCAGGGGAGGGTTTGCTTTTGTTGTGGAGGTATAAATCATCTGGCAAATGTTTGTCCCTCTAGGAGATTCAGGCAGTTTTCTGGGAGTAATAAAGAGACAAAAAGGAAGAAATCTTTTAAGAATATTCCGTCTGTTACTATTGGCAGGGTTGAGGCGGAAATTGAAGAATTGTCTTTTGCTTGTAGTTCCCGTTTTGTCCTGCCTGCTAGGGTGGCGCTAGAGAGCAAGAGCATTTTTTGTGAGATTTTTGTGGATAGTGGAGCAGCTGTCAACCTCATTGATAACCAATTTGCAATAACTCATGGTTTCCAGGTTTGCACTTTGCGAAAAAATATTCCTGTTTTTTCTATTGATTCAGCTCCACTTTCTCAGAAATCATTAAAGGGCATAGTTCACAATATCCGTTTAATTGTGAATGATACTCATGTTGAGGATGTGTCATGTTTCGTCCTTAGCGGTTTGCCTACTCCTCTAGTGTTGGGGCTACCCTGGCTCTCTAAACATAACCCCACCATTGATTGGCCAGCGAGGCAAATAAATGGTTGGAGTGACTTTTGCAGAGAGAATTGCCTCATAACATCTATTTCTGAGGTTTCTACTAAAACTGTACCACCTTTCCTCTCTGAATTTTTGGATGTTTTCTCTGAGAGTGGAGTTCAGGATTTGCCTCCGCACAGGGAGTATGATTGCCCTATTGATCTCATCCCAGGTGCCAAGCTGCCTAAATCTCGTTTATACAATCTTTCCCAACCTGAGAGGGTCGCGATGCGTGCTTATATCTCTGAGAGTCTGAGAAAAGGACACATACGACCCTCAAAGTCACCTGTTGCCGCTGGTTTTTTCTTTGTTAAGAAAAAAGATGGTTCTTTAAGACCTTGTCTGGATTTCAGGGAGCTGAACAGTATCACTATTCGTGATCCGTATCCACTTCCTTTAATCCCAGATTTGTTTAACCAGGTTGTTGGGGCGAAAGTCTTTTCCAAATTAGACCTAAGAGGGGCATACAACCTGGTTAGGGTCAGAGAAGGAGACGAATGGAAGACGGCTTTCAATACCCCTGAGGGCCATTTTGAGAATTTAGTTATGCCTTTTGGTTTGATGAATGCCCCAGCCGTTTTTCAGCATTTCGTCAACAGCATTTTTTATCATTTAATGGGAAAATTTGTATTAGTGTATTTGGATGACATTTTGATTTTTTCTCCTGATTTCAAAACTCATAAGGAACACTTATGTCAGGTCTTACTCATCCTGCGGGAGAATAAATTATACGCGAAACTGGAAAAATGTGTGTTTGCGGTTCCAGAGATCCAATTTCTGGGGTTTCTTGTCTCCGCTTCTGGTTTTCGCATGGACCCCGAGAAGGTCCGCGCTGTGCTTGAGTGGGAGCTTCCTGAGAATCAGAAGGCGCTGATGCGTTTTTTGGGCTTTGCTAATTATTACAGGAAATTTATTTTGAATTATTCCTCTGTTGTTAAACCACTCACGGATATGACAAGAAAGGGGGTAGATTTTTCTTCCTGGTCGGTAGAGGCGCGTAAGGCCTTTTCTGATATCAAGGAGAGTTTTGCTTCCGCTCCCATCCTAGTACAACCTGATGTTTCCTTACCCTTCATAGTTGAGGTTGATGCTTCTGAGGTGGGGGTGGGGGCGGTCTTGTCTCAGGGTTCCTCTCCTGCCAAATGGCAACCGTGTGCCTTTTTCTCAAAGAAGCTCTCCTCCGCAGAGAGAAATTATGATGTGGGAGATAGGGAATTGTTGGCCATCAAGTTGGCTTTTGAGGAATGGCGCCATTGGCTAGAGGGAGCCAGACACCCTATTACCGTGTTTACTGACCATAAAAATCTGGCCTACTTGGAGTCAGCCAAGCGTCTGAACCCGAGACAGGCCAGATGGTCTTTGTTCTTTTCAAGGTTTAATTTTGTTGTTACGTTCCGCCCTGGGGTTAAGAATGTGAAGGCAGATGCCCTGTCACGTTGTTTCCCGGGAGGTGGGAATTTTGAAGACCCGGGTCCCATTTTAACTGAAGGTGTGGTGGTCTCTGCTCTTTTTCCTGAATTGGAGGCAGAGGTGCAGGCAGCCCAGTCAGAAGCTCCTGATCCTTGTCCTCCTGGGAGGTTGTTTGTGCCTCTCGCTTTGAGACACAAGATTTTTAAAGAACACCATGATACGGTCCTTGCTGGGCACCCGGGGACAAGAGCCACACTGGATCTCATTGCTCGGAGATTCTGGTGGCCTGCGCTTCGTAAGTCAGTTGAGGGTTTTGTGGCAGCTTGCGAGACTTGCGCTCGTGCCAAGGTCCCTCACCCACGGCCATCAGGTCCTCTCCTTCCTTTGCCCATTCCTTCCCGTCCTTGGACACATCTGTCCATGGACTTCATAACGGACTTGCCTCGTTCCTCGGGGAAGTCTGTGATTCTGGTGGTGGTGGACCGTTTTAGCAAAATGGTGCACTTTATCCCTTTTCCCGGTTTGCCCAATGCTAAGACGCTGGCGCAGGCATTTGTTGACCACATTGTCAAATTGCATGGGATTCCTTCTGACATAGTCTCTGATAGGGGCACGCAGTTTGTTTCCAGATTCTGGAAGGCTTTCTGTTCTCGCTTGGGGGTTCGCTTGTCATTCTCTTCTGCTTTCCATCCGCAGTCGAATGGCCAGACAGAGCGTGTCAATCAGAATCTGGAGACATATCTGCGCTGTTTTGTGGCGGAGAATCAGGAGGATTGGTGTTCGTTTTTGTCCCTTGCTGAGTTTGCTTTAAATAACCGTCGTCAGGAGTCCTCTGATAAGTCACCATTTTTTGGTGCATATGGGTTTCATCCGCAGTTTGGGACTTTCTCTGGAGAGGGCTCTTCTGGTTTGCCTGATGAGGACAGATTCTCCTCGTCTTTGTCATCTATTTGGCAAAATATTCAGGATAATCTAAAGAATATGAGTGAGAGATATAAGCGTGTGGCGGATAAGAGACGTATGCCTGGTCCGGACCTGAATGTTGGTGATTTGGTGTGGCTGTCTACCAAGAATATCAAATTGAAGGTTCCCTCCTGGAAGTTGGGTCCTAGGTTTATTGGGCCTTACAAGATCCTGTCTGTCATCAATCCTGTTGCCTACCGTCTTGATCTTCCTCAGACTTGGAAGATCCATAATGTTTTCCATAAGTCCTTATTGAAACCTTATGTTCAACCTATTGTACCTTCACCTTTGCCTCCTCCTCCGATTATGGTTGATGGGAATCTTGAATTTCAGGTCTCTAGGATTGTGGATTCTCGTCTTGTCCGCGGTTCCCTCCAGTACCTCGTTCATTGGGAGGGTTATGGTCCTGAGGAGAGGATGTGGCTCCCAGTGACGGACATTAAGGCCTCTCGCCTCATCAGGGCTTTCCATAGGTCCCATCCTGAGAAGGTGGGCCCTGAGTGTCCGGAGTCCACTCCTAGAGGGAGGGGTACTGTCACAAGCAGACAGCTGAGAAGCTCTGACAGGAGCCGTTCAGATCCTCCCCCTTGAGTTTCTTTGTTTTGGTTTCTGTTCCTCACCTCGTTAGGCTATCTCAGCTGTCATGCAGTCAGACTCATTACCTCCCTTTATATTCTCCCCCATAAGGTAGTTGGGTGTGGCTGATACTACTTCCTGGAATGAGTGTGCATGCTGACTTCAGCTCCCAGCTACCAGTTCTCAGTTCACAGTCGTCTTCAGATAAGTGCTGTTTTGTATTTATGATTTTCTGTTGTCTGGATCCAGGTGACCCTGACTCCCTCCGTATCTGTGTAGGGAGCCGGTGGTCGTGTCCCCTCACTATTGTAGGGCCTTCAGGTTAAGATAGCCGAGGTACGTGGATATGCGCCCATTCACCTTTAGAGTGGTCGCATAGGCTGAGCATTAAGGGAGAGCGGCAGGTCGATTGCAGGGGTCTCCCTTTATGTTCCTTAGTTGTGGATCCAGTGAGTCATCATTTGTTATTTGTATCATCTTGTTTCCTGTACACCATCCGTGACAGCATGGCTCTCTTGGAGAAGTAGTGGCGGCTGGGAACAACATACTGTGGGACAGCAAGCGACATGAGCTGTTTGAAGCTGTGTGTGTCCATCAGCCTAAATGACAGCATTTCATAGGCCAATAGTTTAGAAATGCTGGCATTCAGGGCCAGGGATCGAGGGTGGCTAGGTGGGAATTTACGCTTTCTCTCAAATGTTTGTGAGATGGAGAGCTGAACGCTGCCGTGTGACATGGTTGAGATGCTTGGTGACGCAGGTGGTGGTGTTGGTGGTACATCCCATGTTTTCTGAGCGGCAGGTGCCAACGTTCCTCCAGAGGCAGAGGAAGAGGCCGAGGCGGCGGCGGCAGCAGCAGCAGCAGAAGAGGCCGAGGCGGCGGAAGCAGCAGTAGAGCCCGAGGCGGCAGCAGCAGAAGAGGCAGCAGGGGGAGCCTGAGTGACTTCCTTGTTTTTAAGGTGTTTACTCCACTGCAGTTCATGCTTTGCATGCAGGTGCCTGGTCATGCAGGTTGTGCTAAGGTTCAGAACGTTAATGCCTCGCTTCAGGCTCTGATGGCACAGCGTGCAAACCACTCGGGTCTTGTCGTCAGCACATTGTTTGAAGAAGTGCCATGCCAGGGAACTCCTTGAAGCTGCCTTTGGGGTGCTCGGTCCCAGATGGCAGCGGTCAGTAGCAGGCGGAGTCTCTTGGCGGCGGGTGTTCTGATTTTGCCCACTGCTCCCTCTTTTGCTACGCTGTTGGCTCGGTCTCACCACTGCCTCTTCCTCCGAACTCTGAAAGTCAGTGGCACGACCTTCATTCCATGTGGGGTCTAGGACCTCATCGTCCCCTGCATCGTCTTCCACCCAGTCTTGACCCCTGACCTCCTGTTCAGTCTGCACACTGCAGAAAGACGCAGCAGTTGGCACCTGTGTTTCGTCATCTTCAGAGACGTGCTGAGGTGGTATTCCCATGTCCTCATCATCAGGAAACATAAGTGGTTGTGCGTTAGTGCATTCTATCTCTTCCACCCCTGGTGAAGAGCTAGGTGGATGCCCTTGGGAAACCCTGGCAGCAGAGTCTTCAAACAGCATAAGAGACTGCTGCATAACTTGAGTTGCTGCACAACTTGAATAGAAATGGGAGACCTGTTTTTTTTTGCACTGTGTGACAGGTTAAGGTTTAATCTCAGAATCAGACTTCTATCTGCACGCTAGCGTGTTTCTTAGGTTTTTCTGAATGACACTATCAGTACCTTCAATGTAAGATATTCTTTTTGGGATAGATTTCAAGTAGGCCTCAAATACCAGAAACTAGTTATTTTGAGAATGGCAAATTTGGGAATGGTTTTTCAACCCAGAACAAAAAGTGTGCTTTTACGGTCACTACAAATAACTTGACCAGCTAAAACAGTACAGATTTGGTTAAAAAGAGATGTGAGGCCTGTTTTTTTTTGCGCTGTGTGACAGGTATAGGTTTAATCACAGAATCAGACTTCTATCAGCACGCTAGCGTGTGTCTTAGGTTTTTCTGAATGACACTATCAGTACCTTCAATGTAAGATATTCTTTTTGGGATAGATTTCAAGTAGGCCTCAAATACCAGAAACTAGTTATTTTGAGAATGGCAAATTTGGGAATGGTTTTTCAACCCAGTACAAAAAGTGTGCTTTTACGGTCACTACAAATAACTTGACCAGCTAAAACAGTGCAGATTTGGTTGAATAGAGATGTGAGACCTGTTTTTTTTTGCGCTGTGTGACAGGTATAGGTTTAATCACAGAATCAGACTTCTATCTGCACGCTAGCGTGTGTCTTAGGTTTTTCTGAATGACACTATCAGCACCTTCAATGTAAGATATCCTTTTTGGGATAGATTTCAAGTAGGCCTCAAATACCAGAAACTAGTTATTTTGAGAATGGCAAATTTGGGAATAGTTTTTCAACCCAGAAAAAAAAGTGTGCTTTTACGGTCACTACAAATAACTTGACCAGCTAAAACAGTACAGATTTGGTTGAATAGAAATGTCAGGTCTATTTTTTAGGCGCTGGGTGACAGGCTCAACTTGCCCCTGATGTAATATATGGCCAAAAAATAACCACACTGTTGATGGTTAAATGCACTTGAGTGACACAGGCTCAGCCTGCACCAGATGTAGTATATGGCCAAAAAATAATCAGACTGTTGATGGTTAAATGCACTTGGGTGACACAGGCTCAGCCTGCACCAGATGTAGTATATGGCCAAAAAATAATCAGACTGTTGATGGTTAAATGCACTTGGGTGACACAGGCTCAGCCTGCACCAGATGTAGTATATGGCCAAAAAATAATCAGACTGTTGATGGTTAAATGCACTTGGGTGACACAGGCTCAGCCTGCACCAGATGTAGTATATGGCCAAAAAATAATCAGACTGTTGATGGTTAAATGCACTTGGGTGACACAGGCTCAGCCTGCACCAGATGTAGTATATGGCCAAAAAATAACCAGACTGTTGATGGTTAAATGCACTTCGGTGACACAGGCTCAGCCTGCAGCTGATGTTGTATATGGCCAAAAAATAACCAGACTGTTGATGGTTAAATGCACTTCGGTGACACAGGCTCAGCCTGCAGCTGATGTAGGATATAGCACAAAATAACCACACTATCGATGGTTAAATACACTTGGTGATAGCTTGTGCTGGCGCACCACAAGTCACAAAATGGCCGCCGATCACCTGTCACGGCCACGGTTTTGGTCGTGACTCCTTGGGAGCCGCAGACAGTTGCCCGCGGTTTGGGTTGTTGTGTCAACCGCAGCTGGAGGTATAATGTTGTTTGCCTCATGTGCGGTTGCCGCGGACAACAGCTATGTGTGCGGTTTCCTTGGAGTTGTGTGCGTGTATGTATGCACTTATGTATGTCTGTGTGCACTCTGTCTTATGTGTGGTGTGCACGGACATCGTTCCTGCACTGTGGTTGCCCGTGGCAACGTTTTTAGTGTGTACATGTGGTGGCAGTGTCCCGGCCTTCGGGCTGACTCCCAGGACACGGTTGCCACCCATGTCGTTGCTTGCGGCAACAGCCACAGTGTGACTTAGGTGTTGGACACTTTCCCTTTATGTTGATGTCTTCCCTTCCCTGGTGTTGGAAGGGTTAACTTCCTTCCTAGTGTGTGTGTGCACTGGGTGTGTCCGATTGTGGGTGTGGCTGCATGGGCTATAAAGCCTCAGTTAAGACATGATGTCTGAGGGGTACTCCAGCCTTGTTGTAAGCTGGAGGAACTCTCCTGGTCACATTTCCATCTGCCAGTGAGGGCCACCCTTGTGGTCATAAATTGTGATTCACTATGTTTATGAAGATGTGTGTTTACTTCATGTATGGTGTGTGGTAGATGTTTGTTTGGTCGTTTCTTATTGCAGCATATGGTTTCCTTGTTTCCTGTGATGTGTGTTGTGTGCTCTGTCTTTGGTGTTTCTGGACAGCAGCACTTGGGTTCCAGGTTGTGTGTCTGTGGCAGGTAAGTGTGGTACTAGGCTCACTTACCTGTCACTGCCATATGTCTGTTTATGTTTCCTTGTCTGTGTTACTTGGCCACTTTAGACTCCTGTTCCTCCGTGTCCAGGAGGAACGGGCTGTCTACCCAGCTCCTAGTTTAGGGCCATCTTGAGGGCTAGCAGGGACTTCTAGGTTCCGGAGCATGAGCCCTCCTACCATCAAGGTCGGCTCATGTAGCTAGGAGTCAGGGTCAGGTTAGGGATGCAATTAGGAGGTCACCAGCTCCCTAATTCTGTTGTCCTGGCCGCGCAGCGACCACTCCATCTGTTGATACCACGTGGCTGAGGGTATTCCCCATCCTCAGCCGTGACATCACCCCAGAAAAAAACGCTCTGGGCAGCCTCAAAAAAGTGATCAAGTCAATAATAGCACTTCAATGATCCACAGCTGCAGATCGATCCCAGAATGAAGTCTTTTGGAGGAGTTAATCTGCCTAACGTCGCAGCTGCAACCTCTCCCTACACTGATCATAGCAGAGTGACGTGTGGCGCTACGTGACTCCAGCTTAAATAGAGGCTGGGTCACATGCTGCACTGGCCAATCACAGCCATGCCAATAGTAGGCATGGCTGTGATGGCCTCTTGGGCCAAGTAGTATGACGCTTGTTGATTGGCTGCTTTGCAGGCTTTCAAAAAGCGCCAAGAAAGCACCGAACACCGAACCCGAACACGGACTTTTACGAAAATGTTCGGGTTCGGGTCCGTGTCACGGACACCCCAAAATTCGGTACGAACCCGAACTATACAATTCGGGTTCGCTCATCCCTATTCATGACCCTTTTAGTAGTTTAGAGAAAAGGTTTATTAGATGACCAGCACAAAGTAAAAGTGAAAGTACCAGTCACACAGTTAAAAAAAAACTGTTAACCCTTTATGACAGAATGGCTCAATATTTTTAATAAAGGCCAACTGAAAATATGATTTTTAGCCCAAAATTTGTAAAATGCAATCACGAACAAAAATTGCCTCTGAAGGTATAGATAGCCTTTAAGCAAGAATGGAAAGAGACCAAAGTCAGCCTCTACTGATATTGCCATAAACGTACATGCTTGTCTTAGGGAAGCATACATGGCTATTTAATTGAGAATAAGATAAACTTCTATATTAAAAAAAAAAAGGTTCTGACATGTTGAAATTCATTATGTTGGATCCTTATTTCTCCTGACCTCTGCTGTCACGGGAAATGGAGACACCACATACACATTAGATTGCCGATGAATTACAACAATAACCTAATGTGTATGGATATGTAAGAGGGTTGAAAGCACATGTCAACTGTCCATGCAAGCCCACTGCCTATATGCCCATAGGTGTGATTAACTGTAAATAGTTGGCGATTACCATAGTGCCTCTGCCAAGAAGTGTCACCACCAAGTGGTGTGCCTTGTAAATATTATGTGTAACCAATAAGGCTGTATGTTGCAATAAAGGAACTGTAATTACTACTTGCCTCTATCTTGAGTAAACACCTGTTCCTGCTAAATCTACTGAGTCTATGTCAGTCACTATCCGTAACACCTGAGCCCCTTGTGCGTAGCTAAAGATATAGATTATAAGACATAAGATATGGTACAAGCCGTCAGCATAAAAAATAAATACCCACACACCTAATAATGGGTTGTTGGTAACAGAATATTCCCTCAAAAACAAAAAATAATAAAGAGATTTGAAGGAGGCACTGTTAAAATGTGGAATATTCTGTTACAAAAATAGACTATTTATGCATTT
The DNA here is from genome assembly GCF_905171765.1 of Bufo bufo. NCBI lineage: Eukaryota > Metazoa > Chordata > Amphibia > Anura > Bufonidae > Bufo > Bufo bufo. The sequence goes on from NC_053390.1 coordinate 564,987,280, forward strand.
CATTGCACTAAATATAACTGGTCTAACTGGTGCCAAACATTGAAATACTGAAAAATTAGGCCACAATAAAAAAAGCCACATCGTTTCATACTAGGTTTGCAAATTTTATTGTTTTGCTTCAAGGGGTATTCTAGGATTTTATTTTTGAAGGCCTTTCCTCAGGATAGGCCATCAATATCTGATCAGCCGGGGTCTGATACCCCACCTACCCATTTTGTGTAGTGCAAATATGGGTAGGCCATCAATAGTAAAATCCTGGAATGAACTAATTCTTCATGTACCACATAACTATGTCCATTATACTCAACACATTTATCAGGTATGAAACTGATACAGATCTGGGGGATACTCAAAAATTAGTTTATACGATCTCTGCTTTTCTACTTCAGAAATCTACTATTGTGAAGACTATTTTAAACAAGCAACCTAATACAGGAAGTTGTCAACTTAATTTTTCAGAATTCTTCCATGTGTCCCTGGAGATAAGCCACTTTTGTTCTTTTTTGTCATAAACCACAGACTAATACTGTCTCTTGTTATGAGGTAACTGACTGCAGTAGGAACTCTCTCCCATTTTCCTTTTTCCTATAGGAAATCGGACAAACAGCCTTACCTATTGCCTGAGGTCTAATCTGCCTTACCCATGTAAAAATGGAAGGGACTAGGAGGAAAAGATTGTTTCAAATCCTGCAATGATTCATATTTAGTTTTGTTTATTTTATTATTAAAGGGGTTGTCTTCAGGACAGGTCATCTATGTCAGATTGGTGGGGGTGCGATTCCCAGAACTCCCGAAAATCTGCTGTTTGAACAGACCACAGTGCTCAGACAAGAGCTGTGTTCTCTTCACTGTTTACCTGCTCGCTGTTGACTTTGCGGAAGGGAGCAGGTGTAATTAGAGCTCCTCCGTCCCATTCACTTAAATGGGAAGGAGCAGTTGTAGTTACACTCTGTCTTATTCATGTAAATAGAAGAGCTGTAATTACACTGCTCGCCACTGCCATGTTGACAGCGAGCACTGCAGTCTCTTCAAACAGCTGATCAGTGGGGGTGCCAGGAGTTGGACCCCATCCGATCTGATATTGATGACCTATTCTGAGGATAGGTCATCAATATTGGAAAATGGACTACCCCTTTAAGTTCTAGATTTAGTGTTTCTTTAATTATTGTATAATTAAGAATAAATTATTAGAATAAACTATTTTAACCCCTTCCCGACTTATGACGTACCACTACGTCATTGGAACCACTGCGTTCCTGCAATTTGACGTAATAGTACGTCATAGTGATCGCGTGGGCATCGGAGCGGTGCGCGCGCGATCACTGCAGGGGCCCGGCAGTCCGTGGTAGCTGGGCCCATGCTGTATCCGCCAGCATCGCTGTAAAAGCCGATGCTGGCGGATTAACGCCTTCTATGCCGCGGTTTGCGCTGACCGCGACATAGAAGTGGTTTGCGGCGGGTAAATAATCGCATCGAGTCCCCGCGCTGCTGTGGCGGGGACCCGATGCCACACAAGGCAGCCCGATCCCGTGCTGAGGCTGCCCAATGCCTTGCACGGCATAAGAAACTGCCTTCTATGACACTGAGTCATACACTAATAGGCAATGCATTACAATACAGATGTATTGCAATGCATTGCAAAGGGGATCAGACCCCCAAAAGTAAATGTCATAAATAAAGTAAAGAGAAAAAAGTAAAAAGAAGTGTTTTTAATAAAATTAATAAAGTAATAAAATTAATAAAGTAAAAAAGAAAAAAAATGCCCCTTTCCCCATATTTTATAATAAAAAACAGAGAAAAAAAGCAAAACCCAAACATATTAGGTATCGCCGCGTCCGTAATGACCGGTTCTATAAATATATCACATGATCCACCCTGAACGATAAACACCATAAAAAAATAAAAATAAAAACACCTTACATCACAAAAGTGCAACACCAAGAGATCAAACAGGCGTTTGCCCCACAAAATTATATCAATAAAACCGTCACTTCATCCTGCAAAAAATGAACCCCTACCTAAGACAATCACCCAAAAAATTAAAAAAACTTGAGACACTAAAACATCATTTTTTTTGTTTCAAAACTGCTATTATTGTGCTAAAGTGAAATACATAAAAAAAAAATACATATTAGGTATCGCCACATCCGTAATAACCAGCTCTATAAAAATATCACATAAACTAACCACTCAGATGAACACCGTAAAAAAAAAAACTGTGTAAAAAAAAAAGCTATTTTTGTCACATTACATCACAAAAATTGCAACAGCAAGTGATCAAAAAGGCATATGCCCCCCAAAGGCATATCAAACCGTCACCTCATCCCGCAAAAAATGAGACCCTACCTAAGATAATCGGTCAAAAAATAAAAAAGCTATCACTCTCAGACAATGGAGACACTAAAATATGATTATTTTTTGCTTCAAAACTGCTATTATTGTGCTAAAGTAAAAAAAAAAAAAAAGTATGCATATCAGGTATCACCACGTCCGTAACAACCAGCTCTATAAAAATATCACATGACCTAACCACTCAGGCGAACACTGTAAAAAAAAAAAAAAAAACAGTGTAAAAAAAAGTCTTTTTTGTCACATATCACAAAAATTGCAACAGCAAGTGATCAAAAAGGCATATGCCCCCCAAAATAGTACCAATCAGACTGTCACCTCATCCCGCAAAAAATGAGATCCTACCTAAGAGAATCAGTCAAAAAATTAAAAAGCTATGGCTCTCAGACTATGGAGACACTAAAATATCATCATTTCGGTTTCAAAAATGCTATTATTGTGTAAAACTTAAATAAATAAGAAAAAGTAGACATATTAGGTATTGCCACGTGCATAGCGATCTGCTCTATAAAAAAGTCACATGACCTAATCCCTCAGGTAAACGCTGTAAAAATTAAAAATAAAAACGTTGCCAAAACATCCATTTTTTGGTTACCTTGCCTCACAAAAAAACGTAATATAGAGCAATTAAAAATCACATGTACCCCAAAATAGTACCAATAAAACTGGCACTTTTTTGAGTTTCTACTGTAGGGGTGCATCAGGGGGGCTTCAAATGGGACATGGCATCTAAAAACCAGTCCAGCAAAACTTGCCTTCCAAAAACCGTATGGCATTCCTTTCCTTCTGCGCCCTGCCGTGTGCCCGTACAGCGGTTAACGACCACATATTGGGTGTTTCTGTAAACTACAGAATCAGGGCCATAAATATTGAGTTTGGTTTGGCTGTTAACCCTTGCTTTGTAACCAGAAAAAAATTATTAAAATGGAAAATCTGCCAAAAAAGTGAAATTTTTAAATTGTATCTCTATTTTCCATTAATTCTTGTGGAACACCTAAAGGGTTAATGACGTTTGTAAAATCAGTTTTAAATACCTTGAGGGGTTTAGTTTCTTAGATGGGGTCACTTTTATGGAGTTTCTACTCTAGGGGTGCATCAGGGGACTTCAAATGGGACATGGTGTCAAAAAAACCAGTCCAGCAAAACCTGCCTTCCAAAAACCGTATGGCATTCCTTTCCTTCTGCGCCCTGCTGTGTGCCTGTACAGCGGTTTACGACCACTAATGGGGTGTTTCTGTAAACTGCAGAATCAGGGCCATAAATATTGAGTTTGGTTTGGCTGTTAACCCTTATCAGCACTTAAAGTGACACTGGTCAGATTTGAAAAAAATGGCCTGGTCCTTAAGGTGAAGTAGGGCTGAGTCCTTAAGGGGTTAACAGTAACCTCCACAACGACCACCCCTTTATAAGTGACCTCCACAGTACCCAATCTCGTTAACAGTGATTTCCACAATAACCCGCCCCCTTAACAGTGACCTCTACAGAGCTCTGTTCCTTTAAAATGTGACCTCCACAACACGCCGCCCCCTTAAAAGTGACCTCTACAGCACCCCTCCCCTTAACACTGACCTCCATAGTGGACCGTCCCCTTAACTGTGACCTCCACAGTTCCCTGTCCCCTTAACAGAGACCTCCTCAGTGCCTGCCCTTTTAACAGTGACCTCCACAGCATCAGTGACCTCCAGTGACCTCCACAGCAGCCCGCCCCTTTAACAGTGACCTCCAAAGCAGTCTTCTCCTTTAACAATGACCTCCACAGCGGTCGCCTCTTTATTAGTGACCTCCACAGTACCCCATCTGTGACCTTCACAGCAGCCTGTCCCTAAGGTGGCCAGAGGTCCAGTTTTAGGCCGGACAGTCCGGCTTTCAGACTCCCTGTCCTCCGTCCAGTGCAGGGCCTGGATGGACACAGGGATGTTCTTTTGAACAGCTCACTCTCAGACAGCAGCACTGTGCTGTATGAGCGTGAGTTGCAGGGAAAAAGTCACCCTCCCTCCCACCTGTGCAGTGAAAGAAGTAGATTTTTACCTTCATTTTCTCAATCCCCGTCAGCTGCGGAGTGGGAGGGGGCATGGCTTAGCAGGGCCTAGGGGTGGGGTTTTTAAGTCCGTCTTTTGACACCCTACCTGCCCCTGAACTGTGACCTCCACAGCACTCTGTGATCCTAACAATGTCATCCACAGTGCCCTGCCCCTTTAAAGCTGACCTACAGAAGTGAAGAAAAATGGCTGGGTTGTTATGGAAACCTGGTGTAAAACTGAGTGTATGTAGAGACTAAGGGCCTGTAAGCTTCTATTGGCTGATAAGGTTCATGTGACCAGGCTTCTATTGTCTAATGCATTTTCGGGGAATATCTCACGCAGGAATGTCCTTTTAAACAGCTCATTCTCAGATAACAGAAGTTGATTTTTACCTTAATTTTTTCAATCCCTGTTGGCTGCAGAGTGGGAGAACGCGTGTCCTAACCAGATCATGCGCGTGGCTTAGCAAGACTTGGGGGCGGGGTTTTACATTCGTCTTTTGAGGGTGGCCTGAATGGACACCCTACCTGCCCCCTTAACTGTGACCTCCGCAGCACTCCACTCCTTTTACAGTGTCATCCACAGCACCCTGCCCCTTTAAAGCTGACCTGCAGCGGTGAAGAAACATGGCTGGGTTGTTATGGAAACCTGGTGTAAAACCTTCATTTTCTCAATGAGTGGGAGGGGGCATGGCTTAGCAGGGCCTAGGGGTGGGGTTTTTAAGTCCATCTTTTGACACCCTACCTGCCCACTCTGTGATCTTAACAATGTCATCCACAGTGCCCTGCCCCTTTAAAGCTGACCTACAGAAGTGAAGAAAAATGGCTGGGTTGTTATGGAAACCTGGTGTAAAACTGTGTGTATGTGGAGACTAAGGACCTGCGAGCTTCTATTGGCTGATAAGGGACATGTGACCGTGTGTATGGCAGTTGGGCTATGAAGAGAAAGACCTGCAGGTTTCTATTGGCTAATGTAGGTCATGTGATGTGCTATATTTGCATTTTCTGGGAATATTTCAGGAACGATACGTCCTAGAGAGCTGAGACCCGCTCTAAAACCTTCCCAGACACCTGATGTACTGTACCTGTGTGCCAAATTTCGTGATTGTAAATGCGACGGTGCAGATTCCTTTAGCAGACATACACACACACATGCATACACTTACACACACACACATACATACACTCAGCTTTATATATAATATAATATATATATATATATATATATATATATACACACAGGGGAGGGCTGGCAGCCTTAGTCCTGGGGGGCAAATCCAGTCAAGTGGCCCATTTTTAGCCCAGTCCATTAATAAAACCCCCTCCTACATATAAAAGGCCACTCCCAACAAACACTGTACAGCTGAAATTCTATTGTTGATGCCTGTCTCTACACATAATACGGAGAGGGGAGGGTGTGTCCTGGCTGCACTGCCTGCTTATACAACAAGCTACAGCCAGGAAGCTCCTCTGCTCTCCTCCCTCCCCAGATCCTGCTCAAGGCTTGTGGTTCCACCCACCATCTGCCACCCGCCCGTGGCCGTCTTCACCCAGCTCCGAATCCTCTTTCTGCAATGGCTCCTCTCCTACATAGAACCACATACCTCTTACATCCAGTGATGTCACCTTTGTTGTAAACGTTTCTTTCCTCATCTTCTCCAGTCAGACCAGACCACCATGATGATTTTTCTGCCATCTCCCGTCTCTGCAGAGATTGACAAACAGACATTAGTTTCCCACATTTCCATCATCTTCACATCTTCTGAACACCCTTTCCTGCCACCCCCAATACTATACTGCAGAAACATTCCCCCTGGAAATACTACTACCACACAGATAGTGCCCCCTTCAACAATTATTGGCACACAGTGCTCTAAAAAATAACTGCGCCCAGACACTAATAGTATAAAGAAAATGTCCCCCAAAAATAATTGTGCTAAGCCGATACTGTGCCATGGTGCCCCCCAAAGTAACAGTGCTCCCCAAAATCCCACCAATAGAAATAATTCTCTGCCAGAGCATACTTAGTAGTAATAATGCCCCTATAGTGCCCATACTAGTAATCATGTTCCTCAAAGCCCCCCCCAGTAGTAGTAAAGCTCTGCATAATACCCCCTAGTAGTAATAATTCTCCCTATAATATGACAGTACATGAAATACCCCTGCTTAGTGCCCGCAGTTGAGCTAATGTCCCCATAATGTATGCCAGTATAAAATACCCCTATATAGTGCCCCAGTAAATGCCCTCATAGTACTCCTCTCCCCCTTCCCCACAGTGTCCCCCATAATATGCCAGTAAAAAAAATGCCCCTTCTTAGTCCCCCCAGCAGATGTCGCTAAAGTGCTCCTCTCCCCATAATGTGCCAGTAAAAAATGCCCCTTCTTAGTGCCACCATATGCCCCAATAGTGCTCCACTCCCCCATAGTGCCCCCAAATAATGCCCCATAGTGCTGCTCTCCCCTATAGTGCCTCCCATAATGTGCCAGTAAAAAATGCCCCCTTAGTGCCACCAGATGTCATAGTGCCCCCATAATGTGCCAATAAAAAAGGCACCTTTAGAGCCCCCACTCCCCCATAGTGCCCCCAAATAATGCCCCTATAGTGACACCAGATGCCCCTTAGTGCCGCTTTCCCCTATAGTGCCCCCCATAATGTGTCAATAATAAAAAAAAAAGCCTCTTTAGAGCCCCCAGATACCCCCATAGTGCTCCTCTCCCCCATGGTGCCCCCCCATAATGTGCCAATAAGAAATGCCCCCATAGTGCCCCCCAAAATGGGCAAGAAATAAATGCCCCCAGAATGCCACCAGATGTATTTCTGGAGTGTAGAACTATTAGAGATGGGTCGTTGGTCCAGGGAGTTATTCTGATTGCCTGATTGGAGTCGGGAAGGAATTTTTCTCCCCGAAAGTGGAGAAAATTGGCTTCTACCTCACATTTTTTTTTTTTTTTTTGCCTTCCTCTAAATCAATTTGCAGCATAACAGACCTAACTGGATGGACAGATGTCTTTTTTTAGCCTTATAAACTATGTTACTATTTATAATGTGCCAGTATAAAATACCTCTTCTTAGTGCCCCCAGTAGACGCCCCCATAGTGATTCTGTCCTCCCTTCTCCATAGTGCCCCCCATAATGTGCCAGTAAAAAATGCCCCAATATAGTGCCCCCATAGTGCTCCCCCCCCCCCCCCCACAGCATTGTGGCAAATAATAATAAAAAACTAATACTTACCTCCATGCTTCTGCTGGCAGTGATGTAGGCCTCTTCCTGCCTGTGTCCCACTCTGCATGCTGCCCGGGTTAGTCGGCGTGACAATGATGACGTCATTGTGCCGCTCTCTAATAGGCTTCAGGCCTAATGCCTGCTATCAGAGGAACGTGGAAGGGAGACGTCGCTCCGCTGCCCCGCTGCAGCATCCAACTGTCCTGAGGACAGCAATACGGATGAATGTAGAGAGATTTCCCATGGCTCTGATACCGCCCCCCCACCAACTTATCTCAAGGGTCGTGCCATCTGAGGTGACACCTCACCTCACCTAATTGAAGTTACGGCACCGGGCCCCTCAGGAGCAGTGAGGCCTGGGACCTGCCCAGGTATGCCAGTGACGCTGGCTCTGTGTGCCAAATCTGTAGAGAAAAAGGGACATGGTTCATACATCCACATGCTATGCATTGTTCTATTGCTTCTCCACATAACTTAAAAACATCTCCATTGAGGCTTTTAGTATACATTTTGATCAAAATGACTATGCCCACTGTCATTGTCATTACAGGCAGAATTACAATGACAGATATTACTTTTGTATAGACAACACAGGATCCGCCATTTATAATAGGTGATATCTTCGTTAAAGAGGACCTTTCACCGATTCTTACCCTATGAACTAACTATACAGATAGGTAGAGCGGCACCCGGGGATCTCTCTGCACTTACTATTATCCCCGGGCGCCGCTCCGTTCTCCTGCTATGCCCTCCGGTATCTCCGTTCCCTAAGTTATGGTAGGCGGAGTCTGCCCTAGCGCTGGCCAATCGCACTGCAGTGCTCACAGCCTGGGAGAAAATAACCTCCCAGGCTGTGAGCTCTGCGCTGCGATTGGCCAGCTCTAGGGCAGACTCCGCCTACCATAACTTAGGGACTGGTATCTCCGCCTACTATAACTTAGTGAGCGGAGATACCGGAGGGCATAGTGGGAGAACGGAGCGGCGCCCGGGGATAATAGTAAGTGCAGTGAGATCCCCGGGCGCCGCTCTACATGTCTGTATAGTTAGTTCATAGGGTAAGAATCGGTGAAAGGTCCTCTTTAACTACTCTCTCCTGACTGCAAAGTAGAAGTCAATGACGTCCCCTCTAGGCTATTGTGTCTAAGGTCAATGTGTCTACTCCAATAGTCATTGTGAAAACTGCAGGTTTTTATGAAAAAAATTTAAATATAGATAGGGATGTGGAATTTATTTTATTAAAAAAATCACCAACAATTGAAAAAAAAAAAGAGTTTAACATAAAAACCTGATTTAAACAATAGGTCATTTTCTGATGACACATTCCCTTTAAATGTCTGAAAGTAGATATGAATTAACGAAAGCTAAATAAAGTAAATCTATAGTTTTAAGAGATTCTCTAGTGAATGGTACAGTGTCAAGTGACTGGTGCAAGGCAAATATGGTGCCCATATTCAAAAATGGCTCTAAAATTATACATCAGTAACCTTAAATTCCTCTGTGGGAAAATGTTGGACTCTTAAATGACTATATAGAGGCTGGCCCGGCCTTAGGGAAACCTGTGCACCTAATTATACATGCACCCATAGGGCACAGATATAATTGAGCATCACACTCGGTGCTGACAGGACCAGGTAACTATCGGTTCTCTGCCCTGCCACTCAGGTAGCACAATGACATCATCGCGTCACCTGCTATGTAACCCAGATGCTGGCCTGGCTTGAAGAGAATACCTTTACAACTGTGTAGGACATACTGGGAGCTGTAGTTTCACACTGTAGTCTGCATGGTTCTTGTTCTGTATTTATGCACAGTGCTTGGTTCTAGGGCTATATTTCTGTAATGGGCTTGGTTTTGGTGCTGTATTTATGTACCGTACTCGGTTCTGGTGTTGTATTTATGTACTGTGCTTGGTTGTGGTACTGTATTTATGTAACAGGCTTGGATTTGGTGCTTTATTTATAGAATTGGTTTGGATTTGGCGTTGTATTTATATAATGTGTTTGGATTTGTTTTGGGCTCGGTTCTGGTGCTGTAGTTATGTAATGAGCTTGTTTCTGGTTATGTATTTATATAATGATCTTGTTTCTGGTTATGTATTTATGTAATGAGCTTGGTTCTGGTTATGTATTTATGTAATGGGCTTGTTTCTGGTGCTGTATTTATGTAATGAGCTTGTTTCTGGTTATGTATTTATGTAATGGGCTTGGTTCTGGTGCTGTATTTATGTAATGAGCTTGGTTCTGGTTATGTATTTATATTATGAGCTTGGTTCTGGTGCTGTATTTATGTAATGGGCTTGTTTCTGGTTATGTATTTATGTAATGAGCTTGGTTCTGGTGCTGTATTTATGTAATGAGCTTGGTTCTGGTTATGTATTTATGTTATGAGCTTGGTTCTGGTGCTGTATTTATGTAATGGGCTTGTTTCTGGTTATGTATTTATGTAATGAGCTTGGTTCTGGTGCTGTATATATGTAATGAGCTTGTTTCTGGTTATGTATTTATATAATGATCTTGATTCTTACACTGTATATATGTAATGATCTTGGTTCTGGTGCTGTATTTATGTAATGGGCTTGTTTCTGGTTATGTATTTATGTAATGAGCTTGGTTCTGGTGCTGTATATATGTAATGAGATTGTAAACGTAATAGATAATGAGGGGCACTCCAAATTTAGGAAAATGGCAGCAGGTACTATATGGGTAAATCAAATGTTTAATATGATGAGCCAATTAATAAAATAACATAGTGATAGTGAAAACATACATATAATAAAACAATATATTCAGTATATCTGGATCTCAAATAGATAAATATAATCCCAATGCAACTCTGCTTGCAAATAGTAGCAAAGGATGTCGGCGATCTCTGGAAGGCAGTCCTTATAACCAGCCCAACAGAAGGCTTCAACCCAGCCGGATGGAAGGACACGCTGTTCACAGCAGTGATAGCGTCACACAATGTCCAGGATCTCTCCCACTGGCTCAATCGAATGGCCAGGTAATAATAATCGTGAAGGATATCCCTTACCGCATTCCGTCACCTGCTGGATCTTCCGCTCTGTCCTCCTGCCGTTCTAACCCTACGCGGCGTCCCACGTGGTATGGAGTCTCTAACGTGACGTCTCACGTGACTCCTCGGCTTAGCAGCGGTGTGATGTCAGACGTTTACTGCAATCCTGCCTCCTCTCAGAGGATCGGACTCAATTCCAGACAATGTGAATAGTCCATAAGGGGATAATCCTCACGACTGTAGATGTATCCTGTAGGTAAATCCTGGTAAGTGGGAAACGGCTCACTGTCCCAACAGAACCAGACGCGTTTCAGGGCATACACCCCTTCCTCAGTGGGGGTGACAGTGAGCACTTAGCAACCTTTTATACCTCTCCAGAGGCGGAACTGTGGGTGGAACTGGCCTAATTGGAATCCTAAAAAGACCGATCTGGAGTCCTGTTCCTATTCTGATCCACTTATGAGAACCAGAATCGCGTCCCCTATATTATTAATCCACCCCCAAACTTTAGGTCTAATAATCTTCCAATGGAAAAGTCCGTCACTCAATTATTGTCCCTTACATCGTATAGAGGGAAACATACAGAAAAATATATACAAACACACATAAAATATATGGCTCTGCATAAACAATGTATGACTACATAAGAAGGCATAAGAACATGTAAAATTCATAAAATAGTATAAGAACATATAAAATTGAATAAGAACATATAAAATTGAAAAAACGCAAAGAAAACGCATATGTGGTTGGATGCGTTTTCACCGCGTTTTCAATGCGTTTTTCATAATGATACTCCAGGCAGCATCTGGGAAGTCCTAACATCATATGGAGGAATTTCGCCCTAACACAACTTGCTCAGAGTGAAAAGGGGAGGAGAGCTGGACAGGGAGGAAGGAACAGAGTGCTGATAAACAGCCAGACTCTGGACCTGCTTCACCACCCGGCTCGCCCCCCATCCCTCAAAGAAATCCGAATAACTCCCATTCAGCGTTCAGGCCCCTTGGAATCAGGGACTCAAACTCAAAAATGCGTCGAGACATAGAGGCTATATGATTTCCACCTCTCCAAGGTTTCTTGACCCTCTCCAATGCAATGAATGTCAGGGAGGAGGGATATATAGGGAAAAAAGAAGAGGGGATTAGTCACAAACTCTCTGGTGTCTAGAGAGTCTGGGATATCCAGGCAGGGCGCCAAGAGGAACGGACCGTTAGGTGGTGATATGAGGTATCTAGGGTCCAAAATATATTTCGGATGAATACTTATTGATTTTTATTATTGTTGTTGTTCTTTTTTGTATATATTTATTAATATATTTTTTTGTGTGTAGGATGTTAGAGGCTGCCACAGGTGTAATGTCCAGATAGAATTAATCTAAAGTGGACATGGTGCATGAAGGAAGAGACAAAACAAAAGAAAAAAGGAACCTGTATGCGGCGCCAAATCCCTCAGAGGTAGTCAGCTGCTTAATTTAGAATGGTAGAACAGTGGGTAATGGAGTGTCAAAACCAGCCGTCGTCTCATTCACTATTGAAAAATCCCAGATGCTTGTGCAACCCAGCAGGGTTACTTTTAGGATTAAATAGTGATGGTGAAATGAAGGTGGTATATTAGAAATACTATATTAAAAGTAGTATATTAAAAATAGTATATTAAAAATGCCTCAGTGGGAATTTTTTTCAATCAAGGTATTCCCTCTAGAAAAGAGTTTTCTAAAATGTAATATTTAGAAATGGAAATTTTCAAGTAAAAAACTTTAGAGTAAGAAAACTCACTTCACCCAGGAGGGGCAGGGTGGGATAAAGCACATAACACCCACTCTGCTTCCTCCTGCGCCTGGGTCGCCTAAACGATCGTCTGGAAATGAACGGCAGTCACAGCTGGAACGTCTGGTAAATTTCCTCTTTATTAGCACAGGGTAGGGTAAAGGTAGGCTCAACGCGTTTCGGGGTCACCAAGGATCCCCTTCATCAGGAGCATAAGTAAATTACAATCGTTCACATGTATTTATACTTAAAAAGAGCGGCAAAAACCTGTTTGCAGGGCATCGGCAGCGGGGAGAGGAAGTGATGTCACTTCCGGTATGCGTTCCAGAGTGGAGCGCATATTGGCCGGCTGAGTTTGAAATAGTTCCGGTTTGCGTTCCAGCGTGGAACGCCCCGGAACCTAGGAGGTAAGAAGGCAAGCGCTTAGAAGGAAGTGACGTGGTTCAGAGTTGTGCTCCAGCTTAGAGCGCTTGGAGCGGCTGAGTAGTGAGTTCCGGTTTGCGTTCCACAGTGGAACGCAACGCAACTAATACAAGATAAATGCAGAATAGTACAATTTCAGGAGTGATATGGGTGGCTTGTCTGGAATGGTGATAGGGGGCATATACGGTGGTGATAATGCAAGGTTTTTTACTCTAATCCTGTATATATGGGCAAGGAGGGGAGGGGGGAGAAGGGTTGGGAGAAGGGGAGGGGGTGAAATTGCACCGATTAGTTGCTCCAGAGTAAAGAGCAATTTGAAAATTACAAATAGTACAAACAGAAGTTACATATATAGATTGTATACAGATCTGTGTTCAACTGTCATTGGACCAGGAGTGTTCCGCATGAGCTTATACAGAAATTGCGCAAGAATTGTGAACAGTAAGTATTAAAAGAACACTATTAAAAAACTGTATGGTAGAAAAATTAGATAAAGAATGAATAAAAGTGGTAATACCATATATAAATAGAAAAAAAAAAAAAAAAAAAAATAAAAAAAATTAAAAAATAAATAAAACAGAGTGAAATGAATGTTAGTCAGACTGTGCTTTGGCCTCTCCAAAACATAACCAAGTTTTCCGATCCAAAGGAGACACATATACACATATATATACGCACACGAACACACACCTACATACACACATATATATACATATATACGCATAAAATACATACAAAGATGGATAAAAAATATAATGAAATGATAAAAAATAAAAAATAAATAATAAATAAAAAATAAAATAAAATAAAATATGCATTTAGTCATGTGTAGCATTGGTAAAAGATGTGATCTTTGCCAGATCCCTAATGTGCGGTTAGATGTTTTTTCGTATGTAGGGTGCTTAGAGAGATATAGACGGAAATATGTGGAAAATAGGGAAGGTCTTGTGGTGGAGGCTGTGTCTGTGCGTGTGTGCGCAGACCGTTCATGTTGGCGATGTGGGGATATAAGTAGCTTTTTCTGTGTTTTGTTTTCAACTGCATACACCTACAAAAACATATGTATACATACATGAATACATATACATACATATACATAAATTTACAAATATCTCGCACCCACACTTTCTGATTATATTCTGTTCTTGGCATAGTGGTATTTAGAGGTTCCGCTTAGTAGTTTGAGTATTCGATCGATTCATTTAATCCAAAAGGTGTTAATGTATTGAGGCGATAAATCCAGTGCATTTCTTTCTGGCAAAGTTGTTGATAAGAGGTGGTTATGTGTTCTATAGGTGAAACTCTGAGTGTGGATGGGTCCTTGTTATGTTTCTCTGAGTAATGACGGGATACGCTATGGGTTAAGACGCCTCGTCTGATGTTTGAGCGGTGCTCATTCATTCTTTCTCTGACTGTTTGTGTTGTTCTGCCGACATATTTTAATTTGCAAGGACAGGTTAGTAAATGATATATTTACTAACCTGTCCTTGCAAATTAAAATATGTCGGCAGAACAACACAAACAGTCAGAGAAAGAATGAATGAGCACCGCTCAAACATCAGACGAGGCGTCTTAACCCATAGCGTATCCCGTCATTACTCAGAGAAACATAACAAGGACCCATCCACACTCAGAGTTTCACCTATAGAACACATAACCACCTCTTATCAACAACTTTGCCAGAAAGAAATGCACTGGATTTATCGCCTCAATACATTAACACCTTTTGGATTAAATGAATCGATCGAATACTCAAACTACTAAGCGGAACCTCTAAATACCACTATGCCAAGAACAGAATATAATCAGAAAGTGTGGGTGCGAGATATTTGTAAATTTATGTATATGTATGTATATGTATTCATGTATGTATACATATGTTTTTGTAGGTGTATGCAGTTGAAAACAAAACACAGAAAAAGCTACTTATATCCCCACATCGCCAACATGAACGGTCTGCGCACACACGCACAGACACAGCCTCCACCACAAGACCTTCCCTATTTTCCACATATTTCCGTCTATATCTCTCTAAGCACCCTACATACGAAAAAACATCTAACCGCACATTAGGGATCTGGCAAAGATCACATCTTTTACCAATGCTACACATGACTAAATGCATATTTTATTTTATTTTATTTTTTATTTATTATTTATTTTTTATTTTTTATCATTTCATTATATTTTTTATCCATCTTTGTATGTATTTTATGCGTATATATGTATATATATGTGTGTATGTAGGTGTGTGTTCGTGTGCGTGTATATATATGTGTATATGTGTCTCCTTTGGATCGGAAAACTTGGTTATGTTTTGGAGAGGCCAAAGCACAGTCTGACTAACATTCATTTCACTCTGTTTTATTTATTTTTTAATTTTTTATTTTTTATTTTTTTTATTTTTTCTATTTATATATGGTATTACCACTTTTATTCATTCTTTATCTAATTTTTCTACCATACAGTTTTTTAATAGTGTTCTTTTAATACTTACTGTTCACAATTCTTGCGCAATTTCTGTATAAGCTCATGCGGAACACTCCTGGTCCAATGACAGTTGAACACAGATCTGTATACAATCTATATATGTAACTTCTGTTTGTACTATTTGTAATTTTCAAATTGCTCTTTACTCTGGAGCAACTAATCGGTGCAATTTCACCCCCTCCCCTTCTCCCAACCCTTCTCCCCCCTCCCCTCCTTGCCCATATATACAGGATTAGAGTAAAAAACCTTGCATTATCACCACCGTATATGCCCCCTATCACCATTCCAGACAAGCCACCCATATCACTCCTGAAATTGTACTATTCTGCATTTATCTTGTATTAGTTGCGTTGCGTTCCACTGTGGAACGCAAACCGGAACTCACTACTCAGCCGCTCCAAGCGCTCTAAGCTGGAGCACAACTCTGAACCACGTCACTTCCTTCTAAGCGCTTGCCTTCTTACCTCCTAGGTTCCGGGGCGTTCCACGCTGGAACGCAAACCGGAACTATTTCAAACTCAGCCGGCCAATATGCGCTCCACTCTGGAACGCATACCGGAAGTGACATCACTTCCTCTCCCCGCTGCCGATGCCCTGCAAACAGGTTTTTGCCGCTCTTTTTAAGTATAAATACATGTGAACGATTGTAATTTACTTATGCTCCTGATGAAGGGGATCCTTGGTGACCCCGAAACGCGTTGAGCCTACCTTTACCCTACCCTGTGCTAATAAAGAGGAAATTTACCAGACGTTCCAGCTGTGACTGCCGTTCATTTCCAGACGATCGTTTAGGCGACCCAGGCGCAGGAGGAAGCAGAGTGGGTGTTATGTGCTTTATCCCACCCTGCCCCTCCTGGGTGAAGTGAGTTTTCTTACTCTAAAGTTTTTTACTTGAAAATTTCCATTTCTAAATATTACATTTTAGAAAACTCTTTTCTAGAGGGAATACCTTGATTGAAAAAAATTCCCACTGAGGCATTTTTAATATACTATTTTTAATATACTACTTTTAATATAGTATTTCTAATATACCACCTTCATTTCACCATCACTATTTAATCCTAAAAGTAACCCTGCTGGGTTGCACAAGCATCTGGGATTTTTCAATAGTGAATGAGACGACGGCTGGTTTTGACACTCCATTACCCACTGTTCTACCATTCTAAATTAAGCAGCTGACTACCTCTGAGGGATTTGGCGCCGCATACAGGTTCCTTTTTTCTTTTGTTTTGTCTCTTCCTTCAGGGAGGAGGGATCACAGTTATGTATCTCTTTAAAATGTCTAGAAAGAGAGTGTAGCATATAGGCCTTCCTAATATTCGCCATATGGTCCGCCATAATGAGCTTGGTTCTGGTTATGTATTTATATAATGATCTTGGTTCTGGTGCTGTATTTATGTAATGGGCTTGTTTCTGGTTATGTAATTATATAATGATCTTGGTTCTGGTGCTGTATTTATGTAATGGGCTTGTTTCTGGTTATGTAATTATATAATGATCTTGGTTCTGGTGCTGTATATATGTAATGAGCTTGTTTCTGGTTATGTATTTATATAATGATCTTGGTTCTGGTGCTGTATTTATGTAATGAGCTTGGTTCTGGTGTTGTATTTATGTAATGGGCTTGTTTCTGGTTATGTATTTATATAATGATCTTTGTTCTGGTGCTGTATATATGTAATGAGCTTGGTTCTGTATTTATATAATGATCTTGGTTCTGGTGCTGTATTTATGTAATGAGCTTGGTTCTGGTGCTGTATTTATGTAATGGGCTTGGTTCTGGTTATGTATTTATGTTATGAGCTTGGTTCTGGTGCTGTATTTATGTAATGGGCTTGTTTCTTGTTATGTATTAATGAAATGATCTTGGTTCTTGTGCTGTATTTTTGTAATGGGCTTGTTCCTGGTTATGTATTTATATAATGATCTTGGTTCTGGTGCGGTATATATGTAATGGGCTTGTTTCTGGTTATGTATTTATATAATGATCTTAATTCTTACACTGTATATATGTAATGAGCTTGGTTCTGGTTCTGTATTTATGTAATGAGCTTGGTTCTAGGGCTGTATTTATGTAATGGGCTTGTTTCTGGTTATGTGTTTATGTAATGAGCTTGGTTCTAGGGCTGTATTTATGTAATGGGCTTGTTTCTGGTTATGTATATATGTAATGAGCTTGGTTCTGGTGCTGTATTTATGTAATGGGCTTGTTTCTGGTTATGTATTAATGAAATGAGTTTGGTTCTGGTGCTGTATTTATGTAATGGGCTTGTTTCTGGTTATGTATTTATGTTATGAGCTCGGTTCTGGTGCTGTATTTATGTAATTGACTTGTTTCTGGTTATGTATTTATGTAATGAGCTTGCTTCTGGTGCTGTATTTATGTAATGGGCTTGTTTCTGGTTATGTATTTATATAATGATCTTGATTCTTACACTGTATATATGTAATGAGCTTGGTTCTGGTGCTGTATTTATGTAATGAGCTTAGATGTAGTGCTGTATTTATGTAATGAGCTAGGTTCTGTATCTGAACTCACATAGAGGTAAATGCAAGGGAGTCGCACATATGTGGCTTGCTCTCCATTCATTTTAGGGCCCCATTCTTGAAATAGGAGAGAATCCTGGACCAGCACATGTCAGACTTTTCTGTCGTAGCCTATTGATGTGTTATAATTATTCCAGAAGGGATAGTATTAGCTGTGCATTGTTTTCTCCATAAAGTTGTTATATTTTTAATTTGATGACACTAGTTTACTGTATTTAATTCCCTATAATAGTTGCAGTGGTATGTGTGTGTAGGGAAGAGGGATGCACAAAGCACAATGTAACCTAAGGTTAGACCTTTATAGAGGAGCACATGACCATAAACAATATCATAAGTGATAGCCAGCACAGGTTTACCCAGGACAGTTGTCAGACTTGATTTGTTTTTTATGAGGAGGAAGATATTTATCTCCTAAAATAATTATGAAAAACAAAAAGATATATGTGGGCCGCACAAAAAGACCTCTGAAGAAAAGGATAGGGGAACACATATATAATATAAATAGAAAATATGAAGGCCACCCATTATCCCGTCACTATAATATAAAACATGGAGGCAGCTTTGTGGGTTCGAATTTTTGTGGGGTAGAAATCATGCAAAGAAATAAAAGGGGAGGTGACTATGTTAAAGAAATGTCCAAAATAGAGGCAAAATGGATATTCAACATGGACACTCTAATGCCTAATGGCTTGAATGCAGAAATAGAGCTGTTCGGCTTTGAATGATGATTGGCATTGGACTTGTGCAAAAATTGCAGAGAAGGGGTTAATACTCTGGACTACAAACGAGCGCATAAATAGAGAGAACATGAACAGCCTTGTAACATTCCCTGATGAAGAACAGCGTCTGTTCTAAACATGTTGGAGTAAAGATACCTGGCACCTATGGTCATTGATGACCGTGGTAGTGACGTCACTCATTTCTCTCAGTGAGCGCTAAAACTGTTTTTGTTCAAACCTCTACTGATTGCAGCATCGCGTCACCGGCCGGGAAGCAAAGCTACACACTGACCTGCACACTGACCTGAACGCCGACTCATACGAGACCTGAACCACCTCATTCCCTGGACTCCAGCATCGAGGATTCGGTGAGCAACAATCATTCAATCGAAAATCTCAGATTTTCAGGAAGACGCACCAGCGCACCAAATACAGAAGCACAAGCAGGAGGATCAACATACAGACAGGAGTCCACACTACAGGTATCCTGGCAAAGCCAGATAAAGACTTGAATAACAGTGTATACCCATGTGCTGAATTGTAATAACCTGTGATACCCCTGCATTAATTTCAATATACCTAAAGTCCCAGAGCGCAGTATCGTTATATTTATTATGTTGTGGTAAATATTAATAGTTGTAATCCGCTCGCATCAAAGTTTGTGTAAAGAAAAAGGTGAATCCCTTTTCTCAGCCCCAGTCAGAGACAAACCCAGGTGTTACCATCTTGATTGAAAATTCTGAGCAACTTCTTCCGCCCTCCTCAGTCTGCTCACCTTTATTAATTAAAAAAAGGTGTAAAAGGGGCTGGCCCAAGACAAGGATACAGGAAGTGATGTCAAAGGACAGGGCGGGGCAATCAATGTGGCTGGGCAGACAATGCACACGCCCCATCCCTGTATAAGGAAGGATGAGTCAATGTCATTGTCCGATCAGCCAGGTGGCCGCCCACCCTCCATCACTGTCAGCATGGACCTCATTCAATACTGCTCAAAGGTGATCAGTATCTAATAAAGATCATTCTACTGGTTCCCATAGGTTTGAAATTATCTGCGAGACATTGCTACGGCTATTGTCAGTATACGGTACTAGTATACCGACAAGGCAGATATGCATGTCTTAATAGCAGATATGTCTCCAAGCCAATGAGAAGGTTTTCATACTGACGGTTTTGCCACTGGTCCCGATTCAGCCAAAGTACCCTCTGCTAGAGCGCTCCCTGGCTAAATCAGACACAGGGGGACAGATGACAAACTATAAAAACACACACACATCCTAAAGAAAAATGTCCACATAATAAAATTTCCACAACAATTACAATTATGAAAAGAAGCCCAGAGGGGCAGCTGTGGATATAGTGCTCCTAGACTTTGAAAAGGTATTTGAAACTGTCCCTCATAAACATTTCAAGGTTAAAATATGTGCAGTTCCCCAGACCTGGGGATATCTGCAATTGTTTGCTATGTATTGTTATATTATATATTATTTATTCCTGCACGTGAGATATGGTTGGCAGAAATAGGGCTAACCACTCTCTTCCTCCCCTCATGGTAGGAGTGGGCTGGTCCTACTTCCTGCCAGGAGTGGGAGTTCAAGTCCAGACACAGAGGAAATAGGAAGGACATGCCTGAGCACCTATACCAAGGGACTGTATCCCGTTCTCCTGTTAGACCTTTACTCCAGGGAAATTGCTAAAATCAATAAAACTGTTCCAAGAAGCTTCAGTGTGCCTAGACAGCAGAGTGGTCATCAAAATCACAGCTTTATAGACCCTGCTGCAGATGAGGGACTGCGACTCAGACACTGATCACCTAGACCGCTTCCAAGCCAGTCAAATACCAAGCCTATATGACATTGTGAACACCTATATCCACAAGTGCCTGCTAGTAACATCTAATTGCCATGTAACCAGCCACCATACCTCATCACATCTTCAGGTGCTCACTGCATACAGTCTATAGGCTTAGTATAGTTTGTATTTGAATTGAGATCATGTCTTGAGTATTTGCACATCCACTTGGCAAATACGATTCAATATGAATATATGTAAAGCTATGCATCTGGGTATGCATAATCATTATGTAGCATATGTCCTAGGGGGAGTAAAACTATGAGAGTCACTTGTAGAGAAAAATATGGGTGTACTTGTAGATCATAGACTAAATAAAAGCATGCAATGTCAATCAGCTGCTTCTATGGCCAGTATAATATTGTCATGTATTAAAAGAGGCATGGACTCTAGGGACATAAAATTATTACATTTAAAGCACTCATGTGGCCTAATCTGGAATACGCAGTCCAGTTCTGGGGACCAGTTCACAAAGAGGATGCCCAGGAGCTAGAAAAAAGTACAAAGAAGAGTAACTAAACTGATAAGGGGTATGGAGGGAGTTATAGGGAAAAACTAAAACAATTCAATTTACGGTATTTCATCTTGAGAAGAAGTATTTAAGAAAAGTGGTTCCATGTAAAATCCTACCTAAAGAAAATAAGGAACTACCTCCATCTGGAGAATAATATGTTCAGTTTCTAGAGGCGACAAGGCTCCTCTACTATAAGAACTGTGAATCTATGGAATAGTCTACCTCAGGACATAGTAACAACAGGAACAGTTGATGGTTTAAAAAAGGTTTAGATGTATTTTTAGAACTAAATAACATTAACACTTATGTAAATGTGGAAAATTCAGATTTACCCCTCTGCTTAATTTCATTCACATCCCATCCCATCCCTTGTTTGAACCTGATGGGCATACGTCTTTTTTCAACCATACTTACTATGTAACTATATGTAACAAATAATATTGAAAAGAAATATTTTGATACATTCGCCACAGTCATCTTTATTACGCTTAGCATACAGAATAAAAGTAACAACTGCTCACTCACGTCACATTAAAGCAACAGGGCTGTTAAATGTTCAACATTAGCAGCAGGAAACATCATATAGATGTCATTAGCATATCATATTGTGCATTAAACGCTAGCATAAAAGCATGTATAACAATAGCCGGTGACTTCAAAAAGCAGAGGTCTGTATTGAAAATGAAACAGTGCACCTCTACTGACTTGCTCGAATTGTCTTTAACCTTAGAAGTTACAAGTTCAACAGTTCAGTACATATGATGTAGTTCTTCCACAGTAGTATGGAATAGTATGAAGCCAACAAAATAAAGTGATGTACATAAATATATTAAGACCTTGCATTTACATTATGGTATAGTTTTAATCACGAATCTGACATAAAGATGTACATAAACGAATATTGATTGCCGGATTTCTGTCTGACAAAAAAAAAAGCTGCATGCACAGAACCAAAATGCTAAAATGCAGATGTGGAAGTAGCCAAAGGGCATGGTTCATAATAAAAAGAACAAGATATGCACAATATTCTGCAGAATATCTGCAGAATATTTCTAAATGTTGAGTAATGGCTTCCTTAAAGGGCTTGTGTGCCAATTTAAGGAAATCTGTCACCACATAGCTCGCTATGAAACTATCTTACATGCTAGATATGTGCCTGTCAATACATTCTAATGTCGTTGGTTCTATTTCCATTAGTGGCCCCATAGTGGAGAAATTAGACTTTTTATTTTATGTTAATTATCTCCTGGGTGCAACAAGGGAGGTTTCAAACAGCAGAGACCCGCGGCTAATGACCGCGACCAGCAATAATGCAGATCGCGGTCATTAAAGCGTTTTTTCCAAAGTTTACATTTATTTTTTCACTATTTAGACATAAAAAACCTATACATATGTGGTATCGTTGTAATCATACTGACCAGAGAATAAAGGACATAGGTCAGTTTTGCCACAAAGGGAATGCCGTGGGAACAAAACCCGTTAAACTGTGGAGGAATTGCATTTTTTTTCCAATTCTGTAACGGGGTCCCCCATTACCCGCAGACCTGTTGCTTAGCTTTAGGAATGAGGATCTGTGTTTGACCTCATTCCCAGGGCGGCTTTACTGCTGGGTGGTTCCCTGCTCCTAAGTCTGCCTTGAGCGCCGAGCTGATCACTCGGTGCTCAACTGGTTGGTCTGTCGGTCATGTGACGCTGGCCACGTCACATGACCCTCACTCCCCACTATAAATACAGGCAGCCTGCTAGCCACAGGTTGCCTGTTAATTTCTAGGTCCCTGGCTATTTGTTGGACTACTGAATACTCACCTGATTCCGTTCCCTGACGATCCTTTGCCTGCTCCTCCTGTACTGCGCATCCGTCCTGGTATTGTGACCTCGGCTCCCACCTGACTACTCTCTTAGGACTCCTCTTGTACTTCTCTACTCTCCTGGTATTTGACCCCGGCTTCTCCTGACTATTCTTTGCTTAACCCTTTGTACTGCGTAGCTCTCTTGGTTCTGACCCGGTCCGTTCATGTTCCGTATTTTGTCTTGTCTGTCTTCCCTGCACGTATCCTAAGTTAGGGACTGTTGTCCAGTTGTCCCCTGTCATCAGGACTCGTGAGGCAAGTAGGCAGGGCCAGGGGTGAGAGTGGAGCGCAGTGGTCACTATCCCTTCCCCTGTGTGTGTGTGCACGTGACCGTTACAGATTAACAGGCCGTAACCTAACCACTGTATCATGAATCTTCTAGTGACCCTGACTGACCATGTTTTTAACCTGACGCAGATGGTGCAGGAGCTAGGGGAGAAACTCTGTTCTTTTGAGCTAGGACAAGGTTCTTCCATCCCTCAGACCTCCAGTCCACATTTTGAACCCCAGATCAAGCTCCCAGAACCCTTTTCTGGAGACCGGAAGAGGTTTCTCTCCTTTAAGGAGAGTTGCAAACTCTACTTCCGTTTGCGCCCCGTGTCCTCCGGTCCCGAGAGCCAACGCGTGGGGATTATCATTTCTCTACTACAGGGTGGTCCCCAGGACTGGGCATTCTCGTTACCTCCTGGGGCCAGTTGTCTAACTTCGGTGGAGGGGTTTTTTCAGGCCCTCTATGACGAACCAGACAGGGCCCTGGTAGCCGAGACGGCACTTTCAGGGCCATCTCCCTGCGGAGGAGTATTGCACCCAATTCAGACGGTGGTGTGTCCCCTCAGGATGGAATGAACCAGCCCTGAAGAGTCAGTTTAGGTCTGGTCTATCTGATAATTTAAAAGATCTATTAGTCAATTATCAAATTCCTGAGACCTTAGAGGAGATGATGACCCTAGTTGTCCGACTTGACAGACGAGTTAGAGAGAGACGACAAGAACGACAGTTCTGTTCTCAGATGGTGGTCCAGCCAAAGGCCTTTTCCAGGGACAACACTGAGGTCTCCACCGAGGAACCCATGCAGGTTGGCATGACCCGGGGTAATCTTCGTCGCAGACGCAGAGAGTGCTTCTACTGTCAATTATCAGAAATTAAATGCCTGATCAATATGTACATGCAGCAATCATCTATTCTGTATGGGGATGTATGATCACTACTATGATCATGACATTTAACCCCTCAGATGCTGTGGTCAATTATGACTTGTGGCAGGGCTCTATTGAAACATGGAACATAGTGAACATAGTGAATCTCCTGTAGACTGCAATGACTGTAATAGACTGTAATTCATTACAGTCTATCGGTGAGAAGTGATCTAAGTCCTCTAGGGGGACTGAATGTAAATGTAAAAAAAGGTTTTAAAAAGTTTTTAAAAATATAAATAAAAATTCAAATCACCCACCTTTTCCTATAATAAAAATAAAAAAAATATTGAAAAAATATATAGATGTATTTGCACCACCGCATCCTAAAATGCCCATACTATTAAAGAGGACCTTTCACCGCTCCTGACATGCCTGTTTTAATAGCTTCATGCATTCCCCATGTAATAACAATTCTGGATTATCTATTCTTATGTCTGTATGTTGTGCCGTTCCTTTATTATTTCTACTAGAAGTTAGAAATGCAAATGAGCTCTTAACAAGCTTTGCCTCTAATGCCACCAGATGTAAGGCAACTATCCTATAAGTCAATATTCAGCTCTTAAAATAAGCCTTGAGACATGACTTGGATATTAAATAAGCCAGCATGTATGGCCTATAAGTCTCCTCACACTGATTAAGGTGTTCTCTCCCTAAGGAGAGCTAGTTCCCCCCCTTACTAGAAGTTATGAATGAATTGCTAGCAGTCTGCAGTAAGGGTACCAGTTCGAGGTGTGCCCCTGCACAGTCTGAAAATAGCAGCACTGATTGGATAGCAGCACCCAACTTGTTACCACCCCTCTGTACCCTTACTGCAGACTGCTAGAAATTCTTTCATAACTTTTAGTAAAAATAATAAAGGAATGGCACAACATAGAGCCATAAGAATAGATGTTTCAAAATTGATATAACAGTGGGAATGCATGTTAAAACAGGCATGGTGAAAGGCTCTCTCTAAAATATATTTATCCCACACGGTGAACGGCATAATGGGAAAAAAATGAAATGGACATTTTTCACTGCTTCACCTCCTCCAACAATTTGAATATAAAAAAAAGTCATAAACACTGCAAAATGGTATTGATAAAACTACAGATTGCACTGCAAAACAAAGCCCTGACAAGGCTCCATAGACATAACTATAAAAAAGTTATTGGGGTCAAAATATGGAGATGCAAAGAAAGAATTATATAAATTAGGTATCACTGCAATTGTACTCCGGAGAATGAAGTTATCAGTTTTACTTCATAGGGAATAATGTAAAAACAAAACCCATAAAACTGTCACAGAATTGCATATTTTTTCGAATTCCACCCCATTTAAAAAAAAATTTCCAGCTTCCCACTATATTATATGCAATATTAAATGGTGCTATTAGAAAGTACAACTTGTCCCTCAAAAACATGCCCTCATACAGCTATGTGAATAGGAAAATATAAACGTTATGCCTCCTAGAAGGCAGGGAGTAAAAAACGTAAAACGCAAAAAATAGAAAATTGCCTGGTTGAGAAGGGGATATAGGGGTTGTCTGAGTTAACTACAAACTTGGGGAGTTCCTGAACATGTGCTAAAATAACAGAAGAAACGATACTACCACTATCATCACTTTGCTCTGGTCCTCCTCGTTATTTTGCTGGCTGTAGCAGTATCGTTTTCGCGCATGCAGATCACCTTGCAGCCAATCACTGGCCTCAGAAAAACTGAGGCCACTGATTGGCTGCCACAGAGATGTAGTGAGCATGAAACATCACCAATGCAGTTAGGAAAATTAACAGTATTGAGTTGGACCAGAGAGTAATTCGGAAAGTGGCAGGGGAGAAAAGGTGTAATTATCACTTATTTCGTTATTTTAGGACATGTACATGGGTTACCGAGTTTTTATTTAACTTGAACAACCCCTTTAACAGTTTCTTTCTTTTTTTTTTTTTTTTGCTACTTATTATTGAACACAATGCAAAGTTGGGATCACTGCTTTAATCTGAACACATAAAACATGTCAGTTACTAATTTTTAAAGTTTTTTTTATTTATCAGATTCTAGTTGTAGGCTGCAAAACTGGGCGCATAATGTTTTCTGGATTCTATATTGCATCAGGTGCATAACATCGGATCTTTTCTTATCACAATGTTAGGAAAAGGGGTAAATACAAACGCCAGTATGGACCGAGCTTAAGTACAGCACAAAAGATACAAAACCACCCTGAGGCAAAGAAGTTCACAGCGAGCCTTCTTCACTGGGAGGCTACTGAAGCAGAACAAACGCTTTGCAAAGGAAGCCTGGCATCTAGTGGACAATTAGCTCATGTCATCTTCATACTTTCTGCATGTTATAGACCAAAGATTTAGTAACTTCAGGTTATTTTTCTGCACTTTTCACTAATATAGTTAATGGGTAGGGTGGCACTTATACCAAGGGGGAAATTTATGAAATCTGACATGCCAATATTTTGGCGTCAAAATATTGCATGTGATGTTACACGTCACATATTACGTAAAATTTTGTGACATTTTGACCTCTTCACCGTGTGGTGGCACTTTCAGATTTGGAGTACAAAAGTGGACATGGTTTCAGTGTTGATCACTTTTAAGCATTATTTATTATCTGTGACATTTCAAAAAGTCGCAAAAAAGTCTCAAATCCAAGCCACACAATCCAAAGGCATACTGGAAGGAAATAGGCACAACTATATTGCAACACACTGTAGGTCAACTTCTTGCACCAAATGTATTATTCCTGTTCAACGTTTTCATAAATTTGGAGCAACAAACCATACGATCTAAAAAGTATACTTACAATGGTAAATGTCCCCAGATACATTCGTTACGATAAAGCTCTTTAAATAGTTTCTCCACTAAATAAAGTCTTGCAATATCACTACAATATGTCATAGCTTGCTAATCTATGGTGTTGGGATCCCAATCAATTAGAATGACCCGCCTGAGCAAGTGATTGCCTGAGTAGGTTGTTCCAGGTGTTATAAGTAACCCCCACACAGTATAAGGCCTCCATAAGTGCCCCAACACAGTGTAACACCCCATAAGCCCCCCCCCACACACACAGTATGAGGCTCCCATAAGTCGCTCCCACACAGTATGAGGCCCCCATAAGTGTTCCCCACACATAGTATAAGGCTCTCATAAGTGCCCCCTCATACAGTATAAAGCCTCATAAGTGCCCGCCGCACGGTATGAGGCCCGCATGACTGTCCCCATAGACAGTGATGCACCCTTAGTTTGAATGCTCACCTATCTCATGTTCCTACAATGAATGGTACAGAACAGGACTGCTTTGGTTTCCATTCTGTGGCTCGGCGTAGCAGATGCAATGATGTCACTGTATCATGTATGGTGGCTACCTGCGCCAAATCAACAGCAGCAGTGGAATAGTGGAGCAGGGACCTGACAGCTCAATGCTTCATTACTGTGTCCTGAGAACACACATACAGTTGAAGTCCTGACATGTGGCAGCTGTGCCAGGACCACAGGACTGAGGCTGAAATTCGGGACTGGATGGTTGGAAGGCATTTAAATTGTAGATCCAATACAAACGGAAGTTGTGCAATCTTCAATATGTAACTTTCCAAGCAAAGTTGCCAAGAAAAAACTCTCCTCAATGGTTAGTTATCATGGAATAAAAAAGGATTTGAGATTTCAAATAAGAAGATGAAGGTACATAGGCATGTAAAGCACTTAAAAGATGATATCGCCCTTGTAAAGAAAACTCACTTAGGGAAAGAGGATTTTTTTAGATTGCAAAAACTGTGGGTAGGGACAGCAAATGGCTCCCCAATGGTAAAAAAAAAAGCTAAGGCATTGATCATGGTTGAGAGGGCCCTCCCGCAACTGACTCTAAAGGGAGATTTATTCACTTATGTTTGCAATGTCCAACAGAAGATCTTAATATTTATAATGTGTATGCTCCTAATACTGAACTAAGACCTTTCTTTCAGTCTCTGGAATCACGGAGGCTTCTTGAACCCTTAGCTAAGATTATATGAGGAGATTTTAACACACTGGTGTCTGAACAGGAAGGTAGGAGGTAATGTAAGGCACAATCTACAAATAGGGTATCCTTGATTGACTGGTGGATGGCTGGAGATTTAGCAATCCGTTTGGTAGGGAGTATATACTTTTTACTCCAGAGCACATTATTTGTGGTCTAGAATCAATTACATTCTTATTAGACATACATTGTTGCCCAGTGTATGTGATACTCGAGTCAAGGGCATGGTCATTCAGATCATTCCCCAATGTCATTAGATCTTATATGGCAATTCCCGCTTTTTAGCAAATGATGAGACTTTCTCTGATATACTTTTGGGGTGGTGTCAAGAGTATGTGACTGATAACTCTCCTCATCTGCAGGATCATCTGCTATTTTGGGAGATGGCAAAAGTAGTACTCAGGGCATGTATAATGACTCATGGTAATGCTTTAAAAAAGTTGACAAGGGTACAGTATGCAAAGACAAGTAGTGCATTCCCGTAGGGCATACACTGCTTTACTCTCCACCCTAGACTTTCAATGTTAGGACCTTTGGGTACTGGCAAAGAAAGAGTTTGATTTATACCAACTCCTGAAAATATCCTCTGTTATCCTCTAATAACTACCTGGACATGCTAGGAGCTGTAGCCCTCTCTTATACCCACTCCCGGAAAAATACTCTGACATCTCAGAGTAACAGCCTGGACATGCTGGGAGTTGACCTCAGGGGCAGATTGGCCATAGATCTTACAGGGAAATTTCCCAGTGGGCTGATGCCCCAGGTGGCCACCCAAGTCCTCCTCTCTGCTGTTGACCGGGTACACAATGAGCTCTTAGGAGTAATTAACACTGTGAGAATCAGATAATGATGTACCCAGCCAGAGACCACACATTCCCTCCTGAATTCAACTGCTGCAGCCCGCATCTCATCTCCTAAACCGTTGCTCCATATTTTAATCAAAGACAACTGCAGGAAGAGGACAGAAAATGGCATCTATTGATGGCCACAACAGAGGACCAGATTTTGGGGCAGTATATTGTGCTACACTACTTGTGTTTCTCGACTTTCTGTTAATTTGGACCTGCCTACAAAATGGGGCAACTTTTAGTTTTTTTTTCCAGGGCCACTTTAAGTTCCCAGTCTGCCCCTGGTTGTAGTCCTGTACTATTATACCTCCTCCCTGAAATGTCATCTGATGATGGTATATAGATTATGGTTTTCATTCTGTGTGTTGTATCATCAACCACTGTTATATCGATCACCCACGGTTATGAAAGTGGTCACCCTACACAGGGCTCAACTGGCACCAGCGTCAGTCCCTCACAGTACTCTGAACCCTCTTCACCTCACATTAGCTGGTGTACGAGCATTTCTATTGCCTGAGGTGAAAATTGAAACTTCACACCCCACCTCATGCCAAATTCTTAACCTAATTCTTTCCCTTTAGCCCTACTGTTAGACACACTTGAAAAACATTGCATACAGTGCCACAAAACATACATGGTAATACAGCATCACATACCTCTTACATCCAGTGACGTCTGCTCTTATGTAGATGTTCTCTTTCCTCATCTTCTCCATTAAGACCAGCCCTCCATGATGATTTCTTTCAGCCATCTCTTGTCTCTGCAGATTTTGACAGGCATTTTAGTTTCCTACTGTCCCATCATCCTCCCACCTTCTGAACACCCCAATATTATGCCCACTGCTCTCCCCAATACTATATTGCAGAAACAGACACCCTGAAAATACTAGTACCACACAGATAGCAACCCTTCAATAATTATTGTTACACAGTGCCCCAAAAAGTAACTGCACCCAGAAAATAGCATCACTTATAGTTTCATAAACATAATTTACCTCAGAAATAACTGTGCTAAGCTGATACTCTGCCCGGGTGCCTCCCACAGTAATAGTAGTAATAATTCTGTGCTAGAGTGCATTTAGTGTTAACGGTGTCCACAATAGTGAAAATGCCCCCATTGTGTTCATACTAGTAATCATGTTCCCCATAGTGCCCCAGTAGTAAAAAAAAAAAAAAGCTCACCATAGTAGTAATAATTTTACTTATAATATGTGCCACTAGAAAAATGCACCCTAATGTGTGCCAGTACAAAAACACCCCTTGTAACTTGTGGCAGTACAAAAATACCCTTATAATGTGCGCCAGTAAAAAAAAAACAACATTATAATGTGTGACAGTACAAAATTACTCCTTATAATGTGCTCTAGCACAAAAAAATACTCCCTATAATATGCTCTAGTACAAAAAATACCCCCTTCTAATGTACCCCAGTGCAAAAAATTCCCCCTTAGGCCCCTTGCAGACGAACGTGTCCGGATTAGGTCCGGATGCGTTGCGGATGTGTTCAGTGAAAACTGCGTGATTTCGCAAACAAGTCCAATCAGTTTTGTTTGTGATTGCGTTCAGCTGTTCAGTTTTTATTGTGTAGGTGCAATGCGCTTTGCACGCGCGTGATAAAAAACTGAATGTATACAAACAACATCTCTTAGCAACCATCTGTGAAAAACGCACTGCATCCGCACTTGATTTTCACACAGTTCCATTCACTTGGCGCCAGTGTTGCGTGAAAATCGCAGAATATAGAACATGCTGCGATTTTCATGCAACGCACAAGTGATGTGTGAAAACCATCCTGGGGGATGATTCTCTTGTCCGGGCTGCACGGCTCAACTTCCTCCTCCACCCTCCCGCACTTTCTTCCCTTCTGCTTCCTCCTCCCTCTGGGGCTGCTCTGGTTAAACTTCACTCCTTGAGCGCAGCACTGCCGGGTAAATTCCCGCCTGCAGCCCGCGCATCCTGGAGCGCGCTTCCAGGCGGGGGATGATTTGAATCTCCCACCTGTGAAGCGCCCACATACCTCTGGCGCTGTAATTACAGCGCTGGAGGTATGTGACACACAGGGGCAGAGGAACTCTTTGTTCCCCGGTCCCTGTTATGTAAAGCATATTCGCCGGAGATGCTATCAAAGGGCAAAGGATCTCTATTGATCCCCTGTCCTTTGAAGTGACCCGAAACTGGACATGATTGTCCAGTCACCTAGGTGTCATTTCCCTCCTGCAGACGCACTGGAATGCACCTGCAGGAGGTTTAGGATGGGGGGGGCACCCGTGATAGGGGTTGATTTCTGGCCACATTTAGGTCTATATAAGTATATATACACATATAGATAATTGGGGCATATCTATATATACACTCACCTAAAGAATTATTAGGAACACCTGTTCTATTTCTCATTAATGCAATTATCTAGTCAACCAATCACATGGCAGTTGCTTCAATGCATTTAGGGGGGTGGTCCTGGTCAAGACAATCTCCTGAACTCCAAACTGAATGTCAGAATGAGAAAGAAAGATGATTTAAGCAATTTTGAGCGTGGCATGGTTGTTGGTGCCAGACAGGCCGGTCTGAGTATTTCACAATCTGCTCAGTTACTGGGATTTTCACGCACAACCATTTCTAGGGTTTACAAAGAATGGTGTGAAAAGGGAAAAACATCCAGTATGCGGCAGTCCTGTGAGCAAAAATGCCTTGTGGATGCTAGAGGTCAGAGGAGAATGGGCCGACTGATTCAAGCTGATAGAAGAGCAACGTTGACTGAAATAATCACTCGTTACCACCGAGGTATGCAGAAAAGCATTTATGAAGCCACAACACGCACAACCTTGAGGCGGATGGGCTACAACAGCAGAAGACCCCACCGGGTACCACTCATCTCCACTACAAATAGGAAAAACAAGCTACAATTTACACGAGCTCACCAAAATTGGACTGTTGAAGACTGGAAAAATGTTGCCTGGTCTGATGAGTCTCGATTTCTGTTGAGACATTCAAATGGTAGAGTCCGAATTTGGCGTAAACAGAATGAGAACATGTATCCATCATGCCTTGTTATCACTGTGCAGGCTGGTGGTGGTGGTGTAATGGTGTGGGGGATGTTTTCTGGGCACACTTTAGGCCCCTTAGTGCCAATTGGGCATCGTTTAAATGCCACGGGCTACCTAAGCATTGTTTCTGACCATGTCCATCCCTTCATGACCACCATGTACCCATCCTCTGATGGCTACTTCCAGCAGGATAATGCACCATGTCACAAAGCTCGAATCATTTCAAATTGGTTTCTTGAACATGACAATGAGTTCACTGTACTAAAATGGCCCCCACAGTCACCAGATCTCAACCCAATAGAGCATCTTTGGGATGTGGTGGAACGGGAGCTTCGTGCCCTGGATGTGCATCCCTCAAATCTCCATCAATTGCAAGATGCTATCCTATCAATATGGGCCAACATTTCTAAAGAATGCTATCAGCATCTTGTGGAATCAATGCCACGTAAAATTAAGGCAGTTCTGAAGCCAAAAGAGGGTCCAACACCGTATTAGTATGGTGTTCCTAATAATTCTTTAGGCGAGTGTATATATGTATATATATATATATATATATATATATATATATACACAGTACAGACCAAAAGTTTGGACACACCTTCTCATTCAAAGAGTTTTCTTTATTTTCATGACTATGGAAATTGTAGATTCACACTGAAGGCATCAAAACTATGAATTAACACATGTGAAATTATATACATAACAAACAAGTGTGAAACAACTGAAAATATGTCATATTCTAGGTTCTTCAAAGTAGCCACCTTTTGCTTTGATTACTGCTTTGCACACTCTTGGCATTCTCTTGATGAGCTTCAAGAGGTAGTCCCCTGGTTTTCACTTCACAGGTGTGCCCTGTCAGGTTTAATAAGTGGGATTTCTTGCCTTATAAATGGGGTTGGGACCATCAGTTGCGTTGAGGAGAAGTCAGGTGGATACACAGCTGATAGTCCTACTGAATAGACTGTTAGAATTTGTATTATGGCAAGAAAAAAGCAGCTAAGTAAAGAAAAACGAGTGGCCATCATTACTTTAAGAAATGAAGGTCAGTCAGTCAGCCGAAAAATTGGGAAAACTTTGAAAGTAAGGGCTATTTGACCATGAAGGAGAGTGATGGGGTGCTGCGCCAGATGTCCTGGCCTCCACAGTCACCGGACCTGTACCCAATCGAGATGGTTTGGGGTGAGCTGGACCGCAGAGTGAAGGCAAAAGGGCCAACAAGTGCTAAGCATCTCTGGGAACTCCTTCAAGACTGTTGGAAGACCATTTCAGGGGACTACCTCTTGAAGCCCATCAAGAGAATGCCAAGAGTGTGCAAAGCAGTAATCAAAGCAAAAGGTGGCTACTTTGAAGAACCTAGAATATGACATATTTTCAGTTGTTTCACACTTGTTTGTTATGTATATAATTCCACATGTGTTAATTCATAGTTTTGATGCCTTCATAGTCATGAAAATAAAGAAAACTCTTTGAATGAGAAGGTGTGTCCAAACTTTTGGTCTGTACTGTATATATATATATATATATATATATAAAAAATACATCTGTATAGATAATATACAACCTGGGGGAGCATTAATATAAGTATATACAGACATGTGTGTAAATTGAGGGGCATACACACATATCTATATACTGTATAACATATACATGGCAATACAGGGAATATATATCCCTATTGGCCATATAAGGGGTCAATATATATATATATATATATATATATACATATATATATCAATGAAGGGGCATATACATATATATATCTATATATACGCCTACCTGACACTTCCCTCTACACCAATGCACATGTACAGTCGTGGCCAAAAGTTTTGAGAATTAGATAAATATTGGAAATTGGAAAATTTGCTGCTTAAGTTTTTATAATAGCAATTTGCATATACTCCAGAATGTTATGAAGAGTGATCAGATGAATTGCATAGTCCTTCTTTGCCATGAAAATTAACTTAATCCCCAAAAAACTTTCCACTGCATTTCATTTATGTCATTAAAGGACCTGCTGAGATCATTTCAGTAATCGTCTTTGTAACGGACCGTTTCAACAGACAAGGGGTTAAAATCCGTTTAGGCGATAAGCCCCTTTCTGAGAGACAGGCACAGCTACTTGCAGAACACCAACCTCCCGAACTGGATACAAAGTAGCACTCCAAACTGGAACCTCACGAATAGCTGCTAGCAGACGAACAGGAATCAGCTTACACCTCTGGCAATCGATCCTCTAACAGCATACAGTGAATCCCCCCAATAACGAGACAAGGCTCCGTTTTGAGGGTCAAGCAGTGGTCTGACTGTACTTGAAGTACAGCCTCTTTTATTCACAAAAAACAAACATAGTACTGCCCACAGGGGTTTGAAATACAACCAATCAGTATATTACAAGACATACAATGTAACTACAGCAACCAATCGTTCACGCCCCCAGAGGACCAGAATGAAGACTGTAACATAGGACAACATATCCCCACAATGCATCATGGTTTCCTCCTCTCTGTCCAGACAACCTGAAGAGCAATCCAATTATCTCTGAGGACAAAAGGAGATCGCCAATACACATGTGAGGACAACAGAACAGACATCACCATTTTAAACACACAATGGGACAATAGAAACACACCCAGCATATTCCCTCCCCTTATCCTGAGAGGAGACTCAATTATACATACAGTTAAACATACTTTCTACCCAACTTTCATAACTCTAAAACCATACATCACATTCACATAAAAATTACATATTCACAATCAATCCATTCAGGGGAACAACATATTAAAAAATGGCATGAATCAGACCAGGGGTTCAAAAGTTAGTATAATATCTTTTGGGCCCTGGCTGGCACATGGCTATCTGGCTCAAACCAGTTTTACAGAGCCCTCTTTCCTGGAGACAATGGGAAATAATCAAATTATATCCAGGGATAGAGGCAGACTCCATTGAGCACATGGTTGCAAAAAGACATAAAATAAAGACATGCGACATATCCCCAGATAGCTTAGGTCTGAGCGCATATTATTGAATGGCGCTCAGACCACACACATACAGTTCAATTGCCATGGAGCTTAAGTTTTGCATGGGCTGATGATAGGGCCCATAATCCTGGGGCAAGAGGCCAGCAGCCAGTCCTCTCCAAAGCCCAGTGGCGAGGTTGGTTTCGCCACACATCTCCCCCCCCAGGGAAGACTAACCAGGTACCTGACCTCACGCCGGTCGGTACCTGAGTTAGTCTGGCAGCCCACCCTCAACCCAATACTGGACCTGTTGCATTTGGTAGCCTGTCTCTGTCCAGTGAGTCCACCAAGCTTATGTTGGAAACTGGTACTCCTGGTCTCTGTGTTGCTCCCTGGCTTAGAGTGGAGGTTGCTTTGTGGGCAGGTATCAGCGGTACTCTGCCCTGGTGCCAGCGCTACCACGGAAGAAGCCTGGTTGGAGCCTTGTTTTCGGAGGGGGAGACCGACTGTCTCTACCCCCTGTGCTGTAAGTGCAGAGACCACGGTCCCATCTGCACTGTTGTGGGGCTTACTGTCTCCCCCTGGTGCGTTAAGCTGCCGCTGGGGAGAGGGGGTAACGAGCTTCTCTCCCATACATACTTCCAGCCGCTGGGGAGGGCGACCGACCGTCTCCGCTCCCAATACAGTGTCCTGCTGCTGGGGAAAGGAGACTGGGCTCTCTATTCCCTGCTGGACACTCTGCCGCTGGGGGACAGGACCGACTGTCTCTGCCCCCTGTAACTCCGCCTGCTGCTGGGGAAAGGAGACTGGGCTCCCAATTCCCCAAAAATCATGCTGCTGCTGGGGGGCAGGAACAACTACCTCTGCCCCCTGTAACTCCGCCTGCCGCTGGGGAGGGAGGACGCTGCTCTCCTCTCCCTGCACTTCACACTGCCGCTGGGGAATGGAGACTGGGCTCCCAATTCCCTGCAGGACCGGCGGAGAGACCTCGGTCCCATCTCTACCGGCCACCTGGGGTCCTTCCCAGTAACATTCTACAATATCTGCCCAGCTGAATGGGTCTGGATCTGGGTCTGTCACCTTACCGTCCTGCTGAGCCTTCTCAATGGAGTGGAAGAGATCTCGGTAGTCCTGCTCCAGTTCCCACTCCAGGGTTGCTAGGTGAGCCAGGTCTTGCTCTACCTCATGGGGGTCATCCCACTCATGCCTAGCCTCCCTCTCATAGAAAATGTCCTGAAGTCTGGACTGTGCAGGGCTCCCGAAGTCAGGCTCTGCAAAGGACTCCCATAACAAGCCAGGACCATAAAACTCCTCTCCCTCTGCCTTGTCATGTTCGGCTGTCCAGGGTATATACTGTGCCATATACCACCAAAGCGCCTGGTAGGCATCCTCCAGCCATAGCTCCTGCCATACCCGGTGCTCTAGTTCCTTCACCCATTCCTCCAGGGGCTGCTCTCCCAGGAAGGGCATCCGCAGGGCCACTTGCTTCTGCAACCGCTGCTCTTCACTGGGGAGACTCTCACCCCGCTGGTATTGTAGATTATCCAGGGCCTGGTACCAGATGCCTTTCCTTAATGCATCCCGGCCATCCAGGTCCTCCTCCTCGTATAACACTGCTGGTTCCATCCTGGTGCTTTTAGGGTAGCTGTACTGAGACATGCGTTGTCCTTAAATTGTAGAATCCACAGAAATGGTGTCTCCTGTAGCTGTCCTTCTGGATGTAGGAACGATCCCGCTGCTTGCCACCAATGTAACGGCCCGTTTCCGCAGACAAGGGGTTAAAATCCGTTTAGGCGAAAAGCCCCTTTCTGAGAGACAGGCACAGCTACTGCAGAACACCAACTCCCGAACTGGATACAAAGTAGCACTCCAAACTGGAACCTCACGAATAGCTGCTAGGAGACGAACAGGAAAAGCATACAATCCTGGCAATCGGTCTTCTAACAGCATACAGTGAATCCCCCCAATAACGAGACAAGGCTCCGTTTTGAGGGTCAAGCAGTGGTCTGACTGTACTTGAAGTACAGCCTCTTTTATTCACAAAAAACAAACATAGTACTGCCCACAGGGGTTTGAAATACAACCAATCAGTATATTACAAGACATACAATGTAACTACAGCAACCAATCGTTCACGCCCCCAGAGGACCAGAATGAAGACTGTAACATAGGACAACATATCCCCACAATGCATCATGGTTTCCTCCTCTCTGTCCAGACAACCTGAAGAGCAATCCAATTATCTCTGAGGACAAAAGGAGATCGCCAATACACATGTGAGGACAACAGAACAGACATCACCATTTTAAACACACAATGGGACAATAGAAACACACCCAGCATATTCCCTCCCCTTATCCTGAGAGGAGACTCAATTATACATACAGTTAAACATACTTTCTACCCAACTTTCATAACTCTAAAACCATACATCACATTCACATAAAAATTACATATTCACAATCAATCCATTCAGGGGAACAACATATTAAAAAATGGCATGAATCAGACCAGGGGTTCAAAAGTTAGTATAATATCTTTTGGGCCCTGGCTGGCACATGGCTATCTGGCTCAAACCAGTTTTACAGAGCCCTCTTTCCTGGAGACAATGGGAAATAATCAAATTATATCCAGGGATAGAGGCAGACTCCATTGAGCACATGGTTGCAAAAAGACATAAAATACAATAAAATACACAAGGTTACATTTACTACATAAAATAAAGACATGCGACATATCCCCAGATAGCTTAGGTCTGAGCGCATATTATTGAATGGCGCTCAGACCACACACATACAGTTCAATTGCCATGGAGCTTAAGTTTTGCATGGGCTGATGATAGGGCCCATAATCCTGGGGCAAGAGGCCAGCAGCCAGTCCTCTCCAAAGCCCAGTGGCGAGGTTGGTTTCGCCACAGTCTTGTTAACTCAGGTGAGAATGTTGACGAGCACAAGGCTGGAGATCATTATGTCAGGCTGATTGGGTTAAAATGGCAGACTTGACATGTTAAAAGGAGGGTGATGCTTGAAATCATTGTTCTTCCATTGTTAACCATGGTGACCTGCAAAGAAACGCGTGAAGCCATCATTGCGTTGCATAAAAATGGCTTCACAGGCAAGGATATTGTGTCTACTAAGATTGTACCTCAATCAACAATTTATAGGATCATCAAGAACTTCAAGGAAAGAGGTTCAATTCTTGTTAAGAAGGCTTCAGGGCGTCCAAGAAAGTCCAGCAAGCGCCAGGATCGTCTCCTAAAGAGGATTCAGCTGCGGGATCGGAGTGCCACCAGTGCAGAGCTTGCTCAGGAATGGCAGCAGGCAGGTGTGAGCGCATCTGCACGCACAGTGAGGCGAAGACTTTTGGAAGATGGCCTGGTGTCAAGAAGGCCAGCAAAGAAGCCACTTCTCTCCAAAAAAACCATCAGGGACAGATTGATCTTCTACAGAAAGTATGGTGAATGGACTGCTGAGGACTGGGGCAAAGTCATATTCTCAGATGAAGCCTCTTTCCGATTGTTTGGGGCATCTGGAAAAAGGCTTGTCCGGAGAAGAAAAGGTGAGCGCTACCATCAGTCCTGTGTCATGCCAACAGTAAAGCATCCTGAGACCATTCATGTGTGGGGTTGCTTCTCATCCAAGGGAGTGGGCTCACTCACAATTTTGCCCAAAAACACAGCCATGAATAAAGAATGGTACCAAAACACCGTCCAACAACAACTTCTTCCAACAATCCAACAACAGTTTGGTGAAGAACAATGCATTTTCCAGCACGATGGAGCACCGTGCCATAAGGCAAAAGTGATAACTAAGTGGCTCGGGGACCAAAACGTTGACATTTTGGGTCCATGGCCTGGAAACTCCCCAGATCTTAATCCCATTGAGAACTTGTGGTCAATCCTCAAGAGGCGGGTGGACAAACAAAAACCCACTAATTCTGACAAACTCCAAGAAGTGATTATGAAAGAATGGGTTGCTATCAGTCAGGAATTGGCCCAGAAGTTGATTGAGAGCATGCCCAGTCGAATTGCAGAGGTCCTGAAAAAGAAGGGCCAACACTGCAAATACTGACTCTTTGCATAAATGTCATGTAATTGCCGATAAAAGCCTTTGAAACGTATGAAGTGCGTGTAATTATATTTCACTATATCACAGAAACAACTGAAACAAAGATCTAAAAGCAGTTTAGCAGCAAACTTTGTGAAAACTAATATTTGTGTCATTCTCAAAACTTTTGGCCACGACTGTACACAGCCCCATTGAAATGAATGGGTCTGGATTCCGTGTTGGCGCAATGCGTTCGCATCACGCATTGCACCCACGTGGAATACTGGCTTGTGTGAAAGGGGCCTTATATTCTGTGCCAGTGCAAAAAATGCCCCCTTATAATGTGCACCAGTAAAAAAAATGCGCCCATATAATGTGCACCAATACAAAAATTGTCCTCTTATATTGTACGCCAGTGAAAAAAATGTCCCCTTATAGTGTACATCATTGCAAAAATACCTTCTTATAATGCGTGCAAGTGCAAAAAATATCCACTTATAATGTATGTAAAAATGCCCACTTAAAATGTGTGCTTGTAAAAAAAGACCCCTTATAGTGTGCTAGTACAAAATGCCCGTTTAGTGCCATCAGTAGAAACAATGCCACCATAATGCTTACCTCCGCATCCCTCCCCCCGAATAGTAGCCAAACAGCCTAATGCCAATGCCTCACCTCACCTAATTGGCAGAGCCTCTGCACACCTCATACACCTAACATTAGTTGACATACAGCAAAACATCCGAGGTGAAAACTCTTTAGGCCTCTTTCACATGGGTGTCATGGATTTGGGCCAGATAAGATGCGGGTGCGTCGCGGGAAAATGCGCGATTTTTCCGCGCGAGTGCAAAACATTTTAATGCGTTTTGCACGCGCATGAGAAAGATCGGCATGTTTGGTACCCAAACCCGAACTCCTTCACAGAAGTTCGGGTTTGGGTTAGGTGTTTTGTAGATTTTATTATTTTCTCTTATAACATGGTTATAAGGGAAAATAATAGCATTCTTAATACAGAATGCTTAGTAAAATAGGGCTGGAGGGGTTAAAAAAATAAATAAATAATAATTTAACTCACCTTAATCCACTTGTTCGCGCAGCCCGGCTTCTCTTCTTTCTTCTTCTTTGCTGTGCAGGAGGAAAAGGATCTGTGGTGACATCACTGCGCTCATCACATGGTCCGTCACATGATCCATTTTTTGATGGTGCGGAAGGATCCCGGAGCCATTCAAGGTAAATGGGTCTCGATCTGTCCCGGCTGCTGCACGGATGATGCCTGTGCATTGGTGACCGCAGATTTTGGTCCCCAAAGCACGGAACGACCACACAACAGCTGTTTGCATGAGGCCTTTTCGTGTTTTCGCTATTCATTCCCCGCCTATTATGATTTTTTTTTTTTTACGGCGTTCACTAAGCGGTAAAATTTACCTGTTACCTTCATTTTCCAGGTCAACCATACCACACTAGTATAGGTTTTTCTTGCATTTAATACCACCATATTCTAACCCCTATAACTTTTTTGTAGTTATGTGTTCGGAGCTATGTGTGGGCTCATCTTTTGCGGGTGCATGACTTTTGATTACTGTTTATAATTTTTTGGGGGAGAGTTGATGTGACAAAAAATGGCACATTTTTTTGTTTTTATTTTTTTCCGTTACACCATTCGCTGTTTGGGATTAATATTGCTATATTTTTATAGTACAGGTGTTCTTTACTTTTTTAAGTCACCCTGATTGACTGACTAACTGGCCATCATCAGATTGCCCATTGTGTTCAGTGATGGCTATATAGCCAATATTGAACACTTAATTTACGATATACCGATACAGTGCTGCCACATGGTGGCCTGTATTGGTATATTATAGCAATAGCTGATTGAGCTTGCTTGAGGCTTCTGGCTATTACTATAATGTAACAGGTTCTCCAATTTCTGCCTGGGAACAAGCTCCCACTTCCAGACTGCTCAGATAGCGTGGTCACATTTGACCACAGCATATGAGGGGTTAAATGTATGCGATCGCCTTATGGCTGATCTCATACATCCACCGCGTGGGTACTGCAAAGTTGTCGTGTTATGCTTTGTATGCTGTATATACATGGGCGTAGCTATAGGGGATGCAGAGGTAGCAGTCACTACTGGGCCCAGGAGCATGAGGGGGCCCAATGACCCTTGTGGTGCATACAAAGAAACTTGTATTATAAAAAGTATATGCTGGTCAAGTTACACCTCTGGCTGGAGGGAAGGGGTTAGGTCAAGAATTTGGCATGGGGATGGGGGGAGGAGGTGCTGTTTTAATTTTTGCCAGAGGCAGCATGAAGGATATGTGCTTCCCTGTCCCTGACCACTAAGCACTGAGGGAAGGGGGCCCAAGCTTAACTCTTGCACCAGGGGTCATGAACCTTTAGCTACGCCCCTGTGTATATAACTTGTTTTATGCTGCAATGCATCTTTATACACAATCCCTGCCTACAGGTGTGTCAGATTGCATTACACTGAGCCTACCACTAGGGGGAGATAACACATCCTATATATATATAGCCCAGCTCAGGCCTAGCCAATTGAGTCCAGTTCAGTCTGAGTCTGCAGTCTTAGTCTTCAGCCCAGAGCTGAAGTAGGTCACATACTCAGCAGTATATTAATTCAGAAAGCACTAAATAAGCAGACCCCCAAAGGGTTACGGCCAATCGCTATGTGCCTTAGGACCTTTGGAGCTAAAAGTGAAGGATTTACCAGCTTCCGGCGGCCTCACTAACCTGCACTGGGATACTTGGATGTTACCGTTACCAGGAGCAACGTTTAGTAAAAGTAAATAAGTTGGATTGCACCATCCTTGTCTCAGTCTCCTTTTCCTCAGTTAACACTACAGTAAATGGTTGTACCCAGGGCCGGTGCAAGGATTTTTGCCGCCCTAGGCAAGATAAAAATTGCCGCCCCCCCCCCCCCCCTTATCAGATGATCTGCCCATATCATGACATCACATATGTTCCACCCCTTTCTCAGCTTTTAAATTAAAAGAACTGCTATGTTTCCCTTACGGTTAATCTAGCTTCTTGTCGCTGTCCCTTTTTGCGGAACGGAATTGCGGACCCGGATCCGCAATTCCGATCCTGAAAAAAATAGAACATGTCCTATTCTTGTCCGCAATAGCGGACAAGAACAGGCATATTCTCTTAGTGCCGGCAATGTGCGGTCCGCAAAATGTGGAACGCACATTGCCGCTGTCCGTGTTTTGTGGATCCGCAAAACACACACGGATGTGTGAATGGACCCTAAATGTGAGGTAAATTAGTTTCCAATGTAGTATTAATAACTAAACAATTACATAATAAACATATTGCATTGTCTACTTACCACCAGGACAATAAGATGATCTGGTCTCTGGCTTCAGTCTGGCTCTGGGGACTCCCTTGTCACTCTCTTCTCCCCCCCCTCCCTCCCTCCCTCCCTCGCTCGTCACTCTCTTCTCCCCCCTCCTCCCTTGTCACTCTGCCCCCCCTCCCTTGTCACTCTCCCCCCCCCCTCCCTTGTCACTCTCCCCCCCCTCCCTCCCTTGTCACTCTCTTCTCCCCCCCTCCCTCCCTTGTCACTCTCTTCTCCCCCCCTCCCTCCCTTGTCACTCTCTTCTCCCCCCCTCCCTCCCTTGTCACTCTCTTCTCCCCCCCTTGTCACTCTCTTCTCCCCCGCTCCCTCCCTTGTCACTCTCTTCTCCCCCCTCCCTCCCTTGTCACTCTCTTCTCCCCCCTCCCTCCCTTGTCACTCTCTTCCCCCCCCTCCCTCCCTTGTCACTCCCCCCCTATTTGTCACTCCCCCCCCTCCTTGTCACTCTCATTCTACCCCCCCTGTCACTCTCATTCTACCCCCCCTGTCACTCTCATTCTACCCCCCTCCCTTGTCACTCTCATTCTAACCCCCCTCCCTTGTCACTCTCATTCTACCCCCTCCCTTGTCACTCTCATTCTACCCCCCCTTGTCACTCTCATTTTACACCCCCCCTCCTCCCTTGTCATTCTCATTTTACCCCCCCCTTGTCACTCTCATTTTGCACCCCCCCTTGTCACTCTCATTTTGCACCCCCCCCTTGTCACTATCATTTTGCACCCCCCCTTGTCACTCTCATTTTACACTCCCCCCCCTTGTCACTCTCATTTTGCACCCCCCCTTGTCACTGTCATTTTACACCCCCCCCTTGTTACTGTCATTTTACACCCCCCCCCCTTGTCACTCTCATTTTACACCCCCCCTTGTCACTGTCATTTTACACCCCCCCCTTGTTACTCTCATTTTACACCCCCCCCTTGTCACTCTCATTTTACACCCCCCCTTGTCACTATCATTTTGCACCCCCCCTTGTCACTCTCATTTTACACTCCCCCCCCCTTGTCACTCTCATTTTGCACCCCCCCTTGTCACTGTCATTTTACACCCCCCCCCTTGTTACTGTCATTTTACACCCCCCCCTTGTCACTCTCATTTTACCCCCCCCCCCTTGTCACTCTCATTTTACACCCCCCCTTGTCACTCTCATTTTACACCCCCCCTTGTCACTCATTTTGCACCCCCCCTTGTCACTCTCATTTTACACTCCCCCCTTGTCACGTCTCATTTTGCACCCCCCCCGTTCACTGTCATTTTACACCCCCCCTTGTCACTCTCATTTTACACTCCCCCACCTTGTCACTCTCATTTTACACCCCCCCTTGTCACTGTCATTTTGCACCCCCCCCTTGTCACTCTCATTTTGCACCCCCCCTTGTCACTGTCATTTTACACCCCCCCCTTGTCACTCTCATTTTACCCCCCCCCCCTCCCTTGTCACCTCTAGTGTAGCGTGGCCGAGCTCTGTCCGGTCCGCGGTACAGGAGCATTTGTTTCTTGTACCCGGCCGGACTGACAGGAAGTGCACACTTAGTGTGCACTTCCTGTCAGTCCGGCCGGGTACAGGAAACAAAAGCTCCTGTACCGCGGACCGGACAGAGCTCGGCCACGCTACATTAACAACAGCAGTAGCACAGGGCAGACACAGCAGGCTGCGCAGCACTGAGCCGGAGATTCTTTAGAGCGGCAAGCGCTCAGGAGGGGCAGCATGACGGGCGCCGCTGGCCGGCCGCCAGAACTTATATTACCAACTTTTTTTTTTTTTACACCGCAAAAGGGCGCCCCCTGC
Organism: Bufo bufo; assembly: GCF_905171765.1. Lineage (NCBI taxonomy): Eukaryota > Metazoa > Chordata > Amphibia > Anura > Bufonidae > Bufo > Bufo bufo. The sequence continues at coordinate 565,031,292 of NC_053390.1, forward strand.
TAGATGGCGCCCTAGGCGACTGCCTAAGTCGCCTTACTGGTGGCGCCGGCCCTGGTTGTACCTCCACAAAAGGTACTGGCGTCACGACTACAAGGGACCTTACCATAGGCACATTAATATAGACCATCAAGGGCACCTCAAACCACCATGTGGCCTGTGTCCCTTACACCAGAGTGTGCCCCAGAGAATTCCTGTGCCGTTCTCCTTATCACTTATGCGAGCCTGCCCAGGGACGACATAAGCGTGAGTAACCAGAACTGTATTTACCTCGGCCCACCTAATGTTCACACCGTGACCTCACATGTAATTCCCCTGTCGGTCTGGCATACCGCATAATTAATCTTGACGTCACGAACAGGATCTTATATTCCTCTGTGCCTAATTGATAACTGGATTTGTGCATCGCCACATTTGTGTGTGCCACTATAATAAATTGGCGCTGTGAACAGGACTTGCAAAATCCTGCACCATTATAGACTGCCTATTGTGAATGAGCCCCAACTGTTGGATTGCTTTTATTGGGCCAAAGAACTGTTTAGGCTGCTTAGAGACTGTCTGCACGTATTGCGCTACACTTCTACTTCAAAACCGCATCTTTAAAACGGCAAAATTGTGGATTTTTCAAAAGTCAATAGCGCTGCTTGCTTAATTTGAATGGACTGTTTTACACTTAAAATGGCCACCTGAAGTACTTGTTGTGGTTGTTTGCTACGCCATCACAGAGCAGCCTGGCGGGAAAAATTAAGTAACACCCCCTCTCAACGCAGACAAAGTTGGTGCACCACCGCATATGCAAAGAGATAAGTCAAAGTGCCGCCTACCACTCCTGTAGCGATCCAGAGAGGCCGAGCTGTATGCAAAGTGTAGCACCGCCCCTTCTGGCTGTGGATCGCGTTGAAGAGAGACGCCGCGCATGGGATTTGTGTGTGATTTACTCTCGCGGATTGCAAGATCTGGCATGCGAGCAAGAGAGAGGAGGAACCGTCGGCATTGCCAGCCAACCTCCACGGGAAAAACGCAAGTACAGGCCCTGACCTTACTCCTCAGCCTGTAAAAACCCTCCATCAGTAGCAGAGGGGAAATTTATTAAGAATCGTCTTCAATAGTACCTCTGGCCTGCACCGACGCCTTAAAGGGCCATACACCCGCAACGGTTGCCTATAGCAACCCCATTCAAAAATCGCATAAAGTCAGATTTAGTCTGCAGCATTTAAATAAACTGTCATTATCATGTCTGCTCAGGAGGAGGCCACGCAGCCCGACCTCAGCAGATCCCCTGCAGCAGCCGCAGCTGGCTCCAGTACACCACCAGCCGTTGCAGCAGCCAGCATGATGCCACTAACCATGTCCTACTACTTTGGGGCCCCTTGGTTCCCCCGATACTCTGGGGAAGCTCACACCCTAAGAGACTTTAAAGAGAAAATGTGTGCCTTGTTCAGATTGTACCCTGTCTCCACAAAGCAGCAAATGGAAATACTCCTAGCGCAACTAGAGGGAGCCGCACTCCGGGAGGTGAAGTCCTGGTCTAGCTCTGAAAGAAGAACACTGGGACAGAGCTTCGAGAGACTCTACACCACCTTTGAACCCAAGACGGTGTCAGAGGTCAAAATGAGGTTCTTCAGCACGAAACAACAAACTGGTGAGTCACTCAGAGACTTTACATTGTCTTTACAAGAAGCCCTTAGAGCTGTGGTTCAGGTAGACCCCCGTGAGGCAGAGAACCAAGACAAAACTTTGAAAGAGCAATAAATTGAAGGTGTTAACACTGACAACCTAAAAAGCCAGTTGAAAATGTTAGCTGCACAACACCCAAGTGTCAACTTCCTGGACTTTAAAGAGCTAGCCATTAGTATTGTGGGAAAGAGTCCGCAGCCAGAGCCTGCTAAGTTTACTGAAACTCCTGTCCATACGTCTGCTACCCCTTCCACGTGTTGTCCGGTAGCCAGTCAGGCAGCTCAAACTCCAGTCCCTGATGCCGTAGCAGCCTTGACAGAACAGGTTAACTTCTTGACAAAAAGCCTGGAGAAGGTGTGTCAAAAATTAGAACAGTGGGAGAAGCCTTTATTATTGGAGGATACCTGTACGAAAATAACTTTTCCCTCCTAACTACAAATATATATATCCCAGAGGAAAAATGTGGGCGATTCAGTCAGCACAACCCTGTATGCAGGTGCACATCGCTAGTTCCTACCTGTTTATGGGCCATGACAGCCACACAAAGTCCAGGGAATGCAGGTGCAGCATGCACGCCAAGCACACTCTGCTTTTAACCCCGTCCGGTGCCATTACAGCTTTCATCGGATCCAGGGATGCAAGTACCAACATGCATGCTGAGCCCACTATATACTTCTCCTGGAGCTAAATGGCTACTGGTAGGTGCTATATAAGCAGACTCAGTTTTATACTGACTTTAAAACCAGCCTCTAGGACAGATTGACTGGTCAGGTGTGCATGACTGCATGGAGATCGCCACGCCTCCAATATATACTTCAAAGAAAAAATGTGGATGATTCAGTCAGCACAACCCTGTATGCATATAAACGCAAAATACGCAAAATAAAAATGCCCTGCCGGTGTACATTTTGGCCAAAGCGTAATAAGCCACTCACAACGTCAAGGTCGCCTCTATGTCATATATCCCAGAGGCCCTGAAGGGCGGCAAAATGACCACTCCAACACCCGCAGGCAACCTATTTGCACCTACTGTCATAAGTCAGGGCGTACGTAAACAATGTGCTGGCAGTAAAAAGAGAAACCCTCAAGGCTAAAAACCGCCCCTCGAGAGGTAAACCAGTAGGTCCACAAGATCCCAACTGGATGCCCAGATATGTAGGATCCCGTCCGGAAGTGGCAATACGGATTAACGGAGTTCCCTTTGCCGCCCTACTGGACACCAGATCTCAGGTCACTACCATCCAAAGGCCTGCATTTAATAAATACTGGGACCAGAGCCAACTTACGCAACCACCAGAATCCTGGTTGGATCTTACAGCCAGCAACGGGAAACCTGTGTTAATACATGGTTATTGGGAGCCAACTCTGCAGGTAGGAGAAACCACCCAACCTCGACAAGGTATTATTGTTGTACAAGACGGAGACAAAGATGGCTCTTTAGTAATCCTAGGAATGAATGTCCTTAGGAATTGTTACACCGAAATGCTTGAGGCATTACGCCAATCTATGCCTACTGCTTCACCTGCCTCCAAAAGGGTCATACAACAGACCCTCTGTGTCTTAAGCTCACAACAGAAATTCGCCAATGAGAAATGGGAAATCTGCTGTGTCCACATCTGAGGTAACCAACCTGTGATCCTTAAACCAAATACCGAGACACTTATATGGTGCCGTGCCACCCTGGGAATTCAAGGTCAAGACTTCCAAGCCATGGTAGAGCATTCGCGCTAGATGATCATCCTCTAGTCAGAGCCGCGAGGAGCTTAGTGACCCCCAAGGTAGTGTTTCCCAAGGTAAAGTGCCTGTCCGTCTCCTAAACTTAAATGATCACCACATTAACCTCACTAAACACTATCCTGTCGCTCAGTTATTGTAAGTTTCTTTCCAGGATGTCAACAGCGTGCCTGCAATTAAAGTAGAACAATCTGCACAGGGCTCCAGTACTCCCAAACATACTCCGCCTGCATCTTGGTGGGAAGAACTCAACGTGGGAGACAGCTCTACGCCCAAAAACCAAATTGAAGGAGTTTTGAACATTGTGAAGGAACATCATCGAGCCTTCAGTAAGCACTCTACGAATTATGGGGAAGTCCGTGGAATCAAACACACTATCCCTACCGGCTCTCACCCTCCAATAAAAGAAAGGTACCGGCCTATACCACCAACGATGTACCAATCTGTGAAACAAATGATCCGAGAGATGAAGGATTCCAATATTATCCAAGACAGCCATAGTCCATGGGCTGCACCACTAGTTCTTGTCCGGAAAAAGGATGGTAACATTAGGTTCTGTGTAGACTACAGAAAACGTAATCAAATCACCCACAAGTATGCCTATCCCTTACCCAGAATTGAAGAATCCTTGACAGCACTGGGGTCATCAGCCTATTTCTCTACTCTTGATCTGACCAGTGGATATTGGCAAGTACCCATGGTTCCTGAAGACCGAGAGAAAACAGCTTTTACCACCCCCATGGGCCTATTCGAGTTTAATTACATGTCCATTGGACTTTGTAATGCACCAGGAACATTTCAACGTCTAATGGAACGATGTTTAGGCCATAGAAATTCAGAGACTGTCCTACTCTATCTGGACGATGTCATTATTTATTCCAAATCCTACGAAGACCACTTGAAACACCTTGTAGAAGTCTTCCAAGTCCTCATTAAACATGGACTCAAGATAAAACCATCTAAGTGCTACCTGCTGAAGCCAGAAGTCAAGTACCTGGGACATGTTGTCAGTGCAGAAGGTGTTAAACCAGATCCGTAAAAGTTAGCTGGAGTCCAGAACTGGCCTACTCTTACCACAGTAAAAGGAGGTGAGAAGTTTCCTTAATTTTGCAGGGTACTACAGACGCTTCATCCCTCACTTCACCCAGATTGCTGAGCCAATTCAGAAACTCCTAAGAGGACATCCAAAGAAGTATCAGAAGACTCAGATACCTGTGGAGTGGAATGAAGACAGGGAACTTGCCTTCCAGCTCCTGAAAAAGAAGCTGACCGAACCACCTGTCTTGGGATATCCAGATTACCAACAGCCATTCCATCTCTACACTGATGCCAGCCAGAAAGGCCTGGGAGCTGTTCTGTCCCAAATGCAAGAAGGACACAAAAGAATAATTGCTTATGCTAGTAGATCCCTGAAAGGAGCTGAAAAGAATGACCGGAATTACAGCTCTTTCAAGTTAGAGTTCCTCGCACTTGAATGGGCTGTCACCGAAAAATTTAAGGACTACCTTGCAAAAACTCCCTTCATAGCTTTTACCGATAACAATCCACTGGCACATCTCAACACAGCCAAGCTAGGTGCTTTAGAACAAAGATGGGTCTCACATCTTGCTAACTACAACTTCACTGTAAAATACAGAACGGGCAAGTCCAACGAGAACGCGGATGCCTTATCTCGCCTGCCTACCAAGGAAGATCCTACTGCACAAATAGATGTCTGGGAAGAAGTGGAAATGCCTAATTTCTACAAACTTCGCCCGACAAAGCATCCTCTCCATCAAAAACAAAAGAGTCCTAAATCCCCATCTACAGAACAATCCAGAATCTCAAATTGAAAAGGAGAGATGGATCAAACTTCAGTCAGAAAGTAGAGTAATCGGAGAGCTACATGACTTCCTCATCAGTGGAAGAACACCTGAGAGAATCCGCAGAAGGAATGCAGACCCAGAACTGTTGAAGCTGTGGAGACACCGGAAACAACTCTTCCTGCAGAAGGGCCTACTATTGAGAAGAAGCCTGGATCCAGTTACCTATGACATGGTATACAAAATGCTAATCCCCCGTCGGGATGCAAGCATCATTCTCGAGATGTACCATGACAAATCAGGACACTTTGGCATGCAGAAGACAGAAGCTACCATCCGTAGACGATTCTATTGGATTGGAATGCGAGGAAACATTGAGAAGTGGTGTCAAGAGTGTTCCGCCTGTGCTATTGGATGAGGTGAAAAGCATGACCAAAGAGCACCTTTACATCCTATTGTAAGCTAGACACCGTTTGACATCGTTGCAATTGACCACGTGAAGCTGGAACCAAGTCGCTCAGGCTACACATACGCTATGACCATCATTGACCACTACACCAAATTTGTTGTAGCTGTACCTGTTAAGGACTTGACTGCTAAAACAACTACAGTTGTCTTCTGGAAACATTTCCTGTTACCATACGGATGTCCAGAGAAAATTCTTAAAGATCAGGGATCTGCCTTTAAGTTGCAACTCTTCAAAGAACTGTGTTCACTTCACAATTGCCAGAAAATCAGAACAACAGCTTACCATCCACAAGGTAATGGACTTTGTGAAAAGATGAACCAGACCCTAATAGAAATGCTTAGAGCTGTGCCACCTGCTACCAGGAATGATTGGCCTACTCTTCTGCCTCAATTGATGTATACCTATAATAATATCATTCACTGTTCCACTGGGTATACACCTTACTAACTCATGTTTGGCCGACAAGGTAAACTACCTGCTAACCATACTTTGGACATACAAGTGCCTGATGCCATCAATCCATTGCCAAAAACTGATTGGGTGAGCAAGCACCAAAGACGTCAAGCTGATTTCCACCACATGGAACAAAAAGGCAGCAAAAAGATTATGACCAATCTGCCAAAGCAGAGCCTCTTGAAATTGGTGATTATTTGTGGCTAAAGAACAATCATCGCACCAGCAAGTTGGACAATAAGTAGGAAAGAGACCCCTACATCGTTTCAGCTATCCCCAATCCAGCAACTGACACCTATGAGATCACCAGAAAAAACAAATCTCCTCAAATAGTACATTGCAATCGCTTGAAACTGTGTAACAAGGAGAAAGATACTCCAGGAGGAATCATTCCAGATGAAACTGTTGCAGAGGAACATCAGCCTTCTAGTCAAGTGCCTGAACTACCAGTTAAGTCTGTAGAACCTATGCAAACTGTTGAAAAACTAATGGCAGAAACAGATCCTCTAAAATGGTTCCTTACACCATGGTTAAACATTGCTGTGCCTGCACCAGTGTCACGTCAGCCAGAGGAACCACCTCAAGAAGAGGTTTCAGTAGTGCAAGAAACTCCAGAAGTACCAAGTCCCCTTGCGCCAAGACCAGAAGAAGGACCACCACTTCGCAGATCCAGTCGGATTACCAACGGACAACCACCTGCTCGTCATAGGGAGTATCTACTGCAAACCCAGAGGAGAATGCTTCCAGCCATCACAGTTTAATGTGGATTACAATTTTGCTTCTTGGTAAAAATTACAGAGCCAGAGTAAGAGACTTCTTAACTATGATTATTGACCTTACTCCAAGGAATCTCTACATTTTTCTTTGTTTTGTTGTCGCAACGTTTAAGCCTGTGCCCGGAGAAAGACTCAAACGTACCTGAGCCTCTGTGTTGTTCATCATCTTTACTTACTCTATGCTCAGGGAACGGACTTATGCCCTGTGAGCCTTCTGACTTTCATCCCTGTTTATTATTTCCCCATTACGGACTATCCTGGTTTATTATTATTCCGCTGTGCCAGGTCAGCGCCCTTGTTCATCAGTCTCCAGAGAGAAGAAACGACGCCCCTTTTCACTTGTTTACTACCATTCTTGATCTTTGCCTGATATTTACATTTGTGCCTAACCAATTGCTTTTCAGTCTCAAGAAAAAAGTATTGTTATGGGTTATAGTACTGTTCTTCATGCCTGCAGGATTGTTCTTATTTTTGGATCTTTCAGGAGACCTTCATCTTCGTGTCGAGGTCGACAAGGGTTAAACAAGGGTATGCAGTGTCCCACTACCCTCGTGGGTACTGCAAAGTTGTCATGTTATGCTTCGGATGCTGTATATAACTTGTTTTATGCTGCAATGCATCTTTATGCATAATCCCTGCCTACAGGTGTGTCAGATAGCATTACACTGAGCCTACCACTAGGGGGAGATAACACATCCCAAATATATATAGCCCAGCTCAGGCTTAGCCAGTTGAGTCCAGTTCAGCCTGAGTCTGCAGTCTTAGTCTGCAGTGAGTGCAGTCTTGAGCTCTCAGCCAGTCTTCAGCCCAGAGCTAAAGTGGGTCACATACTCAGCAGTATATTTTTTCAGAAAGCACTAAAGAAGCAGACCCCCAAAGGGTTATGGCCATCGCTATAAGTGCCTTAGGACCTTTGGAGCTAAAAGTGAAGGATTTACCAGCCTCCGGCAGCCTTACTAACCTGCACTAGGATAACAAGGACCAGCTTAGAAATCCTCTACCAGTAAGCAAAAAATCTATATCATTAATGAGAGACAGACATCACACCTGTAAGCAGTGGACCTGTTGCAGCTTTACCTCTGTCCATCTTAGAGAGACTGTTCTACACTTGGATGTTACCGTTATTAAGAGCAACGTTTAGTAAAAGTTATAAGTTGGATTTCACCATCCTTGTCTCAGTCTCCAGTTCCTCAGTTAACACTACAGTAAATGGTTGTACCACCACAAAAGGTACTGGCCCAGGGACGACATAACCGTGAGTAACCAGGACTGTATTTACCTCGGCTCACCTATTGCTCACACCTTGACCTCTCATGTAATTCCCATGTCGGTCTAGCATGCCGCAACTACATCATGTCTTATCAACGCCAAAAGACTCGTCTGCCCTTGTTCTTTTTTTGCTTCCAGTTTTTTCATCAACGGAGGAATATCAAGCCACACTGCTAATACATCAACTGAATTTTCATTAGCAGGATTGCTAGGTGAGGTTCCTCCTCTAGAACATTATCTGACTTCTCTATATAAAATATGTAGTAGATAATTTATTATCCTGAAATATGCCTATATTAGGTGTATTTCAGGCTCAGATTGCGGAGCAATCTGCAACTTTTTCCTGCTCACGCCAGGTCTAAAAAAGTGGCCGTGGTGTGGGCGGGAAAGGGGACGGGCTGGTAGACCTGTCTTATTCATAATTTTTTACGCCTGTTTTAGGTGTAGAAAATGGTCTAAATGTAAGACAGCAAGGAAGCTGTCTTACATTTAGACTGGCACTGGATGTTTCGAAGTTATGTAGTGGCTTGCGACTCTTCATAACTTGGCCAGATATTGTCTACAACAACGTTGGTCTTAGTAAATGACCCCCATAATGTTTACACACTGGAGGAAAAATATCAGCAAATAGGACAGGTCAGCAGAAATGTGTCATGTACATCTTATCAAGACTACCTGCAGCTGTCAACTGATCCAATGGACACATGCTCCATGAGTCATGTATATGAAGAAATGCCTTAGTTGACTGATATCTTTAACTCCATGTGGAAATTTATCAAAACTGATGAAAAAGAAAACTTAGCTGCCCATATCAACCAATTATATTCCACCTTTCATTTTTTAAAGCTCCTTTGCAAAATGAAAGGTGAAATCTGACTGGTTGCTATAGGCAACTAAGCCAGTTCTACTTGACAGCAGTTTCATAAATCTCGCTCCATGTCTATGATATAACTCTTTTTTTCATACCATCCAGATATTGATATAGGTGAAGAATTAGATTTCTAGAGTCTGGGGATAACTGTATGTGCAGCAGTCAAGACCCAGGGGACAACATATGCAGTAGGCAATGCCACCCAAGTAACTTTGACCATGTAACAACTGATAGTTGGGTGCATTGCCCCAACTATACAGTTTCAAGAAAAAGTATGTTAACCCTTTGGAATTATATGGATTTCTGCACAAATTGGTCATAGAATTTGTGATCTGATCTTCATTTAAGTCACAACAATAGACAATCACAGTCTGCTTAAACTAATAACACACAAATAATTAAATGTTACCATGTTTTTATTGAACACACCATGTAAACATTCACAGTGCAGGTGGAAAAAGTATGTGAACCCTTGGATTTAATAACTGGTTGAACCTCCTTTGGCAGCAATAACTTCAAACAAATGTTTGCTGTAGTTGCAGATCAGACGTGCACAACGGTCAGGAGTAATTCTTGACCATTCCTCTTTACAGAACTGTTTCAGTTAAGCAGTATTCTTGGGATGTCTGGTGTGAATCGCTTTCTTGAGGTCATGCACAGCATCTCAATTGGGTTGAGGTCAGGACTCTGACTGGGCCACTCCAGAAGGCGTATTTTCTTCTGTTTAAGCCATTCTGTTGTTGATTTACTTCTATGCTTTGGGTCGTTGTCCTGTTGCAACACCCATCTTCTATTGAGCTTCAGCTGGTGAACAGATGGCCTTAAGTTCTCCTGCAAAATGCCTTGATAAACTTGGGAATTCATTTTTCGTTCGATGATAGCAATCCGTCTAGGCCCTGACGCAGCAAAGCAGGCCAAAATCATGATGCCCCCACCACCATACTTCACAGTTGGGATGAGGTTTTGATCTTGGTGTGCTGTGCCTCTTTTTCTCCACACATAGTGTTGTGTGTTTCTTCCAAACAACTCAACTTTGGTTTCATCTGTCCACAGAATATTTTGCCAGTACTGCTGTGGAACATCCAGGTGCTCTTGTGAAAACTGTAAACGTGCAGCAATGTTTTTTTTTGGACAACAGTGGCTTCCTCTGTGGTATCCTCCCATGAAATCCATTCTTGTTTAGTGTTTTACGTATCATAGATTCGCTAACAGGCATGTTAGCATATGCCAGAGACTTTTGTAAGTCTTTAGCTGACACTCTAGGATTCTTCTTTACCTCATTGAGCAGTCTGCGCTGTGCTTCTGCAGTCATCTTTACAGGACGGCCACTCCTAGGGATAGTAGCAGCAGTGCTAAACTTTCTCCATGTATAGACAATTTGTCCTACCATGGACTGATGAACAGCAAGGCTTTTGGAGATACTTTTATAACCTTTTCCAGCTTTATGCAAGTCAACAATTCTTAATCATAGGTCTTCTGAGAGCTCTTTTGTGTGAGACATCTTTCACATCAGGCAATGCTTCTTGTGAAAAGCAAACCCAGAACTGGTGTGTGTTTTTTATAGGGCAGGGCAGCTGTAACCAACACCTCCAATCTCATCTCATTGATTGGACTCCAGTTGGCTGACACCTCACTCCAATTAGCTCTTGGAGATGTCATTAGTCTAGGGGTTCATATACTTTTTCCACCTGAACTGTGAATGTTTACATGGTGCTTTGAATAAAAACATGGTAACATTTAATTCTGTGTGTGTTATTAGTTTAAGCAGACTGTGATTGTCTATTGTTGTGACTTAGATGAAGATCAGATCACATTTTATGACCAATTTGTGCAGAAATCCATATCATTCCAAAGGGTTCACATACTTTTTCTTGCAACCGTATATATATATATATATATATATATATATATATATGTATATATACACTCACCTAAAGAATTATTAGGAACACCTGTTCTATTTCTCATTAATGCAATTATCTAGTCAACCAATCACATGGCAGTTGCTTCAATGCATTTAGGGGGGTGGTCCTGGTCAAGACAATCTCCTGAACTCAAAACTGAATGTCAGAATGGGAAAGAAAGGTGATTTAAGCAATTTTGAGCGTGGCATGGTTGTTGGTGCCAGACGGGCCGGTCTGAGTATTTCACAATCTGCTCAGTTACTGGGATTTTCACGCACAACCATTTCTAGGGTTTATAAAGAATGGTGTGAAAAGGGAAAAACATCCAGTATGCGGCAGTCCTGTGGGCAAAAATGCCTTGTGGATGCTAGAGGTCAGAGGAGAATGGGCCGACTGATTCAAGCTGATAGAAGAGCAACGTTGACTGAAATAACCACTCGTTACAACCGAGGTATGCAGCAAAGCATTTGTGAAGCCACAACACGCACAACCTTGAGGTGTATGGGCTACAACAGCAGAAGACCCCACCGGGTACCACTCATCTCCACTACAAAAAGTAAAAAGAGGCTACAATTTGCACGAGCTCATCAAAATTGGACTGTTGAAGACTGGAAAAATGTTGCCTGGTCTGATGAGTCTCGATTTCTGTTGAGAAATTCAAATGGTAGAGTCCGAATTTGGCGTAAACAGAATGAGAACATGTATCCATCCTCTGATGGCTACTTCCAGCAGGATAATAATGCACCATGTCACAAAGCTCGAATCACTTCAAATTGGTTTCTTGAACATGACAATGAGCTCACTGTACTAAAATGGCCCCCACAGTCACCAGATCTCAACCCAATAGAGCATCTTTGGGATGTGGTGGAACGGGAGCTTCGTGCTCTGGATGTGCATCCCTCAAATCTCCATCAACTGCAAGATGCTATCCTATCAATATGGGCCAACATTTCTAAAGAATGCTATCAGCACCTTGTTGAATCAATGCCACTTAGAATTAAGGCAGTTCTGAAGGCAAAAGGGGGTCCAACACCGTATTAGTATGGTGTTCCTAATAATTCTTTAGGTGAGTGTATATATATATTTATTTATTTTTTTACAATGTTTGCCTATGGGTGACATATGTATCCTTAAAATAAGTAAAGTCCAGGGCATCCTTGTGAGACTTTACTTATCTACATCATGTGGTTGAGGAACATTTTCGGTGGCACCTTACCTACCTCCTATGGTGTGCATTCCGCTTCTATTGGTTCAATATGCGTCTTCAGGGCATACAGCTGCATACACTGGAGACATGATCTGCTGGAGGTGTAGGATGCAAAAAGTTAGACCAGCACCTCCAAAACATGAAAAAAAGGGTTCAAGGGTATGCTACTATGGCTGCAGTGTAAAAGCAAACAAGGACTACAAGTAGCAGTGCACTGCCATGCTCAAAGACATATGCAAACACTAAAACATGAATAAATCTAAATTTCATTACTTCTATAATTACTATATGAAATGCTTCCATAACTCTGGCCACCTCTGAGTATAAGAAGGGTACTTCATTGTCAGCCATCAATGGTTAAAACAGGAATAAGAAATACATCAATGTATATTGTCATTGAACCCACCCTTTAAAATTTCCATAAAACATTCTGTTTGGTATAAATAATTGATCTGACCATACCAATAAATATCTGACCTGGTACCTCCAAACATCTGATCCTAATATAATATGTCATTTTATTAGGCGTTATTACATTTCATTACTTTTTTACTTCAATATGTTTAAATAAAATACAGCGTCAGCTTTGTGTTCCTTGTGCCCACCAGAGGAAATAATTGTGGTTACTCATCCTCCATCTATACAGAACATAAATATGTCCACTATTATTGTATGCATGGGGGGAACTATAGCCATAGCTGCCAAAGTACTTCCTATGAGGCCCAGAGTTGAGGGAACTCAATCAGGTGCAAGAACATTGTATCTTTTTGTTGGGAATAACAATATGGTGGCTTTTTTCTATAATGTGGGTTTTCTGATATATGCTGTTATACATATCTATAATTTTTATGGTGCTGTTTTAATTTTTGTACACTAGATTGTAGGGGCCCAATCATATTTTTTATGGGGTCCTATGAATTATAGTTATGCCCCTTAATATTATAAACTTTGTTGCTCCTTATTGTACTTTACATATACTGTATTAATGGTTTTATCCTTGTATTTACACAGTGAAAAGAACCATGAAGCATCAGATGTACCAGGGTAACGAAATATGACATGTCTATGTATGTAACTATATTGATGTGTATGTAATGTCTCTGTATCTGTGAATTATATAGGTTTTGAATGTCTATATACACTGCTCAAAAAAATAAAGGGAACACTTAAACAACACAATGTAACTCCAAGTCAATCACACTTCTGTGAAATCAAACTGTCCACTTAGGAAGCAACACTGAGTGACAATCAATTTCACATGCTAAAACATCAGCCAGGAAACATAGGAACTGAGAAGTGGTCTGTGGTCACCACCTGCAGAACCACTCCTTTATTGGGGTGTCTTGCTAATTGCCTATAATTTCCACCTGTTGTCTATCCCATTTGCACAACAGCATGTGAAATTGATTGTCACTCAGTGTTGCTTCCTAAGTGGATAGTTTGATTTCACAGAAGTGTGATTGACTTGGAGTTACATTGTGTTGTTTAAGTGTTCCCTTTATTTTTTTGAGCAGTGTATATATATATATATATATATATATATATATAGTATATATATATACAGTACAGACCTTTGAATATATAGTATATATATATACAGTACAGACCTTTGAATGAGAAGGTGGACACACCTTCTCATTCAAAGAGTTTTCTTTATTTTCATGACTATGAAAATTGTAGATTCACACTGAAGGCATCAAAACTATGAATTAACACATGTGGAATTATATACATAACAAACAAGTGTGAAACAACTGAAAATATGTCATATTCTAGGTTCTTCAAAGTAGCCACCTTTTGCTTTGATTACTGCTTTGCACACTCTTGGCATTCTCTTGATGAGCTTCAAGAGGTAGTCCCCTGAAATGGTTTTCACTTCACAGGTGTGCCCTGTCAGGTTTAATAAGTGGGATTTCTTGCCTTATAAATGGGGTTGGGACCATCAGTTGCGTTGAGGAGAAGTCAGGTGGATACACAGCTGATAGTCCTACTGAATAGACTGTTAGAATTTGTATTATGGCAAGAAAATAGCAGCTAAGTAAAGAAAAATGAGTGGCCATCATTACTTTAAGAAATGAAGGTCAGTCAGTCAGCCGAAAAATTGGGAAAACTTTGAAAGTAAGGGCTATTTGACCATGAAGGAGAGTGATGGGGTGCTGCGCCAGATGACCTGGCCTCCACAGTCACCGGACCTGAACCCAATCGAGATGGTTTGGGGTGAGCTGGAGTGAAGGCAAAAGGGCCAACAAGTGCTAAGCATCTCTGGGAACTCCTTCAAGACTGTTGGAAGACCATTTCAGGGGACTACCTCTTGAAGCTCATCAAGAGAATGCCAAGAGTGTGCAAAGCAGTAATCAAAGCAAAAGGTGGCTACTTTGAAGAACCTAGAAAATGACATATTTTCAGTTGTTTCACACTTGTTTGTTATGTATATAATTCCACATGTGTTAATTCATAGTTTTGATGCCTTCATAGTCATGAAAATAAAGAAAACTCTTTGAATGAGAAGGTGTGTCCAAACTTTTGGTCTGTACTGTATATATATATATATATATATATATATATATACAGTGCCTTGCAAAAGTATTCACCTCCACTTTTTTCGTATTTTGTTACATTACAGCCTTAAGTTCAATGTTTTGTTAATGTGAATTTTATGTGATGGATCAGAACACAATAGTCTAAGTTGGTGAAGTGAAATTAGAAAAATATATTAAAAAAACTATTGTTTAGAAATAGAAAACAGAAAATTGGCATGTGCGTATGTACACCCCCTTTGTTAGGAAGCCCATAAAAAGCTCTGGTGCAACCAATTACCTTCAGAATTCACATAATTAGTGAAATGATGTCCACCTGTGTGCAATCTAAGTGTGACATGATCTGTCATTACATATACACACCTTTTTTGAAAGGCCCCAGCGGCTGCAACACCTAAGCAAGAGGCATCACTAACCAAACACTGCCATGAAGACCAAGGAACTCTCCAAACAAGTAAGGGACAATGTTGTTGAGAAGTCAGGGTTAGGTTTCAAAAAAATATCCAAATCTTTGATGATCCCCAGGAGCATCAAATCTATCATAACCAAGTGGAAAGAACATGGCACAACAGCAAACCTGCCAAGAGACGGCCGCCCACCAAAACTCATGGACCGGGCAAGGAGCGCATTTATCAGAGAGGCAGCACAGAGACCTAAGGTAACCCTGGAGGAGCTGCAGAGTTCCACAGCAGATACTGGAGTATCTGTGCATAGGATGACAATACGCCATACGCTCCATAGAGTTGGGCTTTATGGCAGAGTGGCCAGAAGAAAGCTATTACTTTCAGCTAAAAACAAAAAGGCACGTTGTGAGTTTGCGAAAAGGCAAGTGGGAGACTCCCAAAATGTATGGAGGAAGGGGCTCTGGTCTGATGAGACTAAAATTGAACTTTTCGGCCATCAAAGAAAACGCTATGTCTGGTGCAAACCCAATACATCACATCACTTAAAGAACACCATCCCCACAGTGAAACATGGTGGTGGCAGCATGATGCTGTGGGGATGTTTTTCAGCAGCCAGGAGTGGAAAACTGGTCAGAGTTGAGGGAAAGATGGATGGTGCTAAATACAAGTATATTCTTGAGCAAAACCTGTACCACTCTGCGCGTGATTTGAGACTAGGATGGAGGTTCACCTTCCAGCAGGACAATGACCCTTAACACACTGCTAAAGCAACACTTGAGTGGTTTAAGGGGAAACGTAAATGTGTTGGAATGGCCTAGTCAAAGCCCAGATCTCAATCCAATTGAAAATCTGTGGTCAGACTTAAAGATTGCTGTTCACAAGCGCAAACCATCCAACTTGAAGGAGCTGGCGAAGTTTTGCAAGGGGGAATGGCCAGTGGAAAATCCCAGTGGTAAGATGTGGCAAGCTCATAGAGACTTACCCAAAGCGACTTGGAGCTGTGATTGTCGCAAAAGGTGGCTCTACAAAGTATTGACTTTAGGGGGGTGAATAGTTATGCACATTGACTTTTTCTGTTATTTTGTCCTATTTGTTGTTTGCTGCACAAAAAAAAACAAAAAAAACCATCTTCATAGTTGTTGGCATGTTCTGTACATTAAATGATGCAATTCTTCAAACAATCCATGTTAATTCCAGGTTGTGAGGAACTAAAATACGAAAAAAAGGGGGTGAATACTTTTGCAAGGCACTGTATGTATATATATATATATATATATATATATATATTTAGCACTATTTTTAAGTAGTGTCCAATTATTGAATGTAATGCATATCTGTATATACGGTATATGTGTAAGATATCTACAGTATATCTCCACATGTGTGTTTCTCTGATATGTATGTACTGTATTTGTAATGTCCACATCCATGCTTGGTATTCATAACCACTAAGCCCTCTTGATGATGTCTGTTTCATGTGAAACTGAGAGAGAAATTGATTTGGATGAGGCAGCAAAGGGATCAAATTTAACAAAAAGCCACCAGAGGCCTGGCAAAAGCAGGGCCAATAAAATAGTTCATGTTGTTTAGCCTCATAAATGGCTATCAGAAACCTAAGGAAACCCTGATGCCGCTAAGGGAGAGTCAACTACTTTTTCTGGCAGTGTTATGACTGCACCCCAGAAAAGGAAGCCTGAAGAAAGTGTCTACTGTGTTCACAAGATCTGAGACAAGGTTGACAAGGAGTCCAGTGAAAAGCAGTGATGCTCTTTGGATGATCTAGACTGGAATACTGGAAATATGAACAAAAAATTGTTCCTTGTTGTTTACCCTCATAAATGGCCATCAGAAACCTAAGGAAACCCTGTGGTCGCTAAGGAACGCTGGTTATGTGAACGAAAGAGGCCCTGTGAAACATCTAGAAACGGATTGCCTGCATCAGACAACTCTCCAGAAGAGTCCTAGTCAAAGAGGTTTTTACTTGCTAGGTAGCTGAAGAAGCAAGAAACACGATACTGAATCACTGGAGTCCTGTTCTACCATGATGTTAGATAGCCTATACTAGTGTTGAGCGCGAATATTCGAATATCGAAATTTTTTTGCGAATATCGGCACTTCGTTAATTCGTGAATATTTCGAATATAGTGCTATAAATTCGATATTTCGAATATTGTTTTTTAATTTTTTTTTTTTTTTTTTTATTGTTAGATTTTTTTCTTTCCCACTTCCCAAAAGTAGTTCTTACCTGTCCTTAGGATTCCCCTGGCTTCCTGGCTGCTCCAGTCAGTGCCTGTTGCCGCTTCTGACGACTTCCGTGCTCATGGAGCGTCCCCATCACCATGGGAACGTCTCCATACTAGAATGTACTGTCGGATTTGAGAATTACGTTGAAATCGCAATTCGATTAATTCAAGTTATAATAATCGAATTTCGATTTTAACTTAGCACTGCTATATTCCATATTCGTTAATTCTAGCCTAATATGGAATATAGCAGTGCTAAGTTAAAATCGAAATTCAATTATTATAACTTGAATTAATCGAATTTCTATTTCAACTTGGACCTGGTTTACTATGGTTGGCTTGGTAGAATTAGCGAATATGACGAATGTATTCATCATATTCCTCAAATATTCCTAGCAATCAAATAGGAAGGTTGACTATAGAGACAGCTGTGTTTAATTCGCTATGCGATTATATTACTTTGCTTTTTTTTTTTTTAAATTGAATAGTTAAATACTTGATTATTATGATCATCATAATAATCAAGTATTTAACTATTCAATAAAAAAAAAAAAATCTAAGTAATATAATCGCATAGCGAATTAAACACAGCTGTCTCTATAGTCAACCTTCCTATTTTATAAAAAAAAAAAAGCAAAGTAATATAATCGCATAGCGAATTAAACACAGCTGTCTCTATAGTCAACCTTCCTATTTGATTGCTAGAATTAGCGAAGTTGACAAATAGGTAGCTAAAACGAAGATGTAGAATACTTCGTTATCTTCGTTTTGAGGAATATGACGAATATATTCGTCATATTCGCTAATTCTACCAAGCCAACCATAGTAAACCAGGTCCAAGTTGAAATAGCAATTCGATAAATTCAAGTTATAATAATCAAATTTCGATTTTAACTTAGCACTGCTATATTCCATATTAGGCTAGAATAGCAAAGAGTACATTGCAGTGTACGCATCTTATGCACATTAATGATTGAAGTAACTCACTTGACCATCCTGACAACTGGAAGAGACCAGAGGATGACAAGACTACCAGAGCTACAGGAGACGTCAAGATAAAGAGATTGGGAATTTGAGGATTGCGACCATCCTAATCTCCAGGAAACCTTGAGGTGGCTAAGGGATTGCAAACTGCTTTTTCTGGCAGTGCCGTGGTTGCACCACATTGAACCCCAAGAGAAGGAGCCTGAAGAAAGGACCAACTACATCCACAGAATCTGCAACCAGAAGAAAGGAGACCCTGGATGGCATGGCCAGGAACATGGGCAGCTTGAAACAGGGAAACCCTCAAGAAACTGTTGCCCCATCAAACAGCTTTTTAGAAGAACACTAGTTAATGGGGATTTTTACAGGCTAGGGAGGTGGAGAAGTAACAGAAAAAGCAAGGCACAGGAGACTGGATCACTGTAAACCTGTATGTGCTACCTTGGTTGCAGGCAGCCTAGTCTATACCGAGCATCTGATGCTTCAGGTGTCTGGATTTTAACTTTGCTTTGGCAGAGGGGCATTAGAAGAGGCGTGCCCTCCCCCACAGTATGTTAAATAACAATGCCTCTATATATCTTTTTTACAAATTGGTGCCTGGCATTCATGAACCCCTAAGCCCCCTCAATGTTACTCGTTTTCTGTATCTACTGTAAGGTCGAACTGAGAGAAGATGTGATTGGGATGAGGCAAGAGATGGATCAAGTTTTTTTTTTAAAAAGGCATTGAAGACCTGGCAGGGGCAGGGGGCAAGTACACTGTTCTACATTTACTACCCCAAGAACTGAAAGAGACCAGAGGACACCAAGGCTTCTGCCTGCTAAAATATTGTCAGACAGCACTAACAGAGCTATAGAAAGACTGGAGCCATCTGTATTCCAAAAACCGTGAGGGGGCTAAAAGGGGGTCAACTATTTCTCCTGGCAGTGCCATGGTTGCACCAAATAGTACTCAAGGAAAGAAGAAGGATGACTTCCAGAAGAGCATTCATTAAGGGGGTATTTACTTGTTAGGTAGGAGAAACAGCTGAAGAAGCAAGAAACAGGTCATTGAATCACTGGAATCCTGTACTGAGCAGCTCGTATTACAAGGCCCTGAACCCAGGGGTGGATTGACCATCGACTCTACAGACCATCGACTCTACTGATTCCTTAATTCTAGGTAAAACTAGAGTAAGATGGACAGAATGTGGCAGCTGAGTTGGCCGCAACAGAGGGGCAGCTTCTGGGAGGTATTTTGTGTTGCTGGGGCTTTATTTTGTGCTTCACTGTAATTTTTTTATGCTACTGAGGCAGTTTATTGTATTGCACTAAGGTATTTGGCTCTGCTGGGTTGGTATTTTTTTGCCGAAATATGGCATTTCTGGCCCTGCCTACTTGTGTTAGCCCTGACTTCTGTCAGTTTGGACTCGCCTACAACATATGGGCACTTTTAAATTTTTATCCAGGGCCACTTTAAGTTCCCAGCCCGCCCCTTCCTGAAGCATAATTCCGGATGAGGAGGATGGGTAGGAGGAGCCAATAAAGTAGAGCAAGCAGGAGGCACTGCCAAATGTCTGCCTATGCACCCCTCAGCACAAAGCAGGGGCCATACCATTAAAATCTGTGTAGGAAGCAGTGTCACTAAGACTTTAAAAACAGGTAAGGCATTATCCACACTTTGTCTGCATAGTATGTATGTTTCACATGGGGACCAGGAAAGCTAATGGCACATACCTCCATAGGTACCCATTCACCTGACAGAAGCTGATTGTCCTTCCGGCCTGAGTCAAGCCAATATGTATGTTGTGACGAAACTAACCTCGCCACTGGGTTTTGGAGGGTCCTGTTTGCCAGCCTCTTGCCTCAGGATTATGGCCCATATACTAACTTTGAAGGAGAAGATAGGCCGGCCGCACAACCTAAATCTGTGGAACTGTTTTGGGCAGGAAAGCCATGCTTGCGGTCAGCCAAATGTGACTTCCATGGAATTCGGGAACCCCTGCTCGGATCTGGGTGATTTTTGGATATGCTGTTCGCTCAGATCAGCGCTATCCATGGATGTATAAATTATGGGGATATGTGGGGTTTTGAGGTGTTTTCTGTGTTTTGGGAAAAATGTGTGTTGTCTGCCTGTGAGTGATTAAGTTAGCCCATTATGTTTGGTAATTGTATCCCAGGCAGAGCCTATTGTGTTTTGTTAATTGTGTTTGGTAATTGTATCACAGGCAATGCCCATTATATTTTGTTGATTGCATCACAGACAGGGGGGGGGGGTGTACAATTGCTGGTAACTGTAAATGCATGTGATTGGCTAATGTACAAACTGTTGCAGTCTTCCACAAGATCCCCAGGGGGAGTGTCCCTTGCTAGAAGACCTGCATAAAATGCTGACATGTAGCCCCATTAAAGAGTTCCTGTTTTACCCTCAACATAGAGCCTCGTCTCATGTGTGGGGGAAAAGGCTGCATCTACCCTGGGGATTGCTATACGCTGTATACTCCCCTGGCTATAATCACTGAGCTCTTTTAAGAGCTTGTTCCTGCGTCGCTTTCTGAAGGAAGAGAGGGTCACCCACTGGAGCCTTGTTGTAGGTCCAGGGTGGGGAGGAGACGGCGAGACCCCAACCAAGCTGCGGCAGTTCGTGGGGTGGGCTGTGTTTACGGTGTCAAGTGGAGCGCTTGGAGCCCTCGGGAAGCACTAGGAGCACCCATCAACGGAGGTACCCAGTCGGGGTGCCAGGAGATCCGTTACATATGTATACCTGTCGACATGTATTTTGTGTCTAGATTACTGTAGGAATAAATTGTGATAAATGAAATTGGTTGTTCTACTTCTACAAGTCATGGTATATTACTAGGATGTGCCATAACTTGCTGACCTAGTAAAGCTAAGCTTTGTCCTTGCATAGCACCCCTTCTTACCTGGCAATCTTTATTTCCCACACCTCTTTTACCCACCTTTATTCATTTAAATGAGGCCGTGTTGCAGTTCTCTGTTCTGTGCCTAGATGAACAGCGGTGGTGTGCAAAAAAAAAGTCATAGAGGCCATAACTTGCTATACTTGGAAAATCCCTTTATCATTAGGAAAATATTTTATTATTAAAGCATATAATATTAGCAGTAATAAAATAATAAGTTAAAGGGGTTTTCCGGGTTCAGAGCTGAACCTGGATATATGTTGTTCTTTATTTGTAAAGTACATATTAGTGGAGCATAAGAGCACTTCCCTGCTCCCATGCCACCCCTTGTCATGTTGCATCGTGCAGAGCAAGGCACTGTTTGTTTTGTGCGGGTGACGTACCGGACTTCGCATCACTATGGTGAGCCGTGACTTACACCTAGCAGTGAGCCCAGTGATAAGGCCATTTTGGAGGAAGGTACTATGCACGGCAGCATAGTACCCGCCTCCAAAATAGCCCCCGGAAGCGTTAGAGACCACCCATCTGTGCTTGTGAAGTCACCAGGGTCACTGCTAGGTGGAAGTCTCGGGTTACCATAGGAAATGGTCATCTAATATGCAGTCTACAAATCATTTTTCTAGAATAGGTTTGCACATCCGTCAGCCAAAGCCATTCTGTGTGGCCTCCCATAGTGATGGTATGGCATCATTTTTAAATGACATTTTTGAGCCCATCAACCACTTTGTGGCTTTATTAGGATGGGTCTCTACACTAACACTTTACAGAACAGGAGTTAGCCTTCTTATATACTCACTATTTCAGTGCAGTCTCTAAGAAATTGATCTCTGAGATCTCGTCTATCGGAGGGGTACAGTATAGCTGTTACAAATAAAGTCTTAGTGTAGGGACCCATCTGAATGAGGTCGCCGTGACGTGGCAGATGGGCTCGCACAATTTGATCCAAATGTGTGCTAAGAACCTCACATTTACAAATAGTGACATATATTGATTTAGTTGAAGAATAATCCAGAAGTGTAATCTCACTTGACAGAATTGGGTATAGTTTCTGAATAGCTTCTCTAAAAAAAGTTCTGGGTGGTATGCTGGAACAGCCTGGTGGAGAGCTCTGCCGCAAATGTGAAACTAGCCTTATTGCAATTGTGTTGGTGGGGTGGATGCAGATATTGCCTCATAGCAGTTGTGGGGGTCCCAGTGGATGACCATAATTAATCCATAAAGTAAGTGATAATTGTTTCTATCTGGGATAACCTTTTAACAATGTCAAGCTCTTCACAGTTGGCACTATGATTCTATTGTTTGGGGCAATAGAAAGGGCACTCTGTCACAAAGTATCATCAAACAGTTTGTTTGCAGTGAGCCCAGCAGGAGCTGGAGCAGAGGAAGGGAGTGGTAGTGTTATGGACTACTGAAACAGTATGGATACTTGCTTTTTCTATATACACTTGCGTTACACTGCTCAGACATTGCTTAGTAGAAAAATCCTGCTTCTTGGATGTACCAGACGCACACAGCTTTTCCACTATCTTGAAGATGGGAGGGGGGAAGGAGCGCATTCCAAGGTTCTAGGTACAGTGAGGGGGTTGCGGAGCTGCTTTATGAAGCTGATATCTTAAGTCAGCCAGATGGAAAAGAAGTGTAAGATTAACCCATTAAAGGCTTGCTATTATTTCCCAGTAACCAATAAAAATGCACCACATTTAGTCACCTCCCACCGGGTAAGTATATTCTATATGAACACTCACAATAAACTAGAGATTTTGCTTTGACCCCAGCGTGTGTGTCTTTGCTTAATTTCTCTGTGCACGTAAAGACAATATCTGCTAATTTGGAGCAGTACATCAACCTACCTGCACCCCTGATGACCAAATGAGGAGGACCTCACTAACGGACATCGGGACTTCAGGCCCGTGATAAGAGGTAAGAAAACTGTCTTATCTTACCTCCATGTGTCCTTTGGTGTAGTCCATCCGTGCCTGTCTGAGGGAGGGGTGCCGTGTCAGCTTAGGGCATCCTCGAGGGCATGAAAGTAAGAACCCCATGTGTTTTAAAGTCTTGATGTACTGTGTTTAAAAACTGTGAAGACTCTGTTAACAAGTATCACTGACTGAGAGACAGAGAGTTCTCCTATTTGCCTGTATCAGACTAGATCACAGAAGGGGGGAGAGCGGTCCGCAGCAGCCCCAAAGTGTGCTTGTCTGGGACTCAAAGCATCATCAGGTCCAGTGATTACTCTATACAGAGGTCTCTAGACGGCTCCAGTAGGTGCGAGAGACGATGGGACATAACGCAAATGTCCCAAAGGGTTACTGCTCACCTGAGCAGTACGTGGCGGACAGGAGAGGAAAATGATTTGTGAAAAGTCTGAGCAAGCTAGAGAAAGGATATGGTATATGTAAAGGTGGTACTTTGTGTTGTACAACATGGTAAACTTTGCTTACAGAAAATAAAGGTAGATTAGAAGATGAGAAGTTAAAGGGGTATTCCCATCTAAGACAATGGGGGCATATCACTAGGACATGCCCCCATTGTCTGATAGGTGCGGGTTCCACCGCTGGGACCCGCACCTACACTCACCTAAAGAATTATTAGGAACACATGTTCTATTTCTCATTAATGCAATTATCTAGTCAACCAATCACATGGCAGTTGCTTCAATGCATTTAGGGGTGTGGTACTGGTCAAGACAATCTCCTGAACTCAAAACTGAATTTCAGAATGGGAAAGAAAGGTGATTTAAGCAATTTTGAGCGTGGCATGGTTGTTGGTGCCAGATGGGCCGGTCTGAGTATTTCACAATCTGCTCAGTTACTGGGATTTTCACGCACAACCATTTCTAGGGTTTACAAAGAATGGTGTGAAAAGGGAAAAACATCCAGTATGCGGCAGTCCTGTGGGCAAAAATGCCTTGTGGATGCTAGAGGTCAGAGGAGAATGGGCCGACTGATTCAAGCTGATAGAAGAGCAACGTTGACTGAAATAACTACTCGTTACAACCGAGGTATGCAGCAAAGCATTTGTGAAGCCACAACACGCACAACCTTGAGGGGGATGGGCTACAACAGCAGAGGACCCCACCGGGTACCACTCATCTCCACTACAAATAGGAAAAAGAGGCTACAATTTGCACGAGCTCACCAAAAATTGGACTGTTGAAGACTGAAAAAATGTTGCCTGGTCTGATGAGTCTCGATTTCTGTTGAGACATTCAAATGGTAGAGTCCGAATTTGGCGTAAACAGAATGAGAACATGTATCCATCATGCCTTGTTATCACTGTGCAGGCTGGTGGTGGTGGTGTAATGGTGTGGGGGATGTTTTCTGGGCACACTTTAGGCCCCTTAGTGCCAATTGGGCATCGTTTAAATGCCACGGGCTACCTAAGCATTGTTTCTGACCATGTCCATCCCTTCATGACCACCATGTACCCATCCTCTGATGGCTACTTCCAGCAGGATAATGCACCATGTCACAAAGCTCGAATCATTTCAAATTGGTTTCTTGAACATGACAATGAGTTCACTGTACTAAAATGGCCCCCACAGTCACCAGATCTCAACCCAATAGAGCATCTTTGGGATGTGGTGGAACGGGAGCTTCGTGCCCTGGATGTGCATCCCTCAAATCTCCATCAACTGCAAGATGCTATCCTATCAATATGGGCCAACATTTCTAAAGAATGCTATCAGCACCTTGTTGAATCAATGCCACGTAGAATTAAGGCAGTTCTGAAGGCAAAAGGGGGTCCAACACCGTATTAGTATGGTGTTCCTAATAATTCTTTAGGTGAGTGTATATCGAGAACGAAGCGGGGAGCACTGTGGCTGGAGGACCCCAGATTTCCCGGGGTCCGTCCACCACCAATTGCTAATCCCCGCCTCTCCCATAGAAGTGAATGGGAGCGGCCCCTTAGAAATCAATGGAGGGCGGCTGCGCATGCGCAGTGCGCTCTCCTTCACTTTCGGGGCTCCGTTCTCGATATAGGTGTGAGTCCCAGCGGTGGGACCTAAACATATAAGACAATGGGGGCATAGCCTAGCGATATGCCTCCATTGTCTGAGATGAGAAACTCCCTTTAATGGATACAGTCCGAATGTGGCTGGACTGAAGCAGGGAATTTGAACAGACGGGAGGAGAGCAAAATCTTGATGAAGCTAGTGGCAGATATTATTGTAAACCTGGTAATCTTGTTGGGCTAGGCCAGCCACCGCCCTATAATGGGGCTGAGAAGAAAGGAAGTGGGTAGGTTTGTAATGCACTGTATGTTGTCAGCAAAATTCCACCTCCTGAGAGACGTGTCTTGCCTGTGGTGCTCCATGCCCACATAGTCACACCCCTTTAAACCCCAAGCATGTCCTCCCAGCTACGGTGCCATCTTATTCCCAGCCGACGCCCACGGCTTGACCATTAATCTCCTTCAGCCCTGATCCTCCCGTCGCCCCTGTAGTCTCACAAGTGGCTTCGTTATATCCCATGATAAATCCAGATGGCATGTTTATGGCCCCTAGTAATCCACTCACTGCCTCAATCATGATAGAGGGACAGTTAGAAGCACCTGAACAAGAGAATCCAGACAGAGTTGTTGGTCCTGTAGTCTCAGACACAAAGACCCCTAAGCGACCACCCCTAATAGACTATAGTGGCTCCGGCACCCAACCCTTGAACCTGCCCAGACCAACTTTGCTCCAGGAACAGATTAATGAATTACAAAAGAATATGCAAGTTTTAGAAAAGGGCAATTTTGAAGTTGTTAAGGAAGCCCTAGCTCTTACCCGACCACAAGGACCTCCAAAATATGTGTCCTTTACCCCACAGCAGTTATTCACCATAGTGAACCTGCTGCCAGATCCTGAAACCCATCCCATGCCCTTTTTCAGGAAACTGTCACAGGTACATCAAACATATGGATGTACATGGTCAGACCTACAGAGTATTGTGGAAAACAAGACAGGGGAGTATTTTTCACTAATAATGGACCATATCCCCACCCTGACCTTCAACCCTCAAGGTGGCAGGGAAGGAACTCTCATTCCTTGTAGACACTGGTGCAGCCCGTAGTGTTTTATGTGAGACTGCCTTACCTCCTTCCTGGCTCACTTACATTCAATTACCCTGTTCTGGACTAGAAGGGGTCGTGCAGCATAACCCCGTTACCAAGCCACTCTCAGTCACTTCCCCTGGATTCTCCCGGACCAAAACCACAAAGCTCCACCTTCAAGCAGGATCATGTCGCAATTTGTTGTTAGCCAAACATGCCCCTTCAATCTGTTAGGCTCTGATTTTCTTCAGAAAATCCAAGCTAACATACAGTTCAGAGAGGATAGGACGGTCACCCTCGGTACAGCCCTATACTCGGAAGAAACTTGCCTCCTCATGGCATTAACAACTCTTCAGGTCTCTGATTCATATGAGCAAAGGGATTCACTGCAAAACATTTTGCACCTTATCCCCGATACCCTCTGGGCCAAAGGACCCAAGGATATCGGACGCCTCAATGTCCCACCAGTCACTGTGACCCTGAAGGACCCCAAGGTCCTGCCATACAAAGCGCAATATCCACTTTCTGTCTCACAACAGGATGCTATTACACTCCAAGTGCAGGCCCTCCTGCAGAATGGGGCAATCAAAATCACCACCTCTCCCTGTAACACGCCCCTTTACCCAGCTGGCTGTCGAGTCTCACAAGCCACATTGCAGCTGTGTCTCCCCAAAGTTGTCTTACTAGGTCATTGTATCTCTTAAGGTAGCAAGCACCTCACTGATGCCAGGAAAAAGGCCATCTCTGACATCCAACTCCCGAACACCCCTCATCCGCTGCAAACCTTTCTGGAACTCATCTCCTACTGCAGACCCTGGATCCCTGATGCTTCAGTCCTAATGCAGCCCCTATATGACTGTATTCCCTGCAATGCTACTGCTCCTTTCCAGATGACAATGGAGGCCGGAGAAGCCTTTCAGACATTAAAGGCCGCCATTGCATCTGCCCCTGCTCTTGGCATCCCCAACTACAACCTTCCTTTCAGACTGTATATCATGGAACGTCAGGGCCACGCAACTGGAGTCCTTACTCAAACTCATGGTGGTCGCAATAGACCCCATGGTTACTATTCTAAGCATCTTGACTCCGTAGCCAGAGCTGCCCCTTCCTGTGTCAGAGCCGTCCATGCTGCCAGCTCTCTTCTGGACATCACATCTGACGTTGTGCTTGGTCACCTCTCACAATTCTGGCTCTCCATGACATTTCTGCCATCCTCCAGCAGACTCAACCTAAACAACTCACTGCACAGCGCCACCTCCGGCTCTAGTGTAGTCTGCTCCTGCCAGATAATGTCACCATTCAGAGATGCCACATCTTTAACCCTGCTGCACTCCTTCCTCTTCCAAGGGGGGAGTATACTGGAGATTCTGAAGATTTTATTGAGCTACATGCTGAAGAGGATCTTCAGGAAGATGAACTATGGGCCTCAACCGACTCTCTTTACAAGGAACAAGATCATGATTGCATCACAATGATGGAAGCTGAAGTAGGGACACCACCATCAGTCCAAAACACTCCTCTGACAAACCCACATTGGACTCTCTTTGTGGACGGCTCAAGGTATGCCGATGACAAAGGGAAGTTCAATACAGGCAATATCTGCCAATATCTACACAGACTCTAGATATGCCTTTGGAGTGGTTCATGACTTTGGAAAGCCCGGGATTACATCATAGCCGCAGGAACCCAAATCAAGAATGCTTCAGCCGTAGCGGCTCTAATGGCAGCAGTATTCCTGCCCATCCAAGTGGCAGTGATCAAGGTAAAGGCCCATACTCGAGATGACACCTCTGAGGCCAGAGGAAACACCCTAGCTGACCAAGCAGCCAAGAAAGCAGCAGTGAAAGAGTCCAGTCAGACCAGATTATGGTAACACAGGAAGACCTGGAACAAAAAGAAGTCACATGGGACCTATTGAAACAAATGCAGAAACAGGCCACTCCCATGGAAAAGAAAACCTGGTTGAGTCAGCCCTCGAAGAAGAATCTGGACTCTGAACCCAAGGAAAGAGAGTGTGCCTACCCAGAGCCTTCTTTCCTTTAATAGCCTCAGCGGCCCATGGGCCCACCCATTAATCCAAAACCATCATGGAAGAACTAATTGACAAAATATGGGTGGCCCCTGGAATCACCCTGTTCTTGGTAAGAAATACCCAGTCTTGGCTCATTTGTGCCAAGTGCAACCCAGGCAGGACTGAACCCATGCCCACCAAGTGCCTTTCCAGAGCTCTGTACCCATTCCAAAGGATCCAACTTGACCACATCCAGATGCCAATGTGGCAAGGGTTTCAATATGTGCTAGTAGTGATAGACTTGTTCTCTGGGTGGCCAGAAGCCTACCCCGTCTGAAACTAGACAGCAACCACCACTGCTAAGAAACTAATGCTGGAAACTGTTTGTAGGTTCGGGGTACGTGAGGTCATTGAGAGTGATCAGGGCACAGCATTCACTGCTAGTCTAATTCAAGAGGTCTGGAAGATGGTAGGGTCACACCTAGCGTTTCACACCCCTTACCGACCCCATACGAGATCCTATTTGGGACAGGGCCAAGAATGGGACAGTATTTTCCACACCAGCTACAAATGCATTATGAATCTGTTGCAAAATATGTGATAGCATTGAGCAAACAATTTTCTAATATATATGCTAAGTTCTCTCTTCCATTCCAGATCCTGACTCCCTGTTATTGTCTCCAAGTACAAACCAAAGGCATGACATTTAGTCCACACATACACTCAGGTTGCAATGACTTGAAAACAGACAGCCATGTGCAGTGTATTAGTGTAGATGCCGTGAACGGAAAAGACCTACCCTATAACAACCGTACTGTACAGGATCTCCTGACAGGCATATTAGCCAACACCACCGAAGGTCAGTTAAAAGGATATGAGCTGGCAAAAGGAACAATTAGCCAAATTAATTACCCAATTATTCAATAGCACAGCAGTGGCAGTTTCAGAGGACATACAGTGGGGGAAATAATTATTTGACCCCTCACTGATTTTGTAAGTTTGTCCAATGACAAAGAAATGAAAAGTCTCAGAACAGTATCATTTCAATGGTAGGTTTATTGTAACAGTGGCAGATAGCACATCAAAAGGAAAATCGAAAAAATAACTTTAAATAAAAGATAGCAACTGATTTGCATTTCATTGAGTGAAATAAGTATTTGAACCCTCTAACAAAAAAAGACTTAATACTTGGTGGAAAAACCCTTGTTTGCAAGCACAGAGGTCAAACGTTTCTTGTAATTGATGACCAAGTTTGCGCACATTTTAGGAGGAATGTTGGTCCACTCCTCTTTGCAGATCATCTCTAAATCCCTAAGGTTTCGAGGCTGTCTCTGTGCAACTCTGAGCTTGAGCTCCCTCCATAGGTTTTCGATTGGATTAAGGTCCGGAGACTGACTAGGCCACTCCATGACCTTAATGTGCTTCTTCTTGAGCCACTCCTTTGTTGCCTTTGCTGTATGTTTTGGGTCATTGTCGTGCTGGAACACCCATCCACGACCCATTTTCAGTTTCCTGGCAGAGGGAAGGAGGTTGTCGCTCAGGATTTCACGATACATGGCTCCGTCCATTTTCCCGTTTATGCGAATAAGTTGTCCTGTGCCCTTAGCAGAAAAACACCCCCAAAGCAAAATGTTTCCACCCCCATGCTTGACGGTGGGGACGGTGTTTTGGGGGTCATAGGCAGCATTTTTCTTCCTCCAAACACAGCGAGTTGAGTTAATGCCAAAGAGCTCTATTTTGGTCTCATCAGACCACAGCACCTTCTCCCAGTCACTCTCTGAATCATTCAGGTGTTCATTGGCAAACTTCAGACGGGCCTGCACATGTGCCTTCCTGAGCAGGGGGACCTTGCGAGCCCTGCAGGATTTTAATCCATTGCGGTGTAATGTGTTTCCAATGGTTTTCTTGGTGACTGTGGTCCCTGCTAATTTGAGGTCATTAACTAACTCCTCCCGTGTAGTTCTAGGATGCTTTTTCACCTTTCTCAGAACCATTGACACCCCACGAGGTGAGATCTTGCGTGGAGCCCCAGAGCGAGGTCGATTGATGGTCATTTTGTGCTCCTTCCATTTTCGAACAATCGCACCAACAGTTGTCACCTTCTCTCCCAGCTTCTTGCTAATGGTTTTGTAGCCCATTCCAGCCTTGTGCAGGTCTACAATTTTGTCTCTGACATCCTTGGACAGCTCTTTGGTCTTTCCCATGTTGGAGAGTTTGGAGTCTGCTTGATTGATTGATTCTGTGGACAGGTGTCTTTTATACAGGTGACTAGTTAAGACAGGTGTCCTTAATGAGGGTGACTAATTGAGTAGAAGTGTCTAACCACTCTGTGGGAGCCAGAACTCTTAATGGTTGGTAGGGGTTCAAATACTTATTTCACTCAATGAAATGCAAATCAGTTGCTATCTTTTATTTAAAGTTTTTTTTTCGATTTTCCTTTTGATGTGCTATCTGCCACTGTTACAATAAACCTACCATTGAAATGATACTGTTCTGAGACTTTTCATTTCTTTGTCATTGGACAAACTTACAAAATCAGTGAGGGGTCAAATAATTATTTCCCCCACTGTATAATTAGTTTGTGGACACAAAGTGTACAAATGGTTATCCGAGAATGTCACAGGACTGTGCACCATTGCCAGGCTTACTCCTGCCACCTTTATAGTACCACACTCTAAAATTGATATAAATGCTATTCCTAAACACACCTTGTACTGTAGGGCCAAAGATAACACACCCAGACCAAACAGCAAGCCACATGTTGTAGAAATGAGCATTCCCAATAAAGTTCTCAGTACCCTTTTCATAAATCCCATGATAGTGCAGATGTGGGATCATTTGGTGGTAGCAACTGATTATCTAGACGATCAAATATGGGAAGTGATGGGACTTATGAATACCTCGAACATCGTGCAGAACCAGTTGATCATTGTCACGAACCAACACACATTAGTTCTAGACTATGTTACAGCTAAAGATGGAGGTATGTGCCAGGTTGTGGGACCCACTTGCTGCCATTACATAGACCCACAGGGTAATTTGAAAGTTAAGGTGGGTCTAGAGAAAATGGCGGATCTAAGGGATAAATGGCTGAACGCACATAAAGCTGATAAAAATACATGGTGGTCTAATACCTTCTCCTTCCTTAACCCCGCCAACTGGTTTAAAGGTATTGGGGGTTGGCTCATGGGAATTGTCCAAGGAATATTGCAGGTAGCCCTAATACTATTGGTGATATACAGTCAGGTCCATAAATATTGGGACATCGACACAATTGTAACATTTTTGGCTCTATACACCACCACAATGGATTTGAAATGAAACGAACAAGATGTGCTTTAACTGCAGACTGTCAGCTTTAATTTGAGGGTATTTACATACAAATCAGGTGAACAGTGTAGGGATTAAAACAGTTAGCATATGTGCCTCCCACTTGTTAAGGAACCAAAAGTAATGGGACAATTGGCTTCTCACCTGTTCCATGGCCAGGTGTGTGTTATTCCCTCATTATCCCAATTACAATGAGCAGAGTTCATTTCAAGTGTGCTATTTGCATTTGAAATCTGTTGCTGTCAACTCTCAAGATGAGATCCAAAGAGCTGTCACTATCAGTGAAGCAAGCTATCATTAGGCTGAAAAAAAAAAAAAAAACCATCAGAGAGATAGCAAAAACATTAGGCGTGGCCAAAACAAATGTTTGGAACATTCTTAAAAAGAAAGAATGCACCAGTCAGCTCAGCAACACCAAAAGACCCGGAAGACCACGGAAAACAACTGTGGTGGATGACCGAAGAATTCTTTCCCTGGTGAAGAAAACACCCTTCACAACAGTTGGCCAGATCAAGAACACTCTCCAGGAGGTAGGTGTATGTGTGTCAAAGTCAACAATCAAGAGAAGACTTCACCAGAGTGAATACAGAGGGTTCACCACAAGATGTAAACCATTGGTGAGCCTCAAAAACATGAAGGCCAGATTAGAGTTTGCCAAACAATCTAAAAAAGCTTTCACAGTTCTGGAACAACATCCTATGGACAGATGAAACCAAGATCAACTTGTACCAGAGTGATGGGAAGAGAAGAGTATGGAGAAGGAAAGGAACTGCTCATGATCCTAAGCATACCACCTCGGCAGTGAAGCATGGTGGTGGTAGTGTCATGGAGTGGGCATATATGGCTGCCAATGGAACTGGTTCTCTTGTATTTATTGATGATGTGACTGCTGACAAAAGCAGCAGGATGAATTCTGAAGTGTTTCGGGCAATATTATCTGCTCATATTCAGCCAAATGCTTCAGAACTCATTGGACGGCGCTTCACAGTGCAGTAGGACAATGACCCAAAGCATACTGCAAAAGCAACCAAAGAGTTTTTTAAGGGAAAAAAGTGGAATGTTATGCAATGGCCAAGTCAATCACCTGACCTGAATCCGATTGAGCATGCATTTCACTTGCTGAAGACAAAACTGAAGGGAAAATGCCCCAAGAACAAGCAGGAACTGAAGACAGTTGCAGTAGAGGCCTGGCAGAGCATCACCAGGGATGAAACCTAGCGTCTGGTGATGTCTATGCGTTCCAGACTTCAGGCTGTAATTGACTGCAAAGGATTTGCAACCAAGTATTAAAAAGTGAAAGTTTGATTTATGATTATTATTCTGTCCCATTACTTTTGGTTCCTTAACAAGTGGGAGACACATATGCAAACTGTTGGAATTCCTACAACGTTCACCTGATTTGGATGTAAATACCATCAAATTAAAGCTGACAGTCTGTTAAAGCACATCTTGTTTGTTTCATTTCAAATCCATTGTGGTGGAGTATAGAGCAAAAAATGTTCGAATTGTGTCAATGTCCCAATATTTATGGACTTGACTTGTATATATATATAGTAATTAAGCTTGTTCTTACTTGTGTGACCCTTTAAAAAAGAATGAAGAAAACTGATGAGCAACTTATCATGTTTCTCTACGACGAGGAAGAACAAAAGGAAATGCCATTCAACACGGTTCCCCCTCCCAGCTATGATGCCGTGCATGGATATGGTAAGATGAATCCCGGGGTACGATCATAAGCCCTGAAACCGCGAGCTTAGCTATTAGAGGTAAGTTGTCGCCACTGCAGGTGAAGAGTATACGAAGGGCATGCCCAGTGGATTCATTAGGTAGGGATAGCCTACAATCAGGTTTCCAAGGGGGGACTGTTATGGACTACTGAAACAGTATGGATACTTGCTGTTTCTATATACACTTGTGTTACACTGCTCAGACACCGCTTAGTAGAAAAATCCTGCTTCTTGGATGACGGAAAAGAAGTGTAAGATTAACCCATTAAATGCTTGCTATTATTTCCCAATAACCAATAAAAATTAACCACATTAAGTCACCTCCCACCGGGGGGGGTATATTCTGTGGGAACACTCCGTGCATGTAAAGACAATATCTGCTAATTTGGAGCAGTACATCAACCTATCTGGTATCTTGACCAGATTCAAAACAGTAGTGGCTCTGGCTCTCAGTCAATCACTGTAGCTTTCCGTACACTTTTGCTCTCTAGGGCCACACAGTGAAAGGAGAGCACACCCTTTCATCCCTGGGGGCACACCCTAGTCTTGGGGCTCCTGCCTGATAGTAGTCAGGGTGTTAATGATGTGTGTTTCTATGGGCGTAAGACAGGGCATGTAGAGCGCAATGGCTGGCGTATGGTGAAGGAGTCAGTAACCAGGCCAGATGTAGCAGAATAAACGTCTTTCTTTATTGCAATACAAAATAGGAGTTGTATTACATAAAAACAATGGCAGTGCACAATATACAGTGCAATTCTTTGGGTTTGTATGAATTTGAGCAAGGATGGAAATTATCGTACTCTTTCTAATCTTTCTCTAGTCTCCAAGTGTGAAGGATGTCTTAATAGTATTCCCCTCACTGCAGTAAGGTCTAAATAGCTTAGGTAGCAGGATACCTTACTGACTCCAGTGCTCAGCTATGCATATTTATGAATCTTCTTATCCATTTTTCTCTTTTTTCCTTTCTGTAGATCATCCAAAGATCAGTGAGTCTCCGTAGCTTTGGTCCAGTTTTATGAAAAATGGAATTTATGTAGTTGATTCCTCACTCTTCCTCTCCTAGCTAACTCCAGGCTAGAGCTCTCTAGACTCAGCAGAAGCGGATACAGGATCCACACCCAAGCTTTCTGTATTGGGCTGTGCCAGAGCTGATTAACTCTGTTACTTCCATCCATAACCATACCAGGTATACATAATGACATTAAATAACATGACAAGCAATAACAACACTGCCCTGGGGTTCTGCACATTGTGTTCCTTGCATTTGAGTTTTACATCATGGGTCAGGTTGGTAGATTACTCTGAGGGGTGGGTGAGGACCCAGAGGTCATGGGGCACATTGTTACCCATGAAAACGTTAGAAGTAGGTAGAAGTTTCTTAAAAATGTATTCATGGAGTTAGGCTGTAAGCTCAGGGCGTCAAATGTAGTATTTTCCGAAATATTACCTTACCTGTAACCATGTGCCACACCAGGGAGGAAGCGGTAGATTAGGGTGGTAAACAAGTGCCTCAAAACTGGTTAAGGTAGTAGGGGTTTGGGTTCCTGGATAACTGGGCCGACTTCTATATTTGGTACAGGCTCTACAATAAGGATGAGATGTATTTGAATGGGCAAGGTGCAACTATGCTTGAAGAGAGGATGTGTAGAAGGTTAGAGGAGAGTGTAGGGACTACGAGTAGTGCAATTACATTATAGGAGAGGAAAAGAATAAACTGGAACTTACTGTATTAATGGAACTGAATGTGCAATTCAAAGAAGGGTGAGAAGTCTGTGTTCAAATCACATTTCTGTCCGATGTTTGACCTATATTTTGGAAAGAAGGATGCAAAAGTGTAGTATACTATACTTTTCCATTCTGGAGAGTCCAGCAAAAAAAAAAAAAAGTGTATGTTTATCGAATACCTTTTTCACAATGGCATCCTATGGAGAGGGTATCCATCAGAGGTATCTGTTTAACATATACATTATGTGCATATGTTGCGGACAAAAACCTGATATGAACCCAGCCTTAAAAAATAACCATAAACCTCTAAACTGAATGTCTAAAGCCCAAACTCTAGGAAGATATAAGTGAGGGAAATGAACATGTGGGTACACATGTATGGAGGGAAAAATAATGATAAATACTAATAGCGGTTTGTTATAAGCCACCTAATATTACACAAAGCAGGTAAACATTTGAGGCGGCAAAGGACAATGAGGTCATTATTATGGGGGACTTAATCCAGCGTGTGCACAGTGAAGCGAGGTACACTGGCTTTTTCTTCATCTGTGCACTGTGCACATGTCACTGGGGAGGGGGGCTTATGACGTATTTGGACTGTGGAACGTCAGTCAGGGCAGTTGGGGGACAGATCAGCGTGACACTTCCAAGGGGAAGCTTCTCCTCCATAACTATTGACATGGATGTGAATACAGCTATCACGTTTGAACTGCCAGGCCCTGTCAATCACAGTACATAGGGCCAAACAATTAGAGAGAGGGCAGAGCTTCTAGATGTAACGGCAACGCCCCCGTTGCTCCGAGAGGCTCAGTTGCATATATTAAAACATCATTTTTCTCAGCAATGTGGGCATATATGAACATGGGACCAACACAGATGCCTTCAGCTGCCAAGTTGATGTCCTCTAAAGTATCAAATTTAACAGAAACATACCTTACAGTGTAAACGGTATATACTGTATATATATATATATATATATATATATATATATATATAGGAGTATTGGAAAAAGCAGCTCTCCCCTGTTTCTTGCTATGCAGAGGACGGACAACAGCCCCTGGGTTTGGCTGTTCGAACAATGGTCCAGAAACACACTTGGAAGTCCAGCTCTAATCAAAAGCAGAAGAACTTTATTTCAGCAGTTTAAAAACTTTCTATTACAGGAAATGTAGTATTGTTACGCGTTTCAGACCACCTCTATTCTGGGTCCTTCATCATGACATACTAAACATTCAATGAATGCACTATATATGCTCACCCACCACCTGGTCCCGCAATCAACAGGTCACATGGTTGGAGCAAAATGAGCAATAAAAAACACACACATGTGCACACATATAAAATAATAATTTTGGAAAATAAAATCACATTATAGCTTCAAAAGGAAAAATGTCAAGAATTTCAAAAAAGAAAAATATAAAAAATTTAACTCCACTAATATTGCAGTATTAGATCATGTCTCTTAGTCCAGACGTATTCCCACCATGCACAACCGCAAAGTGCAGGCTAACCGCAGACACGTTGCGGTTCTCATGGTGGGAAACATCTGAAATGTGTTTGCGGATTCTAGTTTTAATCTGATTAGAAGTGCACCCAACATATTGTAGTTGACACATCTCAAATGTATATTTAGTATTACAATTCATGTATGCTTTTATTGCAAATTCCTTGGCATTTACTGTTGATTTAAAGGAGCTACCCACTTTAAAGTGATGACAGCAGATGCATCTGCTGTGACCACATTTGTAACTTCGCTTGCTTGCTAGCCAAGTTGGCTGGGATACTTTTTTCTCTTGAAATAAACTAGGGCTCACCATATTTCCCACATCTAATACCTCCCATAACCACATTAGACCACTGTTTATCATAGCTTAACAGGTAAGTGCTTTCTAACAATTTTGCATATCTTACCGTACTCTTCACTATATTGTGTGACAAATGTAGTGGCCTGCATATTGGAGTGACTAGGTTCATGAGGGGTTTCGGAAAGCCTCTTCATTGGAAAGATCAACTCTTTCCTATTCATATCAGACACACATTGTCTCTGATTTAACGTGAGTATGATCTGTTAGAGAGCCTATCGATTATTTTATCAGACTCAAAAATAAAAGTATCCTCATCTGAACAATTGCGTCTCGCACAAATTAATTCACCTTTTGGAATGTTATGTACAACATGAGGTGGGTGATACGAGGAAGCATGTAGAATCGTGTTACCTGACAATTATTTCCTATAAGTGGAAGTGCAGATTGTTGATGTGACCGCATTCCCCCTCAGACACAAATCCAGAAAATTAACACTGACCGAATCATGATGGACAGTGAAAGAAATAGAGTCCAAACATGAATTAAGGTAATCCACAAACAGTGGTATGGCCGCCACATCACCAGACCAAATAAACAGCAGGTCAGCGATGTAGCGACCATACCACTGGACCTGCTCAATATATATATATACATACATACATACAGTGGATATAAAAAGTCTACACACCCCTGTTAAAATGTCAGGTTTCTGTGATGTAAAAAAATGATACAAAGATAAATTATTTCAGAACTTTTTCCACCTTTAATGTGACCTATAAACTGTACCACTCAATTGAAAAACAAACTGACATCTTTTAGGTAGAGGGAAGAAAAAGTATAAAAATAAAATAATATGGTTGCATAAGTGTGCACACCTTTAAACTAATACTTTGTTGAAGCACCTTTTGATTTTATTACAGCACTCAGTCTTTTTGGGTATGAGTCTATCAGCATGGCACATTTTGACTTGGCAAGATTTGCCCACTCTTTGCAAAAACACTCCAAATCTGTTAGATTGCTAGGACATCTCCTGTGCACAACCCTCTTCAGATCACCCCACAGATTTTCAATCGGATTCAAGTTTGGGCTCTGGCTGGGCCATTCCAAAACTTTAATCTTCTTCTGGTGAAGCCATTCCTTTGTTGATTTGGATGTATGCTTTGGGTCGATTGTCATGCTGAAAGATGAAGTTCCTCTTCATGTTCAGCTTTCTAGCAGAAGCCTGAAGGTTTTGTGCCAATATTGACTGGCATTTGGAACTGTTCATAATTCCCTCTAGCTTAACTAAAGCCCCAGTTCCAGCTGAAGAAAAACAGCCCCAAAGCATGATGCTGCCACCACCATGCTTCACTGTGGGTATGGTGTTCTTTTGGTGATGTGCAGTGTTGTTTTTTGGCCAAACATATCTTTTGGAAATATGGCCAAAAAAATTCAACCTTGGTTTCATCAGACCATAACACCTTTTCCCACATGCTTTTGGGAGACTTCAGATGTGTTTTTGCAAAATGTAGCCTGGCTTGGATGTTTTTCTTTGTAAGAAAAGGCTTTCATCTTGCCACTCTACCCCATAGCCCAGACATATGAAGAATACTGGAGATTGTTGTCACATGTACCACATAGCCAGTACTGGTCAGATATTCCTGCAGCTCCTTTAATGTTGCTGTAGGCCTCTTGGTAGCCTCCCAGACCAGTTTTCTTCTCGTCTTTTCATCAATTTTGGAGGGACGTCCAGTTATTGGTAATGTCACTATTGTGCCATATTTTCTCCACTTGATGATGACTGTCTTCACTGTGTTCCATGGTATATCTAATGCCTTGGAAATTCTTTTGTACCCTTCTCCTGACTGATACCTTTTAACAATGAGATCCCTCTGATGCTTTGGAAGCTCTCTGTGGACCATGGCTTTTGCTGTGGGATACGGCTAAGAAAATTTCAGGAAAGACCAACTAGAGCAGCTGAACTTTATATGGGGTTAATCAGAGGCACTTTAAATGATGGCAGGTGTATGCTGAATCCTATTTAACATGATTCTGAACACAGCTACATCCCCAGTTATAAGAGGGTGTGCACACTTATGCAACCACATTATTTTAGTATTTTTTGTTTTCTTTCCTCCACCAAAAAGATTTCGATTTGTTTTTTAATTGAGTGGTACACTTTATAGGTCACATTAACGGTGGAAAAAGTTGTCAAATGATTTATCTTTGTCTCATTTGTTTACATCACAGAAACCTGACATTTTAACAGGGTGTGTAGACTATTTATATCCACTGTATATATATCTACAGTGGATACATTCAGCCAATATATATATGCAACGTGCCGGTCCACAGGGGAGAACACGTGAGGTTCACGGTGGGCCGAAGGGTACAATAGTTCATCGGGTACTCATGGTTAGCAGATGCCTCCCTGGGCCAACAGTGCAGTGAAGGAGAGAACAGCACTAGATTCTCCGGGGCACACTCTATTACAGGGGACACCAGCCAGGTGGTGATCGAGGTGCCCTTGATGGTGATTGGGTTTCTGAGTGCTTGTGCGGCTGGACCCCTGAATTAAGTAATGTCGTGACGCCAGAACCTTGGTGGTGCAAAATGTTCAGAGTGGTAGCAGTATGTATGGATCCCGAAATTATATAGAGAGATCCGCATGGGATTATAATCATCCCATTAGCTTGTACTTAGTTTGTGGCGGGAAAATTTCCCGCCTAAAAGTGTGTTTAGGTGAGCTAAGTATAGTTGGTGGCTGGGGGGTTTGGGGCAGAGGTAAATCATTGGGTCATTAGGTGACCTATGGGGTAGTGTTGCTGGGCAGGGTAGCCTGGGATGCACAGCAACAGTTAGTTCATTGGTGGGACAGTTTCAGGGCCCCCCTTGGTTAGGGCTATATAGTAGCGGTAGCGGGCAGTGTTAGGCTGTCATCTCATCAGCGTCTGGAGGAGGTGCTGCCTGTCTGCGTACCTGATGGAGGATTTCGTTGCTGAGCTGCGGAGGCATGCGGGAGATGGAGAGACGGCGTCCTGGCTGGAATCCTGCTTAGCTGACTGGTCTTCATCTGTGGCTGTTCCGGCAGTGGTGTGCGATCCTGGCGATGTCCCGGCGGTGTCTGCGGCTGACTTATCTGAAAGTCTCCCTATGGTGCCTGCGCTGCGCTCTTCAAGAAGAGAGAAGAGGCAGCGCACCCGTTTCTCTCCTTCACCCTGTAGGTCTGTTCCGGAGAGGAGAAAATCAGAGAGGAGAAGTGCTGCTGCGGAAGAAACCAGAAGTGGCCGCTTGGGGATGACATCACAGGCTGAGGTCCGTCCTGAATCTGAGTCCCCAGGAAACTTTTTGGTTCCGCTTCTGCCCTGCAGCATTTTGGTTCCCAGGAAGGTCCTGCTGTGAGAAGAGCATCGCTTGAGCCCCCTGTACATCCTTCGCGGCAGCATGGACGTAGATGACGCAGAATTGAGCCACAGCCTGTGCAGCACCAGTCTCTGCCGCTCCGCTCCGGCGTTGAGCAGCGGGACGGTGTGTGCTTGCAAAGCGTGATGCAGCAGAGACAAGAGGCATCCGCATCTTCTTCTGGTGTCCGGAGTGCTGCTCCAGCGGGTGGTGAGTTCCCCAGGGAACTGGGCACCGTTATTGCGTCCTTGTCTTCTGTACTTTCTTCTTTACAGAGTTTTGCTCCTCTTCCCCCCCCTGCTCCTGAACCGGCTGGTACGGCAGGCGATTTTTCTGATGCTTGGCGTTTTAGCGGTCGGGGGACGGGAGGGGATTATGATAGTGATGACTCTCTCCCTCTTCCAGCGGTGGCTAAACGTGGAGGAGTGTCAAAGTCATGTTATAAAGAAATGTTGCCATGTGATATTTCGCCTTTGGGCTTTCATCTCTCCATGTCGGTTAAAGAAAAGATATGGAGAAATGAATTTGTGGACAAATTGTCGTTGTTACCTGCTTCAAAAGATTTTGTCGCTAAATTAGATAGAAGGGAGGATAAGTCTGAAGAAGATAGGAGGCGCCCGATCCCTTGTACTTTTAATAATTGGTTGCAGGCATACTGTATCTTTTGCAGCGTGATGGGTGAGAAATTTCCTGCAAAATGTTCAGGCCTTTTTCAACATTTAGATAATGTTTTAGAGGCGTATAAGAATTTTGGAGGGATAGGTTGGTTTGTGTATGACGAAAATTTCAGACAGAGGCTGTCCGTATATCCTAGCATGCGGTGGGGCACAAAGGATGTTGGGCTGTGGCTTAATTTATTGTTGCCACAGCGTTCATCTTATTCTGCCCCAAAACAGCAGTCAGCCTCTGCAGTACCGCAGTCTTAATTGTTAAAAAAGGGCACCTGCTTTGCGTTTAATGAAGCACAGTGTAGGTGGCCGGCGTCATGTAAATGGGAGCAGTCACCCGATGGTTCGCTGTTATAAAAGAGCTAACATGCCTACCATGCCATCCACAAAAGAGTTTATTGCAAAAAGCATGGACGCCAGTAAATCTGGTGACCATGCGTCCCTGGTTAGAACGTTACCCAAATTGCAAGATGGCGGAGCTGCTACTTGACGGTTTTGCTTTGGGTTTTCAGTTGCCATCGTTTTCTGGCTTTGGTTGTGAATGGGTGAATAATTTGTCTTCAGTTGATCAATTTCCTGTGGTTGTGAGGGATAAATTGGCAAAGGAACTGGAGTTAGGCAGGATCGCTGGTCCTTTTTCCTCTCCGCCTTTTGCCAATTTTCGTCTTTCTCCATTGGGAGTTGTTCCAAAGAAAGAACCCAATGCTTTTTGTTTGATTCATCATTTATCATTTCCTTATGGTGCATCCTTAAATGATGAGATTGATAAAGCATTGTGTTCGGTCAAGTATGCCACATTTGATTCAGCAATAGACCTGATATGTAGTTTTGGTAAAGGTGCTTTGATGGGAAAGGCGGACGTTCAGTCCCCCTTTCGCCTGTTACCTGTACATCCTTCTTGTTTTAACTCACTTGGTTTTCATTTTCAGGGTTTATTTTATTTTGATAAATATATTCCAATGGGTTGTTCTTTGTCTTGTTTCTATTTTGAAGTTTTTTCCTCGTTTATTGAATGGGTAGTAGCAGTCAGGTGTATGCGGGGTGCAGTGACGCACTATTTGGACGATTTCCTGTTCATTGGTCCAGCGGAGTCTTCAGCATGCTTAGAAAGTTTGGAATCCTTTTTTGCAGTTTGGTGTTCCGTTAGCTGAGGAGAAGACGGTGTACCCTACTAATTGTTTGGAATATTTGGGGATTGTCATAGATTCTGTGAAAGGCAAATTTTGTCTTCCGTCACAAAAAGTGTCAAAAATCTGTATGGCATTATCTTCATTGCTAAGTAAGCGTACAGCTAAGGTGAAAGAGATTCAGTCGGTTTTGGGTATGTTAGCTTTTGCCAGTAGGATTATGCCGATGGGCCAGGTGTTTTGTCGGCAATTGTCTGCAAAGATTTCTGGTGTGAGGAACCCGGGTTTTCATGTTAGTTTATCTAGGGAGGTTAAGGAAGATTTTATGATTTGGTTGGAATTCTTTCAGCTATATAATAGCAGGTCGTATTGGCAGGAAGATTTTGTTTTAGCTTCTGCTATGGATTTGCTTACGGATGCTGCTGGTTCTTGCGGTTTTGGTGCATATTGGAAAGGACATTGGTGTGCATCAGAATGGCATCCTGCTTGGATTTTGAATGGGGTGACTAAGAATATTGTTTTGTTAGAGCTGTTTCCTGTTGTGGTTTCGCTAGTTTTATGGGGGAGTTGTTTTTCCAATAAGAGAAATATTTTGCATACTGACAATAAGGGTGTTTTATTTGCAGTTAATTGTTTATCATCAAAATGTCCGTTAGTAGTTAAATTGTTACGTCATCTGGTGCTTCTCTGTTTAAGATTAAATATTTGGTTGAAAGCTAGCCATATCCCTGGGATAGATAATTCAATTGCTGATTCGCTTTCCCGTTTTCAGTTTCAGACATTCCGACAGTTGGCGGAAGGGGCCGATCTGAAAGGGGAATCGTGCCCTGCGTACCTGTGGAATCTGATTTGGTCCTAGGTATGTCTTACTTACAGTCTTCTGTGGCTCCGGCAACATGGTCGGATTATAGCCGTTCGTGGCTTAGGTGGTGCAGTTTTACAGCTGATAGAGGTTGGTCTTCTCATGGTAGTGGCGAGGTTGCTGCTTTAGCATTTTGTGTGGCATTGTTTAGGAAGGGTCTGGCTTACTCTACTGTTTTAAGGGTTTTGTCAGGTGTTTCCTTTTTTCTTCGGGTTTTAGGCTCTCCTTCTTTGTTAGATTATTTCTTGATTAAGCAGATGTTAAAAGGTTACAAACGTGGTAATTGTTCTCCTGACAATAGATGTCCTATTTCTCCCACGCTGTTATTATCATTATGTCATGCTACTTCTTTAGTTTGTTTTTATAGTTTTGAAGAGTTGCTATTTTCCACCGCGTTTTGTTGTATGTCTTTTGGTGCTTTTAGAATTAGTGAGTTGTTTCCAAGAAATAGTGAGGCAGGTTTGGGTTTGGCCTTGAAGCATGTCCATGTTCATGTTAATTATGTGATGTTCTTTCTTCCGACGTCAAAGATGGATCAGTCAGGTAAGGGTACCTGGATCCGTGTGAACAGAGTTGGGTCGGGTGGTATTTGTCCGGTGAGTATGATTTCTCAGTATTGGCTTCGCAGACCAAGGGGTGGTAATGCTTTCTTTGTGTATGCAAATGCTTCTCCTTTTACGCAATATCAATTTAGGTCCGTGCTAAAAAAATGTTTAAAGGAATTGGGTTTAGATGGTGTCCGGATTACGTCGCATTCTTTCCGGATTGGAGCCGCCACTGCGGCGGCTCGGTCCGGTTTGAGTGCGTCGGTGATTAAACAGATTGGAAGATGGTCGTCTAATTATTTTAAAATGTATGTTCGTCCTGATGTTTCTGTGATCTGATGTTTCTTTATATTATAGTTTTCACAGGTCTCACCGTATGGATTATCGGCCATTCTTTCGTATATTGGGCCCATCGCAGAGCTGTAAAAAGATCGTACGGTGATAACCTCTCTTGGTCCACAGATACGGTTCGAATATACTGGAATGGAGTCAGGGGTCTTCGTTGGGAAGGTTTGATGGATGTACTGTTGGAAATGTGTGATTTATACCCTGATCCTGATATAATCATTTTTCATGCGGGGGCCAATGATGTGGGCAAATTTGGTACCATTGAGTTGGCCTTTTGTATGAAACGCACTATGGTAAGGGCTAGGCGATTGTTCCCTGATGCCCGTTTAGTTTTTTCTGAGATGATTCCACGTTTACTTTGGTTATCCTGTTCTAAATTTAAATATTTGGATAAGATTAGGATACGTTTGAATAGAATTATGGCTCGTTTTATGCCATTAATCTGGGGGTTTTCTTTTCGACACGTGGACCTTGAAGGTGGTTTGCCCGGCCATTATTTTTCGGACAAGATTAATTTGTCAGAGATCGGTTTGGAAATTTTCAATTTGGACATGCAAGCTATAATTGAGATAGTTATGGGTGGGGTGGGGCCCACGCCGCCTGGTTAGCCGGCATGGTCCGGTGGGTGTAAAGTCGCTCACTGAAATAGTGAGCGGACGAGTTAAGTCTGAAGTTTAGGCCGAGCTTATGGCTGGTCTAATTATTGTTTATGAAGTTATTGGTATATATTGATACAGTTGAATTTTGGATTAAGTTAATCTTTAATGAAGCCGGCCATGGCCTAATTTATTCCACCAAAAAATATTTGTGTCCACGTGTTTTATTATTATTTATAGAGTTGGAGATGTGTAAGTAATCTTATGGTACATTCATATGATTTATAATCCCATGTATGGATCCCGAAATTATATAGAGGGATCCGCATGGGATTATAATCATCCCATTAGCTTGTACTTAGTTTGTGGCGGGAAAATTTCCCACCTAAAAGTGTGTTTAGGTGAGCTAAGTATAGTTGGTTGCTAGGGGGTTT
The DNA here is from genome assembly GCF_905171765.1 of Bufo bufo. NCBI lineage: Eukaryota > Metazoa > Chordata > Amphibia > Anura > Bufonidae > Bufo > Bufo bufo. The sequence goes on from NC_053390.1 coordinate 565,076,114, forward strand.
GGGGCAGAGGTAAATCATTGGGTCATTAGGTGACCTATGGGGTAGTGTTGCTGGGCAGGGTAGCCTGGGATGCCCAGCAACAGTTAGTTCATTGGTGGGACAGTTTCAGGGCCCCCCTTGGTTAGGGCTATTGTCATGACCGGCGTCAAGCGAAGGGAGGGAAATGGGAAGGCCCTGTCCAAGGGAGAGGGAAAGGTGGTGACCCCTGACTCACCTTGAGGCTGGCACCTGACTGCCCTGATGTCCCTAGACGAGTTCCTCACCCGTACGCCGATCACGTGCCTAAACCCTGGCTTTCTCTAAGATGAGCCCTACGTAGTGAACAGGGCGGTGGGATCACTAGTCTGCACCACTGACACTAAAGGAAAACACCAAGGAGAGGACAGACAATACAGACAAAACATATAATCCCAGGTGGGCTACAACAGCAGACAACAAAAGCCCAACAGGGATCCGGAGGGTAACGCTCTGGAACAACAACCAGGGATCACAGTTACTCAGCTCCAGTGGGTCAGTATAGAAGTCCAGGCAGGAAGCTCTATATCTGGCAACCAGAGAAGTGGGAGAGGGGAATATAAGGAGGTTGGGAGTGCTGGACAAGAAACAGCTGAGGAGAAGAAGCTACGGATCCCTGAGTGAGCCAAAAAGGGTTGCAAGGCAAACCCAGAAAGCTACCATAAAGAAACAGCACTATCTTTATACATAGAGCGCGCAGCCACCCGCTGCGACTTCCTGACCCCGGGTATAACGGAGTCAGACGTGGCTCTTGACACCCTCGTGACAGTACCCCCCTTTCCACGAGGGGCCTCCGGACACTCAGGACTAGGTCTCTCAGGATGAGAGGCATGAAAAGCCTGAACTAACCTGTCGGCGTTTACCTCAGACGCTGGAACCCACATTCTTTCCTCGGGACCGTAACCCATCCAATGCACCAGATATTGAAGAGAGCGGCGGACCCGACGAGAATCAACAATTTTGGATATTTGAAACTCTAGATTACCATCCACAATAACAGGAGGGGGTGGCAGCGGTGATGGTTCTAGAGGTGGAACATACTTTTTGAGTAACGACTTATGGAAGACGTTATGAATTTTAAAAGTCTGAGGTAGCACCAGGCTAAAAGCCACGGGGTTAATGATGGCTACTATTTTGTAAGGACCAATAAACCTAGGACCCAGTTTCCAAGAGGGAACCTTTAATTTAATATTCCTAGTAGATAACCACACATAGTCATTCACACCTAGGTCTGGGCCTAGCAACCGTTTCTTATCAGCCATGCATTTATATTTACCTCCCATATTTTTCAAATTAACTTGCACTTTCTGCCATACAGATGAAAGAGATGACGAAAACCGTTCCTCTTCGGGAACCCCAGAAGACCCCCCCTCTTTGAAAGTACAGAATTGGGGATGAAAACCATATGCACCAAGAAATGGTGACTTGCCAGTGGATTCCTGACGGCGATTATTTATGGCAAACTCGGCTAACGGTAAATATGATGACCACACCTCTTGGTTTTCAGACACAAAACACCTTAGATATGTCTCAAGGTTTTGGTTGGTACGCTCAGTCTGTCCATTCGACTGAGGATGGAAAGCTGAGGAAAAGGACAAGTGTACCCCCAAACGGGAACAAAAAGCTTTCCAAAACTTAGAAATAAACTGGGTTCCCCGATCCGAAACAACATCGGAAGGGACCCCATGAAGCTTCACGATTTCACTGATAAATACCTGAGCAAGAGTCTTAGCATTAGGTAGTGCGGGTAACGCAATGAAGTGTACCATCTTGCTAAACCTGTCTACTACTACCAAGATAACTGTTTTACCCGCAGACAAAGGTAAGTCAGTAATAAAATCCATTGACAGATGTGTCCATGGCCTATTGGGAATGACAAGAGGCAATAAAGACCCTGCAGGACGTGTATGAGAGACTTTCGCTCGCGCACAAGTAGAACAAGTAGACACAAAATCCATTACATCCTGACGCAACCTTGGCCACCAAAAACGACGAGACAATAGTTCCAAGGTTGCTTTACTACCCGGGTGCCCAGCAAGTGACGAATTATGATGTTCCTTTAATAATTCGAGACGCAGGTTTAACGGTACAAACAATTTCTCTGAGGGGCAAGAGAATGGGGCGTCCCCCTGGGCCTCTAACACCTTCCCCTCCAGAACAGAGTGTACCGCAGAGACAACCACTCCTCTTTGTAGAATGGGTACCGGATCACTCACATTAAACCCTCCAGGGAAACAACGAGATAATGCATCTAATAATCAAGGATGGTGGCTCACTCAAGACGTAATCAAAGAATTGGTGCTACTAACCCGCAAGAGGGACACCCACCCTCTGGTCAAAAAGCAGTAACTATAGAATAAATAAGGGTGAGCACTCAACAAATGGAGTATTTGGAAATTAAAAGTTTAATTAAACACTAAAATGGTTAAAATAGTAAAATACTAAAATACTGAATAAAGGATAAATATATATATACAATTTCATGCATTGACAATTCGCATACATTCATAATTCGCATAGATATGCATTAGTCCCATTCAATATACGCAGTCTCTTTATAGGACAATATAGTTATATAGTTGTTGGATGTTTGTATATAATAAATGTCCTGGATAGATATCCTACAGACCCGCCTCTTATAACAGTCATATGCTGGTAAATAATCGATAGTTGGTTAATACGTCTCCGGTATTGTCACTCAATGTCATATGGGTTTGTATAGCTTTCCCCTTGCTATTTCCGATTTTATGATGCCGGTCGTGCCGGTATTGGGGCCAGTTACGGAGGTAACTGAATCTTACCTTCCTCGTGTCTGTCCCAAACTTTCCTCTCATTCAACGAGGGTAACGCAGGACACAGTTGGCGTGACTCTGCGCGCTGCTCCGTACACTCACCAACTTCTCGCGGGAGTTGAAGCTTTCTTCCGGCTTAGTTCGTTCACGTGACTTGTATCCAGCGCTACAAGCGCAACAAAGAAACAGTCTTTTCCAGGTTATTAAGTTTCTCGCATGGCCATGCAAATTATTGCGGAGATATTATCTTCTTTATTGCAGCGATCCAGCCCAGACGCGTTTCGGGAACTCTCCTTCCCTTCATCAGTGGTATCGCATCTGTAGCAATCTCCGCCTTTTATACCCACAGTCTGAATCAAAGCTGTGGATACCTGGATTTTACTGGACCATAATTACCTTGTTGCGTTTTATATGCGTTTTGTATGCGGTTTTTTTCCCCTTATGCGTTTTTTGCAATATAGATTCCATTCCTCATTGTAAAGCTGTTGCTTAAAGGAAAAGATTGTCCAAGATTGCATGAATGAGTTATTTGCAATCTAAATTTTCTTTTTCTTTCTCAATAATCAAAATGTATATACGACCAATGGAATTATATAAATTAGTGTAAAAATCACTTGATTCTAATATAATATATCCCTTAATATGTAACACTGAATCATAGAAAATATACAATATACAATATGTAAATAACTTCATAAAACTTTATAAAACTTTAAGATCAGAAACATATCTGTGTGGATTTTCGCTGAGACATATATTAGGTGCTACTATTTGCCAATTCATGTGACCTAATTCTCTACAAAATATAGAACATGATGACATACTTTGGTAAAAATGGCATAAAAATGACCCTACAGGAAATTTTCACATAATTACTTCCATAAAACATCTCCCATAAAGGCCCTTCACAAGAAATTTCTCCTAAACATTGTTTTCTTTCCTTTTTCACTATATTGTTTTTTCTTTTTACTTTAAGTTTTTAGTTGGGGCTAATGGATAAATGGAATAAACCTGTAGGGATTAGGGACTCGAATCAGAGTCCATGACACAGTGCCTTGCGGCCTGACTGTGGCATGAAGGTCGGATATCGGGCTACCTCCCTACAGAAATCCAAATAGCTCCAGCTCGGCATTCAAGCCAACAGGTAGCATGGATCCAAATTCATAAATACGACGCGACTCAATTTTTGACATCTGCTTGATGTAATTGCCCCCTCGCCAGTGTTTATCCACCCTCTCCAATGCCATAAATATTAAGTTAGTTGGATCTTTATTATGTACTTCCATGTAATGTTTTGATAGACAGTGTTTTTCATAGCCCTTCTTTATATTGGCTATGTGCTCAGACAGTCTTGTTTTTAGTGGACGCAAGGCCGCAAGGCACTGTGTCATGGACTCTGATTCGGGTCCCTAATCCCTACAGGTTTATTCCATTTATCCATTAGCCCCAACTAAAAACTTAAAGTAAAAAGAAAAAACAATATAGTGAAAAAGGAAAGAAAACAATGTTTAGGAGAAATTCCTTGTGAAGGGCCTTTATGGGAGATGTTTTATGGAAGTAATTATGTGAAAATTTCCTGTAGGGTCATTTTTATGCCATTTTTACCAAAGTATGTCATCATGTTCTATATTTTGTAGAGAATTAGGTCACATGAATTGGCAAATAGTAGCACCTAATATATGTCTCACCTAATATATGTCTCAGCGAAAATCCACACAGATATAAATATTTCTGATCTTAAAGTTTTATAAAGTTTTATGAAGTTATTTACATATTGTATATTGTATATTTTCTATGATTCAGTGTTACATATTAAGGGATATATTATATTAGAATCAAGTGATTTTTACACTAATTTATATAATTCCATTGGTCATATATACATTTTGATTACTGAGAAAGAAAAAGAAAATTTAGATTGCAAATAACTCATTCATGCAATCTTGGACAATCTTTTCCTTTAAGCAACAGCTTTACAATGAGGAATGGAATCTATATTGCAAAAAACGCATAAGGGGAAAAAAACCGCATACAAAACGCATATAAAACGCAACAAGGTAATTATGGTCCAGTAAAATCCAGGTATCCACAGCTTTGATTCAGACTGTGGGTATAAAAGGCGGAGATTGCTACAGATGCGATACCACTGATGAAGGGAAGGAGAGTTCCCGAAACGCGTCTGGGCTGGATCGCTGCAATAAAGAAGATAATATCTCCGCAATAATTTGCATGGCCATGCGAGAAACTTAATAACCTGGAAAAGACTGTTTCTTTGTTGCGCTTGTAGCGCTGGATACAAGTCACGTGAACGAACTAAGCCGGAAGAAAGCTTCAACTCCCGCGAGAAGTTGGTGAGTGTACGGAGCAGCGCGCAGAGTCACGCCAACTGTGTCCTGCGTTACCCTCGTTGAATGAGAGGAAAGTTTGGGACAGACACGAGGAAGGTAAGATTCAGTTACCTCCGTAACTGGCCCCAATACCGGCACGACCGGCATCATAAAATCGGAAATAGCAAGGGGAAAGCTATACAAACCCATATGACATTGAGTGACAATACCGGAGACGTATTAACCAACTATCCATTATTTACCAGCATATGACTGTTATAAGAGGCGGGTCTGTAGGATATCTATCCAGGACATTTATTATATACAAACATCCAACAACTATATAACTATATTGTCCTATAAAGAGACTGCGTATATTGAATGGGACTAATGCATATCTATGCGAATTATGAATGTATGCGAATTGTCAATGCATGAAATTGTATATATATATTTATCCTTTATTCAGTATTTTAGTATTTTAACCATTTTAGTGTTTAATTAAACTTTTAATTTCCAAATACGCCATTTGTTGAGTGCTCACCCTTATTTATTCTAGAGATAATGCATCTGCCTTGGTATTTTTTGCCCCAGGACGATAGGTAATAACAAAGTTAAACCTGGTAAAAAATAGCGACCACCTAGCTTGTCTAGGGGTGAGACGCTTAGCTGATTCGAGGTACAGAAGGTTTTTGTGGTCTGTAATCACCGTTACGGGGTGGATTGCCCCCTCTAAAAAGTGACGCCATTCTTCAAACGCTAGTTTAATAGCTAATAGTTCCCTATTGCCAATATCATAGTTCTTCTCCGCTGCAGATAGTTTTTTAGAAAAGAAAGCACAAGAACGCCATTTGCCAGGAGACGGACCCTGAGATAGTACAGCCCCCACTCCCACCTCTGACGCATCTACTTCAGCAATAAAAGGCTGGGAGACATCAGGTTGGATTAGTACAGGTGCCGAGGTAAACCTCTCTTTTAGAGAGGAAAAAGCAATTTTAGCGGCGTCAGACCATTTAGAAAAATCAGTCCCCTTCTTAGTCATGTCAGTAAGGGGTTTGACAATCACTGAATAATTTTTAATGAACTTTCTGTAGAAATTTGCGAAGCCCAAGAACCGTTGCAGTGCTTTGAGGTTCTCAGGAAGATCCCAATCTAAAATTGCCTGGACCTTCCTAGGATCCATACGGAAACCTGAAGCAGATAATAAATAACCTAGAAACTGTATTTCCTGAACGGCGAAGACACACTTTTCAATTTTCGCATATAATTTATTCGTCCGTAGGACCTGCAGTACCTGTCTGACATGCACCTCATGTGTTTTCAGATCAGACGAATAAATTAAAATATCATCTAGGTATATCACCACAAACCTGCCGAAAAGATGACAAAAAATGTCATTAACGAAATGTTGGAAGACAGCAGGAGCATTGGTCAGACCGAAAGGCATGACTAGATTTTCATAATGCCCCTCAGGGGTGTTAAAAGCTGTCTTCCACTCATCCCCTTCCTTGATACGAATCAGATTGTAGGCCCCCCTAAGATTAAGTTTGGAGAACCACCTAGCACCCGCAATCTGATTAAACAGGTCAGGAATGAGAGGAAGAGGGTAAGGGTCTTGGATGGTTATCCGGTTTAGTTCGCGGAAATCTAGGCAAGGACGCAGGCCCCCATCTTTCTTTTTAACGAAGAAAAACCCTGCAGCCACGGATGAAGAAGAGGGTCTGATGTGTCCCTTAGCCAGACTCTCGAAGATATAATGTTTCATGGCTTGTCTCTCCGGACCCGAAAGATTATATAACCTGGTCTTGGGTAATTTCGCACCGGGAATCAGATTAACCGGGCAATCATAAGGACGGTGAGGTGGTAACTTCTGGCAACCCTTTTCAGAAAAAACGTCCTCAAAGTCCGAAACAAATTTAGGTAGAGTAGCTATGGAGGCGACTAAGCAATTGCTATTTAAGCAATTTTCTCTGCAATGCTCACTCCACTCCAATATCTCCCTGGCCTGCCAATCCACCACTGGATTGTGCGCTACCAACCAGGGAAGACCCAATACCACAGGAGTGGGAAGCCCCTCCAGAACATAACATGAAAGACACTCGTTATGGTGGTCCCCTACCGAAGGTGTAAGTTATGGACAATGTGAGTGAGGTTTCTCTGAGACAGAGGAGCAGAATCAATAGCGAATATGGGAATAGGTCTCTGTAGTGTACAGAGAGACAAACCCATAGTGTGGGCAAAATGGGCATCTATCAAATTTACTCCTGCTCCACTGTCTAGAAATAAATAAATAGTCTCTGTCTTAACACCAAAAACAACAACCGCTGGCAACACAAATTGAGATGTTCGTATGGAGGAAACGTATACCCCCCGGCTGACATCCTCCACACAGCCTGGGGTTAGTAGTTTTCCGACGGTCTCTTGTTTTTGAGAAAGGAAGGACAGACATTAATGAAATGACCCCTCCCCCCACAGATAAAACAAACCCCATGCCTACGGCGAGCCTCGGGGACGGACCTGACGAGTAGTTTTTCCTAGCTGCATAGGCTCGTCTAAGTCCGTACAGACTAACTGCTGCTTGGGAGGGGTTACCAATTGCTCAGGATTTTTCAATCTGTCCCTCAGACGTCTATCTATTCTGATAGAAAGGGACATAACAGCATCAAGGGAAAAGGGAGTCTCATACAGAGCAAGCGCATCCTTAATCCTTTCGAATAACCCAGAGCAGAACTGACTCCTGAGAGCCGAGTCGTTCCACTGGGTATCCGTAGCCCACCTACGGAACTCTGAGCAATACTCCTCTGCTGGCCGCTCTCCCTGTAGGAGTCTCCGTAATTTTGATTCAGCCAGAGCGACTCGGTCAGGGTCATCATATATGAGACCCAAAGCCCCAAAAAATTCCTCCACTGACCGGAGAGCCTGGGAATCAGTGGGTAAAGAGAACGCCCAGGATTGCGGGTCCCCCTGAAGCAGGGAAATAGCAATGCCCACCCGCTGTTCTTCATTACCAGAGGAGAAAGAGCGCAGCTTAAAATATAATTTACAGGCCTCACGGAACGTCCCAAATTTGTCCCTTCCCCCAGAAAATCTGTCAGGAAGAACAACCTCGGGTTCCGCAACAACCTGGTTACCCGTAGCAACCGCTGGGCTTGCGGTCTGTTGCAATTGCTGCTGTTGCTGGAGGACCGACACCTTCAATCCTGCCACCTCCAAAGACAGGCCTTGAAGTTGCTTTGTCAAAGCAGCAATTGGATCCATACTGGATTCTAAATAGGCAGAAAAAGAAAAAAAGTATTATTATTTTTTTTTTTTTCTACCTACACAAAATAAGGGCCAGATATAAAGTCATGACCGGCGTCACGCGAAGGGAGGGAAATGGGAAGGCCCTGTCCAAGGGAGAGGGAAAGGTGGTGACCCCTGACTCACCTTGAGGCTGGCACCTGACTGCCCTGATGTCCCTAGACGGGTTCCTCACCCGTACGCCGATCACGTGCCTAAACCCTGGCTTTCCCTAAGATGAGCCCTACGTAGTGAACAGGGCGGTGGGATCACTAGTCCGCACCACTGACACTAAAGGAAAACACCAAGGAGAGGACAGACAATACAGACAAACATATAATCCCAGGTGGGCTACAACAGCAGACCACCAAGCCCCAACAGGGATCCGGAGGGTAACACTCTGGAACAACAACCAGGGAACACAGCTACACAGCTCCAGTGGGTCAGTATAGAAGTCCAGGCAGGAAGCTCTATATCTGGCAACCAGAGAAGTGGGAGAGGGGAATATAAGGAGGTTGGGAGTGCTGGACAAGAAACAGCTGAGGAGAAGGAGCTACGGATCCCTGATTGAGCCAAAAAGGGTTGCAAGGCAAACCCAGAAAGCTACCATAAAGAAACAGCACTATCTTTATACATAGAGCGCGCAGCCACCCGTTGCGACTTCCTGACCCCGGGTATAACGGAGTCAGACGTGGCTCTTGACACCCTCGTGACAGCTATATAGTAGCGGTAGCGGGCAGTGTTAGGCTGTCATCTCATCAGCGTCTGGAGGAGGTGCTGCCCCTGCCCGCCCTTCCCTGTTGAAAGTTTGTTTTGTTTGTCACGGCTGCTTTATTAGAAGGAGGGTGTAAAGTCGCTCACTGAAATGGTGAGCTGACGAGTTAAGTCTGAAGTTTAGGCCGAGCTTATGGCTGGTCTAATTATTGTTTATGAAGTTATTGGTATATATTGATACAGTTGAATTTTGGATTAAGTTAATCTTTAATAAAGCCGGGCGTGGCCTAATTTATTCCACCAAAAATATTTGTGTCCACGTGTTTTATTATTATTTATAGAGTTGGAGATGTGTAAGTAATCTTATGGTACATTCATATGATTTATAATCCTATGGAAATAGAAGAATTAGGCAGGTTTGAACCCAACTGAGAACTTTACTGTAACCAGGATACACATGCAGGTTGGATATGTTGAATCCCAGTAACAGGCTGTACATGTAGTTATGTCTCAGGCTATCGTAGGTAGTTGTGTACTCACTGATATTCAGCTCTTTGCCTTTCTTCAGTCTCAGTAGAGGTAGTTCAAGTCTTTTTCTTCTACACACAAGTGATGCAACAGAAATCTTAACTGTCCTTAAAATAACGGTGAGGCTGCCGGAAGCTAATAAATCCTTCACGTAGATACAAAGGCGCCTAGAGCAATGGCTTTGTCCTTCCTTTGTCTTTTCCACAGTCAACTTAACAAAATCTACTTGACACTCCAGAAGAGTAGATGGTAGAATACAGACTTCACCTCTGCCTATTTTCCTGGCTTAAAAAACTGAGATATAAATTGGCTCCTCTGGGCCGTGGAGCCCAAGAGAGAGCTGAGAAGAGAGGGGACCTCTCCTTCCCCCTTGCTCCTCACTCCATCTCCTTCTTCAACTCCCACACTCTGAACACTCACTAAACTAGGCCTGAACTGTGCTATATATACTGCGGTGCTATCCCCATCTAGTGGTGGAATGTATGTAGTGGGCCTGACAGCCTGGTAACAGGAATTTCACATAAGAATGAAATACAGCATGATACAACATATGACATAATAAGCTTTTGCAGTGCCCACGTACACTAGTGGGACGCTGCATATACATTTCTTAAGGTGGGTTCTGGCCAAGCTTACATGTTCTTATAATGTCAGGACATATCTGAACGAGTAATTCACCTTAATAGTGTTACAATGAATAACCCACGTCTGCCCTGTGGTAGTGAATCAGCAGGCAACCATTACCAGTTGTCCTATGACAATGGCTTTAAACTGTGTCCTGCAGTCACAATTTCCTCCTCATACATATAGATCTATATGGGTATCCCCGATTATTTGGTGCCCCGGGCACAGGCAGCATGCCTTAGGTAATAAGGTTGAGCCTCGACTTAGTTTACAGAGTGATGTCTATGGTGAAGATCCCAGCCCCTGTTTTTAACTGGAGTTTTATACGCGATTTGGAAGCTGCCATCTTGTAAGTATATAAATGTCTATTTTGCGCAATCTGTGTTGGTGGACCTTCACCATTCGTGCTACGGTTTTGTACTAGGACCATAACACAAAGGATCAGTATTTCCGGTGACCTGTTGTTACGGAAAAGGAAGCAAGATATGGTGTGAATTAAGGTGTGGATTCCATCTCAGGCGTCAACCAGAACTGAGAACACTTATCTTACATCAGATATTTCGGTTGTTCCAGAGATCCGGTATTATTAGTTATCCCGACGCCCAGTCAGTGGTATCTGTGGTTATTGGTGGTCGTAGGTTCCCATTTTCAGGAGCTCTGAAAAATGAAAGGTGGAATCTGATTGGTTGCTATGAGCAACTAAACCAGTTTTCCTTTACACCAGTTTTGATAAATCGACCCCACTGTGTGAAAATACCTTTACGTTCAACACTTTTACATTTAGGTTCTGGGTAGCAGAATTTTTGTGTGGATTCCAGCGCCTGTGCCAAGAAAGGACGCGTCTGTTCGCTGTTTGGCTCCATTCAATGGGGATAAACTTATGAGCAGGAAAAGTGGCAGTAGACCCGGGGTTTCGGCTGCAAACCGCACACTGGATTTCGCCATCCACAGTGTGAACAGCGCCTTATACAGTTTAGGGCTCATGCACATGACCATATTTTCTTTCCGTGCCCGTTCCGTTTTTTTTTCCAGCCCGTATGCGAAACCATTTACTTCAATGGGCAAAAAAAAAATACGGAAATGACTCTGTGTGCATTCCGTTTCCATAGGTACGCAAGTCCGTTCCGCAAAAAAATAGAACATGTCCTATTCTTGTCCATTGTGAGGACAAGGACAGGCATTTTTACAATGGATCCGCAAAACAAATGCATGCAATACGGATGTCATCCGTAAAAAAAAAAATTGCGGACCCCAAAATACATATGGATACGATCGTATGCTTGAAACCGGACTGCCAGGCAATACTTCTCCAGGCAGGAGAGGCGTTTTTGCAAAACAGGACCCTGCCATTTGCTATGTCATTGTAACTTGTGACGTCTCAGGTTTCAGTCAGCTTTCCCTAACGCTTGAACTACATTCTCATAAAACTATGCGGATTTATTTGGTGCTTGTTCCAATAAAAAAAAAAAAAAAAAAGACCCTTTACACCCAGACAGTCCCAGTGTCAGAGCCAGCAAGCTCTGCTGTTGCTATAGTAACCAGGGAGCTCGGCGGATGAAGCAGTGACGTCACCACATCCCGCGTTCTGGCGCGCCTGGAACGTCAGCCACGCATCGCTGTGGTCCCGGCTTCAGTGGTGTCGTCATCAAGCAGCGCCTTACGGGAGCACTGCGAGGCCGCGGGACGCTGAGGAGGAGGAGGTGAGGCGCGAGGGCTGCATGTGTTGAGACATGAGCAGAGCCCTAGGGGCGATGGGGGAAACCGCCAGTCACGGTCCTGAGGCGCCGGCCTGCTCGTCTGACAGGAAGTGTGTGAGGAGAAGCCGGCCGGTGCCTTTGTTAGGAGCAGTGGGAGGTGGGATTCGGCTCCGCCGCCCCCGCTCCCACCGAAGCTGATGTGGTGGGGGGCTCTGACTGATCCTATTGTCAGAAACCGCTACTTCTGTGAATAAAGTGACGTCATGAGACCGGCCATAATGATTCCTTCCTGTGTGGGTCCTAGGTGTGCTTTCTGCTCTTGTGTATTCGCACTGCCTGTGGTGGTGACAGCAGGGCAGGAGGATCTCACACCTCAGGGGGTATTGTCACCTGAGACAGTAGACGTCCTGCCTCTGGCACCCACACCTGTCTCAGGAACGGGGCCCGCAAAGCGAAGGTGCGCGGCGTGCTCTCCATTCACTTCTATGAAGGCCATAGTGGTGAATGGGGAGGTGGCCGTGCGCGAGCGCTGCGCTCTCTATTCACTCCTATGGGAGTTAGTCTTTCACCTAAAATCACCATTATAGAACACTAACATCAGGATCCCCGTATTAGAACGCTACCTTCCATATTGCTGTCCATCGACTTTCTCAGAAAAACACTTTTATTCAATGTTAATTAGCTTCTGAAGGTGCCCAGGGGCGGCGTTCATGCGGCCGGTGCCCAGGCCCCTCGTCGCTTTTCGTACGAAACCCCTTCCCTTTCACCCCTTGGCCTGCCCTAGGTTCTTCTGATTACGTCCTCCTCTTAATGAGAAATACAGCGCCAGCGCCGTTGAACAGATTTGCCGCGCCTGCGCACTTCATTCTCTATTATGGACAGATGCGCATATGCCGGCCCGTACATCCCGATCTAGCCGGCCTTGTGCCTCTGCCCATAATGGGGAATGAAGTGCGCAGGCGCGGCAAATATGTTGAACGGCGCTGGCTCTGTGTTTCTCACTATGAGGAGGACGTAATCAGAAGAACCTAGGGTGGGCCGGAGGGGTGAAAGGGAAGGGATTTCGTATGAAAAGCTACAAGGGGCCTAGGCACCGGCCGCAGGAACGCCGCCCCCGGGCACCTTCAGAAGCTAATTAACATTGAATAAAAGTGTTTTTCTGAGAAAATCGTCGATGGACAGCAATATGGAAGGTAGCGTTCTAATACGGGGATCCTGATGTTAGTGTTCTATAATGGTGATTTTAGGTGAAAGACTCCCTGTAGGCCTCATGCACACGGCCGTTGTTCTGGTCCACATCCGAGCCGCAGTTTTTACAGTTTGGGTGCGGACCCATTCACTTGAATGGGGCCGCAAAAGATGCGGACAGCACTCAGTGTGCTTTCCGCATCCGTTGCTCTGTTACGTAGCCCCGCAAAAAAAATATAACATGTCCTAATCTTGTCCGTTTTGCGGACAAGAACAGGCATTTCTACAATGGGCCACCTGTTCCATTCCGCAAATTGCGGAAGGCACACGGGCGGCTTCCGTGTTTTGTTGATCCGCAATTCGCGGACCGCAAAAAACGGAACAGTCATGTGCATGAAACTCCCATAGGAGTAAATGGAGAGCTCGTGCACGGCCACCTCCCCATTCACCTCTATGGGAGTTCTGGAAATAGCTGAGCCTTCATAGAAGTGAATGGAGGGTGGCCCCTGTTTAACTCTCGTCCACCGTGGTGACCCCTTACTGGAGATAGGTACGGGCGTTGGTGGCCTATCCTAGTGATAGATCACCAGTGTCTCACCCCCTTTAGTGGTTGCCTGAGAATCAGACTACTCTCCCCATTGGCCTCAGTTGAGGCGCCTGTGTTTTCTTTAAGAAAAGATTAGGGTGGAGCTTTTCTACGTCTTTTGCTATCGATTTCAAAGGGTTAAGGCTTCATGCACACGGCCGTTTTGCGGTCCCCAATGCACGGGCAACATCCGTGCAGTGGGCTGGACCCATTCAACTTGAATAAGTACGTGGTCTGTCCGCGCTGCAAAAAAAATATAACATGCCATATTTATTTGCGATGCAGAACAATGGAAAGAAACACCACGGAAGCACTCCGCAGTGCTTCCGGTGTTCCGTTCCGCATCTCCGGAATTGTGGACCCATTCAAGTGAAAGGGTCCGCATCCGTGATGTGTGGTGCACACGGCTGGTGGTCGTGGATTGCCGACCCGCCGTTTGGGGGCCGCAATACGGCCATGGCCGCCAAACGGCCGTGTGCATGAGGCCTAAATCAGTAGCAACTCTGAGACTGGACCTTAGTGTGTGTGCGCCCCCGACGCGAGGGATTTTTGTGTGGAGAATCCACAGTGTAATACAGTAAAAGCTGAGGTAGAGATTTCCCAAATCTAATGTATGCTGTGGGTATTTTGTACACAATGTAATTGACTGGTGGTGCATCCCGACATATGCTGTTCGTGTATGGTGCAGTGGGCAAGGAGTTCCTACAAAGCACCATACATGTACGGCACAGAAGCTGTAACTGCCAGCGTCGGAGATTACTCTGATGCCGGATGTTTACATGGGGAGGGGGCTCCCTCACCACATCTGTTAACCGTGATGCGATCATGGGGTGCCAGTGGTTTCTATGGCAGCCAGGAGCCTTGCCACAGCTTATAACTGACATGCATAATGTGTTAGAATTAAAGGGGTTATCCAACCCCTATAATGCCCCCCAAAAAGCCCAGGCCCCTCATACTGGTCATACTTACCCCCTACCAGAGGTCGCAATAACGCCTGTACAAGCGTCATAGATGCCTGTTCAGGCCATTTTACTCCCTGTAAAAAGTCTAAGGCGTACCGATACACCTTAGACTTTTCCCTGCCATTCATCAGCGCAGTGAGCGCTGTGAACGGCAATGGCAGCGCACCGATGCTGCTGCTTGAAACAACCAATAACAAAGCTCCTTACAGTAAGGAGCTTAGTGATTGGTCAGTTTGAGCAGGCTGCCGGAGCTTATGCCACACCGCTCTGAAGTAAGGAAGCAGGCGAACGATCCTCACTGGCGGGGTAAGTGGCCTTGCTGTGTAGTGAAATTTAGTGGGGGTCCCGGATCTGAGCGCCTGGTTTTTCCCTATAGTGATGAGTCTGCAGCGCTCAGCTGAGCGCCGTCTCTCCTCCCTGCTGAGTGCGGTACTGAAGACGGCCTCAATAGAAGGTCTAGGGGACCGTCTTCACTACCGCGCTCAGCAGTGAGGAAAAGTGGCTGAGCACTTCAGACTCCTGCTTATAGAAGTCAGCGAGGGTCTCAGCGCTGGACACGCCAACAGGAGACCAGCAGCAAGTAACACCAACCTCAGACGCCAGCTGCAAGACACCGAGGACACGGGAGGGAGACCCTCAGGGCAGGTCATAAAAATAAAGGAGAAGCAGCTTATAGGTGCAGCAGACTGTGATGTGCCTGTGTACCCGTTGTGGGGCCCAGCACATGCCTCCTGGCTGATACACAGATGTCACAGCATGACTGACTTACAGATACCCCTACTCTCATTGCCAATGCAAGTCCTGGAGATAACAGGGGAGAAGAGAGGAGGCTGCAAGCACCATGGAACAGGAGGCTGCATGAGCGTTAGTGTCGGGTTCACACACAGACAGTAGTGGCCAAGGAAAAACATCACTGTCTACTATATACCGTACACTATTAAACAATGTGCACTATAGTCCATGACACTATCACACTATATACCGTATCCTGTATCACTATGTACACTATAACAGTATATACAGTACACAATCACACTACATCCCACTATGTGCACTACAGTACATTATCACACTGTGCTACCCTAAGCCTACCACCCTGACCCTGCAGAGCCCTGTGCTACCTTAAGCCTACATAGCCTCATACTGTGCCAACCTGACCCTGCAGAGCTCTGTGCCACCCTAAGACTACATAGCCTCATACTGTGCAAACCTGACCCTGCAGAGCTCTCTGTGCCACCCTAAGCCTACATAGCCTCATACTGTGCTAACCTGACCCTGCAGAGCTCTGTGCCACCCTAAGACTACGTAGCATCCAATCTGAGACCACTATTAACTGCCTGAATAAGGTACGTTAAAAACAACTTTATTGTGTTCTCCACCAAATCTGGCGATCAGGCTAGTAGTGTGAACTGGTGTATAAAGGGTATTTATAAATACTTCCTCCTCAACTCACACCAGAGTGAGTTGAGGAGGAAGTATTTATAAATACCCTTTATACACCAGTTCACACTACTAGCCTGATCTCCTTCTCCCTGACAGCAGCGCTGTCCAATCACAGCACAGAGCTCAGAGCCAGGGAGAAAAAAAACCTCCCTCGCTCTGAGCTCTGATTGGACAGCTCTGCTGTCAGGGAGAAGGAGAGACACTGGCGTCTCCTCCTACTTGCACCGAATGTTGAGAAATTACTGGGGGCCACAGCGGGTGAACGGAGCGGCGCCCAGGAATAATAGTAAGTGCACTTAGATCCCTGGGTGCCGCTCTATGCAGCCTGCTACTAAGTTCATATTCTTTGGACCTATGAAAGGTCCTCTCTAACTCCTTTATACAATTGTCTGCAGCGGTATCACAGACCCGGCACCCGGCCTCAATAACAGGGCATGCGATCTGTGGCACCTGAGGGGTTAATTGCCGCGTATCGCATGCCCTGTTATTGAGGCCGGGTGCCGGGTCTGTGATACCGCTGCCTATACTTATGTTTTACATTCATTGGTGGCGCAGTGGCGACAGCTCCTCCCCTGCTATTTCCCCATTGGTGGTAGTGGCGGCCGCGTCACAGTGGAGAGGGAGGGACTCCTTCCTTCTCCACTGTGCTACTGAAGAGAACTTAGGCTGCGCAGGAGCGCGGCGGTACAGTCGCAAATGGCGACAAGACTAAAAAGTCTTGTCGCCATCTGCAAATTTTAAGTCGCATTGGCGACCATTTTGGTCGCCATCTGGAGCCCTGCCCTTAATGTTATGTAGGCCTTCGTATTAACTATTTGAATTACTGTGACTTTCGTACTCCTCATCGGCTAAAAATACTCCTCAAAAATGGTAAGAGGAGTATTTTTACTCTTCCAGAAAAAATGTAGCGCGACCTCTGCCCCCTACATAACATTAAGGGGTTGCTATTTAATGCAATGCAATGGGAAACCATTACTAGTCTTCTCTAAAACTGTCTTTAATGCAGAAATAGCAAATTTAGACCACTTAGAATGTATCTGCCATTATATACTAAACATAAGACCAGTGCCACCACAACAGTGCCACCTTGCCTGTATAGATGTGAACAGTAGACTCCTTATCACAGTCATTCCTCCAACACCGAAAGCTGGAGACCCCGTTACACTCAGCGGGAATGCAGTTCAGGTGCAGATCCATTTTGCAACTGGATACGAAGGTCTGAGCACCAGCACCGCGCACATGACAGCCCCTGCCTCCTCAGCACTCTCAGATTGGATGCTATGTAGGTTAAGGGTGGCACAGAGGTGCTATGTAGGCTTAGGGTAGCACAGAGGAGGCTGCAGGGTAATGGTGGCACAGTATGGTGCTATGTAGGCTTAGGGTAGCACAGAGGAGGCTGCAGGGGCAGGGTGGCACAGTATGGTGCCATGTAGGCTTAGGGTAGCACAGAGGAGGCTGCAGGGGCAGGGTGGCACAGTGTGATGCTGTGTAGACGTAGGGTAGCACAGAGGAGGCTGCAGGGTCAGGGTGGCATAGTGTGATGCTGTGTAGACGTAGGGTAGCACAGAGGAGGCTGCAGGGTCAGGGTGGCAGAGTGTGGTGCTGTGTAGATGTTGGGTAGCACAGAGGGCACTGCAGATCAGAGTGGCACAGTGTGATGCTATGTAGGCTTAGGGTGGCACAGTATGCTGCTATGTAGGCTTAGGGCAGGACAGAGGGCACTGCAGATCAGGGTGGCACAGAGGGCTCTGCAGGGTCAGGGTGGTAGTCTTAGGGTAGCACAGAGTGCTCTGCAGGGTCAGGGTGACACAGTAATGCTATTTAGGTTTAGGGTGGCACAGTATATGGGTTTACGGGGCATTGCATCTGTAGGGTCAATACGCAGGGAGGATGGGCTGTTGGCTGTGGGTCTGACATAGCCTGGGCCACTCCCTATACACCAAGTCTAATGTCCTGAGATGTCCAAGACACTTACAGTGTAACGGACGGGGTAGAGAGCCCACAGAACATGGCGACCAGTCTGAGGCTCCAACCCGTGATTTCCAAGCCTGGTCAGCTGGAAGCGGGGCATATCAACAGCAAAACGGGTTAGCAGCCGCCCCCTGGTGCTATAAGGGACAGCGACATCAGTGATAAATAACCGGTCTTTAGAAGATGGAGCAGCGAGGACCGAAATCAACCAATCAGCAGCCTCCTTAGTCCTTATCAATAACAAAGCTCCTTAGCGCTGTTTCACACGAGCGGATGCTGTGTGTGACATCCGCTGCGTGAATGAGAGCCAAGACCTGCTGCAGACAGAAGAAGCATGGAGCCACCAATGATTTTAATACTGGGGTGGGTGTGTCGGCGCAGAATTACATAGCCAGCACCCTGCCTCTGACACCTGAGGGGTTATAACTGCCGCTGATCACAGCTTCCTGTCATATAGGCACCGCCTCCTGTAATTGTATTAGACGTTAATTATCATTGGCGGCGCAGTGCGCCCGCCCCTCCTCCTCCCGTCTCTTCTCATTGGCAGCGTGACACAGGGGAGGGGAGAGTGACTCCTTCTTCCCTGTGCTGCTGAGGGAACATGGCGCGCTGACAGCAGCATTATCGGTGTTATCGGCAAAGTTAGACACCGATAACTTTGAAAATCATGAATATCGGCTGATAATTTTGGTAACTCCGAATCGGTCGATCCTTAGTTTCGGGCACTAGAACTGTTGTGCCCATGCCGTTCACAGCGCAGTGCACTCAACAAGGTCAGGGAAAGTCTGTGCCATAGGCATTATGCTTGTTTCAAAGCGTAAAATTGCCTGTACAGGCGTCTATGACCTATGTGACGGTGCGTCACTATTGTTGCTACTTTTTGGTAGAAGGTGGCTTCCTGTGGCCCGAGTACTTTCCTATATCCACCATCTGAATGAAACCTGAGTGAGGAATTTTCTGTTCCGTAGAGCAGCATGGTCCAATTGAAAAAAAGGCCTCTATGACCTATTGCAACCTCTGATAGTATCAATACATCGGCACGAGTATTGTACTCACTTATCAAATAATGTCATTTATCCTCCATTTGATGCTGCAGTTTATCATAGAGCGCAGTCTCTTAGATAAAACAATGGAGATGAGGACAGTCTGTTACTCTGCCGCTCATGCTTTCTACCGTCCTGGTGTCTTAGTTACTTCTGGGCATGCCCGGGTCATGCGTAATGTTGGTAGAGGCGCAGTGCCGCCTTATGGCCACATTCACACGACAGTGGGTCTGCTGTGCCAGTGTTGCACATGAACGAGTTTTCAGTCTGGATGCGATGTGTAGTGAACCCATTTGTTTCCATGGGTCTGTGCCAGGGTGGATTTGATTTAAATCACTAGTCAGTAAGGCTTGATTTAAATCATAGTTTTCTACATAAAGACTAATTCTTGCTGGTATAACTTATAATATGCAAGTAGATGGAGATTTTTAGAATAACAACTTTTCATATTAGTTTGATTAGGTTGATTCTGTATTCATAGGTTTGTAGACGTTAGGATTAAGGTCTTTTTCTCAACTCTGTTCATGTTATAACATTTTTGCTGTGAAGAAGAGGCATGTGATCTCTGCTGAGTCAAATTCAGTTTTCAGAACTGCAAAAGTAAACTAAGCATCTGTGATAATATTTTGTAGGCAGAGAAACTGCCCAATAATCTTACAAAAACCTCTGGAAGAGAATGACATTGTGAATGGATTAATGGAATTTATTTACCAAAAAAATTACACATTAGGACTCTTTCACACTTGCGTTGTCCGGATCCGTAGTGCACTCCATTTGCTGGAGGTGCCCGCCGGATCCGTAACAACGCAAGTGAACTGAAAGTATTTGAAGACTGATCCGTCTTCAAAATGCGTTCAGTGTTACTATGGCACCCAGGACGTTATTAAAGTCCTGGCTGCCATAGTAGTATTGGGGAGCGGGGGAGCAGTATACTTACAGTCCGTGCGGCTCCCGGGGCGCTCCAGAATGACGTCAGAGCGCCCCATGCGTATGGATGACGTGATCCATGCGCGTGGGGCGCCCTGACGTCACTGAAGCGCCCCGGGAGCCGCACGGACGGTAAGTATACTGCTCCCCACTACACTTTACCATGGCAAACAGGACTTTAGCGTCCTGGAAGCCATGGTAACCATTCAGAAAAAGCTAAACGTCGGATCCGGTAATGCGCCGAAACGACGTTTAGCTTAAGGCCGGATCCGGATTAATGCCTTTCAATGGCAAGTGTTCAGGATTTTTGGCCGGAGCAAAAAGCGCAGCATGCTGCAATATTTTCTCCGGCCAAAAAAACGTTCCGTTCCGGAACTGAAGGCATCCTGAACGGATTTCTCTCCATTCAGAATGCATTAGGATAAAACTGATCAGGATTCTTCCGGCATAGAGCCCCGACGACGAAACTCTATGCCGGAAGAAAAGAACGCAGGTGTGAAAGAGCCCTTAGAAACATAGAATGTGTCGGCAGATAAGAACCATTCGGCCCATCCAGTCTGCCCAATATACTGAATACTATGGATAGCCCCCGGCCCTATCTTATATGAAGGAAAGCCTTATGCCTATCCCATGCATGCTTAAACTCCTCCACTGTATTTGCAGCTACCACTTCTGCAGGAAGGCTATTCCATGGATCCACTACTCTCTCAGTAAAGTAATACTTCCTGATATTACTTTTAAACCTTTGCCCCTCTAATTTAAAACTATGTCCTCTTGTAGCAGTCTTTCTCCTTTTAAATATTCTCTCCTCTTTTACCTTGTTGATTCCCTTTATGTATTTAAAAGTTTCTATCATATCCCCTCTGTCTCGTCTTTCTTCCAAGCTATACATGTTAAGGTCCTTTAGGCTGCGTTCACACTTGAGCGGTTTACAGCGCGTTCAAACGCGCTGTAAAACGCTCAACACATGAAAACCAATGCTTCCCTATGGCCCTGGTTCTCACTTGAGCGTTTTACAGCGCGTTTGAACGCGCTGAAAAACGCCCTACGCTCAAACAAGTTCTTGAGCTTCTTTGGGGCGTTTTCACGCGCGTTTGTGGCCATAGGACACTGCAGTCAATCACACAAACGCGCGTCAAACGCGCGTTTACTATTGCAAAAAACGTGCGACAAAAACGCGCATATAAAATGCGCTCAAGTGTGAACCCAGCCTTAATCTTTCCTGGTAAGTTTTATCCTGCAATCCATGTACCAGTTTAGTAGCTCTTCTCTGAACTCTCTCCAAAGTATCAATATCCTTCTGGAGATATGGTCTCCAGTACTGAGCACAATACTCCAAATGAGGTCTCACTAGTGCTCTGTAGAGCGGCATGAGCACCTCCCTCTTTCTACTGGTAATTCCTCTCCCTATACACCCAAGCATTCTGCTAGCATTTCCTGCTGCTCTGTGACATTGTCTGCCTACCTTTAAGTCTTCTGAAATAATGACCCCTAAATCCCTTTCCTCAGATACTGAGGTTAGGACTGTATCACTGATTTTATATTCTGCTCTTGGGTTTTTATGCCCCAGGTGCATTATCTTGCACTTATCAACATTAAATTTTAGTTGCCAGATTTTTGACCATTTCTCTAGTTTTTCCTAAATCTATATATTTTCCTCAAAAAGCATTTCATATAAAAAAAAAAAAAAATCATTGATTTTTATCCACCCTGGTCTGTGCGCACGTTTTTCTGGCATCATTTCTATATTGTGAGCTTTTCATGCAGCCCTGGCCCCATAGAAGTGAAAGGGGCTCGCATGAAAATGGACGCCATCTGGATGCCATGCTTTTTTCACTGATGGTTGCTAGGAGATATTGAGTGTATATCTCAATTATTGTCGAAGGACTAAAGCGGGGGCTCGATCTACTTGTCCCTCATGACAATCTACTTGTCCTGGTACAAAAAATAATTTTAAATCCAAACCATATTTCAATGCACCGCCACGCTTCCTTATGCAGGGAGGTGGCTGGCTTGCGTTCCTGTCTTTGTGGTGTGAAATGACTCTAAGTTTAGTCCTCGTTCACACCAGATGATTCTGTCCAGAATGCACTACATCGCGACCGGCTCACTATGTTGTGGGGCAGGAGGGGGTGTGACGATCCATTGAAGTGAATGGCACCGTAGCCACAGCCGCAGTCGATCTGATGCACAATTATGCCTGAGGTCTGGTCAAAATGCTTCTTGGACTGGACTGCAGGCATAATGTGCCTTGCGATCCTGTGCAGCCGATCGCATTGCAGCCGTTGGGCATGGTTATGGTGCCAATCACTTCAACAGACCACTACGCCCCCCCTGCCCCACAATATAGTTAGCCGGCCGCAATGCGGTGCAGTGCATTCTGGACAGAATCAGGCCGTAACGCACTGCCTGGTGTGAACGAGGCCTTAATGGGATCACAGCAATTAGTTTAGTGCACACTCTTGCTCTTAGCACATTTCTACCCGTACCTCTAGGTGGTTTAGGCAAATTAGCTGGTGATGTGGCATGGAAAGGTCCCCCCTCACCTTCCTAGTTTGACAACACCTGCAGAAATGAGGTCCTCTGAGGGATGCTGGCAGAGTAGAGCGTTCTATCAATGCCCCTGGCTCTGTAACGGCTCTGTCGCTGCTCCTCCCCCAGAACCTTTCATTGCTCCACCCCTCCAGCTCTGTCATTTCTTCTTTCCCACGCTGTCACTACACCACGCCCCCACCCGCTGTGTCACTGCTCTATACCCACTGCTCGGTCACCGCCGCTCCACGCCCCCAGCTCGTCGCCGATCCACTATGTTCACTTCTCCGGTAAACAAAGCCATCTCAGCCTTGCTACTTGCCTGCAGCAGGGCTAAGCTACTGAACAAACTACCTGCCCGGCGCCCGGAACTGCATGTCCTGGGCGATACGATTTCCACACCCCTGCATAAACTGATTGCATCCGCATGGAAAAAACGTCAACATTGAACATAGTTACAGGCAAAACGGATTCAAGTTGCATGCAAAACCATCCGTTTTTTCCCTGAACAGATCCTGACACAATCTGTATGGCTTCTATGAAATGGGCCTTGAAAGCCTCATGAACATAACCACATCTGTTTTGTGGTTTGCAAACCCTGGATCCGTAAAATATGGATATAGGGGGTCATTTATCAAACTGGTGTAAAGTAGAACTGGCTTAGTTGTGTTATTTTCTTTCTTTCAAGATATTTATGATGGTACAAAAGGCCCCTTCGATCTGTTTCTCAACTATGCAGAGTCCTCCTTAGTAACAAGAAGGGCCAACTGAGAATTACCTTTTGAAAATAAAAAAGATGTAGTAAGACTCTTGAGAGCAGCAATTCCATGTACTCCCCATGTGCATTACACACACACACACACACACACACACACACACACACACACACACACACACACACACCTCAAGATACAATATTAATTGGTTCCAGGAGGACCATTGTATGTGGAAACCAGTGTAAGTAGAGTAATCTGTTCCAAAGCCCCAAAATGTCATCTAAGATAAGAAAAAAAATGAAGATTTAAGAAAAATAAGCAGATAACTATGACAGATAAAACAAGTCCTCACATACAGTGGATATAAAAAGTCTACACACCCCTGTTAAAATGTAAGGTTTTTGTGATGTAAAAAAAATGAGACAAAGATAAACAATTTCCGAACTTTTTCCACCTTTAGGCTCCATTCAGACGTCCGTAAGTGCTTTGCGGACCGCACATTGCCGACACTAATAGAATAGGACATGTTATATTTTTTTCTGGAACGGAAGTGCGGGTTCGCATTTCTGTATCTGGCCCCATAGAAATGAATGGGTCCGCAATTCTGCGGAACGAAATTGCGGATGTGTGAATGGGGCCTTAATGTGACCTATAAACTGTACAACTCAATTGAAAAACAAACTGAAATCTTTTAGGTAGAGGGAAGAAAAAATATAAAAATAAAATAATATGGTTGCATAAGTGTGCACACCCTTAAACTAATACTTTGTTGAAGCACCTTTTGATTTTATTACAGCACTCAGTCTTTTTGGGTATGAGTCTATCAGCATGGCACATTTTGACTTGGCAAGATTTGCCACTCTTCTTTGCAAAAACACTCCAAATCTGTCAGATTGCGAGGACATCTCCTGTGCACAGCCCTCTTCAGATCACCCCACAGATTTTCAATCGGATTCAGGTCTGGGCTCATGCTGGGCCATTCCAAAACTTTAATCTTCTTCTGGTGAAGCCGTTCCTTTGTTGATTTGGATGTATGCTTTGGTTCGTTGCCATGCTGAAATATGAAATTCCTCTTCATGTTCAGCTTTCTAGCAGAAGCCTGAAGGTTTTGTGCCAATATTGACTGGTATTTGGAGCTGTTCATAAATCCCTCTAGCTTAACTAAGGCCCCAAATCCAGCTGAAGAAAAACAGGCCCAAAGCATGATGCTGCCACCACAAAGCTTCACTGTGGGTATAGTGTTCTTTTGGTGATGTGCAGTGTTGTTTTTGCGCCAAACATATCTTTTGGAATTATGGCCAAAAAGTTCAATCTTGGTTTCATGAGACCATAACACCTTTTCCCACATGCTTTTGGGAGACTTCAGATGTGTTTTTGCAAAATGTAGCCTGGCTTGGATGTTTTTCTTTGTAAGAAAAGGCTTTCGTCTTGCCACTCTACCCCATAGCCCAGACATATGAAGAATACGGGAGATTGTTGTCACTAGGGGTGCACCGAAATTTCGGCGGCCGAAAATGTACCTAATCCATTTCGGCCGATTATTGTTACATATCGGCCGAAAATATGGGGTGTGGGATTTGTCACCCACCATCTGCGGGCGGGCGGTTTACTGCATCTTTATTTTACCTTACAATCGTGACGCTCCAGTAAGAACTCTGCAGGCAGAGCGGAGGGCGGCATAACGTCACTTACTCACGTGACGCGCCTGCTCCGCCTCCTTCATTCATAAAGTGGGCGGAGCAGGTGCGTCACGTGAGTAAGTGACGTTACGCCGCCCTCCGCTCTGCCTGCAGAGTTCTTACTGGAGCGTGACGATTGTAAGGTAAAATAAAGATGCAGTGAGTGATGCTGTGAGCAGCAGGGCCGGGGCTGTTATGGTTAGGGGGATCGGTCTATGGCACTGCTATGGGGAGGGGGGATCTGTGCACTGTTATGGGGAAAGGGATCTGTGCACTGTTATGGGGAAAGGGATCTGTGCACTGTTATGGGGAAAGGGATCTGTGCACTGTTATGGGGAAAGGGATCTGTGCACTGTTATGGGGAAAGGGATCTGTGCACTGTTATGGGGAAAGGGATCTGTGCACTGTTATGGGGAAAGGGATCTGTGCACTGTTATGGGGAAAGGGATCTGTGCACTGTTATGGGGAAAGGGATCTGTGCACTGTTATGGGGAAAGGGATCTGTGCACTGTTATGGGGAAAGGGATCTGTGCACTGTTATGGGGAAAGGGATCTGTGCACTGTTATGGGGAAAGGGATCTGTGCACTGTTATGGGGAAAGGGATCTGTGCACTGTTATGGGGAAAGGGATCTGTGCACTGTTATGGGGAAAGGGATCTGTGCACTGTTATGGGGAAAGGGATCTGTGCACTGTTATGGGGAAAGGGATCTGTGCACTGTTATGGGGAAAGGGATCTGTGCACTGTTATGGGGAAAGGGATCTGTGCACTGTTATGGGGAAAGGGATCTGTGCACTGTTATGGGGAAAGGGATCTGTGCACTGTTATGGGGAAAGGGATCTGTGCACTGTTATGGGGAAAGGGATCTGTGCACTGTTATGGGGAAAGGGATCTGTGCACTGTTATGGGGAAAGGGATCTGTGCACTGTTATGGGGAAAGGGATCTGTGCACTGTTATGGGGAAAGGGATCTGTGCACTGTTATGGGGAAAGGGATCTGTGCACTGTTATGGGGAAAGGGATCTGTGCACTGTTATGGGGAAAGGGATCTGTGCACTGTTATGGGGAAAGGGATCTGTGCACTGTTATGGGGAAAGGGATCTGTGCACTGTTATGGGGAAAGGGATCTGTGCACTGTTATGGGGAAAGGGATCTGTGCACTGTTATGGGGAAAGGGATCTGTGCACTGTTATGGGGAAAGGGATCTGTGCACTGTTATGGGGAAAGGGATCTGTGCACTGTTATGGGGAAAGGGATCTGTGCACTGTTATGGGGAAAGGGATCTGTGCACTGTTATGGGGAAAGGGATCTGTGCACTGTTATGGGGAAAGGGATCTGTGCACTGTTATGGGGAAAGGGATCTGTGCACTGTTATGGGGAAAGGGATCTGTGCACTGTTATGGGGAAAGGGATCTGTGCACTGTTATGGGGAAAGGGATCTGTGCACTGTTATGGGGAAAGGGATCTGTGCACTGTTATGGGGAAAGGGATCTGTGCACTGTTATGGGGAAAGGGATCTGTGCACTGTTATGGGGAAAGGGATCTGTGCACTGTTATGGGGAAAGGGATCTGTGCACTGTTATGGGGAAAGGGATCTGTGCACTGTTATGGGGAAAGGGATCTGTGCACTGTTATGGGGAAAGGGATCTGTGCACTGTTATGGGGAAAGGGATCTGTGCACTGTTATGGGGAAAGGGATCTGTGCACTGTTATGGGGAAAGGGATCTGTGCACTGTTATGGGGAAAGGGATCTGTGCACTGTTATGGGGAAAGGGATCTGTGCACTGTTATGGGGAAAGGGATCTGTGCACTGTTATGGGGAAAGGGATCTGTGCACTGTTATGGGGAAAGGGATCTGTGCACTGTTATGGGGAAAGGGATCTGTGCACTGTTATGGGGAAAGGGATCTGTGCACTGTTATGGGGAAAGGGATCTGTGCACTGTTATGGGGAAAGGGATCTGTGCACTGTTATGGGGAAAGGGATCTGTGCACTGTTATGGGGAAAGGGATCTGTGCACTGTTATGGGGAAAGGGATCTGTGCACTGTTATGGGGAAAGGGATCTGTGCACTGTTATGGGGAAAGGGATCTGTGCACTGTTATGGGGAAAGGGATCTGTGCACTGTTATGGGGAAAGGGATCTGTGCACCGTTATGGGGAAAGGGATCTGTGCACTGTTATGGGGAAAGGGATCTGTGCACTGTTATGGGGAAAGGGATCTGTGCACTGTTATGGGGAAAGGGATCTGTGCACTGTTATGGGGAAAGGGATCTGTGCACTGTTATGGGGAAAGGGATCTGTGCACTGTTATGCCCATAACAGTGCACATATCCCCCCCCTCCATAACAGCGCCACCCACAGATCCCCCTCTCCATAACAGCGCCACCCACAGATCCCCCTCTCCATAACAGCGCCACCCACAGATCCCCCTCTCCATAACAGCGCCACCCACAGATCCCCCTCTCCATAACAGCGCCACCCACAGATCCCCCTCTCCATAACAGCGCCACCCACAGATCCCCCTCTCCATAACAGCGCCACCCACAGATCCCCCTCTCCATAACAGCGCCACCCACAGATCCCCCTCTCCATAACAGCGCCACCCACAGATCCCCCTCTCCATAACAGCGCCACCCACAGATCCCCCTCTCCATAACAGCGCCACCCACAGATCCCCCTCTCCATAACAGCGCCACCCACAGATCCCCCTCTCCATAACAGCGCCACCCACAGATCCCCCTCTCCATAACAGAGCCACCCACAGATCCCCCTCTCCATAACAGCGCCAATCATTAAAAAAAAAGTATTTTAAAAGTATTTGGGCAAAAAGGCAGTTTCGGTTTCGGTTTTTGGTCAAGGGCATCCTGAATTTTCGGTTTCGGTTTCAGACCAGAATTTTCATTTCGGTGCACCCCTAGTTGTCACATGTACCACACAGCCAGTACTTTCCAGATATTCCTGCAGCTTCTTTAATGTTGCTGTAGGCCTCTTTGCAGCCTCCCAGACCAGTTTTCTTCTCGTCTTTTCATCAATTTTGGAGGGACGTCCGTTCTTGGTAATGTCACTGTTGTGCCATATTTTCTCCACTTGCTGATGACCGTCTTCACTGTGTTCCATGGTATATCTAATGTCTTGGAAATTCTTTTGTACCCTTCTCCTGACTGATACCTTTTAACAATGAGATCCCTCTGATGCTTTGTAAGCTCTCTGTGGACCATGGCTTTTGCTGTGGGATGCAACTAAGAACATTTCAGGAAAGACCAACTAGAGCAGCTGAACTTTATTTGGGGTTAATCAGAGGCACTTTAAATGATGGCAGGTGTATGCTGACTCCTATTTAACATGATTCTGAATGTGATTGCTTAATTCTGAACACAGCTACATCTCCAGTTATAAGAGAGTGTGCACACTTATGCAGCCACATTATTTTTATATTTTTTTCTTCCCTCTACCTAAAAGATTTCAGTTTGTTTTTCAATTGAGTGGTACAGCTTATAGGTCACATTAAAGGTGGAAAAAGTTCTGAAATGATTTATCTTTGTCTCATTTTTTTCAGCACAGAAACCTGACATTTTAATAGGGGTGTGTAGACTTTTTATATCCACTGTATAGCAGTCAGGAATAGCTGGTAACTAGCAACTAATCCAGCGATTTTACCAGAGTAGAGGCCTTGATTGGTTGGATCTGAGTCTGAGGCATTGTATGTTTAGTCTGGTTTCAACTTACGATGGGTCAGAAAAGACCACTGTATGCTGAACATATTGTATCCTGAGGGATCACTGTGTGTGTATAGATAATAATCTTGTGTTGCATACATACGTAGTGATATATGTACCGTAAGTGATTACAATATTACCGCAATAGTATTAATGCATTGGGGAAAACTGTACAATTGAGAGGAGACTCTAGTACCACCTGTGCCGCCTCTAGCCTGGATACAGTTGGGCATGGAGGCATAGAGGTTCGGTATGGTATCCTGAGGCACGTTTGCCCACAGATGTTACAGCTGGGCCTGTAGATACAGCACATTTGTATGTTGCACAAGATGGCGCCTCAGCTTGTTCCATAAATGCCCGACTGGCAATAAATCTGGTGACTGGGCAGGCCAAGGAATTGTTGTGTAGGTGCAGAGATTTTGAATAGATGGTTCCGCATAAACGGATACGGAAGACATACTGAGTACATTCCGTATGTGTTCAGTTTTTTTTTGCGGACCCATTGACCTGAATGGAGCCACGGAACGTGATTTGCGGGCAATAATAGGACATGTTCTATCTTTTAACGGAACGGAAATATGGAAATGGAATGCCTACGGAGTACGTTCGGTTTTTTTTGCGGAACTATTGAAATGAATGGTTCCGTATACGGAACGCAAAAAACGTTTGTGTGAATGAGCCCTAAGGGAAAGATCTGAACCTGTTTTGTGCTTAGAGCCGCACCTGGTTTGGGCTCAAAATCAGTGACTGATAAGGCATTATCCTGACCTGAATGATCCTGCACTGCTTCCTGTGAGTCACTGATGGCACCAAGCAATCGCAGAAAATATGAGTTGGCTAGCAACGATCTGCCCACCATGCGAAGTACCGATAAGGGCCAATTTACACGACCTTATGGTCGCTGTGCCTGTGTTGCTGATCGCATTATGCGGGCACTGGCTGTGTGAACTCCGCTTCACGGATGCAGATCCATTGACCTGAATGGGTCCGCAATTCACAAGATTTGCCAAAAGATAGGCAGAGGCACGGTTTGGAAGCCCACGGAAACACACGGAAGCCCTTCCGTGGGCTTTCGGGTCCATGCCTCCTCACCCCAAAAGATAGGACATGTCCTATCTTTTGCTGTATCTTGCGGATTGCAGACCCATTCAAGTCAATGGGTCCGCATCCAATATGCAGAGTTCACACGGCCGGTGCCCATGTTTTGTGGTCCGCAACACAGGCACAGCGACCATATGGTCGTGTGAATGGGCCCTAGGGGAGGGTTCACATCACCGTTATTTTTTCATTTTTCTGATCCATCTAAAATAAAGAGGGGGAAAAAAAAGGATCCTGTAGAAAATTGGATCCTGTGCATCGGTTAGGCCCCTTTCACACGGGCGAGTTTTCCGCGCGGGTGCAATGCGTGAGTTGAACGCATTAAATCCGGACCCATTCATTTTTATGGGGCTGTGCACATGAGCAGTGATTTTCACGCATCACTTGTGCGTTGCGTGAAAATCGCAGCATGCTCCTCTTTGTGCGTTTTCCACGCAACGCAGGCACCATAGAAATGAATAGGGCTGCGTGAAAATCGCAAGCAAGTGCGGATGCGGTGCGATTTTCTCGCACAGTTGCTAGGAGACGATCGGGATGGGGACCCGATCATTATTATTTTCCCTTTATAACATGGTTATAAGGGAAAATAATAGCATTCTGAATACAGAATGCATAGTACAATAGGGCTGGAGGGGTTAAAAAAATAAAATAAAAATTTACTCACCTTAATCCACTTGTTCGCGCAGCTGGCTTCTCTTTTGTCTTGTTCTGTGAGGATAGGACCTTTGATGACGTCACTACTTTCATCACATGGTCCGTCACATGATCCATCACCATGGTGATGATCATGTGACGGACCATGTGATGAACGTAGTGACGCCATCAAACGTCCTTTACCTCACAAAAGAAGACAGAAGAGAAGCCGGGCTGTGCAAACAAGTGGATTAAGGTGAGTTAATTTTTATTTTATTTTTTTTAACCCCTCCAGCCCTATTGTACTATGCATTCTGTATTCAGAATGCTATTATTTTCCCTTCTAGCCATGATATAAGGGGAAATAATACAATCTACACTACAACTAACCCAAACCTGAACTTCTGTGAAGAAGTTCAGGTCTGGGTACCACAGTCAGTTTTTTATCACGCGCGATAAAAACTGAAGAACGGAACGCAATCTCAGGCAAAACTGACTGCAATTGCGTACCTACTCGCGCGGGTTTGCCGCAAAGCACCGGGACTCGTCTGGACCTAATCCGGACACGCTCGTCTGCAAGGGGCCTTATGCACATTTGGCATCTG
Source organism: Bufo bufo (assembly GCF_905171765.1). NCBI lineage: Eukaryota > Metazoa > Chordata > Amphibia > Anura > Bufonidae > Bufo > Bufo bufo. The sequence continues at coordinate 565,107,187 of NC_053390.1, forward strand.
TTTGAGCCATTTCCGCCTAAGATCTGTTGTGTGCAGTACTTTTTTTTCCATCTAAAAAACTGATTTCAGACGGAAATGGCTCAAACAAATGTCAAATGTGCATAACAGGTGTACAGGATCCTTTCTTATCTTTATTTTTGTTTTTTTTCTGACTGATCAGAAGAACTGAAAAATAATGATGATGTGAACTCTCCCTTCCAAGTCTAAAAATCGTCAGCCTTCCACCACCCTCAGTATAGAAGGGGAGCAGCCTCCTGGACGGGCTTCACAACGCTGTGCCTGTTCTAAAGTGCAAATCATTGTTTGTTTTTTTAAATACTTTTACCCTGCGTTGTGTCACACACTGGAACCCCCTTCATTTACTCATACTCTTAAAGGGAGTCTGTCACCTACATAACGTTTTAAACTGATGATATAGCTCTGTAGGAGGCAGATCCATAACACTGATGGTACCCATGTTTAGTTTTTCAGAGCCTCCAAAGTACCTAAAATGAAGTTTTAAAAATATGAAAATTACCTATTGCAAGTGCCCAGGGGCAGAGAGTGTGCTGCAAGTGCCCAGTGCTCCCCGCCTTACTTGCTCCTGACTCCTCTCCTCTGTATCGTCCGGCCAGCCCTGTATCCTTGCTGGGTCATTTTCGTCTCCATTCATAATCCAGAGCCTGTGGGTACCATCAGTGTTATGGATCTGCCTCCTACAGAGCTATATCATCAGTTTAAAACATGTTATGTAGGTGACATAACAAGCAATTGAAGGTGTTGGCTTAACACAACTTGTTTAGTTAAAGGGGTTATCCAAAGATTTAATTCCCCCCTTTGCCTGGGCCCCTCATACAGACAATACTTACCTGGTCCTCAGATCACTCCATGGCCGTTGCTGCATCTCCCCTTCGCCTGTTGTTGTGATCTGCACGAAGGGGAGATGCAGCAATGGCTGTGGAGGGATCCAGGTAAGTATTTTCTGTATGAGGGGCCCGGGCATTGTAGGAGGTGGGGGGTTTACAGCTTTGTATAACCCCTTTAACGCCTGCATAACCCTACTACATCTGTATTCCTGCACCTTCTGAAGCACGTACCTCCTGGTGCATGTGCCAGTTGTGGCAAATCAGATTATATAATAATTATTTTTTCCCCCCACTTTTTCTGTTATGGTGTTTCCCATGCAAAATATTTTAATATTTCAGACATTTTTGGAAATGCTGGTACCAATTATGTTTATTCTTATATGTAAAATTGGATTTGGGGAGTAATTAGAATTTTTTATATATTTCCTTTTACTGTAATTTTTAGTCTTTTAAGGGACTTGAGCACATAATCCTCTGATCGCGTGTACCATAGACTGCACTAGAATAGTATTGTAGTTGATGGTATTTTTTACAGGCATCCGTTTAAACACCACATTACCATAGCGGGCCTGGGAACCTTCACAAGCCTACAGGTTGTCATAGCAACTGATTGGAACCCTGCAATTTTGCCACAGGGGGCGCACCATCCCTGTTTCTTTCAAATGCCGTGATTGCTATTGACTGCAACGTCCAAGGGATTCATTGATTGGATTTGGCGTTCTCTCCGATCATGATCGTTGAGGCCGGGTTTCATCTGTATTACAGAGCTGGCACTGGCTGTGTATGTTTAGGGTAGCCTACGTTGTCTTTGGCATTATTGTAGTAACCCCATCCTGACTGCACTACTTAAATTAATGGGCTAATAGAATGGTCCATGTGCCTGCAGCCTGTTCATTTTCATAGTTGGATTGATTGCATTGAAGGGCTCCTGCACACCGTGTCAACGGCAGACTTTAGCTCTGGGTGCGACAGACCGACAGGGAACTTAGAAACCCCCTGAACACAGCGGTCATATTGCATGCGGTGTTCCCAGAAGCAGTGCTAGGGAAACCTATGACATCAGTAATGACATCACAGAGATTCCCTGTGCAGAGACGGCTTAGAGGCATGTGGAGGAGACATGAACTGTGACTTCACTGCATGTCTGTGAATTACTATTAGGCTACATGCACACGACCGTATGTGTTTTGCGGTCCGCAAAAAAAACGTATGCCATCCGTTTTTTTGTGCAGATTCATTGTAACAATGCCTAAAACGGACAAGAATAGGACATGTTCTATTTTTGGGCGGGGCTACGGAACGGACATACGAATGTGGCAGCAGACGGTGTGCTGTCCGCAATTTTTGTGGACCCATTGAAATGAATGGGTCCGCATCCTATCCGCAAAAAAAAACAGAATGGACACGGAAACAAACAACGTTTGTGTGCATGTAGCCTTAGGTCACTGTTTCGGTTACCTCTATATGGGGACAGCAGGGAGCACATACTATGAAAATGTATTCTTTGCTAACCTTGGCCTCCATAGGAAAAATAAATTATTGTATTATTTAATAAATTAAAAATATGAAAAACCGCTTCCCTTCCAAAACCATGTGCACACCTCTCTGAACCCATATGCACTATTTTAGAAAATCTCCATGACCTGAAGGGGTTTTGCATGGGTGTCAGGTGCTCATGTATTAATACATTCTTGTTGGGAAAATACATGTTACGCCACACTAAAAATAATCCCTTTCTAGTTTTGCTCCTTTCTTGAACGTTCTTTGGGTGATTATTATCCATTTTCGGAGACTAAGGGCTTATGCACACAAACGTTTTTTTTACGTGTCCGTTCTGTTATTGCTGCCTGTATTCGGTACTGTTCACTTCAACGGGGCCACAAAAAATGAAATGACTCTGTGTGCGTTCCGTCTTTTGCCTGTCACGTGAATGGAACAGATTTTGTGCATTCCAAAAAATTACATTTTGCTCTGCTCATTAAAGGGCTATTCTGGTGCAATAATTGTAAATTAAAATGAGCTCTGAGAGAGCTCAACTTGACATACCTTACCGATTCCCCCAACCACTGCAGCTCTGAACCCCACTCCTCCATTTTCTGTTCTTGTGCTTGACACACCAGTGGCTCATCTGATAACTTGCCACATGGTGACCCTCCTCAGCCTGTGATTGGCTGAGCAGGCACTCCAAGGCGTGAGGACCGCAGCCGGGGGGATCAGGAAGGTCAGTAATCACTTATCACTATTAGTTATTTTTGCCCCCTCTGACCCTACTTTTGTTTAAAATTATTGTACTGGAATACCCCTTTAAGGCTGGAGCACCTTACCATCATCCATATGTGTCATAATGGTGCATTGAGAGGAATATTCTTTTATTTTTTTTATTGAATTTGTTTATCATAAAATTTTACAGTTTAAAAAAGTTTACAAACACAAAAATTGTTTATATTCATTTTTTTTCTTTCAAAGTTTTTTTTTATATATCAGACCTGGTGGCCATTGTTGGGCGATTGGATTCCGGGAGGGCAGATGTGACTATGGAGCCCCCCCCCCCTCACCTTCTGTTTAACCACATAGATATTGCAGTTGCTATTGACCTTATCTGAGAGGTTAAACTGCCAGGATCTGCGTTATCGTGTTAGGGTTTAAGGGGTTAAATGAATTGAAATAAATGGTTTGTATTTTAACAGAACTCACCTTGCTCTTTATATTTTAGTTTCTTCTAGATCGTTCAGTTGTGTATGTCTGCTGTGAAGATATGAGCACCTTTAACCTCGACCGCTTCCGTTTTGACAAGAATAAAACAGTGGACCAAGTCTCAAATGAAAATGCAGGCTCAAGCCGACCCAGTACTCCAAAGTCTGAGTTAGATGGCAAAGCAGGTGAAATGTTTGACTACTTCTTGATTTTAGCTCGTTTCCATGTTGAAGAATTTTAACACAGACCGTATAAGATCATTGTCTACCACCATTGACACTTAGGAAATGGGCCAGTGTGTTTTGCAAGAAACTTTCTCCAAGGCTCTGGTTACTTTGTCACTATATATTTCCACTGTTCTGTCTTGTGATACGAACTAGGAAAATAACGGGTGCTGCTTCTGTTAGATGATGGAGACAATTGGTGCCCGATGAAACCCATTGACTCTAATGTGATCCTTTTGGCTTTCTGTTAGGGAGGTTGGCATTTTGCGGATACAAAATAGCGTAGCATGGTGCATGTTGTCCGACATTTTTAGCAGATTCTGCTGCGGAGGCTCCAAACACAGATCTGAACATAGCCTTACAATAACGAATGTGATGTATATCTTTTGCAGTTACCAGCATCCCAGAGACCCCAGAATATAAGAGACTAAACAATGTGTCCTTGTTTAAGGAAAATAAAGGTATTAGTTTCCTTGATTCAGATTCCGAAAACGAAGACCAAGAAAACAAGCCAAGCTTCAGTTCCTTGGACAGGAAAGTCCACCCACGACAAGAGTAAGAAACTCAACACTGCTTATTCCTCTAATTTTTTTTTTAATGAATTTTAAATGTTAGAGGGGTTATCCTTATTCCGGGATCATATGCTGTACATTGGGCAAGTTATCCTAGCCTGTGAGTATGAATCTCTCGCGACAGAGCCATACGTTGTGAGTTCTAACCCCAGGCTTGGATCATAAAACCGGCACAACCTGGATAACCTTTTAAACCTCCACCTATCACTGTGTCAATGTGAACAAAACAGCCCTTGCCCTGCGCGATGCAGCGGCAAGGGGGAGCATGAAATCTGCTGTAGTTCATATCCAAATGCACTTTGGCCACATGGCTCATGTGGCAGAAGTGCTGCCGATTTTCTGCATTGGTATTCCCAGTGAATATGGTATAGTAGTGTAAATCATCAACAGGTTTCAGGAAACTTTCCACATAAGTCTCCATGTAGCCCTGGCACGAGGGTTCTTCTACACATACATATAGTCTCCCTTGCGCCAGAAAAATGGCTTTAAAAAGTCGCAAGCTGTGTGATTTTGACATTTCAAATGCAACTCAAATTTTTGCGCAAGCCCAGGACAGCATAGACAGTTGACGATTCTCCAAGTTTATTAGGAGGCATGAAACGCAAAAATTTGGTGCATCTTACACCACTGGACTCTGACGTCTAAAATGCATGTCTTCGTAAATCTGCTTGTATGTGTGAAACCAGCCGAATACCATAAGAAAATGTGCTGGAAACTGCACTATAAGCTACTTCTACATAGAAGAGGACAGCGGTGCTGATGTGCTAATATAAGGAATGCCTCACTCTCATTTAGCAGTCTTTTCCACTGAAATACTGCACTCCCATCCGAAACATGGCTGCCGATGTGACCTGACACGTTGAATAGCAAGGGAAACTTGTGTATGCCCATTGCTGTGCACTAATTTTCTGTGGAGTATGCTGAAGGATGTGTTGGGATATGTGCTCCCCCATCAGTGGCCATGTTTAAGCTCGGAGCACCGTATAGTTGTGGAGAAGACTAATACACATGGAGGTGACGCTGATATGCTAAGAACAATATATTAGTAAGTCGCTTATAGTGTTGTCCCAGTACATTTGTGAAAATAATGATAACATGTCTAAACCCTTTAATAGGGAGAGTATAAAACCTGCCAAGTAGCAGGCAGGAGCTAACCATAGGTATTTATATGAAGTGCACAGCTTGACATATACTTCAAACTTTCAGGATACATGATGGAAAGCCGCAGCATAGGACAGTTACTTACAGTATCTTGATGTACGGTGCGATCTACTAGACTAACATATGGATGCTAGATTATTTCATGTGTTGCTTTCTCTTTAAGGAATGGTTTTTCTGAATCTCCCACGGATGATTCTGAAGACGAGTATCCCCCTTCAAAAATGACTTCTTCAAGAAATGTAGCTCATAAAATGAATGAAACCAAAGATGAAAAAATGCAAAGACTTAAGGAAATCTTCCCTCAGCGGACCAGTGAAGAGTTATTACAAGTAAATTGTATCCAAAATGCATATTAATTGACAATTACAATGTTGCTGTTTCCGTTCAGAACATGTGCCACCCCTGTGCACGGGTATTTGTTGTATTGCAGCTCAGCCCCATTCACTTCAGTTGAGATGAGCTGCAGCAACAGGCTTAGGCTACTTTCACACTCGCGTTTTGTGCGGATCCGTCTTGTATCTGCATAAACGGATCCGCACCAATAATGCAAACGCTTGTATCCTTTAATAACGGATTCGTTTGCATTATTCATAAAAAAAAAAAAAAGTCTAACTCAAAATGGATCCGTCTTGACTTACATTGAAAGTCAATGGTGGACGGATCCGTTTTCAATTGCACCATATTGTCAGTGAAAAACGGATCCGTCCCTATTGACTAACATTGTAAGTCTAGACGGATCCGTTTGGCTCCGCATAGTCAGACGGTCACCAAAATGCTACAAGCTGAGTTTAAGTGACCGTCTAAAAAACGCAACGGAGACCAAACACAGCCAAATTCATGCATTCTGAACGGATCCTTATCCATTCAGAATGCATTGGGGCTATACTGATCCGTTTTGGGCCGCTTGTGAGAGCCCTGAAATGGATCTCACAAGCGGACCCAGAAACGCCAGTGTGAAAGTAGCCTTAACCAGTGAGCGAGTGTAGGTCATTTTCTGAAAAGAGCAGCCTTGCACGATGCCTGTAACGGGTTGTGCAGAGCGGGCTCTACTGTAGGTTTTTCTATTCCAAGTCTCTGCAACATTTTACGGTATGTTTGAAAGTGATAGATTTGTTGCAGAAATACCAGCTACTGTTGCATGCACCTCAGTAGGGTTGTAAAAATCCATGCACACACTGCAGTAAAAAAAAAAAAACCATTCAGCATAGATGTATAGAACAGATTTTAAGTTGCCAAAATATATTACACCATAATGCTATTAACCAGGCCCTACATAGCTACAAATAGATGCTTCTTTGCAGCATAAGTATTACATCATTTGCGTAAAAATGACCGTATCGGAGCACCAAGGCGCTGGCCTAGCCCCTTAGAGCACAACTTCTCCTCTCTCCCGTCACTAGTCCCCCTTATGGCCTGAAATCTCGCCCTTGCACCAGCGAAACTTCATCAGAGCTTGCACAATTGATCTCGGGAGACCTGCTGAGATCTGCACTGCACGAGTACCAATGAAAACATCGGCACTTGCGCATTGCAGATCTCAAATGTTTTTCTCTTGGTTTTGCTTCTGTTTGCATCAGTGCTTGCTTCAAATCAGTCATGTTTTTTACGCACTGATGTCACTGGTTTTCATGCATTTTTCACGCATGTGAAAAAAACCTCCCTGAAGACACGTCATCTCCTATAAACCACTAGTGACAACGGATCTTCTTTCTTTTTGCTTCATTGTGGTTGTTTTCCCTCCCCCCCACTGACCTATTGGCTTGAATGGGCAGAGCCATCTTGGATGAGAAAAAAAGCGCCCGCCCATAAACACATTGATTTTAATGGGTCAGTTTTCACTGCGGATGCATGAGCTGTAACTCTTGATGAGAATATGGTCAAAATCATTGCTTTAGCCACATGAAAAGCTGTAATTTACTCACTGTAGACATTTTATTGGTTATAGAAGACCAGCCATTGAAATGAGTCGCTAGCCCATTCCATTTTTTATTTTTGATGGCTCGCCGCCCATCCCCTACAACCCCACTCCCCATTGCTGTCCGCATCCGTTGCTCCGTTCCGTGGTCCGCAAAAAAAATATAACCTGTCCTATTCTTGTCTGTTTTGCGGACAATAATAGGCAGTTAAATCAATGGCTGTCCGTGCCGTTCTGCAAATTGCGGAACGCACACGGACGCCATCCGTGTTCTGCGGATCCGCAATTTTTCGGACCGCAAAACACACAACGGTTGTGTGAATGAGGCCTAACTTGGCTCATGGTGGTCTTGTGAGAGAGAGTGGTAGAGACCACTTTTCATTTGTAAAAGTCCTCTTTAAGACCCCTTTACCCTGTGCCTTAATTTTCATTAACTACACAATCTTGTAAGTGTTTACATGTGCAAAATGAGTACATGAAAACGTGGTGATTAAAGGGAATCCCATCAGTTTCTCACCGCCCAAACCCTCTTGACAGAGCTACAGTGTTCCAGAGAAATCGTAGTTTACATTCTAGCCAGAAATGGGGAGAGGTGTCTGCGGTGCAGCCTGCTCAACTTGTACTTCAACAGGGAGAGACGGGGCAGGGAGAAAATGATCGAAAATTATGGCCCACGTTTAAATAAAGGAAGTCTGCCAGAATTCTAGTGTGTGCTTTAGTTTTTTTGCCCTTGACATACTTATGTATTTATGCCAAAAATATGACTTTTTGCTGCCCAATTCTGTTTTTTATTTGCTCACGACTGGGAGTGCTGTAGTGAAGTTGTAATTTGAGGCCGAAAAAAAAAATATAGCATTTTCTTGCTCAAAATGGGGGACTAAAAGAAGTCACGTAAAAGTCGGGCTAGCAGTGTTCTATCAAGAAGCACCACATCGTTCATACAGCCTGTGCCACTGTGATCTAAAGGCAATTTTGCTCGGCAGGTTATCGGACCAATTATTAGGAACAAATATTCATACGAATGCTCGTTCCCAATATTTGGCTGACGTAAATGTGGCACTGATCACCCGATGACCAAATGGCACATAAAATCATCCTCTGCCAGCCATCCTCAGCTCTCCCTGTGTAAACAGTCATCTGCTGCAGAGAAACAAAGGCTCTATGAGAATGACCGATTGCTGTAGTGATCAGTCGTTCCCATACAAGGTTGATGATTGCTGCATGTAAATGGAGCTCTCGCCCCCACTCAGTCAGACAAATATCAAGAATATTCAGTTCGTTCACGATACTTGCCAGGGCTTTGGCCTTGTAAGTGTGGTATATGTAGTATAAGATCAATCTGTCTTCCTATTGGACAACATTAGTTAATACAGGCCTATATTTTCTCTGAAAAGCACAAGGTTTTAGAGTAAAACCTCTCTCTGTCAAGAAAGACCCTGCTGTATTTTATGCTGGCTCTTTGGGCAGCGTGAATCTAATGACAGACTGCCTTTTGAACAAGTTAGGCAATTTCTATGTGATCAATGAGGGATGGCCGCCCCACATCCCCGGCCGATCAGCTTTTTCAGTGTTACTGCAGCCCTGCTCCCATTGAATTGAATTGGAGCAGTGCTGCTGTAACCAGCCCTGTGCACTGCAGTCAGTAGAGCTGTGTAGAACTACAATGAAACAGTTGATTGGCAGGGGTGCAGGGTGTTGGACTCCAGTCGATCATATAGTGATGGATATGCCATCACTTTTAGGCCCCTTTCACACGAGCGTGACGGATTAGGTCCGGATGCGTTCAGGGTATGTTCAGTGAAACTCGCACTATTTTGCAAGCAAGTTCAGTCAGTTTTGTCTGCGATTGCGTTCAGTTCAGTTTTTTCGCGCGGGTGCAATGCGTTTTGATGCGTTTTTCACACGCATGATAAAAAAACTGAAGGTTTACAAACAACATCTCTTAGCAACCATCAGTGAAAAACGCATCGCACCTGCTTGCGGATGCAATGCGTTTTTCACGCAGCCCCATTCACTTCTATGGGGCCAGGGCTGCGTGAAAAACGCTGAATATAGAACATGCTGCGATTTTAACGCAACGCAGAACTGATGCGTGAAAAACAACGCTCATGTACACAGACCCATTGAAATGAATGGGTCAGGATTCAGTGCGGGTGCTATGCGTTCACGTCACTCATTGCACCCGCGTGGAAAACTCGCTCGTGTGAAAGGGGCCTTAAAAAGCTGGCCAACCCTCTTTAATGGCTTGACCCACAGATAGGTGATGGATGCCTGATCACCGGGCCCCTAATAATTCAGATTTAGCTAATAAGATACGATCACGAAAGCCAAAGAACAGAACATTTTCCAACCAGAAAATTAATCTTCCATCTGACTTAAAGGGAACCTGTCACCGGTTTTTAACCATAAGAATCATCGGCATCCTGAGATGGTTCTTCCCCACCCTAATCGTCCTAGGGTTTTTTGTGTTTTTTTGTAAACGCCACCAACTACTTCTTTTACAGTCCACTTTTGCTTTTTTCAAGTTATGTAAATTAAATGCTTACCTCATCACTTCCCATTCCTAACCCCACCTCCCGTTGTAAGAGTGACAGAATCTAAAGATCCTACCCTCCTCCCGAACTCGGGTCCCAAATCCTGCGCATGTGCAGAATCAGTCACCTCACTCACTGATGGAAAAGAAAGTCTAGAATATTCACGATTATAAAGATATAGCACTATATTCTAGATCTTCGCGAATTCTCAAAGTGCCGATATTTGAGATAAAAATTTGCGATTAGAATATTCGCGATCAACACTACTCATCTCACACTGATCATATAATGTGTACTGCGCAGCTGCGAGACTTGGAAGAGAAGGGGTGGAGATGAGCAATGTAGAGGGTGTGTCTTATCCGTTTGTGGGCGTGGCTACACTACGAGTCAGAAAACGCTGGACTCCTCTCTGAAGCATGGAGGAGACAGGACTCATCTAAGGTTCATTTACATATATGGCTTGAACATTTCTTTTAGGTTTTTCTCTGAACTGATAGTTCATTCAGAATTGATTTAAATATCAATGTATTAAAAAGTATTTATAGAAGAGTAAGTGGATATATAGAATTAGAAAGTGATGACCGGTTTCCTTTAAAGGGAAATTTACTGGAGAGAGGATAACTATTAGATTGGTGTGGGTCCTACCATGGGGGGGGCCACGCCGTTCATTTCAGGGGGCTTGAAGGGGGAATAGGTTCGTGATCGATGGGGGGCCCCAGCAGTAGGACCCCAGCAGTAGGACCCCACCGATCTAATGAGGCACAGAGGATAAGGGGACTACTTAATCTAACTGGAATACCCCTTAGTACTTTCAGAGGAAATTTTAGCAACTATTTACTGAGATACCACCTGAGTCTAAGACATACACAATATCAAACTCCTATTTATTGCCTACGGAAAGTATTATAATTGTAGGCCAAGATTCTGCTGAAGCGTATAATTCCTTTTATTACAACTTTTATCACAGTTCTGAGCTTAATTCACAATTCTCACGGCTTAGATGATATCTCCCATCATTCATTGCTGCTCAATCCTTTTTCTGGGGTTCGACATTCTGGGAGGTTTAGTATTTACAGTCAGGACTATAATGTATTCTGATGCCGTGAAAATCCTTGCTTCACTTTGAAGTAACCTCTCGGATCATAAGAAACACCAAAACAGCCAGAGGAAATGCTAAAACTGCCAAAAATGTAAAATGAAGAAAAACCTGAGCGAAACCAGCCTAACTCTGCTGAAATGTGATTTCATATTGCAGAATGTGTATATGAAAAGCATATAAGACCTAAGTCAATCTGTAGACTAACTTATTTTTCCACCCTTTTAGCTGCTTGAATCCGCGGACACGCTGGAGGATGCAGTTGCTGCTGGCATGGTTCAGTTTGATGAGAAAGGTATGTTTTAGAACATCAGTCGCCATATCTGTTATGCTGTATTTCTTTGATTGCCAGGTGGTTATGTTACAGTAGTGAGCAATGGTTTTAGGCAAGTAGGGAAAAAATGCTGCAGACCTATATCAGTTAGCAAAATGCAAAGTGAATGGACAAAAGAGAACTCTCATTCAGATCCATATCTGGTGTGACCACCCTTTGCCTTCACTTCTAGGTACACTTGCACAGAGTTTTTGAAGGAACTTGGCAGGGAGGGTCTTCCAAACCTCTTGGAGAACTAACCTCAGATCTTCTATGGATGTAGGCTTGCTCAAATCCTTCTCTCTCTTTATGTAATCCTAGACATTCTCATTGATGTTCAGATCAGGGCTCCGTGGAGCCATATCATTTCCAGGATTCCTTGTTGATCTTTACACTGAAGATATTAATGACATTGGCTGTATGTTTGGGGTCATAGTCCTGCTGCAGAATAGTTTTGGAGCTGATCAGACACCTCCCTGATGGTATTGGATAATTGATAAGTATCTGCCTGTATTTTTCAGCATTGAGGGCAAGTGTGCCAGTGCTCTGGCCATAAATATGAAGGGGCTGCTCATACTGAAATGATTTTTAGTGTGTGATCAAGGGTTAAAGGCTGTATTGTAGTAGGGTTGCACCGGGTTATTGAACCTTTGATACCCAATTTGATGAAATTTTTTTTTTGCACCCGGATTGATCAGATACAGGGATTTACTATTTTCCGATACTAGGCTGTGCTATTGCGCAGCCTAGTATCTTTTAGAGAACATGGCATGCGCCGCCCTCTGTGCACACTGTTCTCCTGAGCCGGCACAGTGGAGAAGGAGAGAGTCCCTCCCCACGTTGACGCGGCTGCCACCAATGAAAAGAGAGGGGAGGGGCTGTGAACCTGCCACTGCCACCAATGAAAATGGCACTGAGGAGGAGGGGAGGGGCTGTTGGCCACTGCGCCGCCAATGAATATAATTAACCCCTTAACCCATAATACAAATGTACACGGCAGCTGCCGGCTGTGTCACACAGCTGACACCCGACCTCATTGACAGGGCACATTTTTTATTTTGTTTCTGGGAACACAGGAAGCAGAAGCTACCTGTTAGTGAGGAGGGAAACCAGTTGGTCATCAAAACCTCTGCTCATTCCCTACCTTCAGAAGATAAGGAGGTATGGCAGACAACAGAATCTGCTGTAACCCACCAGTGAACGCGTCACCTTCCTTTTAAAGGCTATGTACACCTTCGGAGGCAATTTTTATTTATTGTTTTATGATTGCATGTTACTTATTTTTGGCTAAAAATCATTAGCTGTTCTTTTAGCTGTGTGACTGGTACTTTCACTTTCTGCAGGTCATCTAATAAACCTTCTCTCTAGGCTACTGAGAGGTCATAAACACTTCAAAGGGTGCTACTAGAGCATGTCAGCTCTGTACAGAAAAGAGGACTTCATATTTAAAAAAAATATTTTTAGTTCAAAATAAGAACAATGCAATAATAAATATTGCCCCCAAAGGTGTACTTGGCCTTAAAGTAGTCTTTATTCCTGTTCATCTTCCCTCATCATGGGGCAAAACACTGAATAGAGTGACCTGGCTGGATTTAGGGCGGAGTACTTTGAAGGGTACCCCCGCTGATCAGCTGTTTGAAGAGGCTGCGGTGCTTAGGTGAGTACTGTGGCCTCCTTGCAGCTTATCAAGCATTGTCCACTGGATAGCAGCTGTACTGGGTTTTGCAGCTCGGCCCCATCCATTTGAACAGGACTGAGCTGTGCCGACGCAATGTAACTGATAAATCTAACATTACTGGCCCTGGAAGAGATTGCGGTGCCAACCACATACTGATGACCTATCCTGCGGATAGTTCTTAAGTATAAAAAAAAGAATCTATGTCAAACATTTGGAAAACCCCTTTAAACTTACAAAGCTGTGAGTTTTGCAGCCTCTTCCTTGGATTCCGCCAGCCCCTTCCCTTGTACCAGGTTCACATCGGAAGTCCGGTCCACACTGACTCTCCCTGGCCTTGTGAACTAATCGAGGCTGCTGCTTTTGCAGCATAGCAGGCTGATTGTCCAGTGGTCCCTTTGGCTGCTGTTTTCTCTGCCAAGACTTCACAAGTCCAGGTGGGTACTTTATAGACCAGGCATCCTCAAACTGCGGCCCTCCAGCTGTTGCAAAACTACAACTCCCAGCATGCCTGAACAGCCTACAGGTATCAGCCTACAGCAGGGCATTGTGGTTGAGTTGTAGTTTTACAACAGCAGGAGGGCTGCAGTTTGAGGATGCCTGTTGTAGACCCTGCTTCATTTTATGCTGGTGCGACGGACTTGGGTTGCACAAAGGTCTCTTCTAGACTCCAGCCTCTCCACCATGGCCATGGACCCCGAGGGGACAGTCCACAGCTTGTGATTGTACACACTGCAGTTATTACTTGCGCCCCCTTAATCAGGTAAACCTATGCAGTTTTAGAGTTAACCATGTATCTGCCTCCCCTTTAATAGGTGGCATAGTTGTGATATCGCCGAAAAAAAATATTAAACTGAGTCAGAATTGTTTTTGTTTTTTTTGCTTTCACTGTGAAAAAAAAACGGAATAAAATGCGATTAGAAACTTTATATACCCCAAAACGTTACAAATGAAAACTATAAGTCGTCCCACAAAAATCAAGCCCTCACGCAAAAGTAGTAAAGTAGTGCCATTGCACCTAGTTGCACCCAGAGGTTCCACTCACTGTCTTGCATGCTGCACCCCCACCACTTTGACAGGGCCAGGCAGTAAAGACGTAATCACTACTAGCCCTGAAGTCTTGTGCATGCACATTGGCTTTAGTGTTTGGCACAGTACAGAAACGACTCGGCCAATAGGCTCTGTACTGCGCCTGCAGCCAGCGTGCAGGTGCGAGACTTCAGGAGACTTTGAAGCCAGGTGTGATTAAGTTTTCATTGCCTGGCCTGGTCAGGCAAAGTGGTGGGGGGCAGCATGCAAGAGAGTGAACAAAGCCTCTAGGTGCAATTGCATTGCCCTCGTTGCCCTCTATAGAACTGTGCTATACTTTTCCGTAAAACGAACAAGAATAGGACATGTTCTATTCTTTTGCGGGGACGTGGAATGGACATACAGGTGCGGACAGCACACAGTGTTCTGTCCACATCTTTTGTTGCCCCATTGAAGTGAATGGGTCCGCAACTGACCGCAAATAAGGATTGGATGTGGACCAAAAATACTTTTGTGTGTATGAACCCTGAGAGCTCATGCACATGACCGTATGTATTTTGCGGTCTGCAAAAAATACAGCTCACGTCGGTGTGCATTCTGTATTTTACGGAACAGCTGCCCACTAATAGAACAGTACTATCCTTGTCTGTAATGCGGACAATAATAGGACATGTTCTATTTTTTTGCGGAACGGAAATACGGACATACGGAAACAAAATGCACACTGAGTACCTTCAGTTTTTTTGCGGACCCATTGAAATGAATGGTTCGCATACGGTCCGCATAAAAAACAGAACAGACACAAAGAAAATACGTTAGTGTGCATGAGCCCTTAAAGCTTGTTCACACGAACATATGGGTTCCGTGCATTACGGTCTGCAATGCACGGAGAACGTGAGGCCTCCGGGACGGATCCAGCTGAATAGGTCCATATCCCTCCGTTCCGCAAAAAGATAGGACAAGTTTTATCTTTGTGCGGGACGGAAGTACGGAACGGAACCCCACAGAAGCACTCCGTAGTGCTTCTGTGGATTTCCGTTCCACACCGCTCCGGATTTGCGGACCCATTCAAGTGAATAGGTCCGCATCCGTGATGCGGAATGCACACGGAACGGTGTCGGTTTATTGTGGATCCACATATGCGGTCCGCAATACGGCAACGGAACCCATACGTTCGTGTGAACAAGCCCTTAGTCTGATAATCCTCAGTGGGTGGGGTCCATATGGAATCACTGCTGCTGTTGTCCTAGAGGGCCTTGTTGAGGTTTCCTCATCGTTGGATGATGAGGAGAAGCGAGAGGACAAGAGGAATAGCTTCCTAAAAAAAAAAAATGGCTTTCCTCCAGTAAACAGAAACTAACAAAAAGTTCTGTGCCAAAAACTGTGCACCGGTACAGTCAGTGATAACATGGTACTGATCTTCGCTCAGCGGTTGCAGGATGCACACAAGAAGATGTTGCGTGCATGCAAAAATCTAAACTAACACTACCTGAAATTAACATGTATATGAAACGATCTACCCCAATGTCTTGTATTTATTTTTTCACCCAAAAAAAGCCTGCACTAGAAACCGAGCACAAATACGATCACCAAAATGTTCAGTACTGACCTGCGCTCAACGTTTGCAGGCAAAAATATCTGCACGTTTTAGGCCCCTTTCACACGAGCGAGTTTTCCGCTCGGGTGCAATGCGTGACGTGAACGCATAGCACCCGCACTGAATCCTGACCCATTAATTTCAATGGGTCTGTGTACATGAGCGTTGTTTTTCACGCATCAGTTCTGCGTTGCGTGAAAATCGCAGCATGTTCTATATTCTGCGTTTTTCACGCAGCCCTGGCTCCATAGAAGTGAATGGGGCTGCGTGAAAAACGCATTGCATCCGCAAGCAAGTACGGGTGCGATGCGTTTATCACTGATGGTTGCTAAGAGATGTTGTTTGTAAACCTTCAGTTTTTTTATCACGCGCGTGAAAAACGCATCAAAACGCATTGCACCCGCGCGGAAAAAACTGCACAACTGAACGCAATCGCAGACAAAACTGACTGAACTTGCTTGCAAAATGGTGCGAGTTTCACTGAACGCACCCTGAACGCATCCGGACCAAATCCGTCACGCTCGTGTGAAAGAGGCCTTACTGATTGTACAGTCAGGCCCATAAATATTGGGCCATCGACACAATTGTAACATTTTTGGCTCTATACACCACCATAGGGCTGCAGTAAACGATTATTTTAGTAATCGAGTATTCTATCGATTTATTTTTTACGATTAATCGAGTAATCTAATAAGAAAAAAATAATACTGTTTTCCTTTATAAAAACTCATCAGACCCCCTGCCATTAATCCCCAACACCCTTTGTTCCCCACTGTGCGATCAGCCATCAGATATATATATATATATATATATATATATATATTTTTTTTATTTTATTTATTTTTTTAACAAAAAAAGTTGTACCAAAAAATGAGTACAGATGAGAAAAATAAAAACTTGTGAGAAAAAGAAAACAGAGCACAGTTGTTGATTGGTGATGTAGGCACTGATCAGCACTTGGTGGTCACAGCTCGAACATTGAAAAACCAGACAATTACAAAAAAGTGATCACAGGTAGCTTGGTGTCTGCCGAAAGAGAAAGGGGAGCGGGGGGGGGGGGGGGGGGGTGCTTTTGGCTGAGTTTAGAGGGATAGAGATTGGGACTTAAGGAGCAATGATCAAGGATCTGGAACTGCTGCAAATGAACAATAGGATAACTGGTCAGTGCAGAGGTTCCAGAAATTCATTTTTTTTACAGGAGCACAGTAGATAGTGGTGGTACACCACAAGTCCCAGCCTGCCAACACACAGGGGCACAGAACCTCTCTGTATGCAGTCACCAACTGTAATGGCTTCCTACAGAGAGGTTCTCACTATATTCCATGCCCCTCTAGTGCTGCGATTGGCTGATGTCCCCTGTGAGCATTTAGAGGAGATTAGTGGTGTCCTGTACAGCACCAATCGTCTCCATTTTTGGCCCCCTGCATCCCCCTCACTAGCTTTTACAGTCAGGGAGCTGCGATTGGGTCTGCAGGTGGAGGTACAACCTCCCTCTGTCCTTGACTAAGATAGCTGGTTGTCGTGGATAGCCACCATCTTAGCCTGGTTACCGTGCAATAAGGTGCGGTGACCAGTTTTCGTAGTGCTCCATTGTGAGAACGTTGTGTTTGCGGTGCCATAAGTGTTCAGCACCTGTACTCAAGAGGTAAAGTGGATCTGTCATGTGATTTAAATTTTTTTTTATTTTTTACACTGTCCATTCTGGGAGCAGAATATGATGGAGGGAGAGAAACATAGAATGTGCCGGCAGATAAGAACTTTTTGGCCCATCTAGTCTGCCCAATATACTGAATACTATGGATAGCCCCCGGCCCTTATCTTATATGAAGGATGGCCTTATGCCTATCCCATGCATGCTTAAACTCCTCCACTGTATTTGCAGCTACCAGTTCTGCAGGAAGGCTATTCCATGCATCCACTACTCTCTCAGTAAAGTAATACTTCCTGATATTACTTTTAAACCTTTGCCCCTCTAATTTCAAACTATGTCCTCTTGTAGCAGTTTTGCTTCTTTTAAATATTCTCTCCTCTTTTACCTTGTTGATTCCCTTTATGTATTTAAAAGTTTCTATCATATCCCCTCTGTCTCGTCTTTCTTCCAAGCTGTACATGTTAAGGTCCTTTAATCTTTCCTGGTAAGTTTTATCCTGCAATCCATGTACCAGTTTAGTAGCTCTTCTCTGAACTCTCTCCAAAGTATCAATATCCTTCTGGAGATATGGTCTCCAGTACTAAGCACAATACTCCAAATGAGGTCTCACTAGTGGTCTGTAGTGCGGCATGAGCACCTCCCTCTTTCTACTGGCAATGCCTCTCCCTATACACCCAAGCATTCTGCTAGCATTTCCTGCTGCTCTATGACATTGTCTGCCTACCTTTAAGTCTTCTGAAATAATGACCCCTAAATCCCTTTCCTCAGATACTGAGGTTAGGACTGTATCACTGATTTTATATTCTGCTCTTGGGTTTTTATGCCCCAGGTGCATTATCTTGCACTTATCAACATAAAAGATAACTTCCCGAAAGGTTACGATGGGGTCCATCGTTTTCTCTCGCGATGGCCAGATGTTTGACCATTCCTCTAGTTTTCCTAAATCCTTTTCCATTTGGTGTATCCCTCCAGGAACATCAACCCTGTTACAAATCTTTGTGTCATCAGCAAAAATACACACCTTACCATCGAGACCTTCTGCAATTTCGCAGATAAAGATATTAAACAATATGGGTCCCAGAACAGATCCCTAAGGTACCCCTCTGGTAACAAGACCTTGGTCTGAATATACTCCATTGACTACAACCCTCTGTTGCCTGTCCCTCAGCCACTGCCTAATCCATTCAACAATATTGGAGTCCAAGCCCAAAGACTGCAATTTATTGATAAGCCTTCTATGTGGGACAGTATCAAAAGCCTTACTAAAGTCTAGATAAGCGATGTCTACTGCACCTCCGCCATCTATTATTTTAGTCACCCAATCAAAAAAATCAATAAGATTAGTTTGACATGATCTCCCTGAAGTAAACCCATGCTGTTTTTCATCTTTCAATCCATGGGATTTTAGATGTTCCACAATCCTCTCCTTAAGTATGGTTTCCATTAATTTCCCCACTATTGATGTCAGGCTTACTGGCCTATAGTTGCCCTATTCCTCCCTACTACCTTTCTTGTGAATGGGCACGACATTTGCTAATTTCCAAGCTCTGTGATATCTGTTATCTAGAGTATATTCTGACAGGACTCCCAGGAGAGAGTCTTGGTTTCCCTGCTCACACAAGATGACTGGCAGCGTTCTGTGTGTACACTAATACAGGGCGAGCTGTCCGTCATTGTGTCCGGGGTAAGTAGGACTCTCACCCTTAGCAGTCCTGTCAGGATTTACTCTGCTTTTTACTTAGCAATCTGCTACTAATCCTATAAATCCATGTATCATAGAGCCCAGCTACTCTTTCATATGTGTCCTCTCTGCTTCTCTCCTCTATAAGATAGGGCAGCAGAAATTTCATTACAGGATAGCTTTGAGATGTGACTGATCCATCAAATGATGGGCACGAATGGAGCGGATGGACTTCATTGACTTTTAATGGGGTCCATCGGTTTCTGTCGCGATGGCCATTATTTTTTCCAGAACAAGAGCGCTGTGTCCTTTGTAGTAGAGCCTCCAAAATGGAGGACACTAAAGCCTCACAGAGGTGCCCAGGAATCCCCTGTGGGCTCAACAGCCTGGACTTCAGACCGATATGCGTCAGCTTTGAAACGTTTTCACACCACCAGACCTGCTGATGTATTGACTGAGAATTTTCCTCTCCGGATATAGCTGCATTAACCCCTGGACTGGTGGTGTATTCACGCATGGAAGGCTGGATGCAGAATTTCTACAACTGGAAATCAGCCCCGCACATATGAATGGGGCTGTTTTTGCAGCATGTGCATGCTTTCAGATGATTGGGACAGAAATTTCTGCAAAAAATGTGTGTGAATAGACCCTAAGGGTAAGCCCACATGTGGTGGAATGTTTTTTTTTTTTTCGTCGACTCTTCCAATGAATTCGCAGCGTCATGCACGTGTTTCGTGCAAATTTCGCTCCTGCTATTTTGAAAGTGGTGGCATCTACTGTAAAAATCCTGAGCATTTCACCAACATCTGCACAGAAAATGCGGATGATGAGATTTGTAAAATCGCATGGACTTGCCTTGTTGCTGTAATCCACCGTCTGCAGGAAAAATCTACAGTGAATCTGCAGCGTGTAAACTCAAGATAAAGCCTCGTGCACATTGTGCTTTGTGTACTGCCTTCTATTTTCCCCTTGAAGCTGTGAGATAGGAATAAATGTCAGTCTGCGTTCACACATGGCATGATTTTTACACTGCTGCTGATTTACTGTAACAGGACCGTACAGCGTGGTGTATCCAATTTTATGACGGTCTTTAGGACGTGCTGCCTTTTAGCTGCCAGTGAGCGGATTGTGCTGAGGTTTTCTCCACGGACGAGAAGGATAGAAGATCCGGATTAAGAACTACTACAATGTGGTTTTGCGGTGTGATAATGACGCCGATCACACTTAATCCTTTGACGTCCAGATTACCTTGGTGTACCAGATACTACCTCCAGGTATTTGATCTTGTTACCTGATCCATATAATAGAAATGTTACTCCCAGTGCCTTATGCCAGTAAGCCTGTGGGGGCTCCTTGCCAGTTCATCTGGCAGCTGCTGCCCACATTTTAAAGGTTTACAACAGGAGGAGACACGTTCGCCATTAATAACAAGTGATTTTCACTTCAGGCACTTTCTTCTTCCTGCGAGGAGTCGAGACCTTGCTTAACATCTGCTTTTAGATCATTTGCATCATAAATGCTGTGTGCTTTATCACAGGATTCTCCGTGCAATCTAAGCATGGGGAACGAGCAAGTATGTTGAAGTAATGTGCTGAGACTAGTTAGTTCTCCAGAAGGCTCCCGTCTTTTACCGCTTTCATTTTTATTGAATTTTTTGTCAAAATGAACCCTCAGCATATTAATGTGCAAACTATTTTCTGTCCATTAGTTGTTGCAAAACTCTGCCCCGGGTATGTCCTCAAGTTTAGTTAGTGATCAAAGCAATGAAAGAATGTGCCCTCACTTCTCATCATTTTCTTCTGTCTCCATCATTATCTTGTCACATGAAAAATCCCTTGTTGGACATGAGTTGATTTGACATGTCTTTACGTTACTGGTATGTCATGACGGACATCTTTGGCATAATTTCGACCTTTTTTTTTCTTTCTGTTCCTCAAGTTACTAGTGTCTAACATAATTTAGGTTCTATGGAGATGCATAAGAGCCCCATGTTTGAAGTGCGCACCAGGAAACACTTGTGGCGTATACATCAGACCTATTCACAAATTCTGTATTTGCTATATACGCAAATTGCGGATCTGCACAATACAGGCCCTGTGCATGCCGCACTTACCGCTAGCCCCATTGTCAAAATGGCTGTTGTCCACAAAACGGACAGGAATAAGAACATATTTTATCATTTGTGGCATGGATGGTATCCGTGTGCTCTCCACATTTTTTGTGGCCCCATGGAAATGAATGGCTCCATGTATATACCTTTTGATGAAAGGCTCAAATGCAGTACATGGCGATTTCAAATGTACTTACAGAGTAACGCAATGCTCCAGTAACTGCTACTGCGCTAAAGTTAGTTATGTCTTCTCTATTGACTTTAGTGGAAGCCTGTTAGTAGTTTTGAGTAGACAAGTTTCAGTTTTAGAAAATATGAAGGGGTTGTTTCCAGTGTAAGGCTGGTTTCAAATACACTATTTGTTTTTTACATTTGTCATAGTTTTTTTGCTCTGTTTTATGCTTTATTTTTGTTCTATGCCTCCAGATGTTAGTTTTAAAGTCTATATTTAAAGGGGCAATAAAGACTTGGGCAACCCCTGTACATGTGGTGAAATAACAAAAGAATCAATCCTTACCCTTTTCTCCCCTAATTTTTCCAGCGCTCAGCTCCATTTCTCTTCACCACGGTTTGTCACTGTTGCAGCCAGAAAAACATTTTATATACACTGGTCACCTCTGCAGCCTGTCACTGGCCTCAGCAGTAACTGTCCCATATACTCCCAAGGCCACTGAGTACAGTGGTAACCTGTGTGAGCAGAACATTACTGATGCAGCCAGGAAGATGTCATCGACAGGGAGGACCAGAGCTCAGCACTAGAAGAAGTGGGGAGGAAATAGGTTGAATATTGATGCATTTGTTATTTTACCACATTTCGGGGTCGCCGAGGGTTTAACATGGGAAACCAGTTTAATTATGAAATTCACTATAAAGTGTTTTTTTGTATGGCTTTTTTTGCATTGTTTGATCATTTTGAAATGTTTCGACATTTTTGTCAAAAGGCAACCTCGGCATGGAGTTTTTCCAGCTGTTTTTCCTTAGGTATCTCTATGGGAGTTAAAAAAAAAAAAAAAAAACAGCTGTATAAAAGTTTACAGTAAGGCTTGGCAGAGAACCTGAGAGCGCCTGCCGGAGTTCTCCGGATCCCGCACTGATCGTTCGTTGGCTCCATTAAGTACAATAGGATCCAGCGGAGATCCGTACACATTCCGACAGACAAGTGGAGAACCGGCCGGACACAAACCCGCTGCATGTTTTTATCAAAACTGGTTAGATAATTAGATGCCGTCTTTAATTTTTCAAAGCTCCTGTGGAAAGTAAAATGTTTACTCTGATTGGTTGCTATGGGCAACTAAGCCAGTTTTCCTTCCCCATGGCATTTTTTTTTTTACCATCAAACTCTTTTAATTAAGCCTAATCAGTGAATTTGAGTGCTTTTATATTTACCTGCTCATTGATTACAACCCCCTCCAAGCTTTTTTCCTGTATTTTCTTTCCCCATGTAATATGTTAAGGGGTCCAGTTACATACTATTCTCTATGGAAACTGTGGACGCATGTTCCGTCTATGGTATCTTTGTGGTCCATTCAGTGTACCTGGTATTAGTGGTCCAAAACCGTTTGGGACCCCTAAGGATTTATTCACTTCCATGAGTTTCCATGTACCTGCAATGAGATTGTGACTATATCCCAAATCCCTTTTTCAAAGTTAGGCTACGTTCACATCTCCGTTTTGGAGATCCGGCGGGACAGAAAACCGTTGCATGCAATGGGGATCCAGCAGACTACTGTGTGCCTTCAGACAAAGATGTTCACGAGGCCTTAGTCATTCATGGCTTCATTGTTGTGTATTGGATATATTGATTGACAATAATACTGCGCTTTAAGATCCAGTATTTTACGTGTGTCTGGTCCAACTTTACATCCTGAAGTCTGAGACGATGACCTCTAATACAGTATTACATACAAGTACAAGTCGGGTAACGCCTTCTGAGTTAGTCTTCTTGTGACCGCTATCTACTAATAGGTGGAAATTTAGAATTGGTCAAGTACAAGTGCTGCAGTCCAGAGCTGGTAATGTGAACTAAAGACAGTCATGCCCTGAACTGCTAATATCCTCCCTTACCGGAAGCCACACAGTGACAAATTGGGTGTTTTGCTGTAAGGATTAACCCTGAATGCAAATATATTTTCAAGCCTTGGTAATGTATAGCATAATTTCAGTGATCATAAAGTGCCATTATTGTTTTTTAAGGTTCCTCTCGGAAAAGGAAGCTGGAAGACAGTCCTAAAAGAAAGTCTCCAGAGGAAGAAGGGAATGAGAGACAAGTTGCGAAGAAGAAAAAATCTGATTCAGTAAGTGGCGGCAAGTTACATGACATTGTGGGTAGTGATCTGCAACAGATGCCTACAGCCCCAAGTGGCAAGAGTGAACAGATCCGTGGCAAAATCTGCTTTAGTTACCTGATTTGTTGCAGATTTCGCCTTGTATATCGTAAAGGTTGGAGGAAATCTGTAATGTAAACTGACAAGCCTGCCAATTTAAAATCTGCACTCCAGATCATTGTTTGCATAGATATTTTGTGCAGCCTGTGAATGAGATGTCATCCACTTTGCTGCTAGTGTAAATTCTGTGGATTTTCTGCCTGCTTCGTAGGGAAATCCACAGCGTTTCTGACCCTCATGGGAATATACTGTTAACCTAAAAAGGGTTGTATGACCAAAATTGGGCAGAATGCTCCTGTTCTGACGCTTACTGGGTGGCTACTGCTCTTTGCTTCCGGGCACTCTTGAAATGCAGTTTCCGACTGGGCAGCCAGGGACCAGTGTGGAACAGGAGCAGCGAGGGGTGAGGTATTCCTTTTTTTTTCTCTCCCAATTTTGTCATGCCTTTATGATTTATTTTATTTTTTAAAGTATATATAAAAAAAAAAAAAAAATCAGCCAGACAACCCCTTTAACTTTTAGCCTCTGCAAGATAAATCTGTGGAGAGAGCTCAGATTCACCATATGTTTTGCTCAGGTATGTGACGCCAGATTACCTAGGCGATTAGCTAGGGATATCTGGCACACCCCAGAAAGATACATGTATGGGAGGACAGGGCATAAGAAGAGTAATATTAGGGTTATATCTCTCTTTCTCAAGAAGGGCAAAGTAGGTTAAAGAATAGGGATATCTGCAACTGGCAAGAGTCCCCTGCATACCTCTGAACCGCGGTAAGGGGTGTTATACCCCCACTGACTTTGTTTATACTGACTGGAGCTCTCAGAATTCATATTGGTTTGAAGAGGCAATTATTTTGTTTGCTTTAGCTGGCCTTCTGTACGTTCAGTTATAAATAAAAGTTGTTTAAAACTGTGCCATACTGAAGTGAAAAGTGGGTTACGTCAGGACTTGAGAGGTGTAGGGCTGGCAATAGAGATATGTAGCCCAGTTTTAAGGGTACTTAGAACATTTATTATTATTATTATTATTATTATTATTACACCTCCTTTGCCTTTTTTACAATTTTTATTATTATTTTTTTTTTTAAGTCAGTCAACCCTTTTAAAATTTCTATCGATAATGCAAATCTTAGGCCACCTGTACATTAGTGCAGGTGAACGCACATAAGATCCGCACACATTTTGTGCGGGTTTATGTGTGTTTCTGCACCAGATTAGATGCAGATTTGCAGCAGACCTCACCCTACCATTGAAAAGGGTGAAATACGCAGCTAAAACCGCAAACCTAATTGACAAGCTGCGGACTTAGAAATCCGCGCAGCGGATTTCCATAAATCCGCAAAGTGTACATGAGATCTGTGTAATCTCATACAATTTGCTGGTACTGTACTACACTGTGGTTTTTCTGCACAGGAATTCAAGCGGAGAAACTGTTCGTATTCCCCAACATGTGCAGGTGGCCTTAAGAAGCTTAAAAAATGGCAACTTGATAAAACCTTGACAGCAGCCATTCTGTCACCCATAAAAGAGCCTTTACTCTCTCTTGCATCTTGCACGCTCCAGTGCCCTCAGCAGAAATAAGTTGGTCTTAAACATGCAGCTAAGTAATTGTGGACACTCGCATGTAGTTCATCTTCCTGGGCCAACCATAATCTGCTGAGATCACTCGGGAGAAATAGGATGGAAATGTATTGTATACTGTGATTTTCCAGCTGGGGGTCCAGTAAAAAAATGTATGTGTTAAACATAGCCTTACAAATCATTTGATATTCTGATACATACATAACTTACTGCAGTTTACTTTACACTATAGACTATTGAATAGTGTTGTGAGATTAGTGTGATACAATAATGCAGGCAATATTATTGCGTTAATGCTATCATGTGTATTATAGAAGCACTCTTGTAATATCCTACATGATCTGGGTTAGGAATTTGATTTCATTGTAGCCATTTGTTTCCACACTGGATAGTTTTTCAGTTCCTGTAATCCGTGCCATCCACCATGATGTATGACTGAGGTTACTGTGGCGTTCAGCAGCGTTCACTACCTGTGGCCATATAAATGACTTATTTTCCTTTTTTACTGGCAGTTTGCTATAGATGACAGTTCTGGTTCTGATGATGAACTTGAAAAACAAGAAGCCAGCGTAAGAAAGCTGCAGAAACATTTTCCTGATTTGGATAAGGAGGTGAGCAAGTTGTACAGGTGTGCTTGTGTATATGTATTTTTCAATTCTGTCATCCTAAAGAAGGTACAATAGAAATACATTATATAAGTAAAAGAATCTTGATGCCGTGCTCTGTCAGTTTTAGCTGCAATGTGAATAAGCCCCCCTCACACCCTCCGTACGGACTAAGCTGTGGGTTGTCACAAATTTGAGTTACCTTTTACTCTAGATGTTTTTCTCCCAAGTCCTAGGTCCTTTTGGGATGTGTTTGGAGCTTTATTGTAGGCACAGGTCAGGCCAGAGTGTCTTGAACCTGGAGACGTGCCCCCGCCAACAGCGCGGCTCCTTTAGTTCAATCTTGTGGTTCACGCTCGTACAGAGCTGGAGTGACGTCACTACTGTGACTACGGGTAGTCACAGATACCACTAAGCCTTAACGCGTTTCGGATAGATTTTACCCGTAGTCACAGTAGTGACGTCACTCCTGCTCTGTACGAGCTTGAACCACGAGATTAAGCTAAAAGAGCCGCGCTGCCGGCCGGGGCGCGTCTCCAGGTTCAAGACACTCTGACCTGACCTGTGCCCTCAAAAAAGCTCCAAACATCCCAAAAGGACCTAGAACTTGGGAGAAAAACATCTAGACTAAAGGTAACTCAGATTTGTGACATCCCACAGCTTAGTCCGTACGGAGGGTGTGAGGGGGGCTTATTCACATTGCAGCTAAAACTGACAGAGCACGGCATCAAGATTCTTTTACTTATTGTTTATTTTATGTGGCAGGCATCTTGCGGTCCTGCTACGATACTGCAGCTTTACAGCAAGGAGGTTGAAGAGCGCTAAAATAAACACACAACTCTTAGATATACATTCTAAATAGCATTGCATTTTTTTTTAGCTATTTCTTTCATTCTGAACACTGTCTGTGCAAGGAACTGTAGTATTGTCTTAAAGGGGATATCCTACCATTATTGTAAAAAATGAAAATCAGACATATAGTACATGAACCAGCCCTGTACATCACATGGATCCAGAGATCTCCCTAGTCATTGCTCTGCTAGATTTATTTCAAGCTGACAGCTGAAGAGGAGTGTCTTTACTGCTGCAGCTCAGGGGGGGTGTTCGTGCTCTCCCTATCACAGCTCAGGAGGCGGTTGAAGGATAAAACTGAGCATGTGCGGCCTTCTCGGTGAGCAGGACAAAGAAATAAGAAAATTAACAAACAGGTGGCGCTATACAGATACATTTTATTGAATAACTCAGTGGTTATGCTAAATTTTTAATTACCCAGTATTCATATCCAGGAGCTGGTTTGAAAACTGTAGGGACAACCCCCTTTAAGGCTCATTTTACATGGGCCAATGCATAGGCATTGAGTGCAGACGATAGCTACGTTTAGGCCCCTTTCACACGGGCGAGTTTTCCGTGCGGGTGCAATGCGTGAGGTAAACGCATTGCACCCGCACTGAATTGGTACCCATTCATTTCTATGGGGCTGTGCACACGAGCGGTGATTTTCACGCATCACTTGTGCTTTGCGTGGAAATCGCAGCATGCTCCTCTTTGTGCGTTTTTCACGTAACGCAGGCCCCATAGAAATGAATGGGGTTGCGTGAAAATCGCAAGCATCCGCAAGCAAGTGCGGATGCGGTGCGATTTTCACGCACGGTTGCTAGGTGACTATCGGCATGGGGACTCGATCATTATTATTTTCCCTTATAACATGGTTATAAGGGAAAATAATAGCATTCTGAATACAGAATGCATAGTAAAATAGCGCTGGAGGGGTTAAAAAAAAAAATTATAATAATTAAACTCGCCTTAATCCACTTGCTCGCGCAGCCCGGCATCTCTTCTGTCTTCCTCTTTGCTGTGTGCAGGAAAAGGACCTGTGGTGACATCACTCCGGTCATCATATGATCCATCACCATGGTAAAAGATCATGTGATGACCGGAGTGACGTCACCACAGGTCCTTTTCCTGCACACAGCAAAGAAGACGACAGAAGAGAAGCCGGGCTGCGTGATCAAGTGGATTAAGGTGAGTTTAATTATTATTTTATTTTTTTTAACCTCTCCAGCCCTATTGTACTATGCATTCTGTATTAAGAATGTATTATTTTTCCTTATAACATGGTTATAAGGGAAAATAATCGCAATCTACAGAACACCGATCCCAAGCCCGAACTTCTGTTTTGCACTCGCGCGGAAAAATCGTGCATGTTCTCGCAACGCACCCGCACCTTTTCCTGCAACGCCCGTGTGAAAGAGGCCTTACAGTATTCTTCTCCTCTGTATTGGGACAAGTGATCGCTAGTACTATTGTCCCGCACTCATAAGATCATATGAGTGCGGGAAAATAACCCCGCGGGTTGCCCGACGTGCACAGCATCATTGTAATCTAAGATTCTGTGTGCTCCTGTACGCACGATCAATGCCTCTTCGGGAAATATGGCCCGCTCATGGACTTTATATCTCGGAGGGCATACGGTCGTGTGCAAGAGGCCAAAGCAGTTACAAATTGGTGCGAGAGGAGAGAGGGCCCTACCTGTGAGGGCTTACAATCTGCACTTTAGATATTACAGTTTTATCAAGAATAGGCTTTTGTACAAATGCTGATAATTACATAATCTTTGGCCCCTTGTAAAGACCCTTTTAGTCAAATGAGTGGGGTTGCGCTGCAGAAAACACCTTTGAGAAAAACACCTTTATTGGTTGTCTAGTAGCTCTATTTTACAGTACAATCTGGTACTAAATGTCTTGTGCCAGGGTGAGCACTAGGGATTGACCGATTATCGGTTTTACCGATATTATCGCCCGATATTCAGGATTTTGACCGTTATCGGTATCTGCATCTATTTTGACGATATTCCGATAAAGTATGGGGAACACAGATCGCGCTGCTGTCAGCGCTCTCCGTGTTCCCTCAGCAGCACAGGGGAGAAGGAAGCAGTGTCTCCCTCCCGCTGTGCTGCTGCTGCCGCCAATGAGAGGAGAGAAGACAAGAGGAGGGGAGGGGCTGTGGCAGCTGCACCACCAATGAAGAGAAATCTCTCATTAATTCATATACAGGAGGCGGGAGCTGGCTGCAGAATCACATAGCCGGCTCCCGACCTCTATGAGCGGTAGCTGCGATCCGCGGTAGTTAACCCCTCAGGTGCCGTGGATCGCAGATACCGCTCATAGAGGTCAGGAGCCGGCTATGTGATTCTGCAGCCAGCTCCAGCCTCCTGTATATGAAATGAGAGATTTATCTTCATTGGTGGCGCAGTGTCCCCCGACCCCCACCCCAGTATTAAAAACATTGGTGGCGCAGTGCGCCCCTTCCCCCCCCCCCCAGTTTTAATCATTGGTGGCAGTGGCCACAGGATCCCCTCTCCCCTCCTCCTCCGATCGGAGCCCCAGCAATGTAAGCCTGGGGCTCCGATCAGTTACCATGGCAGCCAGGACGCTATTGAAGCCCTGGCTGCCATGGTAAGCTCCATGCTGCTGTGTGCACAAAGCACAGGGCAGCAGGGACAGTGTGAGATCCTATTCACCCTGATAGAGATCTATCAGGGTGAATAGGACAAGGGTTCTAGTCCCTAAGGGGACTAAAAGTTAGTAAAAAAAAAAACAAAACACCAAAATATTAAGTATAAATGAAAAAGAAAGATTTACAAAAAAAAACTACTACACATTAACAATAAAAATATTCATTTTCAGCAGATTTGTGTAGGATTTTTTTTTTTTCCAAAAATGAAATTTCACAGAGTATCGGTATAAATTATCGGCTATCGGCCTGAAAGTTCACAAAGTATCGGTATCTGCCCTAAAAAAATCAATATCGGTCGATCCCTAATGAGCACCTCCGGTGAGGGTGGCTCCATTTTATTTTCTGGTACACCGTGTGCTATAAAAGACCCTAAAGAAGCTCCTGTCATCATCCTGTCCTCATCATAATAAGCGATAACAGCTTCCAGCATGTAATTCTGACTTTGTAGATAGAACAACGTCCAGCTCTCAAGTGGTAAAGGTGCTCTGACCTGCTCTGCACGGATCTGGGCTGTGTTCACACCCATCGTAGCTGCAGCAAAAAAGTCCAAATGGATCCAGCGAGTAAAATCAATGATTCTTTCTTTCTTAATTTTTTTTTTTTATGTACAAACCAGTAATCCTCCTGCATAACATTAACGCGTTTCAACCATAAGACAGGTCTTCTTCATGGATACATAGCATGGATTTTGCTGCATGTAAGTTTTTGTGGTCCTCATCCGAGCCGCATTTTGGCATTTTGAGGCATTTCTACAATGAGCCGCCCGTTCCGTTCCGCAAATTGCGGAAGGCACACGGGCGGCTTCCGGTTTTTGCGAATCCACGGTTTGCGGACCGCAAAAAACGGCACTGTCGTTTGCATGAGGCCTAATTCTGACTGTCAGATGTAAAGACTTGCTTCATCTTTCTTAGTCATCTGCTTATTTTTCTTAAATCTTCCTTTTTTGTTATCCTGGGGTGCCATTTTGAGGCTTTGGAACCAATTACTAGTTTTCTGTACAGTTATGTACTCTAGTTACAGTGATTTCAACCTACAGTGCGAGTCCCGGTGCCAACTAAAGGGGTATTCTAGTGATAACATTTTATACAGGATATGTAGTACCACATTGTACTGTAAAGAGGGGCTACTAGGCAACCAATAAAGATATTTTACCAGAGGAAAGGCCATCTTGTGATGATGTGCTTGGATCTGAAGCACCTTTTGTACGATGTAACTATTGTAACTGGAGTCCATAAGTCTGTGGAGGACTAGTAATTGGTTCCAAAGCCCAAAAATGTTAGATTTAAGAAAAATAAGCAGATAAATAAGTCAGATGAAGCAAGTGACCTGACAGACCAATGTATTTCATTCTTTTTACTGGGCGTTCCTCCTCATTGATGGGCAGCTATAGTTGTATACACATTCATTCAAAAGTATATAGAAATTTGCTCAGCATGTTCTGCTCTGTAACATGCAAGCAGCAGATAGAGCGCCATTTTCAGTGTAGAAGTATGCGTTAAAAACTTATGGTATATCCTGATGTCTGAGACCTGCAACTGTCCGGAGAATACCCCTTCCTCTTCTTATCTTGTGAGGCAGCCATTTGAAGATGGCCATGCATGTGCACAGCTTTCTCCATTCACTTCTATGGAGTCACAGAAAGAGCCAAGTAAGTGGGCTCTGCTGGTTAGGTGACTCCTATAGAAGTATAGGATGTATTTATAAAGCAAACAGTGCAAAGTCTGTACATAGGCGTCAAATCAAATGATTTCATATTGGGGAAAGGTTGTGTCCCCGGAAATTTTCACACATTTTTTTTTGTGTTGATTTGGCTTTCAAAACCCTATTCATTGTATCTGTGCTGTAAATTGTCTAATCCACAAAACGTAGTTACAAAAAAAAAGCATTTGTCATCCTCAGCTTTCACCATAACATGAACATTTCTTTTCTTTTTTATAAATGTGTCTGTTAATGAGAATTGTTTCCAGACCTGTAACTAATTGGAGAAGTACTTTCTTTGATTATGTAATGTTTGCTTTTGTGCAGGAGCTTAGAGAGGTACTCCAGGAGCACGACTGGTCCTTTCATGAAGCACTTGAGGCTCTAAAGCTGTTTGCAGAAGATGAACAAGGTAGCCAAAATCATGTAACCGTAAAGCTAAAGCATGTAGTGATCAGACTTTTTGCTGACCATTGAGGGGTTTTGAAACCATTTTCTTTACAGCAGGACATCTTTGCTTTAACAATATGTGCTCCATATAAGGGAAGTCAATAAACAAGAGCTCCCAGAAAGATAGACGTGAGCTACCGGGGAGCTTCCCATATTGACATGCTGGTCTAGAATGAGAGTGCTTCACAAATCCTGCTAACCACACAAGCCAGACCACAACATTACATCTCATGTTCTTTTGTACTCCCATAGAAATGAATGGAGCAGCCATGCGCATGTGCCACCGGCCGCCTCAATCATTTCAGGAGAGCAGCAGGGTGTACGGGACCCCCACTTCTCGTGATCGGTGGGGGGCTCAGTGGTAGGACCCCTACCAATCTGATAATTATCCCTATATGAAAATACCCCTTTAATGTGATAAATGTAATCTAGTGTGGGTTTTACCCACTTAATGTGAAGAATCCTTTCAGGTGTGACAGTAAAAAGCAGGTGGTGTCTGCAGGGCACTTTTATACCTTGTTGCTTTGAAGGGTATTATTAGATGTTGTCAATGGGGTTATTTAATTTGGAGAATCCCTTTGCAAAATTCCTTGTTAGACAGATTAGAGGTAATATAGGGGGATCCTCCATTAGTAATACCAGGGCCACTGATTTGGTGCAGATTTTCACTCAACCATTTGCATTGGTGCATTTTATGGGATCCTCACTTGCTGGACAATTCCCTTACTGCAGGTTGAGAAACAACGCCCTATGCGTACCCCAGGGGGTATGTGCCGCAGGGTGTATTGGTATGCAGCGCGGTCCTAGCATTCAGCAATGTTTAATTGCTGGTTGTTTAGGCCTTTCCAAATTCATCTGTATCTCCATCTTCAGGACTGCAATACAGGTGAATACTGGAGCTGGTTTCCTTCCATTCACACTCGTAGGCCACAGGCACTCGGCCTGAAGTCTGTCGGGGACTGTGCAGGGGGTGCAATGATGTCATAATCATCTCAACCCCCTGATCCGGCTTCCAAGCAGCTCAGGATGAATTTTGAAGTAACTGCTGACAGGCTTACAACAGAATGTATGACAGCGGCGTAAGAATATCCTTATTTTGTTAACCTTTATCACTGCTTCCTTGGGGGTATTCTGTACTTGTTTACTGCTTGTCACTAGGGGGTACTTGGTGTGAAAAGTCAAGAAACACTGCCTTAGGCCTCATGCACACGGCCGTTGTGCAGGCGTTCCGTGCATTGGGGACCGCAATTGCGGTCCCCAATGCACGGGCAACATCCGTGCAGCTGGCTGGACCCGTTCAACTTGAATGGTTCCATGGTATGTCCACACATGTCATATTTTTTTGTGGTGCGGAACCACGGAATGAAACACCACGTAGTGCTTCCGGTGCTCTGTTCTGCGTCTCCGGAATTGCTGACCCATTCAAGTGAATAGGTCCGCATCCATGATGTGGGGTGCACACGGCCGGCGGCCGTGTATTGCCGACCCGCCGTTTGCGGGCCGCAATACAGCCACGGCCATTTGCATGAGGCCTTAGGGTACCGCCACACTGAGAGCGAATGCTGCAGTTGTGACTCTGTGGCAAAGTACCATTTGGCCGTACAAGCTGCAGTGTGATCAAATTAACTAATTAGAACTGTATTGTTTTTCAGTCTTAATTTTTAATGGCCACACAGTTTTGTGGGTACCATCTGCCTACTGGTAATTTGGGCAGGTAAGGGTGGGTTCACATCACGTTTTATGCCTCTGTTTGACGTATGTGTTAGCAAAAAAAGGATGAAAACCGCTGCACTCCACATTCTTGTATGCTGCAGAGTTCGGTGGAAGTCTATGGTGAACAGATGCCACTGTATGGCATCAGTCTGAGCCATCCGTTTAAGGTATACATTTTCTATATACCTTTTAAAAGGATGGGAAAAATGTGATGTTAACTCAGCCTTGTTTTAAATCAGTTTTAATAGATAGAACATACAAAATATCAAATTTTTAGACCCTGTTCATATCACGTTACATCTTATGTTTGCCATGTACCAGTGTATGTCAACCAAATCCATAGTACTCAATTCACACAACGGATGTGAAAACAGTCAGTCCTTTGTCAGACTGGTACATGGCAATATATGTAGCAAAAAGCATAGTTGACTACACTTTTTTTGCGCAGACACCTATATAATTCTTAGTATCTCTTTACCATGGCGACAATAACATACACACATACTATTTTCTTTTAATGTCTTTATTGATGATTACAGACGCAATTGCCCAAAACTATTAAAATCAATGATAAAGCATAATGGCGGAACCAATTATAAAATGCTATATATGATATATAACACAGATCTTTATATACTGTATATAATTACCGTAAATAATAAAGTGCAAGTGCTATATACAACACAATCATATTTTAATAATAGTACAATATTATATACAAAATGCAGTGTTAAAACTAATGTTGAATAGATAGACAGATTTTTAAAAGGCACCGGCCTTCTCTCGGCTTACCAAGCACAGCTCCGTACTTTGTATAGTGGCTGTGTTTGGTCTTGCAGCTCAGTCCCATTCACTTCAATGGTCCTGACCTGCACTTAGGCCATGTGTTTGAACGTGTCGTCACTGGCCTAGGAAAAGTTGTGAGAAGGCCGCTGCACTCACAGGAGTGCTGGTGCCTTCTCAAACAGCTGATCGGCGGGGGTCCCGACTGTCGGACCCCCACCGAACAGACACTGATGACCTACCCTGAGAATAGGTGATCAGTAATGAAATCTCGGAAAACCCCTTTAGGGTCCATTCACACGTCCGCAAAATGGGTCTGCATCTGTTACGCAATTTTGTGGAACAGGTGCGGACCCATTCATTTTCAGCGGGGCCAGAATGTGCTGTCCGCATTTGCGGATCCGCACTTCCGTTACGCAACAAAAAGAACATGTCCTATTCTTGTCCGCAATTGCGGACAAGAAAAGGCATTTTTTATGAGAGTGCCGGCTATGTACGGTCCGCAAAATGCGGAACGCACGTTGCCGGTGTCTGTGTTTTGCGGATTCGCAATTTGCGAATCCGTAAAACACATACAGACGTGTGGATGGAACCTTAATGTCAACTACATATATAAAATTCAAGTTCCATATATGCATTAAAGGGGTCCTCTGGGAATTAAGAAAATGAAAATACTTAAATATTACTTTATTATAAATATATTCTCAAATACCTTTTCATTATTTATAATGGCTCGTTTTGTCTGGGGAGCAATCAGGGGAAACAAAATGGCCGCTGTCCCATTAGTTCACACACAACCTGTCCTGATCACACATGAGGACAAGTTACTTTACAACACTGAGGTAAAGAGCTGCCTCCTCCTCCTCTCTACTTGTCAGGGATTATGATTCTGAATACAGATGATAAGAACTTTAGCTGAATCTCTGGGGAATTTAGTTCATGAGGAGACATGAAGTACAGAGAGGATGGACAGGACAGGCTGTGGTAATGTGGGGCTGTGGTAATGGAGACTGTAAACAAGTGCTGCTGCTCATCAGGCACACCTCACCCTCCTCTCATGTCTCCTCATCTTCTCCATTCCCTCAGAGATTCACCTGTATTCAGGATCATGATTCCTGACAAGCGGAGCAGAGAGGAGGATGAGGCAGCACTATGCCTCATTGTGGTGAAGTAACTTGTCCTCCTGTGTGATTTAGGACAGGTTTTGTGTGTACTGATAGGACGGCGGCCATTTTATTTTTCCTAATCATTGCTCCCTAGACTAAACAAGCCATTCTAAGTAATGGAAGGTATTTGTGAATATATTTATTATAAAAAAAATATTTAAGTATTCTAATTTTTTTAATTCCTGGAGAACCCCGTTAACGATACCGACCAGACAAAGTCATTGTGTAAGGGTGAGAGCAATATATATGGGTGAACAGTCGTAATTATTTCTTAGTTTACACCAGGGGCCGCATGTGGCCCTTGATATAATTCTGTGTGGCCCCCAACCATCTAGTGACAGACATGTATGTCTATGTCTTGTGGCTGCTTACACACATTTTTCATGTTTTCTTCCATAAGGTAATCCTGGAGGTGTAACCAAACATTTATAGTATATACTGTATGTACAATACACCATAAATATAGTATTTCAGTTGGAAATCCCCTTTTAACTTTTATTTTCCCATGGGATTCCTGCAGTCTGACAATGTGGCCCCAACCAGAAAAGGTTGTGCACCCCTGGTTTACACTGTTTAAAAAAAACAACAAAAAAAAAAACCTCTAGGGGTTGTCTTTGTTGTCTACTTGCACTACACTTCTCGTCCTAGTCAACATCAGCCAGATGGGGTCATGTACGCCACTCCAGCCAATGTCTTCAAGCAGTCACTTATCTTCCTGCGTTCCCTCCAATCCATCATCGCTGCTCCATCCTTTTCCCTATCCTGCAGCCAGTGATGTATTATTGTGGCTGCAGCGGTGACGTCTGTATAAGGGTGAGGCCATTGATTGGGTGCAGGTAGGGATAGAGGACAAAATGGGTGCGCTGGATCGGAGGGAGCACAGGTAGGGAAGTTTAGGTGTTTGTATTAAGTTGCCAGGCTCCTGACACTTGTAGTTGCATTAGCTCCATGCTACCTGCAGAGATGAGGGAACTGCAGCTTGACAATCATACAATGTAGTTTTTCATTTTAGTCTGTGTTTTAAATGTGTTCAAGATTTGACTCTGTATTTTCAAGAAGATCCCCATCTGATACAATGATCTCTGCAGGGGCTGTGCTGGTGGAGACACTAGGACAGCAGATATCTCCAGAGCATGTAAATGGGGTGTGTAAATCCTCAGCATGAAAACAGGGCCTACGATTGTCTTTACACATGCTATCTGTAGTAAATCCCCTGTCACTTCTGTTCACAAGCCTGCATTCTGACCATCATGTGAGTGGGCTCGCCAGGCACTTTGTGCAGTCTTGCCAACTCGCCCATGTAGAATGGCGTAGTGAGAATCGGGTGGAATTTATTAACCTAAATGATACCCCTCATGACCTGTTCTGATAGAAATAGGGATACTTAATCACTGGATGTTGCTGGTGACGACTGTGGTCACGTGTCGACAGATACCATCGGGAGCGGATTGGCGAGGTGAATATTACTACTTTTATTTCTTTAAAATTATTCTGAGACTTTAAAAAGAAATACTCGCCGGACAACAACCCTAAGGCTGGTTCACCACAACGTGATCCAAGTTTTATGGATTAATATCTTAAAATAAAAAATATATTTGTACAGATTGAGATTCCTAGGTGGTTGACTGAAAAGATGATGGCACAATTTCAAGCTTTCGAGGCTACTTAGGCCTCCTCTTCAGGCATCTTTTAAGACCGTATTGAAAGATCTACTTAAGAATGAGGTAGATGAGAAATGATGTAAAGCAGATCAATATGAGTGGAGAAGGAAACAAACAATTATAGCAGTGAATTCTTGCTGGATCCGGCATGGCTCAGCAAAAACGCTTCCGTTCCTGATAATACAACCGTCTGCATCCGTTCTGAACGGATCCGGTTGTATTATCTTTAACATAGCCAAGACGGATCCGTCATGATGATAATACAGAGCCTGAAGCACAATCAGGGTTTTTTACCAGGAATTACAAAAATACATACCCTGATATTTTACGAATATTAATGCTGTAGTTTGATGAGTGCCGATGTGGCTATACCAGAGGGAATTCTGCTTTAAGGGCTATTCCAAATTCTATGTCAAACATTGATCTATGCCTAATGAACCGTTATTAACCTTTCTAATACACTTTCAGTTATCCACCATGTTCAGTGATTGGGATTGTGCTGGTTTAAAGTCCTGGCAGCTTGCTACAGTGTACCAACCAGACTTCTGTTAGGCTCACAGAGGATTGCCTAGACTGCAGCCAACTGTAACAAACCCTCAGCTAGGAAAAATCTTATGTATTAGGGTTTCAGCCTTTGGATTTGGGAGAAAACGTTTTGTTTGCTGATGACGAGAAGAGATCCTGACAATGTTGAGTTACTGAAAGATATATTTTGTTAGCTGCACACACTTTGTATTGGTTGCCAAAATGTTCCTTCTACAATGATATGTTGTTAAATTCCTACAATGATATGTAGTGTGAGCCGGGTAACTTTGTCCAGCTAGACTAAGTAGAACGGCAAGCTTTCAGCCCATAAAGACATCCTAGATTTGGCGTTTTGTATTCTTGGTCGGGTGTACACGGGTATAATACGCCCATTTAAAGGCACCTTAGAACAGCCATACGTCATATTTAGAAGCATATCTATAGGATGATCACTCTTTATTTCTGCACATGTAGAACACCCCTCAATAATAGATTACACAGGTTTTGTTTTTTACCCCTCGGTAATACGGCTCAGTGCAAAATGCAGATTTTATGTAAAAAACTGAATCCGATTCAGCCTTGCGAAAGTAGAACCTTCCTGGAAGTTTTATGCTCATTAATGGTTAAAGATATATGTATCTTTTTTGTATGTTAGTATTCACATGTCCACCAGCAAATCAAAAGTCATTGGTCATTTTCTTATGCAATAAAAATCCTCTCTCCTTCCTTCCATGCTTAATTTTAACCCTTTCCCGGCAAATGGGCATTTGTAAGCAGAAGAGACGGTGGCTTGTGTTCAGGTGGAGACTTCCTTCAGCTGTACAGACCAATGGGACAGGAGTAATCTCCTGCAGTGATTGGCTAAGGTTGGAGCATCCTTAATAGATCCACCCAAAGGAGGGAACAATGTATTAGCTTGTCGTTTTAGGGACAGCCTCATGTGACCGACCGCAATGTACTTGAAGCTGTAGCACCCTCTCATAGCGACTGTCTCGGGGGGCCTTTTGCTACTAGTGTAAAGGCCAAGAGAAATAAATGTACAGTGCAAATATCACTCTATGAATATGAATGTATTGTTTCTTGAGCGCGGTATTAGTCGCAGCATCACAGGAAGGTTTAGACTGCATACGTTGTATTAAAACTGTATTTGTGTTACATGAACAGATGACTTGAGGAATGCTTCCACAAATGAAGTGTCTAATGGCCTAAAGAAAAAATCAAAAGGCAAAAATAACGATAGCAGCGTCCAAAGCGACTTAGAAGAAAGTGAGGATTCAGCTTCGGATGAAGGCAGCGTTCTGGATGAAGACTACAGCAGTGGGGATGAAACAATGGAGGAGAAATACAAAGCTAGAATAGTCAGCTTCTTGCAAGATGCCTCCCTGGATGAGCTCTCTCTCATCCCCCAGTGCTCTCTAAAGAAAGCTCAGAGGATCACTGAGCTCCGGCCCTTCCATTCTTGGGATTCTCTGGTAAGTTTTCAGTGTACAGTATTTTTTTTTATACTCCTTTTATGCTTATAGGCAAGAGGTGTCTACAATCTAAGGAGGCATAAATGGGTGGCCTTTTCCTCAGCAGGCTAACACTAGATTCATCCTTAGCCAATAGCAGATGATATAGTGTCATATGACCTAATTTTGAATAAATTAAGGGGTGATTTTCCTGCAACATCCAAGCTGATTGGCTGGCAAGGCTGTCACTCATTCAGCAGCCTAGAAACTTGGTTCAGAGCTCTGCTGAGCAGACATTAGAGCTTTCCTGGGAGAAGGAGCACTTTGCCAGTCTCTTCTGAGGGATTTTTGCAGAAAAGTCAAGCAGGAGGAAAGAATGTGGCAGCAGGATTTCTCCTTCCACTGTGACTGCTTGAAGAAACAGCTGCAAGGGCAGCTCCATGCCTCCAGATGCCAGCGAGCACCGTGGTCCTTTTTTACTAAAACTGCTTTTTCTTCCCCCCCATTTCTTTTTACTATGGGCTGTATAAGTGAATTTTTCTACATGTTTCCTCCGGCTACACTTTGCTGCCATTTTATGGGACATTGTCAGACTTTATCTTGAACCAGAGAGCACAGGGAAAAAAAAATAAACTTTGTTAAAGGGTGGATTTACCTGCATGTGGTAAGTACTTTGATGTTGTTCAATTTTTTATTTTTTATATATTTTTTTCAAAATCTAAACCTGTGTGTGACTGTGGTGGTTGCTTTTTCTGTGTGTGGACGTTCGCGTATGGCTTAACATGAAGTGTCGGAGGCCTTGTGGTGTACGCCTTGTGCTGTATACGTCGAATTTCTTTAGAAATGAGCACATTGTGGTTTGGAGGCATTATTAGATTATACGGAGAGATCGAGGTGGAAGGAGTTGTCAAGTGGACACGCTTTCCTAGGTATTCTGGGTAACCAGACGGATTTGACTGCTGTCACAGAAGGATTGGAGCATTTTTTTTTCTGCTTTAGAAATAGGGACAGAAAGGGTACACAGAGCTGTAATTGCTGGAGCTGCAGCGCGGGGCCACGAGCTGCTCTCTGCACACACCGTCGTTTAGCCTCCAGCTCTTGGCCGGGCTGACAACATCTGTCTCCTAGACAGCTCCCAGCCCGACTTGTTGGGCTTCGCCTCGGCTAATTCTTCCTTAAAGTATTTGCTAAAGGGCTGCCATTCCCACAGATGTCTGTCTTCTTTTTTTTTTTTCTCTCTCCCCTTTGGCGAAAAGATAATATTGTAAATGCTGTGTTGACCTGCAGTGAATTGAAAGATTTTTTTTTTTTTCTTTTATTTGATTAAACTTGTTTATTAGCATCTACGCCCAAATATTCAGTGGTTGCTGTAACTACATGCCCAAAATCATGTTGGAGAAAGCAGGCTTCCAGCAGATGTGAGGCTGCCAAGGAATGAATGTACTGGGGACTAGTGTGTACCTCTGGAAATACATTTTTACCAAGTTCTTTCTGTATCTATATTGTGTCAGGATAGTAAAGATTACATACGTTGCAGTCCATAAATAAAGCTGAAAAAGGAGGACAAGAGACACTTTGATTTCTTTGTATTTGTCACTGCCATACACAGGGCTCATCCTTCCATAGGGATTCCTAGGTATCCCTCTTGGACGGATGAGGCGTAAGTAGATAAACATTTCCTCCCCCTCAGTCTGCAGTGATTGTGTGGACCCGTAAAATCCTCTATGATATACCTCATTCTATATTTGTGGCCCCCTGTCCATTCAGCCGTACGTTGTGCCAGGTGTGCAAGATTTTCTGGGATATCGTGCAACCAGGCAATATGGTGATGCCTTCAAATCCATGCACTTATCCCATTGTCATCTAGGAGCTCGGCGCAGCTTTTACGGATATCGCCAGGTGTCCCACATAATGCATTAGGTGCTAGGACGTCATCCATCTCATTACCTGCACTGTCGGGTCATGTATCAATGCTTAAGCTCATGGATAAAGTATCACTGGGCTTATTTTTACATGAGGTTTAGACTAATGCTTCTTGTCATCTTTTGGAAAGTTATCTAGTTTTCATACATGGCTCTTTTTTTCCATCCATGTGGTTTCTAGTATAGATATCTGTTAATACATGTACATGTTTTCTTTTTCTTTGAAATATATACATATATGGGAGGAAACCCACACAAACACAGGGAGAACATGCAGATCTTGTCCTGGGTAGGGTTTGAACCTGGGACCCCAGCGCTGCAAGGCACCAGTGCTAACCGTTACATAGTGGTGGAGATTTATCAAAACTGGTGCAAAAGAAAACTAGCGTAGTTGCCCATAGCAACCAGTCGGATTGAAAATTTCATTTTCCAAAGGAGCCCTGAAAAATGAAAGGTGGAATCCAATTGGTTGCTTTGGGCAGCTAAGACAGTTTTCCTTGGCACCAGTTTTGATAGATGTCTCCCAGTATGTCTCTTATGTGATCCTGTTACACCCTGTCCGCCTGTACACCATCTTCAGCACTATGATGTTATCCTGGCTTTACCCTTTTATTCTGCGTTTATTAGTCAAGGTGATTTTTCTGTTCCAGGATCCACGGTTTTGGACTAGGAGCTCCCTTTATAACTCAACATTTTAGGCCCTCTAAACAAAGCCATTTACTTCTCCTAAGAGATGTGTTCATGGAGACAATGATGTTTCCTGTCATTGTTTTAAAAATGTATCGGGAGAGGGGAAACCTACCTCATTGCTGACCTCTAGGTATGTATATTGTAGGACAGGTCCTCAGTATTTGACTCCCAGCACTCTCGCCGATCGGCTGTTTTGGTGCTGGAACCAGGCAATGGAACTACAGCTCCATACACTCACTCGAATGGGAGCAGTGCTGCTATAATCGGGCCCCTCAATACACAGAGCTGTGTAATTCTGGTGC
The DNA here is from genome assembly GCF_905171765.1 of Bufo bufo. NCBI lineage: Eukaryota > Metazoa > Chordata > Amphibia > Anura > Bufonidae > Bufo > Bufo bufo. Next base: position 565,148,731 of record NC_053390.1, read on the forward strand.
CAAAATAGCTGATCAGCGGGGGTACCGGTAGTCAAACTCCCGCTAGTCTGATATAGGTAGAGGTCATCAGTAAGTTAGTCCTGTACCTCGTAGTATACACCTTATGTCTGTGCATATTAGACATGGCTTACAGTGTCTAGGCATTGTTTGTTTCATGAAAGAGATCATTTTCTATCCAAGTTAAAGGGTCACTGTGCTTTCCAAAAACTTTTTATGTCATAGCGACATATCAAAGGTTTTGATCAGCGGGGGTCTGAGTGCTGTGGCCCCAGGAGTTGAGCTGTTTAGAAGCCTAGGAGCCCATCTCAGTTCCCTCTCTTGCAGCAAGGAGAGAGAGCACTATGTGAGCGATCGGTGGAGGTCTCAACACTCAGACCTCCGCTGTTCAAGACCTTTGATTTGGCGCGGTCATGTTAAGATTTTGGAAAGCTCAATGACCCTTTAAATTGGTTTTGATTTCTGCAAGTCATTACAGTTAAGAATGTTTGCCATCTGCTTATCTGTGAATAACATACGTTTGCAAGTTTAGAACATGCCCAAAATAATTATTCTTGAGGAGAAACTAAACGTCCAGTTTTTTTTTTTTAGTTTTTTTTCTCCCTCCTTTCTTTCTTTCTTTCTTTCTTTCTTTCTTTCTTTCTTTCTTTCTTTCTTTCTTTCTTTCTTTCTTTCTTTCTTTCTTTCTTTCTTTCTTTCTTTCTTTCTTTCTTGTTCTGAGACTTTGTATTTAGCTTTTAAAGGGAGGCTGCCAGTTCCCTTCACCCTGTTTCACACTAACGTTGTGAGATCCGGCAGGCTTGGCAGATCTCTCTGGATCTGGCATTACCAGAAGCCACTGTGTTCCCATCTGGCCCCATTAAACTATACAGTAATGGGGAGCTGTGGGGATCCGACCGCAACCCAGCAAACATGCCGAGAATTGACCGGCCGAAAACTGCTGCGCATGAGCCCAATTCAAGTTCTATCTGCATACCTTTTTTGTTTCCGGACATAGTCTAATTGCTGAGAAAATTGATGCAATATAATACATTTGCATGTGCCCAGCGGGCAGTCCTGAGCCTAGCAAGTGCTTAGGCATTCCTCACTACACCCTGGCCTGTGCCACCCCCGTGGTCTTTTTATAGAAGGTTAGGAGACACTCCAATTGGGTACCTTGGGTAGTCGGAGACGGTTCCCAGGCCAAGTAGCAAGGGTTAAAATAAAACTCCTGGACTCCACCGAATTGCTTCAAGTTTTAGGTTTATTAGACAAGCGGATATCCAGTTTAAGGTTACTGAACGTTTTCGGCTAGTTGCCTTCTTCTGAGAACTGGATGAGCCGCACAGGGTAGAGAAGAGAAAATGGGCTGGAGCCCTGAGGAAGAAGTAGTTGCGAAGGGTTAATCGCCCCAAACAGCGCTTTGTAGGTGGGCTAGATAGATGCAGTTGGGCTAATGCCCTAAGGCACCATTTCCTTGCATGCGAAATCTCTGCAAGACAGCCCGCACTCGTGTGCAGGTAGCCTTAGGCCTCTTGCACACGAACGCTATGTGCCTGTGGCCGTATTGTGACCTGCATACCTCGGGTCCGCAATACACAGGCACAGACCTGTGTGCACTCCACATCACGGATGCAGACCTATTCACTTGAATGGGTCCGCAATCGCGGCGATGCGAAACTTAACCACTGATCGAAAGCACTACAGAGTGCTTCCATGGTGTTTCTGTCCGTGCCTCCGCACCGCAAAAAATTAGAACTTGTTCTGTTTTTTTTTGCGGTGTGGACAGATCACAGACCCATTCAAGTTGAATGGGTCTCGATCTGTCCCGGCCGCTGCACGGACGGATGCACAACGTTCGTGTGCAAGAGGCCTTAGTGTGTTGGCGCATGTTCGAGTTTTTTGGATGCATAAAGTATTAATGACAGGTTCTCTTTTATTTTTTTTATTCACTCGTAGTTTTGGCTTTAATTTTTACTATTTCGTTTGTCATTTAGGCTGACATGTTAGCCCCAGTTCTAGAGGTTGTAAAGGGCAGTGCAACATCACTTCAGAGCTGTTCTGGGTTTGGCTAAGACCCAGCATTTCATGCAGGCACCCGACCCCTGGCGAACACGTAATTGTCCGGATTGGAGCAGGAAGCCCCCGATCTCTCTTCACAGCACTCATTGAGCGATGGGGAAGGCAGGGATGGTAAAGAAATGCCCCCTGCCTTCTCTATGAGGATCTCTCCTATACCTGACCACATAACTCTGCAGTGATGTTCAGATACGTCCTTGCAGAATTAAGGGCCGACCATTGGATGTATATAGTCAGCAGATGGTCGGCAAGTAGTTAAAACCAGTAAAACATTATAAAAGCTATATAAATTTGGTACCTCTGTATTTGTACTGAACCGCAGAATAAGGTTATGTTGTTCTTAGTGCAGGATGTCATAGGTGATCAAAAAGTTATATGTACCCCCAAATAGTGCCCTGCAAGAAACCAGCCTTCAGGAAAAATGTTATGGGTGTCAGAATATGGCAATGCAAGGAGATTATATATTTTTTTAATATAAGACATAATAAAAGCTATATAGATTTAGTCTTATGCACAGTGAATGCAATAAAAAAAATAAATAAATCTGTTTTTCAGTACAAGATATGATAAAATTAAAGGGGTTGGCCACTTTCTAGCTACTTGCATCCAGTGTGTAAGATGACTGTATGGCACTTACTAATATAGCTTTTGTTTCATAAGCAATGTCCCCTTGCTGGGCAAATCTTCTGTGCTGTCCACACAGATGTCCTGTCCGTAAGATGGCTGCTGAAAGAGTCATGTGACCAGGCAGATCTCCTCCATGTGATGTCTCCATTTAAATGCGCTGCACCTGCACTAATCTCCCAAAAGTGCACGGGCAGTGTATTTAAATGGAGGAGACATTGCATGGGGATATTTTTTGATACCCTCCATCAGCAGCCTTTTTGTGGACAGCACAAAAGACTTGGCCAAGAAGGGGCCACACCTCAAGAAATATAGAAAATGGCGCACAATATCAACAAAGGCTGTATTAGTAAGTGTCATATAGTCCTCTTACAAACACATTGGTCAACGCTAACCAGAAAGCGGCCAACCCCTTTAATAGTGCCTTTAAAAAAATAGTAACAAGGGGGTTTGAATACCAACCCAGTAGGGTTAAAATCTGACCTTGGAGACAGCATGCAAGTGGTGGCAGTGTGCACAATTTCCCATCCTGTAGTGAAAGCATCATAGAAAACAACCTAAAAATACAGATTTATTGTGATTTGTTTATTTCTGTGCTTGCGTCCGTAACCGATATAGTGCATCTGTAGCATACCTGCTCTTCCTCACACCCGTCCCTATAGAGTGATACAGTAACTATTTGCAGTGTTCGGACCATGCTTGTTTTGTGCTTCGCTATCTGTAATCGCATTTTTCGGTCTTGTACAAATCTTCTACTACCTAGGAATAACAGAAACAACCTGAAGCTTATTCTCTGAACATTCGGATTTATGTTAAATCCTTAAGCCGCATGACTTTTCTACCTGCCTCCACTACTGAATATCTGAGGAATAAACATGAAAATTCCAGCTTCCAACTAAAAACTCCAAACCTGTTCTCCATCTGCATGTCTTACATAGACGGCAACGTCCTCAAGTATCCTGTCAGTCTCGTCATGTTCATCTATGGCACCAGCTATGCCCATACTTCTGCCTTATGTGATCTCTCAGCTATGTCTAAAGGGCAGGTGGAAGATCTCTGAGCATTTGTCAATAGATGAGGCTGTAAGATAGATGTTCGCCTTCCGATATGTGCAGTGCCGAAGTCTGTCTTGAATATCATACCCAGGGCAACCATTAGGATTTTTTTAGGCTCTATATTTTGGGATGGTCAGGGCTATGTCCCACATATCTCTCTACAGCCGTTACATGCGGTACCATACATACACCAACCTACGACACCGGACACAAAATGTACAGTGCAATTCACCCCCTCACCGTATGCTCGCAGAAATACACAGTTTGCAAAACACCGCGCCTAGGTTTACAAATGTGTCTGCTCCAAAAATGTGTCTAAAAATTGACGCATCTATTTTTTTTTATTTTTTTTTTTTATATGCTCTCCCAGGGGTGGAGATTTGCAGGCAAAGAGGGCAGTGCCTAAGATGCACCATTTTGCGCCACAATTCTAGCGTAAAAATCCGACTCAAAGTTATCCCACCAAAATCTGGTATAGTCAGAGAAAAGTGTCTGATCAAGCACCGCAATTACCATCCAGCCTGACTCCTTGTGATAAATCTGGGGCAGGACCAGACAACCTGTCTAAGCTTACACCATCTACAGGATTAGTAAATCTGTGCATATGGGTCTAGTGAGCGAGAAAAAGTGGAACCGTTTGTGCAAACACACATACAAGCACCCCCATTTATGCTTGTCCATTGTGCAAGGACCTATACAATAAAAACAATGTACATAAAGACACACACAGGTGTGGGAGATCACTGGGGTGGCAAACAGCAATGTGACATAACCACAAATTGATCTTTATCAGTCTGGTGCCATTTCTTAGCGCTTCCCAGCATGTTAGCAATTTTTGCCTGTGATGGCAGAGAAAATTGGTCACACTGCAGAAGTATAAAGTTTAGCGCCTGCATACATTGAATCACAGCCTGCAGTGCTGAATGAAGCGGTAATGTGTGCACATTTATCTCTCACGCGGATGAGGCGGCAGTTGAGTAAGGCTGCATTGAAATGTACCAATTATGTTCCTTTTTTTTTTTTTTTTTTTGCTGATTATCCTAAAAATGCAGTGGGCTTTCCACAATTTTGTCAGTTGTTACAAAATTCCCCCCCTTTGTCCTTCGTTAAGACAGCCCTTGAAACGCATATTACAGCTTCCGGGGTCACGTGACGCTATGGTGGAGCATGCGTTCAACACCACCCACGTCACGGGACGCTCCGATCATGTCACCGGCGCTCATAGCAGCCCGCACAATATAAAAAGTAGCGTTTTCAGGCTAGTGCCTCGTGATCCAGCTTTCCCAACTCATACCACCAAAGACCAGTAACCTCTTTACATATACAACAAGACTGCCTGCATTTCTCTTCATTGAACTTGTGCCCTCTTCATGTTTTCTGCTTTGTCTTTTCCTTCCTGTGGCAACCCTTTTACATCATTTTCCCTCTTGTGACTTCTTTTCATTAGGGATTATATACTCCCCTCATATTCCCACTTCTGTATATCACTACTATTGCCATGACTCTACTAATTTGCCTTCTATCTACAATTTACCTTCTTGATTATTTTTCTTCTCATTCTTTTGATATGCTTATCTGGTTACTCCATTATTAGAATATGGATCTTATGCTATTTTATCATAGATAGATAAATAGACCTCTGAAGAAGGTCCGTGAGGACCCAAACGTTTGGTCATCGTAAATACCAAGAGTGGTTATCCATTTTTGATTATTTTCAATTATGTAACTTGAACTTTGTACGTCATTGTACCAATAAATTATCCATAATTGCCGCAATTTCACATCAATATTAGATCAGCGGGGAGCCGACTGCCAGCTGCCCCTGATCAGCTGTTTGAAGAGAAATCAGTGCTGGTACGAGCACTACCTTCTCTTCTCGGTTTACCCGCTTGCTGTCACAGCTACAACAGTGAGCGTGTGTAATTACAACTATGGCGTCTCCATTCACTTCAATGGGACGGCTCCCATCTGTTCAAGTGAATAGAACGGAGCTGTCCCCTAGAAGTGAATAGGGACAACATAGTTGTAAATAAACCTTCTCACCCCGATCAGCTGTTTGAAGAGAAGGCTGTGCTCGTATAGGGGACTGCCTTCTCTTCAAAAAGCTGATTGGCGGGAGTCGTTGCTCTGCAGATCTGATACTGATGACCGATCCTGAGGAAAGGTCATCAATATAGAAAAAAGCGGACAACCCCTTTAATGACCGAAACTGCATCAGAAAATGAATGTAACATATTAACAGGAATTGACGGCAGGGCTTTGAAGTCGGATTCGAAGCTCGTTTTGGGTGGAGTCAGTAAAAATTTACCTACTGCAGCTTAAATATTATATATTAATAATTAACTTACTAATTGATCACTTTTGAAATGTTAATCATAAATATATTTTATGTTCTATTTATCCAGAAGAATGATGAGCAGGGTGTTCTAGTGGTGATAGATAATCAGTTCTCACCTCTCCTCCAGTCTTATACTAGGTATCTTCATGCTACTCCAAGGTCCTAAGTTACCATGCCTGTAACTGTGCTGTAGTGAAGACCAGAGGAGGAAGCTCACAACTGGGCATGGCTGCACTCCTCTTAGCATGAAAGGGAACATTTCACAGGAGCCCGCAGCCTGCCCCGGCTAAGGAAAGAATTATACTTGTCGCTCTTGTCCGTCATGCTGGCTCCTGTGTGTCCATCTTCCAGTCCGTGGCTTAAGTTTGTCCTTTGCACAGGCATGATCATCTGCTTCGCGGCAGCCAATCACTAGGTTCAGAGGTGATGTGTCTCTTGTGGACCTGTCACCTTTGAATCCAGGCATTGGCTGCAATGGAGCAGATGATCATCCCCGTGCCGGAGAGGACAAGCCGCAGACCAAAAGATACAGACGGGAGTCAGTGTGCAGGACTGGAGCTGCGGGTGGCAGGCAAGGATGAACAGTGGCACAGCCACTACGCTTCCTGTACTATTCACAGTGCGAGTTCAAAGCGCTATAAGGGGCAGGGAGCTGCTGATCGATGGATGTGCAAATGTCCGACTCTCACCTCCTAATAATGGGTCATCAATATCAAGAGCCTGGAAAACCCTTTAATTTGTGCTAGTTAATTTGTCTGTTCAGGGTAACTTTTATCTGGTATCCATTGTAGAGCAAGGCACCTAGTCTGCAAAGAGAATACTTCTGTTTTTGACGTAGGGCATAAACTAGGTATATTTACCCTCAGACTATATGGCCAGTACGATATCTACGTTTTGCAAACCCTTATGTACGCTGAATAAAAGCACAGAAATCTGAAAATTCCCACAGACACGATGCCTTTTCTTCAACCAGTTCTTGGTAATTGTGGCTTGTCGAGAGCGCCCCCTGCAGTCTAATAGTGGTATGAAACATTAGATCAATGCTAAATGAATGGTTTTTATTTTCTCTGCAGCTTAATAAAGTGAACACGGTGAATACACTTTCCATAGACCTGGTTTGGGACTGCAAAATATTGATCAAAGAAAGAGAGGTGGTTTTGAAACTTATGAACAAATGTGAGGACATTTCAAGGAAATTAATGACGCAGGTCACTCATATCACCGAAGACGGGGAAAGTGGATGGAATATACAGCAACCTTCTATCCTCAGCAAGAGGTATACGCACTGGTTATGTCTAGGATGCTATCATTAGGATGATTACCTTGAAGTCTAGCGCATTCATTATTCTGCACAGATATTTTAGTTTTCTATGAACATGTGAATGAGATATAAAATGTTAGTGTGTTGTGTCACTATGGCTAAATCCTGATGCATCACTTCCTGTTTGGATAATGAATTCATGATGTCACTGTCACGTGATCCAACCCCTTCACCTATAAAATGTCACTATGTATCAGTTTGTGTTATCAGTTGAGAAAGGCTGGACGGGCCGAAACGCGTCTTAGAAAATGTACTGGCTGTAATAAAGAATACACTGTGTTGAATGACATACGCCTGCTGGGATTACTTGCACATAAGATGCCAAAAAATGACTTGTTGACCTTTTACCATTTTTTTTTTTTGCAGCCTGGTGCTCAAGCCTTACCAAAAGATTGGCTTAAATTGGCTAGCCCTCCTTCACAAACACAAAGTGAACGGAATTTTGGCCGATGAGATGGTTGGTATTATTTCTCGCCTTCTAAGTAATTATTGTCCACCCAGTTTCCCTTCCAGTGATTATCGTGCATGGCTCCCATTTATTAGAATAGGATCTGTGCATGCGTCAGCGACTGTCCTGCAAATGTCCTCTTGCGTTTTTCCATGAATTATTTCAGTTCAGGCAGGAGAGGAAATTAGAGGAACATTTTAAACTTCTGGCTTGTGTTCAGTGGAGTAATATGGCTCAAACGCTATTACACATTAGAGTATTGTCTGTCAAACCTGGGACTGGCATACAATCAAATGTGTATGGGGAGCCCCAACTCTCCACCGACAGATGATGTCTGGGGAGAGAAGGATCTGGTGTGTGAAATTTGAACATTGATCCTTTTTTTCTCTCTTCTTTCCCCATTAAAAACTCATACTCTCATGTATGGGGGAGTCGGGCAAGATAATTATCATCCAACTGAGCGGTCATCTGACAGCTATTGAAGGCGAATAGCATCTTAAAGGGGGTTGTCCATTTTCTATAAAACATGGCTGCCTTCTTCCAAAAGCAGTGCCACGCCTCTCCACAGTACAGCTCACTTTAATGTAGCTGAGCTGCAATACCCGATACAACCCATGGACAGATGTCACACTTTTTCTGGAATAAAGCCACATGTGTATAAACCTCCACTACCTCTTTAAAGGGGGTTTCCAGCTTTAAAACAATCTTTGGGCAGACCTTCGGCATCTTTGGCCCACCACACTCTGGTCTCCCAGTGATGGTGGCAGAATAAGTGTGCTTCCCTTCACGTTGAGGAGCGGGTGAAGCTGCCCAAAATGATTTCAAAGCACACGAGTTCAGGTGAACACATCTAAGATCTACATGGATTCCCATGCAGATTTGTGTTTCTGCACCATATCCGCACCAAAAACCACGATTTCTAACAGCAGTTTTTGATGCTGTTTTGCCACAGATTTCACCCTTCATTGGAAGAGAGTGAAATCAACAGCTAAAACCATAATTGACATGCTGCGGATTTGGAAATCGGCAGAGCAGGCCAATATCCACACAAAAACAACCACAAAGTGTACGCTGAAAAACTGCACGTATCCGAAATGTGTGCAGGTGGCCTAAATGTTGTTCTTACCTTCAGTAGACTGCACATCATGTCTTCAGATGGTGGTTAAGGTCTGACCGCTTGTCTATTACTTCTCAGGGTTTGGGAAAAACGGTCCAAGCCATAGCATTCCTTGCACATCTTTACATGAACGGAGACAACGGCCCACATCTTGTGGTGGTTCCAGCATCCACACTAGGTAAGTCGAGTATATCATTGTTTCTGAAATATATTGTGGCAGGGTTATCCTCCTAAAACCTGAGAATTGACATACAGTACTGGTAAGATAGTACTGTATATAAAGCTCGCCTATGTTCTTTTCATGTAAAATCCCTTAATCAGGCATCAGTGGCACATTCCCCTCCATTTCCAGCTCCAAGGCTCGTCACTACTTGGTGCATAGTTTTTCCTGGATGCAAGTGGGTCTAAAATACCTATTCACCTGCATTGCCAGTGTTATGTTTTGGAATTTCTTAGCCCAAAATAAAAACGAAACGAAAAATAACCTGTGAACTCCTGCATTCTCTCTACTTTGTCATTTGAAATTTCAAGAGGTCGTCATACACAGCATGTTTGCTGCAGATTTTAATTTTACATGGTGACATCCACTGGAAAACTAAGTGTTCAATGGTCTATTTATTCAGCTATTTTGCGAGAACGAATTTCATATTATAGTTCTTACATTGCTGAAGTTTTTTTTTTTCCCCCAAAGATAACTGGGTCCGAGAGTTCAACCACTGGTGTCCAGATCTGAATATTTTGCTATATTATGGTATGTATAGTTTTTTTCTTTTTAGACATACTACTTTACAAATTTGTGTTTTCATTTTAAGCACTGATGTTATTCTTTTTCTCTTAGGCTCTCAGGACGAACGAAGACATTTACGATATGACATCTTGAATAAGATTGTAGAATTTAATGTTATCGTCACAACGTAAGTTTTACTAAGTTTTAATTTTATTTGACATAGATATAGGGTGACCTCTTGTGGTGAATATGCTACAGTACAGCCTTCTGAAACCAATATGGCTCTTATTCTTATATAAAATAAAACATCCTTAGAATATCGAGAGATATATATATATCTATTATGTAATATTACACAGACGTGCGTGAAAGTTTGTGGAGCCTTCAGAAATTTTTTTAAATTTTTTTTAAAATTTGACCTGTAGCTCAGGTTTTCACAGTCCTAAAAGTAACCAAATCATACAAATGAGTCAAAAATTACATCTGTGAGTGGGAAAAGTATGTGAACTTTTGCTTTCAGTACCTGGTGTGACCCCCTTAGGTTACTTTCACACTAGCGTTAGAGGAATCCGGCAGGCAGTTCCGTTGCCGGAACTGCCTGCCGGATCCAGAAATCTGTGTGCAAACGGATACCATTTGTTTCCGGATCCGGATGTGGATCCGTCTGATAAATGCATTGCGATACCGGATCCCTCTGTCCGGTGTCATACGGAAAAACAGATCCAGTATCTTTTTTTCACATTTTTAAAGGTGTGCGAATGCGGGAACCCGGATCAGTTTTCCAGAACACTTTGTACCGGATCCGGCATTAATACGTTTCAATGGAAATTAATGCCGGATCCGGCATTCCGGAAAGTGTTCCGGAATTTTGGCCGGAGAAAATGCTGCGGTATTTTCTCCGGCCAAATACCGTAACAGTGACTGAAGACATCCTGATGCATACTGAACTGAATGCTTTCCATTCAGAATGCATTAGGACAAAACTCAAGCGTTTTTTCCCGGTATTGAGCCCCTAGGACGGAACTCAATACCGGAAAAGTTTAACGTAAGTGTGAGAGTAGCCTAATGCAGCAATAACTGCAGCTAAACTTTTCCAGTAATTGTTGATTACTCCTGCACTATGGGTTGGAGGAATTTTTAGCCAATTCCTTTATACAAAGAAGCTTTAACTCTGTTATGTTGGTGGGTTTCCTCCCATGAACCACTCGCTTCAGGTCGGGGCAGAATTGTTCATTCAATGATGGCAAGACATTTTGGCACAGATGCAGCAAAGCTGGGCCAAACCATGATACTACCACCACTGCGTTTCATAGATGAGAAGAGATTTTTATGCTAGAATGATGCTTTTTCTTTTTTCCAAACATAATACTTTTCATTTAAACAAAAAAGTTCTGGTCTCATCCATCCATGAAACATTGTTTCCTATAGTTTTCTGGACAGATAAGCAGCAATGTTTTTTTATTGGAGTGCAATGTAGTTCAATAGTTAAAATCAGTCGCGCTACAAAAAGTCTAGCCTAAAGGTTCTCATACTTTTGCCACCGACAGACGTGTTATTGGATCAACGAATAGGTGATCAAGTCTAATATTTGATTTGGTTTTCTTTATCTACTGTTAGGACTTTTCTGAAAATGTGATGTAGTTTTAGGTCAAATTTTTGCAGAAATCTAGAACATTCTGAAGGGTTTAGTAACTCTTAAGCACCACTGTGTAGATAGATACACAGAGATAGACCTCTTGTGCATAGCGGTTCTTTGTAATAAATGGGACTTTCTCCTAGCTTTAATAAATGTAAAAGATTGCAGTATAAAATACTTAAGCTACTTTCACACTCGCGTTTGGTGCGGATCCGTCATAGATCTGCAATGCTTTCGTTACAATAATACAACCGCATGCATCCGTCATGAACGGATCCAGTTGTATTATGTCTTATATAGCCATGACGGATCCGTCTTGAACACCATTGAAAGTAATAGGGGACGGATCAGTCAGAGAAAACCGATCCGTCCCCATTGACTTACATTGTGTGCCAGGACGGATCCGTTTAGCTCTGCTTCGTCGACATTTTGGTGTCCGCCTCCATAGCGGAATGGTGACAGATCAGAGGTAAACTGATGCATTCTGAGCGGATTCTTTTCAATTCAGAATGCATTAGAATGCAAACTGATCCGTTTTGGACCGCCTGTGGGAGCCCTGAATGGATCTCACAAACGGAAAGCCAAAACCGTGTGTGAAAGTAGCCTTAACTGTATATAGTAGCAGCATAAACCGCTGTTCAAAGCACTTTATACTGAGCTGTTCTAGCTATAAAATGCTTGTTTATTTGCAGATACAATTGTGCAATCAGCAGCACTGAGGATCGCGGATTGTTTCGCCGCTTGAAGCTGAATTACGCAGTGTTCGATGAAGGACACATGCTGAAAAACATGAGTTCCATTCGCTATCAGCACCTTATGACCTTAAATGTAAGTGTCACTCGGCATGCATCATTTGTCAGGAGAACTTGTGCAATGCCCTTGCAGCCTCCCGAGTCCCACCATTAAACATGCAAGGCCATTCAGCTGATTTATTTCACTTTAGAGGAGCAAATCCAAACTTGAACGCACAGTAAGTGTTCATGTCTGCAATAAATTACACCTCTTCGACAAGCAGGGTTTTCAGTTGCCAAGTTCAGATTCTGTTCTATAATACATCAATGTCAAAGAAAGATGCTGCCTTAACTTGAAACACTTGCAAGCTGCTTTATACACATTAGCACATGTACAGCATTCTATTTACACTGGGATTTAGCATTGATCTATTTGATTGCTAATGGCTTTTACTAAAGACTCTGAAATATGAGATCTCCAGTTCTGTTCAAAGCAGTCGCAGGCTCCTTATTAAAGTTTCTTGGCTCTCGTCTTCAAGTATCAGTTCCTGTTGATGCTGCTTAGAGCGCAGCTATTTTATGTTTTACTTTTACACTTTGACTGGCTCTCAAATTGAAAACGGACCAATATTTTTTTGGGTAGAATAAAATCGGTTATGGTAACAAAGTAAAACAGATCACTAAATACGTATAGGCTACTAGTTGGCAGCACCAATAGTGGCTATTAGTAAGTGTACAGTATACATCTGCACAATCCTGCTCCATGAGACAATCTGTGTTCTGCCACAGGGCATTGTGCTCAAGACAACTAAACATTCAGTAGTTAATAACCTGGCTAGGGTGTATTTTAGGGGGTCAGATTGTTGTAAAAGTCTATAGACAACCATAGTGGAGAGTACAATGGTGCAGATGCACATTTCAGCTCAACCTCAGTGTTCAGAGGGTAGGCTTGAAGCAAGCTATCGCTTATTTCCTCCTGTATCACAGAGGAGAATACCATCACAGACTAGAACTTTGTTTATCACAATCTGCAAGACCGAGAAATGCAAAGGTGGCCAGAGCGGGTGAGAAGCACACACCATATAAGCGCTCGACCCCAATGCACACTAGGTTCAATTTCAAAGGAAGCCAATTTTGCATAATTTTTTATTTTTTTGAGTACCTGGAGGAAACCCACACAAACACAGGGAGAACAAACTCCATGCTATCCCTGGTCGGATTCGAACCCAAGAACCAAACGCTGCATAGCACCAGTGCTAACCACTGAACCAGTATTGATGCTGCCAACTAGTAGCCCATACTGTACTTCTAACCACTGCACCTGTATTTTATTTCAGTTTTTTTTTTTTTATATTACAATGATTTTTTTTATTTATTTTTAGCAATAAATATTGTACTGTTTTCAATTATTTTGGCCACTTTTTGGGGCACTTGAGAGCCACTCAGTGTGTGCAGATATCTGATTTACCTTTCAATGCTTGAATTGGGAATGAAGCCCTCTGTGCTCCAACCAAACAAATGCACACACACGCTGGTGATCTGCCCAGACATTTTATTACTTTTTTATTTCGGTACTTTTGTGCCACTGTCTAGAAATGTTCATAATGATATGATTAATAAGTTACAAAGCTCATGTAGTGGTAATTTCAGAGTAGTGATCATGAGGGCAGAACTATTACTGGACTGTGTGGAAAGCTACATTAACAATCTTACAGTCAGCCTCTCCGTAGTCTGAAGTGGCTCCATAGAAAAAACAGCAAATGACTTGCACACAAAAAGAACAAAAATGGTAAAACCAACAGTGCAGGAAAAGAGCTGGGCTATCCTAGCACTGCACCAGTTTACTTTTTATTGACTCTGTGCGCACGGTTTCCCATTTTGTTTTTGGGGCGTCTCAATCTTGATGATCTGCGAGGCCATTAGCTGAACACTTATCTACAGCCCCCAGCCTTGCAGATTTGAAGCCATGCGGAAGCTGGGGCAACAGCCTAGACACCAGGGTACCGAAATGCCTCCTGAAACTTTGCTCAGCGGGTGCCCATTGATCTTCTTGAATGGGAGTTTAAAGGATCATTAGGAGCCCTTCTTCGACAGCTAATCAGTAACGTGTGGAGCCAGCCTACCAGTTGTTTGCACTCTGATCAAGCTGAGGCTGATGTATGGAAATGGAGTTAATGGATTCATATAGGGGGTCATTTATCAAACTGATGTAAAGTAGAACTGGCTTAGTTGCCCATAGCAACCAATCAGATTCCACATTTTATTTTGCAAAGGAGCTATTCAACACGAAAGGTGCAATCTGACTAGTTGCTATGGGCAACTAAGCCAGTTCTACTTTACTCCAGTTTGATAAATGACCCCAATAGTTTCTACAGCAATAGACCAATTAGGCCTCATGCACACGGCCGTTGCAACGCAAACGGCGGGTCGGCAATCCATGGCCCCCGGCCATGTGCACCCCGCATCACGGATGTGGACCCATTCACTTGAATAAGTCCGCAATTCCGGAGATACGGAACACCGGAAGCACTACGGAGTACTTCCATGGTGTTTCTTTCTGTTGTTCCGCACCGCAAATAAATATGACGTGATATTTTTTTTCCGGTGCGGACAGACCACGGACCACGGCCATGTGCATGAGGCCTTACTCTGTGACTGTGTGTTTCGGGCATAGTTGCCTCTTTCCACAAATAAAGCCACTTACAGCTTTCAACATCTTTTGTCCAAACAGGCCAGGAATCGTCTGCTGCTAACTGGAACTCCAGTCCAAAATAACCTGCTGGAACTCATGTCTCTCCTGAATTTTGTGATGCCACACATGTTCAGCAGCAGTACCAGTGAGCTCAAGAGGATGTTCTCTTCCAAAGCGGTAATTGCAAAATAATAGTGTAAAAAGCTGATCGCTCATCGGTAGCGGCAAGCTGTATGTGATACTGGTACAGGCACACACATCCCTATCCCTCAATGCAATCCTTGCCGGTTTATGCTGTTTATTCTCCTTCCTGAAGTTATGTGTCCGTTATTTGCTAATTTCTCACTTTATCCCCCCAAAAAAAATTTCTCCACTTTTCAGATCAGTGCTAATAGGGATGTAAAGCCCAGCGGATCAGTGATCTCCATACATAGGAATGCTGGAAGGAAGCCAGTCTTGGGGTGCTGGCACACAGTGCAGTTCTGACATGCATTCAGGATGCATTTTTCAATTTAGCCAGTTTACTAACCTCATTAAACCCTGGTGTTCTACATTGTGGGAATGATTTAAGTAATTTCCGCTTGTCAGAACTGCACTGTGTGCCATCACCCTTATCCTCCCAGCTTTCTCAAGCCCTAGGGCAATGTGCAAAAAAAAAAATTAATAAAAAAAAGTAAACAATAAATTAGGACAATGAATAATCAACCCTTAACGTTAAAATCTATCACCCTAACCCACCTTTATCATCAGGAGAATCCTGTGACATGGGCACATTACACTTGTGATAATGTGTCCGTATCATGCAAAATGTTACTCCAAATTCACATAACTAAATATCAGCTAGTGGTGGGGCACAGGCTACAATAAGTAGTTTATAGCAACTATGTATGTTGGCCAAAATGCACATAATTAGTGTTGATAACACGCAAGGGGATTATGTTAGGTCATTAAATATTAAACCTAAAAGAAAGTTTGCATATTTTACCACTTGCTATTCTTTCCTGTATAAAACTAAAAAAAAAATGGAAATGTTTCAGTACCACATTAACCACCTCAGCCCCCAGTGCTTAAACACCCTGAAAGACCAGGCCACTTTTTACACTTCTGACCTACACTACTTTCACCGTTTATTGCTCGGTCATGCAACTTACCACCCAAATGAATTTTGCCTTCTTTTCTTCTCACTAATAAAGCTTTCATTTGGTGGTATTTCATTGCTGCTGACATTTTTACTTTTTTTGTTATTAATCGAAATTTAACGATTTTTTTGCAAAAAAATGACATTTTTCACTTTCAGTTGTAAAATTTTGCAAAAAAAACGAGATCCATATATAAATTTTGCTCTAAATTTATTGTTCTACATGTCTTTGATAAAAAAAAAATGTTTGGGTAAAAAAAAAATGGTTTGGGTAAAAGTTATAGCGTTTACAAACTATGGTACAAAAATGTGAATTTCCGCTTTTTGAAGCAGCTCTGACTTTCTGAGCACCTGTCATGTTTCCTGAGGTTCTACAATACCCAGACAGTACAAACACCCCACAAATGACCCCATTTCGGAAAGTACACACCCTAAGGTATTCGCTGATGGGCATAGTGAGTTCATAGAACTTTTTATTTTTTGTCACAAGTTAGCGGAAAATGCTGATTTTTTTTTTTTATTTTTTATTTTTTTTTTTTCTTACAAAGTCTCATATTCCACTAACTTGTGACAAAAAATAAAAAGTTCTATGAACTCACTATGCCCATCACGAAATACCTTGGGGTCTCTTCTTTCCAAAATGGGGTCACTTGTGGGGTAGTTATACTGCCCTGGCATTCTAGGGGCCCAAATGTGTGGTAAGGAGTTTGAAATCAAATTCTGTAAAAACTGACCAGTGAAATCCGAAAGGTGCTCTTTGTAATATGGGCCCCTTTGCCCACCTAGGCTGCAATAAAGTGTCACACATCTGGTATCTCCGTACTCAGGAGAAGTTGGGGAATGTGTTTTGGGGTGTCATTTTACATATACCCATGCTGGGTGAGAGAAATATCTTGGCAAAAGACAACTTTTCCCATTTTTTTTATACAAAGTTGGCATTTGACCAAGATATTTATCTCACCCAGCATGGGTATATGTAAAAAGACACCCCAAAACACATTCCTCAACTTCTCCTGAATACAGAGATACCAGATGTGTGACACTTTTTTGCAGCCTAGGTGGGCAAAGGGGCCCATATTCCAAAGAGCACCTTTCGGATTTCACAGGCCATTTTTTACAGAATTTGATTTCAAACTCCTTACCACACATTTGGGCCCCTAGAATGCCAGGGCAGTATAACTACCCCACAAGTGACCCCATTTTGGAAAGAAGAGACCCCAAGGTATTCGCTGATGGGCATAGTGAGTTCATGATAGTTTTTATTTTTTGTCACAAGTTAGTGGAATATGAGACTTTGTATGAAAAAAAAAAAATCATCATTTTCCACTAACTTGTGACAAAAAATAAAAAATTCTAGGAACTTGCCATGCCCCTCACGGAATACCTTGGGGTGTCTTCTTTCCAAAATGGGGTCACTTGTGGGGTAGTTATACTGCCCTGGCATTTTCCAGGGGCCCTAATGTGTGGTAAGTAGGTAAATGACCTGTGAAATCCGAAAGGTGCTCTTTGGAATGTGGGCCCCTTTGCCCACCTAGGCTGCAAAAAAGTGTCACACATGTGGTATCGCCGTATTCAGGAGCAGTTGGGAAATGTGTTTTGTGGTGTCATTTTACATATACCCATGCTGGGTGAGAGAAATATCTTGGCAAAAGACAACTTTTCCCATTTTTTTATACAAAGTTGGCATTTGACCAAGATATTTATCACACCCAGCATGGGTATATGTAAAATGACACCACAAAACATATTCCCCAACTTCTCCTGAATACGGAGATACCACATGTGTGACACTTTTTTGCAGCCTAGGTGGGCAAAGGTGCCCAAATTCCTTTTAGGAGGGCATTTTTAGACATTTGGATACCAGACTTCTTCTCGCTTTGGGGCCCCTAAAATGCCAGGACAGTATAAATACCCCACATGTGACCCCATTTTGGAAAGAAGACACCCCAAGGTATTCAATGAGGGGCATGGCGAGTTCATAGAAAAAAAAATTTTTTGGCACAAGTTAGCGGAAATAGATTTTTTTGATTTTGTTCTCACAAAGTCTCCCTTTCCGCTAACTTGGGACAAAAATTTCAATCTTTCATGGACTCAATATGCCCCTCAGCGAATACCTTGGGGTGTCTTCTTTCCAAAATGGTGTTATTTGTGGGGTGTTTGTACTGCCCTGGCATTTGAGGGTCTCCGCAATCATTACATGTATGCCCAGCATTAGGAGTTTCTGCTATTCTCCTTATATTGAGCATACAGGTAATGAGATTTTTTTTTTCCGTTCAGCCTCTGGGCTGAAAGAAAAAAATGAACGGCACAGATTTCTTCATTCGCATCGATCAATGTGGATGAAAAAATCTCTGCCAAAAAAAGAAAAAGGAGGGGAAAGGCGTCTGCCAGGACATAGGAGCTCCGCCCAACATCCATACCCACTTAGCTCGTATGCCCTGGCAAACCCGATTTCTCCATTCACATCAATCGATGTGGATGAAAAAATCATTGCCGGGATTTTTTTTTTATATATATACAAAGTGTTTGCCAAAGTATATGAACACCGCCACCTCCTCAGCTCATATGCCTCGGCAAACGTATCTTTTACTGCAGAGGAGAAATCTCGTCTTGCAGCGCCGCATACACCGACTTGCGTGTAATCTGACAGCAGCGCAATGCTTCTGTCCGAATGCACATCAGTGCTGCAGCTAGTCGATCGGTTGGTCCACCTGAAAGGTAAAAAAAAAAAAAAAGAAAAAACCAGGCCGCAACGCAATAACTTTATTAACTTTAGAACAGAACATATTAACTTTTTTTTTACTTTTTTACTTACTGGTAATTTTTTTTTTGTTTAGTTTTTTTACCTTTATAGAACAAACCTCTCCTTCCCCATGGGACAATGTGCAAAGCGCAAATCGCCCAAAGATGTGGCAAAGTACGTTATGCACTTTATCCCAGGTGAAAGGAGAGGTTTGCAGCAGCTGTGAGTAAAAGGGCCCTAATAGCCCTGTGTGCCTGTCCTGTGAGATGCAATCCCTATGCTAGGTGTACCTGTGTGTGGTACTTCCGGAAACACTCACCAAAGCATAGGGCAGGGTGGTCAGGACAGTCAGGACAGAAATAGCGGGTGTCACGCCTTATTCCACTCCTGCTACAGACACGACATCTTTTTCGGGGTGACGGTTGGGTTGAGGTACCAGGAACGACACTGGGGAAATGTCGCTCGTGTAGACGGCTAACTACACTGGTGGATGGGGCCACGGAACCTCCTGGGTAAAGGAGGTTCTCGATGATCTCTTCCTGGAATTTGAGGAAGGATCCTGTTCTCCCAGCCTTACTGTAGAGAACAAAACTATTATACAGCGCCAATTGAATTAAATATACAGACACCTTCTTATACCAGCGTCTGTTTCTGCGGGAAACTAAATACGGAGACAACATCTGGTCATTGAAGTCCACCACTCCCATGAGCGCATTATAGTCGTGGACACAGAGGGGCTTTTCAATGACACGGGTTGCTCGCTCAATTTGGATTGTTGTGTCTGCGTGAATGGAGGAGAGCATGTAAACGTCACGCTTGTCTCTCCATTTCACCGCGAGCAGTTCTTCGTTACACAAGGCAGCCCTCTCCCCCCTTGCAAGACGGGTGGTTACAAGCCGTTGGGGGAAGCCCACGCGACTAGTTCGCGCGGTGCCACAGGCGCAAATCCGTTCTAGAAACAAATGCCTAAAGAGGGCCACACTTGTGTAAAAATTGTCCACATAAAGATGGTACCCCTTGCCGAATAAGGGTGACACCAAGTCCCAGACTGTCTTCCCACTGCTCCCCAGGTAGTCAGGGCAACCGACCGGCTCCAGGGTCTGATCTTTTCCCTCATAGATCCGAAATTTGTGGGTATAGCCTGTGGCCCTTTCACAGAGCTTATACAATTTGACCCCATACCGGGCACGCTTGCTTGGGATGTATTGTTTGAAGCCAAGGCGCCCGGTAAAATGTATTAGGGACTCGTCTACGCAGAAGTTTTGCTCAGGGGTATACAAATCTGCAAATTTCTGGTTGAAATGGTCTGAGGGGCCGAATTTTGTGGAGCCGGTCAAAAGCTGGGTGGCCTCTGGGACGGGAGGTGGTGTCGCTAAAATGCAGGAAACGGAGGGTGGCCTCAAATCGTGCCCTGGACATAGCAGCAGAGAACATGGGCATGTGATGAATCGAGTTCGGTGGACCAATATGATCGCAATTCATGCTTTTTTGTCAGGCCCATGTTGAGGAGAAGGCCCAAAAAAATTTTAAGTTCGGAAACTTGGACTGGTTTCCACCGGAAAGGCTGGGCAAAAAAGCTTCCCGGGTTGGCGGATATAAATTGTGTGGCATACCGGTTTGTCTCTGCCACGACTAAGTCCAAGAGCTCCGCAGTCAAGAACAGCTCAAAAAATCCCAGGGCCGAACCGATTTGAGCCGTCTCAACCCGAACTCCAGACTGGGCGGTGAAAGGGGGAACTAATGGTGCGGCTGAAGTTGGTGACTGCCAATCAGGGTTTGCCAGCACCTCAGGGATTCTAGGGACTCTACGGGCCTGTCTGTGCGGTGGCTGAGACGGGGTAACTACTGCACGCGCCACCGTACCAGCTTCAACTGCCCTTCTGGTGCTCGCCACGTCACCATGTTGTACGGCAGTGCTGGTACTAGGTCCAGGGAGGGCTGCGCTGCTGGTGTATGCCTCGCCACGTGATCCGGCAGCGACAGCCCCACTCTGCTGCTCTTGAAGCGGATCCTGCATAACCTGTGGTCTAGCGACACGGGGCCGGGTACGCCTGGTGCTGCCAGGGACCTCAACCTCCTCGTCCGAACTTTGGGTCAGAGAGCCACTGCTTTCTACAGGTTCATATTCTGACCCGCTAGATTCGTCAGATGAGGGTTCCCACTCCTCATCCGACTGGGTCAGAATCCTGTAGGCCTGTTCAGAAGAATACCCCCTGTTTGACATTTTGGACTACTAAATTTAGGGGTATTCCCTGAGACTACCCAAGAAAAAAAGCAAGCCTGTCTTACAAAGGGGAGGCTAGCAAAGTACCGGAGGCCGCTGCGGTTGATAAAAAATATCAAAACTGATTTTTTTTATCGCCGCAGTGCGTGTAAAATGAATGTGCAGTGATCAAAAAATATATATTTTTTGGCACTGCGGTGGGGCGGGCGTGTGTGAACGCACGTGTGGGCAACCGATCAGGCCTGATCGGGCAAACACTGCGTTTTGGGTGGAGGGCGAGCTAAGGTGACACTAATACTATTATAGATCTGACCGTGATCAGTTTTGATCACTTACAGATACTATAAAAGTACAAATGCTGATTAGCGATACGCTAAACAGCGAATAAGTGACTGCGGTGCGGTGGGCTGGGCGCTAACTCACGCTAAACTACCTAACCAAGGGGCCTAAACTATCCCTAACAGCCAATACTAGTGAAAAAAAAAAAAGTGACAGTTTACACTGATCACTTTTTTTCCTTTCAATAGTGATTGACAGGGGCGATCAAAGGGGTGATCAAAGGGTTAATTGGGGTGCATGGGGGTGATCTGGGGCTGAGGTGTAGTGTTTGGTGTACTCTCACAGTTCAGTCTGCTCCTCTGCTGGATCCAACCGACGAAAAGGACCAGCAGCGGAGCAGAGAAGCCATATAACAGATCATATTTACTAATATGATCTGTTATATGACTTTTGATTGGATTTTTTGAAAATCGCCAGCCTGCCAACCAATGATCGTTGCTGGCAGGCTGGTGACGAACTTGTTCTTTTAATTTTGCCGGCCCGCGATGCGCATGCGCGGGCCGGCTTAGAGCGAAATCTCGCGTCTCGCGAGATGACGCGTATATGCGTGATTGTGCGCAGCGCTGCCACCTCCGGAACGCGAATCTGCGTTAGGCGGTCCGGAGGTGGTTAAAGGGGTTGTCTGGGTTCAGAGCTGAACCCGGACATACCCCCATTTTCACCCAGGCAGCCCCCCTGACTTGAGCATCGGAGCAGTTCATGCTCCGATGCTCTCCTTTGCCCTGCACTGAATCGCGCAGGGAAAAGGCATTTTCTCGCTGGTATCATTGGGGGACACAGGACCGTGGATATAGCTTGCTTCTGCCACTAGGAGGTGACACTAGACTGAAAAAAGACTTGGCTCCTCCCCTGCAGGCTATACCCCCTCCAGCCTGGAAAGAGCATGTCAGTTTTTAGCTTAGTGTCGTAGGAGGCAGACCTCCCTGCTTTATGCAGGGTTGCTTTCTTATTTGATTCTTTTTTTTATTTTATATTTTTCCTTTTAGGTCGGGAAACAGCGTTGCTCAGCCTCTCCGTTATCCCAGGGAGCAAGACCGGTGAGAAAATCCACCGCTTACCTCCCCACAGAAGAAAAAGGAGGACCAGGGCAGCCTCGCTCCCCTGCTTCCCGCCAGCCAAGAGGTCACCTAGGTCCACCAAAGAAGACCCTCCCGCCATGCCAGACTCCTGCCACTCCGGTGCCAGCAGCTGAGGAGGTGACCCTGCTGGAAAAGCTGACCTGCCGGTCCACTAGGGAGGGTGAAGAGAAGAGGAGGAAGATGGGGTGAGTACACGGGACTAGGTAAGTAGGTTAACCCTCTCCCTGCCTCCCTCCCTCTCTGGACAAGTACCGGGCTCCCTCTTCACCCCACTTTTTCTTTGGCACATGCCGGGCTCCAACTTTTTTCTTGCAGATACTGATTTGGGCTTGAATATATCACCCTCTGTCCTCTCAGGGTGTTACCCGGCAACTCGTCAGTATCCTAGAGACCACATCTCATTTGGTCATGGTATTTGTCCTCTACAATGTAAAGCGCTCCGACGAGTCGAGGGTCGTACTGACTCTGTATTTTCTAGCCCCACTCCTCCTTATCGGGGAAAGTGGTTATGCTGACACTCTGGTTTAAGTTTTACATGTTCTCCTCCGCATGTGCACCTTTTACGCTAGTGCTAAGGGTCGTAGCCATTGCAGTGGGCGTCCCCCCTCAAGTAGGGGTTCTTCCCTGACGCTAGCTTGGCAATTGCTCCTGTTCGGCGCCCTTGTCTGGTGGGGTGCTTTAGGCTAGCTCTTCTTACCTGGGGCAGTAGGGTTCCATAACTTATACTGCAAGTCCTCAGACCTTCCCCTCAGCATTGACAGAATATACTGTGACTACAATGATACGAAGGGGTCTTTGCGTTGTCTCGACATACTAGGGTTCTTCATCTACAGCTCCTTCATTTGGTGGCGGTTTTTTCTAGCGCCGCATTCGGTGGCCTCTGCTGTGTGGCCCCCTCCTCAGCTGGAATATGATGCTAGCCATAGTCTTGTGGTTCCCCTTGTATGGGTTCCTTCTTAGGCGGAGTATGGCACCGCCACTATCATCCCGTGGCTTCTTCTGTATAATGCCAGTCCCAGATGTGGAATGAGCTTCTCTCCTTCCATCTTTTTCCTTCTCTGGCTCCGGGTTCACGGCCACCCTGCAAGCCTTGGTGGCTCCTACGTCCCTACTTTTCCCTCATCTGCATTTGCATGGGGTATTGTTTCCGGTCCCGGCTGGTGGACTGTGACGCCTTCACATCCTCCTTCTACAGGTGAATTCTTCCTATTGATCCTGGGTGTGCTACCTGTATCTACAATTATCTCTTTTACGATATGAGTAATGTCTGTCAGATCAGTCCGATGGTGATCATACCTTTTTTCTGCCCATTCCGTGGGTAGACTGAGACTCGCCACACCAGGCGGAGCAGGGGCTCCTGTCATGCATTACCACCGCTGATGGACTTTTCGTTCTGGGAGCCTTCTATTTCTTCTTCCTCCTCGAACCGCTGGTTGCTTGTATCTTCCCTTTATCTCCCTGACCAGTAGCCATAATTTTTTTTCCTATCAGACCAGTGTTCCCTGGTACGGGTGGGGCGGTGTCATCGCACTCTATCCAGCAGGGGTATTTCTCTTATCTTGGTCTAGTCAAAATATTCGCTGTCAATATATGGTCACTGACGGAGATCCTCGCCGTCGGTGGTTCTCGCACCAGATTTACTCTACCTATCTCACATGTATTGGTTCCTTGGCCTGCGGTGGGCCGTGTCTGATTCAGGTGTTTTTTCTCTGTGGGTTATCAACCAACTTTTCAGTCTCCCCGCAACCCTCTTCGGCTCTGGGGCATCGGTCTGCCAATCGACCACTTCTGTGGAGCGTCTCTCTTTAGCAGGGGTGTATCCCGGGGGCTGGGTTTTTGGTTCTGCATCTGGAGTTAGGGCCAGCTAACTGGTTTCATCCAGGCGACCGATGGGTCGTTTGGTGGCCTTCAGTGAGAAACATGACACCTCTCTGTAAATCTTCTTCCCCTCTCTTTTATTTCTGGGAAGGTGGCATTCCTAGGGGCAGGTTTTTCCATCCAAAGAATTTGGGAAGTTGGGAGTGCCTATTCTTGTACGTACATTTTTTTTCTTATCAGGTACTTGCATGAGACAGTGCTCCGCCCATTACCTTCTTTTTTGCTGACTGTAGTCGCTGCCTTCCATGTCGACAGGACATTGTTTTCCCTTCTCCGGCCCGCCGGGTCTCGCAGGCAGTAGTGCATTAAGCATTCTCGAGGGTGTTACTCCATGGGCGTGGACTTTTTTCCCTCCCCGTGGACTGCTTTAGGACGTCCCACGGTCCTGTGTCCACCAATGATACCAGCGAGAAAACAAGATTTTTGTGAAACTCACCTGTAAAATCTCTTTCTCGTGTAGTTCATTGGGGGACACAGCACCCACCCAGTATTTATTAGTGTTGATAGGGATGTCTGGTTGCCGGTCGGGTGTTTAGCGGGTTCGCTTCCACCGGTGTTTGTTGTATTCTCCTTACTTGGCACATGTTTCTACTGCTCCTACTGCTTGAGCACAAACTGACATGCTCTCTCCAGGCTGGAGGGGGTATAGCCTGCAGGGGAGGAGCTAAGTCTTTTTTCCGCCTAGTGTCGCCTCCTAGTGGCAGCAGCAAGCTATACCCACGGTCCTGTGTCCCCCAATGAACTACGCGAGAAAGAGATTTTACAGGTGAGTTTCACAAAAATCTTGTTTTTAAGAGTTCCAGTGACATACCGGGCTCTCCATGGGGCTGCCAGCCTGCCCATCAGAGCCGGTGATGTCACCGAACACACTGCCAGGCGGAAGCTTACGCCCGACGGTGTGTTATTGTAAACAAAAAAAACTGCCCTGCGCGATCATGAGATGCTCCGATCCCCTGATCAGGGGGGCTGCCTGGGTGAAAATAGGGGTATGTCCGGGTTCAGCTCTGAACCCGGACAACCCCTTTTACATTCAGCATGTAATGGTAAAGTAGAAAACAACAAAACATATTCTGGAAAGGATAGTTTGCTGTCACGTATCCTGAAAATTAGCATCAATTTGTTTTATACTTGTCCTAAGCTATCCAACTAGCAATGAATACTGCACTGCTAGAATAATTCCATAAACATAGTTGTGGTTCACTTTATTCCAGCGGTAGCTTTGTTATAATGTGATGTTATACTGGGACAGTATCATTCATGCACCTGCTAATGTTTAATGGATTGCCTGTCTGGCCTAGATCAGTTCCCACTGGATAATTAAAGGGGCATGATTGCCATCTAGTGGTAGTTATGAGCTGATTAGAATAAAGTGATTGTATGATTTTATGGTCAGGTCTATCACTTTTCAGTTGGGGCTATGTTCTCCAGAATCACACAAATGCCTTGTTACTTCCCTGTTAGGTAAAATCGGGGTCTGCGGACTGTTGCTTATTGCCACCCCACTATAAACCTACTCTACTGTATATTAGAATAGTCTCCAAGGAGTACCGTGAGCATAATCATAAATCCAGATGTGCAGCGCATGTGTACAGATCACAGACCTGGTTCCTTATAATTCAGAGGCTGCAGAATCCCTTTAAAAGCCTGACTGCTATGAAGCACCTTTTTAAACGGTTGTCTGCAACGGCTATTATACTGCGAACCTCATGTACACTTAGCCCGCCATGTGGATTTTCAAATCCGCAGTATGACCATTGCAGTTTATTTGTGGTTTTACTTGCAGATTTCACCCTTTTCAAATAAAGGGTGAGATCTGTGGCAAAACTACTTCAAATTTGCACGAAAAAACAGTTAGAAATTGCGTTTTTTGGAGGATATGGGTTCCGGATCTTCTGCGCATTCTACCGCACCCGTGTGCAGGTTCCCATAGGCTTTGTTCATGTCACCTTCGACAGTATGTTTATGTCTCACAGGTATCCAGGTGTATTCTCAAATGTCTCCATAGGCTTCTGTGAACCAGATACATGCCAACAGTTCTCTTTGACGTGTGTCTGACCAGTTTAAGGCTACATGTCTTTCTGTTGGGCCCGGCATGTGTGCTTCCAGCTTGTACACTGAACATGCCCTTTCACCTTCTATGGACCCAAATAATTACTAACAGTTTTTTTCTTTTCTAGAAAACAAGCAGGTTTTCTTTCACCAATTGTATATTTGTTTTCAGGACAGCAGATGGCGCTGTGGGTACCAGTAACCTTTCCAGTAATGTCTAATGATCTGTTCTTTTAGAAATCTACTGACGAGCAAAGCACTTTTGAAAAGGACAGAATCGCCCATGCAAAACTGATCATGAAGCCATTTATACTCAAAAGAGTAAAAACTGAGGTAAGAGATGCACGGCAGGATCTAAAGATGGCCATGGTGTCTTGTTGGAAAGTTCTCAAGAGGAAATCGGTGATAAAAAGAAATGAAACGCTACTTCTGATTGTTGGGCTGTGTTCACACGGCAGATCCTCTGTGGAATCCTGGGCAGACATCCAAAGCTGATCCTCGAGTTCTGCCTCAGATTTGCATTTATGCATGTCGTGGAGACTATCTGCCCCTGAGAATACATGAAAATGAAGTAACACAGAGACCCTGTGAGGAAGGAGCATCAAAGCTTGGGGTAGTTGGTGCCATCACTTGGTCTTTCGTGTGCAAATCTGCCTTCATCCTGTGTTAAACCCTTCCTCTTGTATGCATTTTGGACCTTAGCGACCAAGACATTTTTATCATTGTCCCCTTCCAAGAGCTATAACTTTATATTTCCTTAGTAGCTGTAGCTATATGAGGGCATTTTTTTTGTAGGACAAACTAGTTTTTAATTAGATTATTTAGGGGTACACATAACTTACTGATTAACTTTTATTAACTCTTTATTGGGTGGCTGAGAAAATACAGCAATACTGCCGATGACCTTTTACCTTATAAATTTTGTTGTGTTCATTTTTAGGGATTAGCGAATCGACTTCGGATGAAGCATCCAAAGTCGACTTGCATAAAACTTTGTTAGAACACTGTACGGTGCGGGAGCTCCGTACAGTATTAGAATGTATGGGCTCAGATGAGCCGAAGTTATTACTTCACTAAGTCTCGTGAGACTTTGGGTAATAACTTCAAAATTTTTATTTCTACTGTAAAAAACCTATTACCGAATGCGGGTTCAGTTCCAAGTAATCTCCTTGTTTCTGTTTCATTAGGTTCTCAAGCAATTGCCTCCTAAGCAAGATCACATTAAGTTTTGCCAAATGTCCAAAAAGCAGCAGCATCTGTATGACAGTTTAATGGCTAAACTGAAGAGGTCCATTGAGGGACAAGGTAAACCCATTTACCAACTCTTCTGCAGTGGTTTGTTAGTTTTTCTTAACAACTGTAGATTCAAGTAATTATGTTTTCTTTTAGAAAAATCTTCTGAGCTTTGTAATGTAATGATGCACTTAAGAAAAATGGCCAATCACCCCTTGCTACACCGTCAATATTATACAGCAGAAAAATTACGCTCCATGTCCAAGCTAATGCTGAAGGTAAATATATCCTCACCCAGCTATAACATATGAGACTATGATCCACAGATATTAGTAATATTCTTATAATGGTATAATTGCTGCTCACATCACGTTTTTTTCCATACATTTTAAGAGTAACTAAACTTTTATACTAACTTTTAATATGTTGTCCCTAACCCCCTAAAAAATATTTTTCTAATATACTTTATTTATAAGTTTTCTATTTTTACCTTACTTTTTCACCCCTAAAGTGCACCATTCACTGGGGTGCTAAAACTCTTGCTACACCGCTGAGTGTACAGAGTACTCATTTTATGAATGGGGCCGCAGCAGCGCAGGGAGTACGGGCAGAAGCTCTCATTGCTGCTCTTGCCTGTGCTCCCTGGACTATTACTAACTGCTGGCATAGCACATGGGTACCCTGTACCCATGTACTATGCCAGGATTAGCTGAGCGGAGCGGGCTACTGCTTCTGCCTGCTCAGCTAAGACATCTGACATGCAGTTCTCTTAGCTGGGCGAAGCAGGCAGATAAATGTACATGATAAATGCTATTTGAAGTTAGACAAACTTTTAAGCAGCCCCATTCAGTGCATTATATATGGAGATTATAGAACACTGTGCCCTATAGCAGAAAGAATATTTCGGACTCTCCTGGTACACACTGTATATCAAATGTTTCATTTATTTATTCAGGAACCAACCCATTGTGAAGCTAATCCTGATCTAATCTTCGAGGACATGGAAGTCATGACAGACTTTGAGCTCCACAGACTGTGCTCCGAATTTTGCAGCCTCTCTCAGTATAAGCTTGAAAAGGAGCTGATATTAGATTCTGGAAAATTTGAGGTTCTTGACCAACTATTGTCTGATGTGAAGAAAAAGGTAATTTCATTTGTACTGGTTTGTTGTAAATCATTGTAGTTGCTATATATATATTATATAGCTACCCATGCAACGTTTCAGTCCACTTGCTGGGACTTTTTTCAAGCAATACGTCTAGTGGACGTATTTTTCAAGCAATAGCAAGTGGACTGAAACATTGCATGGGTGAATAAAGGACACATTTCTTTCACCATATAGAGGTGCCGTGGAGATAGAGAGATAGAGATATATATATATATATATATATATATATATATATATATATATATATATATATATATCTCTATCTCTCTATCTATATATCTATATATCTCTATTATAATTTTAACAAAAATACAACAGCAGCACAGTTACAAATAAAAAAGTAAACGGGGTGCAAATCCTCAGGGAAGGTAGGCGACCGTTCCACTGTACAATATTTCCAAAAAATGAGGCAGCACTCCAGATAAAAGTGAAAGGTGATGACCCAATTTATTTCCAGGCAACATTTCAGCCCACTCAATGAGGCATTTGTCAAGCAAGGCAATAGTGTCACAAATGAGTATATATACCCAAAATTGATCACATGATACATAAGTGAATGAGTACATGATACATCAAAACAATTGGTCACATGATCGATACACAGAATCAAAAAATACAAAATAAGTGCATGATTATCAATAATTACTAAAAGGACAAATGAAACTTTGAACATAAAGATCTAAAAAGGACACATACTCCAAAAAATTGTGATGTGAATAGCTATCATAATAATAAAGTGTAAGTGCATTTTGCTAGTGAAGGGTTAAAAAATCTAGTCTAGCTAGTTAATACACAGCTGACCTATATTTCACAATTACATATATTAAAACCAGCATACCATCAGTGGTTCAGTGTATCCGCATGTAGCCGGTGTTCACCTGTGCGAACCGCGCAAGCGCGGGGCCAGACAGTCCGCTCCACCCTCCCCGCGCGAGCGGCGCTCCTCCCTATTTACAGTGTTTCTGTCACATGCATCGCACAGATATGGTATGGTGGTACTTTGTATGCATTAAACCATGTAATAAGAGAGTGTGTTCTGTATAAAGATCAGCAATACATATATGTAAGAGAGGGTGCTAGAACAAGTGAATGAAACAAATTTCCGGTGACTGTGTACGCGAGGAATAGCAAATATATCTGCCGGTTATGGACCTTGTATTCTGCAATTTTCTCCAGTGTTCCCCTCTGCAATCTCTATCTGTAATTGTCAGTTTTTCCTGACCTAATGGGTAGATATTAGCTGCTATTATGTCTCCCAAGCTATGCAGAGAAGAGGAGATCTGCTTTCTGTAGCTCGCCTTCAGAAGAGTCAGCATGGAGTCTGTATTATGCAGCAGTGTAGCTGTGAATCTTAAAGGGGTTGTC
Organism: Bufo bufo; assembly: GCF_905171765.1. Classification (NCBI taxonomy): domain Eukaryota; kingdom Metazoa; phylum Chordata; class Amphibia; order Anura; family Bufonidae; genus Bufo; species Bufo bufo. The sequence goes on from NC_053390.1 coordinate 565,178,691, forward strand.
TCACTTCAGCAAGTTGCATGTATCATGTAGAAAAAGTTAACCCCTTCAGGACCCTGCCATTTTTCACCTTAGCCCCTTCACGACTGCAATCCGTTTATATACATGCTATTTGCACATGCCCCATGCAGCTAGCACGTGTATAAACGTCAAGCCAGCTCTTTAATCCAAGCGCTGCAAAACGCTTGGATTAAAGCTTCTGCCCCTGCACTGCTTATGTCACGGACAGCATACAGTGCAGTAATGCCGGCAAGGGACCAATCAGAGTGGTCCCTTGAAGGCAATCGATCCGATTGGTTAGTCTGCACAGACTAACCAATCGGATCGTGGCAGACTAACCAATCAGATCGTGGAACTGAAGGAAAGTTCCTGTGTGTCCTGCAGATTGAAATAGCACGTACGCATTGCACATTGCCATCTGTAGGGCTTCAGAAGTTGATCTGAAAGATCCACCCCTCCCATGTGCCTGTTGTAGACCAGGATACAAACTGGTTTGGGGGTAGTGAGGTCCTCAGAAATAAATAAAAAAAACAAGAAATGACCCCCACTATGGAAAGAGCACCCCCGTACGAGCATTTTAAGGGGTGAAAAGGGCACATTTAACCTAACAGGTGTTTCACAGAAATGAATATGTAGTATATGTAGTAGTTGGTGAAAAGTGGGTCCTCGTACAGGAGCAGGGGAGCTGGTTTTAGTGTGAATGATGGTCAGTACAAGGACGTCCCTCTTGTCCTTGTACTTGACCACCAGCAAGTTTTCATGGAGGAGAGCCCATACTTTCACTTATTCTCAGGGATCTAGGGAAGCCTCTCTGATTTTTGCCCACTGTGCCACAGTACCTCTGGAAGTTAGGGACATGAATAGGGGTATGCTGGTATAATATTTATCCACATAGATGTGGTAACCCTTATCCAGGAGTGGGTACAGTAAGTCCCACACGATCTTACCACTAACTCCTAGGATTGGGGGGGCATTCTGGGGGTTCTATTTGGGAATCTTTCCCTTTGTAAATGCAGAACTTGTGGGTGTACTCGGAGCTACCGTACTCTCACAGTTTGTATTTTTTTATATGCCATACCTTGCCGATTTTGCTAGGCAGGTACCCGCGTAATCTAATCCTCCCTTTGAAAAGTAATAGGGATTCATCTACACTGACATTTTTATCAGGGTTGTAAACCTCAGCAAACTTGGTGTTAAAGTGGTCAATGACAGGCCTAACCTTGAACAGACGGTCAAATGTCGAGTCGTTTTGGGGTGGGCACTGTGTATTGTCGTCATAGTGTAGGAATTTCTGAATTGACTCAAATCGTTTAAGGGTCTTGCTTGTAATTGGAGTCTGGTATAAAATGTCCGAACTCCAATATTGCTTAACGTTTGGCTTCTTTATAACGCCCATATGCAGCACAAGTCCCCAAAACTTCATTATCTGTGCAGCACTTACTGGGGTCCAACCTAGGGGTCTAGCGTATCCCAATGTAGGGTTCTGATAAATGAATTGTTGGATGTATTAATTTGTTTGGGACACCATTAAATTTACAAAATCTTCAATTTAGAAAAAAATCTAGTTCAGTGAAGCCCGCATAATCTATCTGTATTCCGGACCTGCCCTCAAGATCCGGAATTTGGGGCTGATAATCTTCAGGGGGTGGGGTCCATATGGGCTCACTCTGAGGGGCTGCCTCAGCTGTTGTTCTAGGGTGCCTTCTAGAGGGTCCCTCCTCAGCAGATGATGATTATGATGAGGGGGTAAAGGAAAGTGGCATCCTCTTCTCCCTCACTGGCATACTCCGTATCGGAGGAAAGCATGGCGTATGCCTCTTCAGCTGAGTATACTTGTTGGGATGGATGGGACATTTTTATTTTATTGGGGTGTGATGTGTGAAATGTGTAAACTTTTATTTAGTGTTAGGGGTGTGTATGTTGTGTTTTCACACGTAAAGGCACTTGTAATAAATTTGAAATATAGAGAAAAGGAGTAGAGAAAAAAAGTTTAAAAAAAATATATAATTTGCAGGATGCACGCACAAATGTTGCGTGCATGCAAAAATCTACTCTAACACTACCTAACTAAAATTGAATTCTATGTATGTAATGTATGTATGTAAATATATGCACTTAAAATTGTCCTTCACTAAACAGTTGAATATTCCTCAATGAGGAATGAAATTGGTTGCAGATTTTGTCAGCCTCATATATGTTTGCTTTTTGCACGAGGCAATTATAAGTCGATGTGCTCCAAAGAATGATTTGGATATGCTACAGCTTCTGAGCACTTACCCAGATGCAGACGTCAGAAAAAGTGCTCTCACAGTTGCTAAGATACACCTTTTGGTATCTGTCAGAAACAAACGTAGGATTGGCTTTTTTGGACGAACGTATTACTCGGGCTGTTAAGGAAAATATGGCTAAAAATATAGAAAGGAAATGAAAAGATTAGAGGGTAATAACCTAGTTTTTGAAGGAAAAGACCTGAGCCATTTCGTTACTAATAAAACAAAGATGTTCTTTGAATAGTTTGGGATCCACAACGTGACAGAATACTGCAGTGATTCTCTTAGAAGCCATCTGAACGCTCTTAAGATGGTCAATGATGCCGCAGAAAGAGGAATTGCTCTGATTAAAAATGTTTAACGAATCGGTCAGGGACGAACAAAAACAATTCTTGTTGAGGGCAGTCGAGCATCACAGAAAAGCCGTCACCAAGCTAACAAAAGAAGGGATTGCATCGTTCAAAGTTGATTAATATAACACCTGTTTTTCCAATTATACTACCTATTAATCTTAGTGTCTAATTTTAATATTTTAAGTTTGTGATTTCTAGTTTTCCCAATAAAAGTAATCAACATTGAAAAATTAAATTTTTTGCCTACTTTTACAAAACTGATCAAAGTGTGCAACCTCTAAATATTATCCAATCTTCTTGAAATTTGGCACATACAGTGGATATAAAAAGTCTACACACCCCTGTTAAAATGTCAGGTTTCTGTGCTGTGAAAAAATGAGACAAAGATAAATCATTTCAGAACTTTTTCCACCTTTAATGTGACCTATAAACTGTACCACTCAATTGAAAAACAAACTGAAATCTTTTAGATGGAACGAAGAAAACAAAAAACTAAAATAATGTGGTTGCATAAGTGTGCACACCCTCTTATAACTGGGGATGTAGCGGTGTTCAGAATCATGTTAAATAGGAGTCAGCATACACCTGCCATCATTTAATGTGCCTCTGATTAACCCCAAATAAAGTTCAGCTGCTCTAGTTGGTCTTTCCTGAAATGTTCTTAGTTGCATCCCACAGCAAAAGCCATGGTCCACAGAGAGCTTCCAAAGCATCAGAGGGATCTCATTGTTAAAAGGTATCAGTCAGGAGAAGGGTACAAAAGAATTTCCAAGGCATTAGATATACCATGGAACACAGTGAAGACAGTCATCATCAAGTGGAGAAGATATGGCACAACAGTGACATTACCAAGAACTGGACGTCCCTCCAAAATTGATGAAAAGACGAGAAGAAAACTGGTCTGGGAGGCTACCAAAAGGCATTGCAGAATTACAGGCTGATATAAAGTTGAAACACAGATGGACGGCGCTGTACTTGGTAAACTGTGAGAACACCGCCTTGCTCACGGTAGCACTAGTGAGCACTATGGCTTTAAACTGCTGATCAGTGGGGGGTCCCGGGAGTCAGACCCCATTGATCTCATATTGATGACCTATCCTGAGAATATGATATCGGAATAAAAACCCCAGATAAATGGAATGTGTCATCAAACATAGTTTTTGCCATTTAAAACCACATAGCAGCAGTGGTGCTGTCAGACTTTGCCACCTGCAGTACCGTGCATTCTGGCAGCATCGGTCGCCATGTGGTGGTATGCTGAATTAGTGTAGGAACCCCCAAGAAAGGGGAGAAGACTTATACAAAGAACCTTATAAATTGTGCTTAGCATGAATAGATCAATGCATGGCATATGGATGTGTGATCCATGGTCTTTTTCTCTACAGTTGTTGCAGTTGTATTAACCAGACCAAGAGAGGCCAGCAAACCTTGAGAATTTTCTCAGATTTAGGCTACATGCACATGACCGTTGTGTGTTTTGCGGAACGGCACGGACAGCCATTGATATAACTGCCTATTCTTGTCCGTTTTGCGGACAAGAATAGGACAGGTTATATTTTTTTTGCGGAGAACGGAGCAACGGATGCGGACAGCACACGGAGTGCTATCCGCATCTTTTGCGGACCCATTGAAGTGAATGGGTCCGCATCCGAGCCGCAAAAACTGCGCCTCAGATGCGGACCAAAACAACGGTCGTGTGCATGAGGCCTTAGGGCTCGTTCACATGAACGTGTGAAGCCTGTGCTGTGGACCACAAATTGCAGGCGCAATCGGTCTGCGATCCTTCCGTTTCGCAAAAAGATAGAGCAAGTTCTATCTTTTTGCGGTGCGGAAGCACAGAACGGAACCCCAGAAAGCACTCTGTAGTGTTCCGTTCTTCCGTTCCGCATCTCCAGATTTGCAGACCCATTGAAATGAATGGGTCCGCATCTGTGATGCGGAATGGCCATGGAACGGTGCCCGTGTATTGCGGGTCCGCAATACGGCAACGGGCAGCACACGTTCGTGTGAACAAGCCCTTACTTGCCTACACACGTGCAGCTAAGATATTAAAAGGAATATTGCGCTTTTAATGGGATTTGCTAATTATTTTTTTTTGTTGTTGCAGGGCAACAGAGTGGTACTGTTCAGCCAGTTCACCATGATGTTGGATATTCTAGAAGTTTTCCTGAAACATCACCAGCATAGATATATTCGGCTGGATGGGAAAACTCAAATCTCTGAAAGGTACATAGAAATTGTGTATTATGCATTGATTTTTACCGTTTATCCTTACTGTGTACAGCAGTGAATTAACACTTTCACTGCCAAGGGTCATGCAGTATTTGGTGGTCATTTACAAATGTGTTAAAAATATATAGTGTACATTGCAGACAGGTGCTACATTTTGTAAGAGCGCACAGCATGCCATGTATTCAGAAGACAACTTAATGCATGCAACCACCTTCATGCAACTTTGCAGTCATTCTAACCAAACATTGCCCTAAAGTGCAAAGAAAATGCATTCTTCAAAAAACTGATGTGAGAAGATTTGAGGCGTTCTTACATACCACACGTCTACACGTTAAAGAAATGCCAGAATTGCAGGAACACGTTTACCAATTCTTGCATGCAAATATTAGGTATATAATTATAGGTATATCATTTTCCATTCTCCTATTCAAACTGTAGCCCTCATTAATAATTGTAAATCCAGAAACCTAACATAATGTACTAACGCTGCTTTTAGATGGGCGTAATGTTCTATTGCTCCCATATTAGGAGAACCTGAACCTCCTGCAGTTCATCAGTACTGGAGTGACTGCACATAACTGATTCTTATGTACTGTGGGAGCGTCCAAATGTTTTATACCCATCTGAAAGCACCAAAAGACTGCTTTTTTTATAGTGTCATTTTTTTTTAACGCCTGGGTTATGGTGGCAATCAGTGTTCCTTTTCCTCCATACTGGCTCAGGTTAGAGCAGTCTGAAAGGAGGGAGGGAGTACTTCAGTCTCCATATGCTGCTGTATAGCAGTTAGAGGTATGAGCTTAGTCCCTTTAAAACAAGACCGAGATCACAGTGCTAGCTGCTCTACAGCCTGAGATACGACCTCAAAGGTGGACAACCCCTTTAAATCATCGTTGGAGTGTTTTGTCAAATCTCGTGTTACCAAGATTTTTAACAAAGATTTTCTTTTATCACAGGATACATCTTATAGATCAGTTCAATACCGACATGGATATATTCATATTCCTTCTGTCTACTAAAGCGGGTGGACTTGGGATCAATCTTACTTCAGCAAACGTTGTAATCCTTCATGACATCGACTGTAATCCTTACAATGACAAGCAGGCAGAAGATCGTTGCCACAGAGTTGGGCAGACAAAGTAAGGACTTACTCTTTTGGTATCGTTACTTCTATCATTAGCAATTTCATGCATTATTGTATCATTATCACCAGTAAATTAACCCTTTGGTTAGTAAAAGAAACAAAGCAGTGAGCGGAAGGTAGTACAGTAATACAAATGTTTCAGTCTTCTCTTGGTATACTTTCCCCCATGTACATACTTTCGAAAATGGGGCATTTAGACTGTCCGCTGACAACAGATGTGGGAGAAAAGAAGGATCAGACATGTTGGATTCTGTGTTCCCTCAGGAATAAAAGTAGCTGTCAGTAGGGCCCACTTCTAATGAAATATACATGCTCATTTCTGCTGGTTTGGTGATTGTCTGGGGAGCAGACTGAACATATTGGCGGGCGGTTAGTTCATGTGATACTATAGAACAGAACAGTTACGTTTAATATGCCAGTCATAGTTCATTGGAATAAGATGTTCAGAGTTTATTCAGAGGCACTGAAGCAGCAAACTGAGATCTACAGCACAACAGCCATTAGATGGTGTAGATTTCACCCATAATTGACAACACTTTACTGGCGTAAATTATGATAAAACTGATAAACTGCATCCACTTCCACTGCTGTGTGAGTGATGTCGTTTCAAAATCTCAAATTTTTGTGCGATAATTGGATTTGCCAAAATGTGTGCCTTTTTTCACACTCTGAACCTCGTTTGCAGGAAGTGATAAACTCCCTCTTAGTTTGTACAAAAAGTATTGTTAGCAGTAATTTACCTATTTTATTTTCCCCCTCCCCTCCCCCAAGGGAAGTTACTGTTACCCGATTGATCGGCAAAGGAACAATTGAGGAGTCCATGTTAAAAATTAGTCAACAGAAGTTAAGACTGGAACAAGATATGACTACAACAGATACAGGTATGCATCAGATTTCCGTTTAATGCTGCAATGCCCCATCTTGGGCGTGTTTCACACTGGAGTCACTCGTTCCAGCAGGCTGTTTCGGCAGGGGGACAGCCTCCGGATCCGTAACTACCGTGTACAGCCTGCGCTGCCTGAGGTCCGCCGGGCCCCATTCACTATAATGGGGACCGGCAGAGATCTGGCTGCAGCACTACAAATATATAGAGAGGTGGCCAGACCAAACATGAATCGCCATCTGCTAGGGCTTTTTTCTGCATTTTCTACAGCAAGGTTCTAATAATTTTGTGTCTTCAGAATCACGAAGGTACATAGACACACAGTTATGTGTTCTTACTGGTAAGTCCTCCGTCTTCCAGTGCTGCATATTATTGTGTGTGTCTGTAGACTCCACGTCAGGTTATGGATGCATACATACAGTATGTTGAGACTTTGTACCCTGGAAGATACCTGACCATTGTAGGGTATCGGGTGACTTACCCACTAATCTGACACAGGGCTAGTTTTGTTTAACCCCTTAGTGACCAGCCTGTTTTGGGCCTTACTGACTAAGAGTTTTTCTTAATTTTTTCATCGTCGCCTTCCAAGAGCTATAACTTATTTATTTTTCCGTCTATATAGCTGTATGAAGGCTTGTTTTTTGCGGGACAAGTTGTAGTTTTAATGGCGCCATTTTGCGCTAAACATAACTTTCTAATTGACTCTTATTTACTCTTTCTGGGAGGGAGATGGAAAAACAGCAATACTGCCATGGAGTTTTTACGTTCTAAACTCTACGATGTTCATTTTTCGGTATAAATAACATAATATCTTTATTCTCTGGGTTAGTACGATTACAGCGATACCAAATACATATTTTACTACTTTTGTTCAATAAAAAAAACCTTAACGCTTTTTTTTTTTATAAAGGAAAAAAAAATTAGGCATTGCCGCTCCCCAACTTTTCGATTTTTCTTTCTGTGGAGATGTGTGTGGGATTGATTTGTTTTGCAGGATGACTTGTAGTTTTCATTGGTATCATTTTGGAGTAAATTAAGTTTTTTGATCATGCGTTATGTTTTTTCAGTGGTAACAATGAGCAATTCTGTCATTTATTTTTTTTTGAATTTTTTTATTTTATTTTTTTACAGCGTTCACTGTAGGGGATAATTAACATATTTATGTAGTGCGGTTCGTTACGGGTGTAGCAATACCAAACATATGGGGGAGATTTTATTAATTTGTTTTGCAATTTTTTTTCAATCGTATTTTTAATGAAAAAAAGTTTTTTTTTGTTTTTACTGGAATTAGTTTTTTTATTTAAGGGTTGGTTCACATCACCTTTTATGCCTCCGTTTGATGAAAAGGATGCACAAAAACCAGGGCTTCGGAGTCGGGGGAAATTTTGGGTACCTGGAGTCTGAGTCGGCAAACAATGCTCCGACTCCGACTCCTACTAAATTTAGATTGGAATAAAAAAAAAAGCAAGTTTAAATGTCCCAATTCACAAAGTTATAATTAATGACTTCTCTACTGTAAGAATAAAGACCAATGCATGCAGTGCCTCACGTAACCGCAAAACGAACACGTTAAGTGACCGTGAAGAAACATGCTTTTCATGTGCTTCACTATATGGCACGCAACGCACAATTAGGAGCTGCAATACTTATACTTTCCATAGTGTTGTATTCTGCTTTTACAGGGAACGCAGCGTCCATGTGTAACCTAGCCTCTCACTGATAAGGGATTAAATAAATATGTTTTTTGCAGGACTAGAGAGTGAGACACTTGTATAAGTGAAGGGAATGGAGGGCCAATAGTTCAAGACTGAAGCTGTAAACCATTGGAAAAACTGCTGTCATTTAGCTAAGGCTATAAAAACTTGTAAACTCCGATTGTTAGCTTAAACTTTAAACATGACTATGGGATTCTCCTAGGAAAATCATGTTTTAGAATAAATGGTAGGTTGCGTTTCTTTCCCTCATGGAATGTATAAAATACATTTGCATATTAATACAGAGGAGTCGGAGTCGGAAGTACATAAAACTGAGGAGTCGGAGTCGGAACATTTATCTACCGACTCCACAGCCCTGACAAAAACGCAGTCTGAGGCATCCGTTTACCGTATACGTTTTTTTTAAATGTAATGTGAACCCACCCTAATAAATTTTTAATTTTTATTTTATTTTCACCATTTAATAGTCCCACAAGGGGACTATAGCAGACAACATTTTGATTGATTTTAAAATGCAATGCACTATCCCTATAGTGCATTGCATTTTAATGTCCGTGCTTTACTAACATTGACCGGCAGGCTGCGCCAGAGAGGCACAGCTTTCTGGAAACTACTGAAGGCTGGTTTGGGACCTATATCGGACTCCTGCCATCCTTTACACACATTGGCATCCCGCGATCACATTTGCGGAGTGCCGATGGGAGACAGAGGGAGTTCGCTCCCTCTGTCAGCACTTTACATGGGGCGCACCTGCGGCATGTAAAGCGTTAAACAGCCCAGATAAGCTCTCCTGCCGGTCCGGGCTGTCAGAGCAGGAGGACCCATGCAGCGCTTAGACTGGGCTGCCGTAAAAAAAAGCTTCAGCCCAGCCTAAGGGCCCTTAGTGACCGCCGTAAAAAGGCGTATGGGTGATCACTAAGGTGTTAAAAGGATCATTATTTGGTTTCCTGAACTACCAGGCACCAGAGAAACAGAAGTTTTGTTATGTTTTTGCTTTTTGTATTCAATGTGAATGAATGATAACCTATTCATTTCTTTGTCTAGGTGATGAAGGTAACATACCCCTTGACATGGCAACACTTCTAAAAACATCACTAGGTCTTTAACAAGACTTTCACTGCACGCGTGATTCTGGAAATGCAGTATAAAGCCATTGGTTTTAAGAACTTTGGACCCTGTACAGCTTTGCTCCAATTTGCTATAAGAATAACTGCTATTAATTTACATGACTTTAGTACATTTGAACTGAAGTTGACAAACTGTACTATTTCCTACCTGTGGCAGCTGAATAAACTTTTTGAAAGGAAAAAAAAAAACATTCTTGATATGCGAATTTGATGTTTGTAACGATGAATATTCATTAGTTCTTTAGATGTCAGTATTTTTGTACAATATCATTTCCCTACCTCCTTAATGCTGTATACTGACGTATGTGTATATTTTTGTTATTTTGTCTCATTGTTAAATGTATCTTCAGTTTTATTTCTATGCCATTAACTGAATACATTTTTTTTTTTTTATACTGCAGAAAATAAAATATTTGCAGATTCCCGTTATGTTGCATGTGCAACTTTTTTTGCTTTTGTTATGTTGTTGCAAATTTAATACTCATAGGCTTTATTTAGGATTCCTTAAGTTATTTTTTATTATTTATTTTTTTGCTACAACACCCACTTCTGAAAAAACACCCCCAAAAAAAGCCACATATTTATATTTGTTCCCGATTAATGGACAATTCTTTTTGTACACGTTCCCTTACTGACACTCTCTTGGCAATTGATTACAGAATGGGTCAGCAACCTCCGGCACTCCAGCTGTTGTGGAACTACAACTCCTAGCATTCAGGCTTGCTGAGCTTTTCTCGGAATGCCCCCAAATGTGAATTAAGCATGCTAGGAGTTGTAGTTTCACAATAGCTGGTGTGTGTCAGAGGTTGCTGATCCCTGGTTTAGAGTGATAAAAATGCAACAAGTACATTTAAATGGGCGCAAAGGCTGCATACTCATAGATGCGCTTTTTGATCCATTAAATTACAAAAAAAAATTGTGAAAAGTGCATGGAGGACACTGTCAGACTTTAGAAGAGGAAATGACAGACCTTTTTGCCAGGAAATTCACTCTGTTATGGTGGAGTTCTAATCTGCATTTTCTCCATCCACCTCTAAACACAGAGAAAGAAGATGGACTCCTACCTCCTCCTCCTCTTTCTGAAAATTATTTTTAAAGAGGACCTTTCATGTATTTTTTTGTTTTGTTTCATTAAGTACCTTTACTTGTGGGATACACTACATTTAATACTGCCATCATTGTTCTTTTCTTGCTCGTATCATTGTGGGACACAGAAGACCATGGGTATAGCTGCTGCCTTTAGGAGGCGACACTAAGCAAAAAAGTGTTAGCTCCTCCTTTCAGCTATACCCTCCTTGCAGACACTGAGCTAATCAGCTTTAGCTTAGTGTCCGTAGGAGGCAGACATTTTTTTTTCTGCAGGCCTGCCAAAGATCTTTCCTTTTTTTTATTTTTCAGGTTTGGGCTACAGGCGGGCTCTAACCACCTGTTTTCCCACACTTGAGGGGGGAGACCACTGGGCCCTCAAGGCCGCTGCTCGTTCCCCACCACTGGAAGACCAGAAGGAACAGTGGATCTCAAATCCACTGTTACCCGCCAGCTACAGTGCCAGCATACTGAGGAAGGGGACACTGCTGGGCAGAAACTGTCTAGGTAAGTACATTGCCTGGCCCCCCTGTGCCTAATCCCCCCCCCCCCCCCATTCTTCTGTGTTCTCTAAGTGAACACAGGAATATACGTTTTTTTTTCTCCAAAACCCTGGCCTTTTCCCTGTAACCGGTGACTCTCCAGCCCTTTTGTCCCACTTCCGGTCCCTAGCCTTCTCACTTCCTCCAGGCCCTACGGTGCATTCCCGGTGGTCGCATGTCTCCTTGGGCAGTTGCTGCTTTTCTCCTCTGGGCATCGGTACGCCCGTTCCCCGTTGGCACTCCCGCTCCCTCCCTGCATTGCCGTCCCAACCAGAAGTTCTTCCGGTCGGCCCCGCCTATACACGAGGCTCCAGCTCTACGGCCTACTAGGCTGCATCTTCCAGAGTGTTTGGGGGGCGGGAACTGTACTTTCAGAGCACGAAAATTTCTGGGCTCTATGCTGAGTGGTTAGAATACTGTCATTAGAGCAGATGGCTGTGGGTTCAGATCCCCTAGTTCTGTTTTGATAGGATTGGAGCTGTATGTAATTCAAAAAAAGAAAATTATATTTATATATATATATATATATATATATATATATATATAATTAATTATTAACCCTCGGAGCTATCTGGTCCTATTGTGGGCCTAGTTCCCACCGCCATTCTGTAGGCACAGTTTCTTTGCCACTACAGCTGGATACATACGTCCTGTAGCACTACCCTCCTTCCATAGGCAGAGTTCCCGCACTACCTCTGGATATATACGTCCTATAGCATTACTCTCCTTCCATAAGCGTAATACTTGAACTACTGCTGCATACCACACTCCCTGTAGCCTTACCCTCCTTCCATAGGCAGAGTAGTTACACTGGATTCCGTAAGTCATGTCACATTCTCTTCCTTAGGCTGAATATATGTGCGCTTACCACTGGACCTTGTACATCCTGAAGCATTACCCTCCTTCCTTAGGTGGAGTACTTGCACTGGATACTGTACAGCCTGTAGCATTACCCTTCTTTCATAGGCAGAGTACTTTACCACTTTATACTGTACAGTCTGTAGCATTATCCTCCTTCCATAGGCTGAGTAATGGCACTGCCACTGGGTACTGTACAGTCTGTAGAATTGCCCTCCCTCTGTAGGAGTAATTGCACATCCTCTGGGTACTGTACATCCTGTAGCATTACCCTCCTTCCATTGGCGGAATGTTTGCACTTACCAGTCAATCCTATTCATTCTGTATCATTACTCTCTTCATAAACAGGGTATTTGCACTTTCTGTTGGATCCTGAAGGGTTAAATAGAATAAGCTATATGATCTGTATGAATGACAGGATGTTGGGTGACATCATACTAGAGGATGAATGTATTTACATTACATTAGCCTTATTTCCATATAAGGAATTGTTTCTACTCAGGACCATTGTATATGTGAACCACATCTGTTTCCTATATGGATGTATGTATAAGAAGCGTATTCTCAAGATAAAATCAGAGCTGTTTCAGAGACCATACTGTGTGTGTGTGTGTCATTGAGACATAGCTCTGCAGGCGCCTGTCATTGGGGATGAAGGTGGAATCAGGGTGCATACAGAAGCAGAACCCTTTCAGCTGGGGGCTTCGTCCGGGATAGAACACACAGGAATTTGGTAAGTACGGAAACTCCCTGCCTTTAGGACTGGGGAGATTCCGATGCTTTCCCGAAAACTCTGTTGTTTCTATCTTGAATCCACTTCAGACACACTGAAAGGAACAGTATCTATCTTTAGGCAAGATAGACTTTAAATTGACTAATGGCCAAGTCTAAAAGATAAAAAATTTTAGGGAAGGATTTAAAAGAGGAATTATTTTGGGAAGAATTCAAATATTGTCTGCACCCTGGTTTCTCTTGTCAGCCAATTTCTATCGCTTCTTATCTGTCGCTTTCTTTTATGTTATGATGTTATGAAGCATTAAGTAATTTTATTTTATGTTGAAGGTAAGCAGCAAATGATACTGTGAAAACTGTACTAACTTTATTGTGTGTGTCCTGGAGAACCGTAAGACGCCCCACCACTCTGGCGATGGGAAACCCACTAACCCAGAAACTGGTGAATGCAAGTGATGGTTTTAAGGGATAATACTAACAGACAGTTGAGAAGGAGGTTGAGCATAGACATAAGTCCTCTCTACCCAGTTGACAGGAATTGCCGGATCCTTTACGGTTCAGTACAGCCAGTCCTGGGGAGAGTTCTGCTCTGCCTCCGTCTCAATTAAGTTATAAGAAATGGGTGCAAAGCAAGGAAAGGTCTCTCCACCCCTCCGTATGTAGGAGAAACATGTAAGGATTATGTAGCCCGGGTCTGTGGTAATGATTATTATTTAGTTACTCCCTGGGTGGATAATATGGCAGGATGGACAGAGGGGATGAAGAGTATAAATTCGTTCCCTCGGGAAGGGGCTAATGACACCTTCCATATGGACGTGGTAAAAGGGTTATGTTTGGGTGACACTGAAGCTTACTCATATTATGGTCCAGACCCCCAGTGGGACATGCAGTATATGAAGATGGGAGGGGAAAATTGGCTTACTTATGCACCATATTGGTATGACAGACCAAATAAAAAGGTTAAGAAACAGAAGGCAGAGAACCAGGAGGGATATAAAAAGAATTAACAAGGGGTTCACGTCAGAAGTCCCCTCCTCCCTATTTAGGAAATATCCCACAGATATATCCATCCTTTTCAAAAGATTACTTAGATTTACTGGCTGGATATACTGCTACCAACATCCAACCACCTACAGCTCCCGCAGTCACCTCCGCAGTTGCCCCAACCTATTCCTAAGCAGAGTGGTCAGGATCCAGCGGCTGGTGCTGTTGGTGATGGGGATGTCATATCTCCCAGGCGCCTTAGATCACAAAAGTCTTTTTCAAAACCTGAACATGTGCCTCATCCTGATGAGGACAGTGACCTTGAGGAACAGTTCCCTTTTATGACTGTAGGGGACACCTTGTTAAAGAAACCTATTGAAGTAGATGATATTAATAAGATTGTTAAACACTGCCCTAAACCCTCTTCATCTGGGACATTTCATTATTTGAAGAGAGCTTGTAAAGGGAGATGTCTGAGTCAGGAGGATATATGCCTTATAATAGGTGGGATAGTTGGGCACAATTCCCCCCTGGGAATGGAGTAAGGTCCCCTCTATAAGCACTGTAGAGCCCCCGAATATGCCGGCTGGAAATTATAAATTAAATACTAAGGCAGGCATAGACACAATGTGGGAAGAAATTAAGTGTGAAATGGAGAGGTGGTTTCAGGCTAGGTCTAAAAATCTAGAGAGTCTATTATAGACTTTTGGAAGAGGTTTAATGAAGTTTGGACTCTGAAGGCAGGAATGAGTATTCAGGATAATATGCATTCTATGCTCATTCAGACTTTCCTTACCAATCTTCAGCCACATCTCCAGCTTACTGTTAAACAAATGATCTCCGAATGGCCTAGTCTTAATAAAGATTAATTCCAAAATAGGTTAATGGAGAAAGATGCGGCGGGTTGTTTTGAAATAGTAAGACCTAAAGAGGCCCATTACCAAACTCAGGATAGGAATTGTCCCTCGAATCAACCCAATAGGGGAAGTGGCAGAAGAAGGGGTAGAGGGCCATGCTCTGGGAGGGGGGGGATAATAGAAATCGTCCTGCAGGTTGCTTTAATTGTGGTAAGACTGACCACTGGATCATTCGATGCCCTTACCCACTCAGGCAACATGCTCTAAATGATACCCAAGCTCAAGGCACCCAACCATATCCAAAAGCTCAGATCCGAGATCTTCCCCCCACCACTGCCACAGCCCCAGAATAATACCCCTCGTTTTCCCGTAGCCTGGGGGCAGCAGACATCATAATGAGGATGCCCGGAGACAGTATCCCAGCATTCACTCTCATCACAAACCACTATAAGGAATCACCACTGATTGTGTTAACCATAGAGTGACGTCCTCTCCCTTTTCTTGTGGATTCTGGTGCTACTAGTAGTACTATATGTGAGGATTATTATAGTGGTTCAAGAGAGAATGCTGAGCCCTCTGTGGGAATTAATGGGATACTGACCAGATCTTATAAAACTCCTCCCCTCTCGATCCAACATCTATACAAGCACAAGTCAATGTTCACACACAGTTTTAGGATCATTCCAAATTGTCCTGTGAATTTATTAGGAAGAGATTTGTTTGTTCTGTTAAGGTTGCAGTTGGGCGTTAGCAAGACGGGACACCTACATGTCATATCCTCAGTTATGCCCATTCATGTACCAAAGGGTAATTGTTTTTTTTATATTTGGAATGCCAATTTCAGGATCTGCTACTTGATCCGGTTCCTCCTGAGGTTTGGGCAAATACTGACCAAGATGTTGGCCTTATCTCTTGTACACATAATACATATAAGGCAATGCTCAAGCCGGCCACTGCACCTGTTTATATTAAACAATACCCCCTTTCCCCAGAAAAAAAAACTGGGATTGAGTCTATGTTGATTGAATTCCTAGAGGCAGGGGTTATTGAGGAAATTATTTCCCCCTATAATACACCTATCAACCTAGTGAGAAAGGCAGATAATACCTTTAGGTTTATCCAGGATCTTAGAGCAGTAAATGCACAGATCATACCTATAGCCCCTGTGGTTCCAGATGTACCATCTCTGCTATCGGCTATTCCTGCCCATGCAGAGTTTTTCTCTGTTATTTATTAAAAGAATGCATTTTTTTCTGTCCCAGTGGACAAGGAGACACGGCCACTCTTTGCCTTCACATTAAAATTTTGTTAGTATACTTGGTGTAGAATGCCTCAGGGTTATGTAGACTCCCCAGTAGTCGACCCCATTGTCCTCCAAGTTACACTGCGCCCTTGGACTGCCCCTCATGGTTCTGTCCTTCTACAATATGTGGACGATCTCCTCATATGTAGTTCTACTTGGGAGGCCTGCCAGGCAGACTGTTAGTTTATTACTGTGGATATGTGAATGTGGTCACAAAGTTTCTAGGAAGAAATTACAATGGTGTATGGAAAGTGTTGAGTATTTGGACTTTGTTCTCGGTAAAGGTGAGCGGAAAATCAGCCATGCCAGAATTACCACCGTACTGGGTCTGCCCCGCCCACAAACCAAGAAAGACATGTTGACCTTTCTTGGCATGATTGGTTACTGCCGCCAATGGATTGGTGATTGTTCCTACTATGATAATATTCTGAGACAAGCCACTAATACTGATATGCCTGACTTCATTAAATGGTCTGATGAAATGTTACAAGCTTTTAGTCATTTGAAATGTGCAATGGTTTCAAGTCCTGGTTTGTACGGTTTCAATAGTCTTAAGACTATAACTCCTGTTTCTGTCCGTTACTTTTATTTCTCTTTTAATAGACATATAAATTTAAAACAGCATATGGAGGGCGAAATGCTGTTAGGGGAGTCAGAGTCTGTATGTATATGTGTCTTAATCATATTTGAGGTAATTGAGTATGGTAGGAAGTACAGAATATATTTGAGACATGGGCACGACACTTCAATCATTCTGTATCTATACAGCCTGGATTGCAATGATATAAGTGTGTAATGCATGCAACCTTCTTGATAATACCAAGAATATTCCTTTAGTATAAATATAAATAGAAACACTCTAAGTGGTAGTGTAATTGTCATGATGACTCACAGTAGTGTAATCGACATGATGAACCTACTAACCAGATTAAGAGCTTAGTAGGAAATTCAAGGAATGATATTATTAAGACAGAATGGCTAAAAATCTAAGTCCTGACATATGCGATTTATACCTTGTGGATCGGGAGAAAACTCCATGTTACTCACCTAAGTGCAAGCAGATCCCTAAAGTAGAGGGGAAAATAAGGGGTAAAAAAAGTCTTTATACATGCGCATTAAAACATCGACATAGAAAAAATTCTAAGTGGTTATGCATGCGCACTGACGCCACTGAAACTGAGTAGAAACCTGAAGTCCCGACGCAAGCGCACATAATAGTTACAACAAAAAGATACTAAGTGCCGAACGCAAGCGCATAAGAAACAATGTGATTAGTTGATAACCAGACCATTGTGACTAATTAAACCGCATCTGGATTGGCCCGTTTGTATGCTCATCAACATGAGATATAACCTTACTGGACATCATGGAGTGGAAACCCGCCCCATGGATATATAAGATCTCACAAACGAAACACTTGTGTTGTCAGTAGCTCCTTACCCCCCCCGAAGAAGCCGCATCTCGCGGTGAAACATGTCGGGGGAGCTGCACCAGTAGTTTTTAATGAATATGGCAGGGCAAATGAATGACTAATCGAACGGCGATCTGCAGACGCCGCATATATATGCATATTATAGGGGCAGATAATAGGTAAAAGTGCGGGCGGTAGAAGCTGCTATAAGTGCCTGATAAAATATCGGACACGGACAAATATAGCACTGTAGGTAGGGTAACAATCCTAAGAGCGTCAGTTGCAAGGTGTCTGATGTCGGCTGACATTACAGACACACACTTCGCACTCTATTGAAAGAGATAAATAACAATCTCAGCCCACCTATAGATAAGCAGTGGTTGCTAAACCTATAGTCCCCTAACAGCATTTCGCCCTCCATATGCTGTTTTAAATTTATATGTTTTTGTGGCTATATTGTTTATTAAAAGAGAAATAAAAGTTATATTTTAAAAAAATAGAGAAACGGCCAGAAACAGGAATTATAGTCTTAAGACTATTGAAACCGTACTTCTTGACCTCCTGGGTCCAGTGGATCACTTGGAAATATTAAAGTCCTGGTTTGGGCCTACCCGACTATGGCGTGATGTTTCACTTATTTGCCAGGGACAATTGTAAAACCATGGCGGGAAATGTGGCGCAAGAACATGGAGGCAAATTCCGCCCTGTTGCTTTTTTTTTTTTTTTCTCAAAAGTGGTTTCCGTACAGGTTCAGGACATGCCTGTGTGTCTCAGGAGTTTGGCAGCCTGTGCTATGGTCGCTGAGATGGCCATGCCTATCACCCTAGGTTATCCCACCACTCTGCATACCTCACACAATGTTCAGGCCCTATTGAAGAACATACATACACAACATATGTCAGCACAAAGACTGAGTGGATATGAAGTTTTGTTGCTATCTAATCCTCAACTTCATATCAAATACTCAGCACCCACATTCGGTCCAATGGCTATACTGAATGCCCTACTTGTCTACAAGGGAGAGCAGGATGATTTGCCTCCTCCCCATGCATGTACTGAACCTATACATGAACATACCTCACCTAGGCTGATTTACAGTCCACACCCATTGAAGGAGCACCTGATATTTTTGTGGATGGATCCTGTTCCCGCCCTAATGACAACACTTATTATGCAGGATATGCTGTGGTTCAACTCACTGATGTTATTCTGCAATCAAATCCTATACCTTTTCAGTCAGCCCAAGCAGCTGAACTAATTGCCCTCACTAGAGCTTGTTGTCTTTTTGAGGGGAGAGATGTAAATGTATACACTGATTCCAAATATGCCTTTGGGGTTGTACATGATCATGGGGTAATCTGGCAGAGGAGAGGCGAGGCTTCATAGCTGCAGATGGGAGGCAAATCTCACATTCCACCCTAGTACATGATCTCCTGGCCGCCATCCAATTACCAAGCAAAGTTGCTATTATCCATTGCAAGGCACATACTGGTCTCCAAATGCACATAGCTAAAGGGAATGCCCTAGCTGATCAGGCAGCAAAAGAGGCTGCTATTAGAACGGCAGCAAAAGTTCAAATGCCCTCCCTAGTTCCAGACATTACCCTTACTGACAATCTATTGCTCAGCCTCCAGGATTTGGCTACCAGTAGTAACAAAATAGAATGGCAGTCGGTAGGTGCAGTACAAGACCCTGATACGGGTCTTATCTGCAAGGAGGGGCAACCATGTATTCCAGTTGCAAGCACCCCGATTTGAATTGCACAATATCATGGTCTTGGCCATAGGGGAGCACAGGAAACAACTGACCTCATTCGGAGAGATTTTTTTACACCAAGTCTTAGATCAAAGGTACAATCTTATGTTTCACGGTGTCTTATATGTCTCAGAAACAACCCAAATAATTCAAAGAAGGCCCAACACCAGTATCTGAATTACCCGACTTCACCATTCACTCACTTACAAATTGACTTCATCCATATCCCAAAGACAGGAAGAAAGCAGGAGTATGCCCTTGTAATTGTGAATATGTTCTCTAGATGGCCGGAGGTTTTTCCTACTACCAATGAAACCACACAAATTGTGTTAAAAATTTTGTTACAAGAGATCATCCCCAGATCGGGGTGTCCTGTTCAAATTAACTCCGATAATGGCCCAGCTTTTGCGTCCAGGGTATGTAAGGAGCATTCCAAAGCCCTTAGGATTGACTGGAAGTTCCACCTCCCTTATCACCCACAGAGTTCCGGGGTAGTAGAAAGGATGAATAGGACAATTAAAGAAAAAAAATAAGGAAAATTACTGGAGGAACGTTCACTAATTGGAAAAAGTTCTTGCCTATAGCCCTAGCAGAAATTAGGATGCAGCCTAATAAGAATACTGGTTACTCACCATTTGAGGTCCTAATGGGAAGACCATTTCCCACCCCCGTGATAGGAAAAGGGGATCTAGAAGTAGTACAGGCAGAATATGTGAGGAAACTTGTAGAAACTTTTGATCAAATTGAACGAGATGTTGCTCGTGCCTCTCCTTTCTCTCCACAGGAACCTACGCATCCTTTCCAATCAGGAGACGTGATGATAGTCCAGCGCCTGGCAAAAGGACGAAAACAGACTGAGTTCCCGTTTGGACCACCCACCCTAGTGGTAGCAGTCACCAGAACAGCGATTCTCACAGAAGAGGCTCCAATCGTGATTAAACAGGATCAGTTTTTTGTGGGTTATTATTCTGACGGATCAGAGGAAGGGCAAAATAATCAGTGACGTCAACACAAACTTACTGCTGACACCCTCTCCACTCTGTCGGGGGGGGGGGGGGCTCTACTTGTATAAGCGTTTAATAGAACAGGTTCTGTAGACATCTATGTGGAATCAGCTGGCGACGGTGTAAAAGGAGTGTGCTTCTTTTTTACGCTAACATCGACCTGTAAGGCTGAGTTTATACTTGAGTTATTTGGTCAGTTTTGGCCCCGTGACTGCCCAAATAAGTGAAGTGTGCAGTGATTTTAAGAGTGACGCCTGTCATCTGCATGTCATACTGACTCACAGTATTATTTCACTACCACAGCAGACTCCCTATGCGTGTTCCTGCAATGCACAGTGTTCTACACCACTATAAAGACTCTCTGTTTTTTAATGCGTTTCGCCGAGAATAAATTCGTATTAAAATAAAAAAATTCGGCAAACCGGCCAAATCGAATTTTTGACGTTTTTTTCCCCGCTTATTTTCAATTATAAATTACTTATTACATTTTGTGGATTCATGATACTTTTTCCCCCGCATTTCTGTGCAGGCCTTATGACCGGCCCTGGATTCGTTTTGTTCTTGTTACCTCACCATGGTACTGCTCTTTAACGTCCTATGGTCTTCTGTGTCCCCCAATGATACGAGCGAGAAAATAGGAGTTCATTGGGGGGCACAGTTCCCACCCCGTAATTACATTGCTGGCTCTCCTTGATGGGTCCCTCCGGTTCTTGATTCTGACCCATCTCTGTCTTACTTCCTTTTTTATTGTTTTCTGTTGGCTTCTCCTGGCTGCTCCTACTGCTTTCATACAAACTGATTCTTTCAGTGTCTGCAGGAGGGGTAAGGATGAGAGGAGGAGCTAACACTTTTTTGCTTAGTTTCGCCTCCTAGTGGCAGCAGCTATACCCATGGTCTTCTGTGTCCCCCAATGAACTCAGCGAGAAAAGGATTTTACAGGTAAGAACAAAAAAATCATATTTTTTCAAATATCCCTCGCTTGCCCCGCTGTGCCCCCCCCCTGCAGTTTTCACGCCCAGTATGTTAATACTGAGCATCGGTACAGGGAGGAGGAGACACCAGGGTTTCTCAGTGGGCTTCTCCCTGCCTGTGGACTAGGTCACAGCCAAGGAGAATTTGAGCTTTTTTATTTTCTCCCTGGATCTAATGCTCTCCGCTGCGGTTGACTGATTAACATACTGGGTGCGAAAACTGCAGGGGGAAGCAGCGGGGCAAGCGAGGGGTATTTGAAAAAAGAACAATGATGGCAGCATCAGTGGAGCAAATCCCACAAGCAAAGGTATTTAATTAACCAAAAAAACTAAAAATACATTAACGGTATCTTTATAGAACTCATTGGATGACAACTCGGAATATAAGAAATATTTTTGTCTGAAGATATTAATGAGATGTTAAAGGCTGTGTACGAGCAAATGTGGACATTCAGAATGTAAAGGTCCAAAACACTGTACATGATGAAATTTTTGGGTGGTCTTAGTTAGGAAAAGAAAAAAGTGTTTCCAATACATAAAAACTTACATTCTTTAATCAGAAGTGAATGGAGAGTACTGAGTTTTTGGGAATGGGGAGCACACTTCTGTCAGTCTTCCCAAGGGGCCTTGAGTCAGAGTCCAAGCAGAATGTCATCTGACAGAAGGAGAGCTGAGAGCTATCTACAGTAGGAGGCTTTGAAATAATTTACTCCAAATTTTATCGGCAAAATGTTCAGATATGCTCACACATTATGGTATTGTACATAAATCATTAGGAGCAAATTACTTTCTCTGAAGGATAAGATTTTCTCTTATCTGTCAGGGAACAAAATAATCTTCATAAATAGACCTACTTGCGTCTCAAAAGAATTTGAAGCTTCAAAGATACTTTTCTGTACACTTTAGAGTCAACATGAGTTCAGGGATAGATATGCTGACATTACAATGGAAATTCCAGCAAACGTGTACATTTCCTTCTTTTGGGAAGAAGTAAAGGTCATGTTAATAGCACTAGTATGAGCCCCCCCCCCCCCCCCCCCCCCCCGGAAAAAAATAAATTCTTAATCCACAAGTACAGAAAGACCAAGAGGGTGAAGCAGGTGTGAAATCCCTGAACAAAGAGGGGAGCTCAGAAGAAGTTCCCTGAAAAGTGCCTGAAGATGACCCCCACAATATTCTGGGAGATTTGTTTGTCTGCTGATAATTATTAATCTTTGTGTTTTCTTGCCAGTCTGGCTTATTACTACATGTATTTATCACCCAGAGGAGATGAGTTTCTTCTGCGGTGCACCAAATATTCAGTCAGTATATAAAAGTGCTCAGGAGCAAAATCCCTTTGCTCCCGTCCCCTTTTATTCTGAACAGAATAGTATAGTCAGGATGGCAAATGCCCTAATTGTTAGTTCATTGTGCCTTAAAGACTTACAGACTCCACAGGATCTTATACAAACATGTGTTATTTCTGTGCCTACACCCGATGAATCCCTCCTTGAAGTCTGGTCGATGGCTAATAATACACAATCTTTTATTCCCTTGTATGACTTCTGTGGGGAGTGTCAGAAATTAGGAAATAACAGGGATAATATTAGAATAATTACTATTAATGTGACTCCAGCAGAGACTTGTTTTACCTTTTCCCAGGATATGACTTTATATTGTGATAGTAGAGACAGAAAAAGTGGATTACCTAAGAATAGTGTATATGATTATATTGACGACACCTGTAAAAAGAATAGTAGGCTTGCTAGCTCCCTGAATAATTCCATGAGCTGTAATAAGACCATTGTGACTCCCAGTTTTATATATAATATAATGCTCCCTAAGGAATGGTTTTTGTCTTGTGGTAACAGCACTTACAATTACATTCCTGCTAATGTTATTGGAGGTCCCTGTGCGTTATCCAGGCTGACTTTGTCCCTTCCCAGTCAACCCCCTATCAGGAGAGCTTACAGATCGGTTACCAAGACTTTATCAGAAAATTGTGACTCTACTTTACCCCCTTCTCAGTCGTGCAGAATATACAAGTTTGGGTGCCTCTATATTAGGAGTGCCTGGACTGGCTATATATAATACTCGTACTATAAATTCTATTGCATGTGACTTGGCAAAATCTCTGAATCATACCTCTATCGCCTTATCAGACATGGTTTTAGATCTACAAGGCGTAAGAGGAGCAGTGCTAGAAACTAGATTTGGCTGTGGATTATCTGTTACTTAAACATAATATAGGATGTCAAGATTTTAAAGGAATGTGTTGCTTTAATTTATCTGACCATTCCAGATCAATTCAGTCCCATATTCAAGCATTACATGAAATTGCCAATACAGGGAGTGCAGAATTATTAGGCAAGTTGTATTTTTGAGGATTAATTTTATTATTGAACAACAACCATGTTCTCAATGAACCCAAAAAACTCATTAATATCAAAGCTGAATATTTTTGGAAGTAGTTTTTTAGTTTGTTTTTAGTTTTAGCTATTTTAGGGGGATATCTGTGTGTGCAGGTGACTATTACTGTGCATAATTATTAGGCAACTTAACAAAAAACAAATATATACCCATTTTAATTATTTATTTTTACCAGTGAACCAATATAACATCTCAACATTCACAAATATACATTTCTGACATTCAAAAACAAAAAAACAAATCAGTGACCAATATAGCCACCTTTCTTTGCAAGACACTCAAAAGCCTGCCATCCATGGATTCTGTCAGTGTTTTGATCTGTTCACCATCAACATTGCGTGCAGCAGCAAAACCACAGCCTCCCAGACACTGTTCAGAGAGGTGTACTGTTTTCCTTCCTTGTAAATCAACATTTGATGATGGACCACAGGGTTCTCAATGGGGTTCAGATCAGGTGAACAAGGAGGCCATGTCATTAGATTTTCTTCTTTTATACCCTTTCTTGCCAGCCACGCTGTGGAGTACTTGGACGCGTGTGATGGAGCATTGTCCTGCATGAAAATCATGTTTTTCTTGAAGGATGCAGACTTTTCCTGTACCACTGCTTGAAGAAGGTGTCTTCCAGAAAACTGGCAGTTAGGACTGGGAGTTGAGCTTGACTCCATCCTCAACCCGAAAAGGCCCCACAAGCTCATCTTTGATGATACCGACCAAACCAGTACTCCACCTCCACCTTGCTGGCGTCTGAGTCGGACTGGAGCTCTCTGCCCTTTTACCAATCCAGCCACGGCCCATCATCTGCCCATCAAGACTCACTCCTCATTTCATCAGTCCATAACACCTTAGAAAAATCAGTCTTGAGATATTTCTTGGCCCAGTCTTGACATTTCAGCTTGTGTGTCTTGTTCAGTGGTGGTCATCTTTCAGCCTTTCTTACCTTGGCCATGTCTCTGAGTATTGTACACCTTGTGCTTTTGGGCACTCCAGTGATGTTGCAGCTCTGAAATATGGCCAAACTGGTGGCAAGTGGCATCTTGGCAGCCTGCACGCTTGACTTTTCACAGTTCATGGGCAGTTATTTTGCGCCTTGGTGTTTTCCACACGCTTCTTGCGACCCTGTTGACTATTTTGAATGAAACGCTTGATTGTTCGATGATCACGCTTCAGAAGCTTGCAATTTTTAAGAGTGCTGCATCC
Organism: Bufo bufo; assembly: GCF_905171765.1. Taxonomy (NCBI): domain Eukaryota; kingdom Metazoa; phylum Chordata; class Amphibia; order Anura; family Bufonidae; genus Bufo; species Bufo bufo. The sequence goes on from NC_053390.1 coordinate 565,203,518, forward strand.
CTCTGCAAGATATCTCACTATTTTTGACTTTTCTAAACCTGTCAAGTCCTTCTTTTGACCCATTTTGCCAAAGGAAAGGAAGTTGCCTAATAATATGCACACCTAATATAGGGTGTTGATGTCATTAGACCACACCCCTTCTCATTACAGAGATGCACATCACCTAATATGCTTAATTGGTAGTAGGCTTTTCGAGCCTATACAGCTTGGAGTAAGACAACATGCATAAAGAGGATGATGTGGTCAAAATACTCATTTGCCTAATAATTCTGCACTCCCCTGTAATATCAAGAAGGATGTTGATTCATCCTCTTGTGGGACTGGTTATTGAGCTGGCTGCCGGATTTGAGTTGTTAAGAATTTTATTTATCAGTATTATAATTATAATTCCTTCCTTGTTTATCATATGTTGTTGTATACAATGTATCCCTTCCCTGATACATATTTTTTGTGTAATGTGTCCAAAACCCACAGATCCTGGACAATCATATGCTACTTACCTTTCTATTAGAGAAAGAAGATAAGGTCCTATTCATGACTTAAGAGGGGATTGAAGGTTTACATCGAATAAGCTGAATGATGACAGGATGTTGGGTGACATCATACTAGAAGGTGAATGTATTTACATTAGGCTTTTTTCCATATAAGGAATGTTTCTACTCAGCACCATTGTGTATGTGAACCACATCTGTTTCCTATATGGATGTGTGTATAAGAAGCGTATTCTCAAGATAAAATCAGAGCTGTTTCAGAGACCATACTGTGTGTGTGTGTGTGTCATTGGGGATAAAGGAGGAATCAGGGTGCATATAGAAGCAGAACCCTTTCAGATCCTATATATCCGGTAGCATTGCCCTCTTTCCATAGGCGAAATTTTTACACCACTGGATACTGTACATCCTGTAGCAGTTACCCTCCTTCCATAGGCGAGTGGTAGTTGCACTACCACTGGATCCCATACTTCCGATAGCATAGCCCTCCTTCCGGGTACTGTACATTCTGTAGCATTATTCTCCTTCCATAGAGTAAGTGCACTACCACTGGATCCTGTACAGACTATCACATTACCCTCCTTCCTTAGGCGGAGTAATTGCATTTCCACCGGATACCATATGTCCTATCGCATTACCCCCTCCACAGGTGGAGTAATTGCACTAATACTGGATATCATCTGTCCTGTCAGAATTTCCCCCTTCCATAGGTGGATTAGTTGCACCACAATTGCATACTGTAGATCCTGTAGCATTACCCTCCTTCTATTGGCGGAGTAGTTGCACAACCAGTAGTACTTGAACTACCTGTGGACCCTGTACATCTTGTCAGGTTCCCCTCTTTTCGTAGGCGGAGTAGTTCCACTACCACTGGCAACTCTCCATTCTATTGCATTATCTGTTTTTTCTAAGTTGGAGTAATTGCTTGAACATTGACTAACACGACTACTCCCATTTCTTCCTTGTCGCATTGCATCCCGTTCCATGGGTGGCCTATTTGCTAGACACGGTACCTACAATCTCCTTATCCCCCGTCATAGGTGGTATTTTGGCACTAATACTAGATACTGTGACTACTTGACACTATACCCTTCCTCAGGTAGTCATTGTATGGATTGGTGTCGGGCACCTACGTGGCAGCCTCGGTCTTCCAGGTAGGCCTTTAGCTAACTGATGGGGTGTCTGACTCTCATGCAGTATCCTAGGGGTCAATACCGACTAATGGACAAGAAATAACAGGGTGTTGGCACTCCACATACCTTTCCTCGTGCCTTAAGTCCCTGTGAGGAGCATTCTAATTTTGTTGCTTGTCATTGGCACGCTCAGCATCCACACTCCTTCAGTAGGTGGAACGTCTGCACTGATTGCCAGTTTTCTTCCTTCCCAGAAGGAGTATTGTACTAGCACCAGTTCATAGTGGCTACTGCTGTTTGACCTCATTTTCAGGTGGAGTCTCTCTGGCCCTAGAGGTAATTGTTGCCGTTATGGTTTCCCCCTATGAGGCAGTCTTTGCGCTGGCCATAGATATTATGGCTACTCCTGTTCCGTGCCTACTACTGTGTGACCCCTTCCCAGGGGAGTATTTGCGTTCATCCTTCAAATGGCGACATTCACTGCGTTTATGGATTACATGACGCATTCGCGGGGAGCACTGCATCGATGGTTTTTACTGCATCCCCTTCCTCCATGTGGAGTATCAGCCCTGGCATTTTGTGCGATATCTACAAAGCATTTCTCCTTCTAGGGGTGGAACCTTCTCGCTAGTTGTAGTTCTGATTGTGCCTACATTTCCTTCTCCCACAGGTGGCACTGTGCTCATCTTCTGCCATCACTGGGTGCGGTAGATCCACCATTCATTGTAGGTATGGGGGTACTTGATGCGCTGACTGACAGATACACTTATTCCTTATGGCGCTGGTCAACTGCTCATACCATGGCATGCTGCAGCTGATGGGTTTGCTCACTTCTAGTGGGCATTAGTACGGTTATCTGTACCTGGTGTAACCTACCGATTTCTATGGCGCTGGCTTAGCGCATTGTTCCCTTCGCATGTAGTGCATTGCCTCTAAAATCTGCTATGGTGACAGCATCAGCGTTACCTCCTTGTGGAGTTTGGGTATGCACATATTCAGTTTGCATATGTGAGTTGTCTGCATTGCTCCCCTCACCAGGCAGAGTAGTCGTACTGTCCTTGTTGTCACCCCTGGTTCTCTACTGAGCCCATGAGCCCTTTCTACTTCTCCCCTTCCGCAGGACGAGTAGTTGCACTTTCTGCCTACTCGGCCAGTTTCCATAGCCATTGGGTTCTTGTATGCCCCCTTTCTGCTGTGGAGTGCCTGCGCGGGTGGTATTTGTTCTGTTACCAGTTTTTTTCTGGGACTTTGTGGCATTCGGCATCCACACTCCCTTCCTGGCGCAGTATTTATACCATCTGTGGGTCCTGTCTGGCCGTTTTGTGCATTCCTCTGATAACCCCATTCTCTTCTTCTTTAGGCAGGGTTGTTCCGCAGTGGTGGACGATAGTGTCTGATGTGTTTTTTTTCTTCAGCTTCCGGTTAGGTCTGCCAGTTCAGGCAGCCTTCCATGAAGTATCAGACGGCTTCTCTCCCTTCTTGTTATGGAATTTAAGGTCCTCCTCTACATGCATCTGCTTACCACATTGTCATTCTCCTTGGGGAACACTCTTTTGAAGCAAACCTCTTGGCCATAGGTCTGAAGGGGATGTTTTTTGATCCCGGAGGACACTCTTTTCCTACCAGGTTACTCCCCAATTTTTTGTGGGTTTTGGGTCGGTTCCACTGCCTTGTTTCCATTAGGTTTCTTCACTTTCTCAAGATTTTTTTCTTGTGGGCCATTGTCATGCCTGACATCCAGATTCTCTAGCCCAGACTTGTTTGTGATGATCCTGTTGGAATGTTTTTCACTTCTGGCGGCCTGGTATGGAGTTTTGGGATTTTGCCTTCTGGCACCCCCACTTCTTCCCCATAGGGGGCAAGCTTTGTCATATCTGCAGTTTTCTGGCCCTTGATATCCAGATACCATTTTCAGTTCGTCGTCTTCCAATCAGTATTCCACAGAGTGGTTTCTTTTTGCACTGCTGCTTCACACGCTGCCTATTACCAGATTTCGTATAATCCCCCCCCCCCCTTTTTTTTTTTTTCTTCTTCTCAGGCCATGTTGTGACTGTTGATGACTCTAGTTTTTTTTTTTTTCCCCCTGGGGTTCTGATCCTTGGGTATCACATCCTTAGAAGTCTTCTGGATCCAGGCTATGTTTCTATTTCACTGCTAGTAGAACGATATGAAAAGGTATATGTTTCAATTAACTAATATTCCCACGGTTTGAAAAGAGGCGCTAAAAATTATTTACACTGAACAAAAATATAAACGCAACACTTTCAGTTTTGCTCCCATTTTGCATGAGCTGAACTTAAAGATCTGAAACATTTCCTACATACACAAAAGACCCATTACTCTCAAATATTGTTCACAAATCTGTCTAAATCTGTGTTAGTGAGCACTTCTCCTTTGCCGAGATAATCCATCCCACCTCACAGATGTGGCATATCAAGGTACTGATTAGACAGCATGAATATTGCACAGGTGTGCCTTAGACTGCCCACAATAAAAGTGCATTCTGAAATGTGCAGTTTTATCACACAGCACAATGCCACAGATGTAGCAACGTTTGAGGGAGCGTGCAATTGGCATGCTGACTGCAGGAATGTCTACCAGAGCTGTTGCCCGTGCAATGAATGTTCATTTCTCTACCATAAACCATCTCCAAAGGCGTTTCAGAGAATTTGGCAGTACATCCAACCGGCCTCAGAACTGCAGACCACGTGTAACCACACCAGCCCAGGACCTCCACATGTTCACCACCATGATTGTCTGAGACCAGCCACCCAGACAGCTGCAGCAATAATCGGTTTGCATAACCAAAGATTTTCTGCACAGTCAGAACCCGTCTCAGGGAAGCTCATCTACATGCTCATCGTCCTCATTGAGGTCAGGACCTGACTGCAGTTTATCATCGTAACCGACTTGAGTGGGCAAATGCTCACATTCTATGATGTCTGGCACGTTGGAAAAGCGTTCTGTTCAAGGATGAGTCCCGGTTTTCACTGTTCAGGGCAGATGGCAGACAGCGTGTGTGGCGTTGTGTGGGTGAGCGGTTTGCTGACGTCAACGTTCTGGTCTCAGACGGTTATGGAGGTGAACATGCTGGATGTGGAGGTCCTGTGCTAGTGTGGTTACACGTGGTCTGCGGTTGTGAGGCCGGTTGGATGTACTGCCAAATTCTCTGAAATGCCTTTAGAGATGGCTTATGGTATTGAAATGAATATTCATTGCATGGGCAACAACTCTGGTAGACATTCCTGCAGTCAGCATGCCAATTGCATGCTTCTTCAAATGTTGCGACATCTGTGGCATTGTGCTCTGTGATTAAACTGCACATTTCAGAGTGGCCTTTTATTGTGGGCAGTCTAAGGCACACCTGTGCAAGATTCATGCTGTCTAATCAGTACTTTGATATGCCACACCTGTGAGGTGGGATGGATTATCTCGGCAAAGGAGAAGTGCTCACTAACACAGATTTAGACAGATTTGTGAACAATATTTGAGAGTAATGGGTCTTTTGTGTATGTAGAAAATGTTTCAGATCTTTAAGTTCAGCTCATGCAAAATGGGAGCAAAACCGAAAGTGTTGCATTTATATTTTTGCTCAGTGTACTTTATTAAATATTACTTTTCCCCCCATTTGTAATTATCACAATCCACAAAATGTAACAAGTAATTTATAATAAACAAAATGACACTTGTTGGCTGAAGAGTGTAAAGGAAAGACAGAGGACTGTAACATATAGGTCAAATCTTTCCTAAAAAATTCACTCTATAAATATAGAGCCCAAAACAAGTGTCAAAAACACTGCACATTAATTCAGTATTGCCTGATAAACAGATTGTGACTGGTTGATTGTCACAATAAATTGGTTGCCCTGTGCGGACACAACAAACAGCTGTGTAGGTAGTATAGTATACTAAAGGTATGGGAAAAAGGAGGTGGTCAGTATACAGCCCTGGCTGGGGTATATCCAGCTATAAGGGAACTGATGTTCAATGTAGACCAGTCTCACCAGGGTTAACAGTCACATGTTACTAGTAACCAACCCGGGAAACCAACACCCCAAAACCTAACTACCTGCCCACGCTAGGCTAAAACTCCCACATATAGCATTTAAACAAAGGCTTGACGCATTTCATCAATAAGAATCATCAGGAGCGACATTACAGTGCACATGGTGAATTGTAGCGAACGCTGCTACACTGATGGTGTGTGACAGCGTAACCGTTGCTATGAAGGCCGTAAGGTGGCCGCATGAAGTGCCGGTATACTCACACACCCGGGAGGCTGGGCAGAAGTGCGGCCAATGGAAGCCTGGCGAGGCGGGACTATCCGCTCGTTCAGTTGCCAGTATACCAACAGCCCCACATGGTAAGTCGCCCACCTTCCAAAACCAAAGATGAGTAAATAAGGAATCAAATAGGCAGGGAATCCCTAACAAAAACCAAGGTATCAGCAGGGGAATTGGACAGATAAATATACGTAACAGCAATCGCAGGGATTCTCTATTACCAGTCAAAGGACTGATGACATATCAGCATGCCAAAATGATGCATGTCAGATGGATCAAAAATGTATCATGTATATACACATGCAACTCTATTTTAAACACATGGGTTACAATATACATGAAAAGTGAAAGACAAATATCCAGATAAACCAACACAGTATAAGTCATATCAGATAAATAACAACACTGTGTCATCTATGCCAGATGGAACCAATATTGTACAGGGCATCCGCATTTAAATGTCAACAATAAGTATCGATGCACGTATTGGAGATATTATATATACCACTTGCGAGATAAATCTAATTTTTTTTCCCTCAGCCCAAAAATAATGAGTGTATTGAAGCCTTTAAAAAGGGGCCTTTGAAAGAACTAGGAAAATAGATTCTCAACCTGTTCATTATAATCTAACCCATGAAGAAAGGAAGGCGTTAAAAATCACTAGAGAAAAATGAACATATCGTGATCAAGCCGGCTGATAAGGGAGGGGGGGGATAGTGATCCTCAATAAAACAAGATACGAGGATGTCATGTATAAACTACTGCAGGATGAAACCATGTATAAGAGATTAAGGAAGTGTCCCTACCTTGGAATTATAAAAAAACAAATGGATATATTATTGATGAAGGGTAAGGAAATGGGTATTTTAAATGTAAAAGAGTTTGAATTTCTCAGACTAAATACCCCGTTATGCCAGTATCTACTATCTGCCCAAAGTTCATAAAAATGTTTATGCATTTTTGAATGATGAGGGAGATTAAAAACAAAAAAATATTTTAAACAGATACAAATGCATATATTTCCTACGACCAGTTGTCATTACAAACCCTGATTAAGAATATCCCTAAGGGACAGTTTAAGAGAGTATATAGAAACTGCATTAATTTTCATGACTATGAGGAGCAGTAGCATGATAAAAAAATAGGTTTTTGGAAGAAGGCTATAAGAAGGAAGAACTAGAGAGAGTTTCACAGAAGGTGGTTGAGGAAAGTGTTAATTTGGAACAGGGTAAGATGCAGCAAATGAATAGAAGAAAGAAAAAGACTTTCGCTTGAGTTTTATTACACAATTCAACAGTAATGCATGGCAAGTAAAGGAAGCTGTGAGAAAGAATTGGGCTGTCCTTAAAAAGTACCCCATATTAGGAGATATTATCCCCAAAAATCCTACAGTTATTTTTTAAAAAAAAGCACCTAATCTAAAGAATAAACGTGTACATAGTTTTATATCATACAATCTGGTAAAACTAATAAACATTGTTTCACATGGTACGGTTTTTGCTTACCATGTAAGAATCCTCTGAAAGAAAATAAATAGTGCAAAAAAGAGACATTGGTTTCTAGGAGCAACGGAACCACTCATAAAATAATGGGAGACATTTTGTGTGAACATATGGGTGTTGTCTATATGCTGGAGTGTCCATGTGGCCTCCACTATGTAGGACGGACTACTAGGAAACTAAAAAGTCAGAATTCAAGACATATACAAATATAAAAAAAGGGATTAGATAACACAGTGTCTCTGCATATTTTAAAAAAATACATAACAAAAACCCAGAAGGTTTGAGGTTTATTAGACTTGAACAGGTCCATAATAACTGGAGAGGGGGTGATCCATTGAATAGAATAAATAGAAAAGAAGTAGAATGGATCTATAAATTGGGACTTTGTACCCTGATGGGTTTGAATGTTGGATTTGATATAAAGGCCTGTATATGGGTACTTTCACACTTGCGTTTTCTTTTCTGGCATAGAGTTCCGTCACAGGGGCTCTATACCGGAAAAGAAGCTGATCAGGTATGTCCCCATGCATTCTGAATGGAGAGTAATCCGTTCAGTTTGCATCAGGATGTCTTCAGTTCAGTCGTTTTGACTGATCAGGCAAAAGAGAAAACCGTAGCATGCTACGGTTTTATCTCCGGCTAAAAAAACTGAAGACTTGCCTGAATGCCATAGGAATGCATTAGTGCCAGATCCGGCATCAGAATACCGGAATACCGGATCCGTCCTTCCGGTATGCGCATGCGCAGACTGAAAAAAAAGAGAAAAAAATAAATGCCGGATCCGTTTTGCATTTCAATGCATTTTTAGACTGATCAGGCATTTTTAAGACTGATCAGGATCCTGATCAGTCTTATTAATGCCATCAGTTAGCATTACATTTTGCCTGATCCGCAGGCAGTTCCAGCGACTGAACTGCTTGCCGGATCTCTCTGCCGCATGTGTGAAAGTAGCCTAATAGATAAATAAAATATGGGTTTGCCATTGATATGCAGCAAATTCAAGAATTGTGAATCTGTCACTGTAAATATACACCTTTGGCAATAATATAGGGAAGTTGGTGTGACATTTTCCTCACTTGCAAGATAGATAAAACAGCAGCAGGTGGCACAGTACAGATACATTTTATTCAATAACTCAGTGGCTATACCAATTTTTAATTACACGAGGTTAAAAAAGTATTCAGATACAGGTTCTGATTTGAAAAATATAGAATATTTTTTGTGTGACAACCGCTTTAAGTACCTGACGGCTACAAAATCCTGGATGTCTAATTGTCTTTTCAAGGGAATAGGAAGGGGATGAAAGCTTCCAAGGATTCAATCGCCAGCTAGATTTGAATGGCCTTTGTGAATCCTACAAAGCTCTGGGCAATGAGCCACCTTAGAAACTAAAATCCCACTCAACTAGCGCTTTGTTCACTTCTTGGGGGACAAAAGGAATTAACCTCTATTGAACAAATTTGTAGCCCAGCAGCTTGGGTTAGCCCTCACACTTTTGTGAAACATCGCAGAGTGGATGTTAATTCAAAACAAGATTTAGTTTTTGGTAGGACAGCCCTCCAAGCAGTAGTCCTACCCTAGACTATCATCTATTAGTAGTCCTACCCTAGACCAGTGGTGGGCAAACTTTTTTGTCAACTGAGTCAAATATCGCCAAAACCACAATTGAAATTTCTTTTGAGAGCCACATTTTTAAAACCTAAAATATTGCGTCAACAGTACCAGTGGAGGACTATTAGTCTCATGCACACGACCGCGTGCCCGCTTTGCCATATTGCAGGCCGCATACGGCGGGTCAGCAATACACGGGCACTGGCCGTGTGCAGCCCTCATCAAGGACCCATTCACTTCAATGGGTCCAGGATCCGGGATATGAGTGCTACAGAGTGCTTCCGTGGTGCTTCTGGCTGTGCCTCCGCACCGCAAAAAGGTAGCACATGCACTACTTTTTTGCGGTGCGGAGGCACAGCCAGAAGCACCATGAAAGCACACTGTAGCACTCATATCCCGGATCCTGGACCCATTGAAGTGAATGGGTCCATGATGCGGGCTGCACACGGCCGTGTGCAGCCCGCATCATGGACCCATTCACTTCAGCATGCGCAACTTTTTTGCGGTGCGGGCAGTCGGTTGCGGATCGCGAACCCCATTCAAGTGAATGGGTCCGCGATCCTCATGCAGCTGCCCCATGGTCTGTGTCCGTGCATTGCGGACCGCTATTTGCGGTCCGCAGCACAGGCACGGTGCCCTTACATTCGTGGGCATGAGCCCAGAGTGTGTTTTTGAATACTTTTATATGTACTTTCTTTTATTTTGATCTTGATTATTATTTCATTTTATCTTTATCATTTTTAACTTTTATTAAACTTGTCTGCAGATGTGGATCTAATGCTGATGACGCACTTATGGGGGATACAGTTGCAAGAAAAAGTATGTGAACCCTTTGGAATGATATGGATTTCTGCACAAATTGGTCATAAAATGTGATCTGATCTTCATCTAAGTCACAACAATAGACAATCACAGTCTGCTTAAACTAATAACACACAAAGAATTAAATGTTACCATGTTTTTATTGAATACAGAAGTAAATATTCACAGTGCAGATGGAAAAAGTATGTGAACCCTTGGATTTAATAACTGGTTGAACCTATTTTGGCAGCAATAACTTCAACCAAACGTTTCCTGTCTTTGCAGATCAGACGTGCACAACGTTCAGGAGTAATTCTTGACCCTTCCTCTTTACAGAACTGTTTCAGTCAGCAATATTCTTGGGATGTCTGGTGTGAATCGCTTTCTTGAGGTCATGCCACACATCTCAATCGGGTTGAGGTCAGGACTCTGACTGGGCCTCTCCAGAAGGCGTATTTTCTTCTGTTTAAGCCATTCTGTTGTTGATTTACTTCTATGCTTTGGATCGTTGTCCTGTTGCAACACTCATCTTCTGTTGAGCTTCAGCTGGTGGACAGATGGCCTTAAGTTCTCCTGCAAAATGTCTTAATAAACTTGGGAATTCATTTTTCTGTGGATGACGCACTAATGGGGGATATCTGTGGATGACGCACTTTTGGGGGATATCTGTGGATGACGCACTTATGGGGGATATCTGTGGATGACGCACTTATGGGGGATATCTGTGGATGATGCACTTATGGGGGATTTTGTGGATGACACATACAGTGGGATGCGAAAGTTTGGGCAACCTTGTTAATCGTCATGATTTTCCTGTATAAATCGTTGGTTGTTACGATAAAAAATGTCAGTTAAATATATCATATAGGAGACACACACAGTGATATTTGAGAAGTGAAATTAAGTTTATTGGATTTACAGAAAGTGTGCTATAATTGTTTAAACAAAATTAGGCAGGTGCATAAATTTGGGCACCACAAAAAAGAAATGAAATCAATATTTAGTAGATCCTCCTTTTGCAGAAATTCCAGCCTCTAAAACGCTTCCTGTAGGCTTCCAATGAGAGTCTGGATTCTGGTTGAAGGTATTTAGGACCATTTCTCTTTAACAAAACATCTTTAGTTCATTCAGGTTTAATGGCTTCCGAGCATGACAGCTCTCTTTAAATCACACCACAGATTTTCAATTATATTCAGGTCTGGGGACCTAGATGGCCATTCCAGAACTTTGTGCTTGTTCCTCTGCATAAATGCCTTAGTGGATTTTGAGCTGTGTTTAGGGTCGTTTGTCTTGTTGAAAGATCCAGCCCCGGCGCAGCTTCAGCTTTGTCACTGATTCCTGGACATTGGTCTCCAGAATCTGCTGATACTGAATGGAATCTATGCGTCCCTCAACTTTGACAAGATTCCCAGTCCCTGCACTGGCCACACAGCCCACAGCATGATGGAACCACCACCATATTTTACTGTAGGCAGCAGGTGTTTTTCTTGGAATGCTGTGTTCTTTTTCCTCCATGCATAACGCCCCTTGTTATGGCCAAATAACTTCATTTTAGTTTTATCAGTCCACAGCACCTTATTCCAAAATGAAGCTGGCTTGTCCAAATGTGCTTTAGCCCACTTCAAGCGGCACTTTTTGTGCTGATGGTGGAGAAAAGGCTTCCTCTGCATCACTCTCGCATACAGCATCTCCTTGTGTAAAGTGCGCTGAATGGTTGAATGATGCACAGTGACTCCATCTGCAGCAAGATGATGTTGTAGGTCTTGGTGCTGGTCTGTGGGTTGACTCTGACTGTTCTCACCATTCGTCGCTTCTGTCTATCTGAGATTTTTCTTGGTCTGCCACTTGGAGCCTTAACTTGAACTAAGCCTGTGGTCTTCCATTTCCTCAATATGTTCCTAACTGTGGAAACAGACAGCTGAAATCTCTGAGACAGCTTTCTGTATCCTTCCCCTAAACCATGACGGTGAACAATCTTTGTCTTCAGGTCATTTGAGTGTTGTTTTGAGACCCCCATGTTTGCTACTCTTCAGAGAAAATTAAAAGAGGAGGGAAACTTACAATTGTCCCCCTTAAATACTCTTTCTCATATTTGGATTCACCTGTGTATGTAGGTCAGGGGTCACTGAGCTTACCAAGCCAATCTGCGTTCCAATAATTAGTTCTAAAGGTTTTGGAATCAATAAAATGACAACAGTGCCAAATTTATGCACCTGCCTAATTTTGTTTAAACAATTATAGCACACTTTCTGTTAAATCCAATAAACTTCATTTCACTTCTCAGATATCACTGTGTGTGTCTCCTATATGATATATTTAACTGACATTTTTTATCGTAACAACCAACGATTTATACAGGAAAATCACGACGATTAAAGGGGTTCTATCACTTCATATCACATATTTAGGTGTCAGACACTAGCGATCCGCTAGTGTCTGCTCTAACAAACCATCCTAATATAATAGGTTTTGGGGCAGCCGTTTTGCTAAAATAACAACTTATATCTATATGCTAATGAGCCTCTAGGTGCTATGGGGGCGTCATTAGCACCTAGAGGCTCCGTCTACCTTCCTAAACTGTCGCCGCCCAGCGCATCCCTCCAGCCCGCCCATCTCCTGCTGAATGCGATCCTCTCCGTGCGCGTCTCTGTTCTGCGCATGCGCAGTGAATGTCTGACCGCTTTCCTGCTCAGACATCTCCACTGCGCCTGTTCCTCGGAGCACTATGATGTCATCGCGCAGGCGCAGTGGAGATGTTCTGAGCAGGGAAGCGGTCAGACATTCACTGCGCATGCGCAGAACAGAGACGCGCACGGGAGAGGATCGCATTCAGCAGGAGATGGGCGGGCTGGAGGGACGCGCTGGGTGCGACAGTTTAGGAAGGTAGACGGAGCCTCTAGGTGCTAATGACGCCCCCATAGCACCTAGAGGCTCATTAGCATATAGATATAAGTTGTTATTTTAGCAAAACGGCTGCCCCAAAACCTATTATATTAGGATGGTTTGTTAGAGCAGACACTAGCGGATCGCTAGTGTCTGACACCTAAATATGTGATATGAAGTGATAGAAACCTTTAACAAGGTTGCCCAACTTTCGCATCCCACTGTATATAGCATAAGATGCTATATATGTGCCCTCCACAGATATCCCCCATAAGTTCCCTCCACAGATATCCCCCATAAGTTCCCTCCACAGATATCCCCCATAAGTTCCCTCCACAGATATCCCCCATAAGTGGCCCTCCACAGATATCCCCCATAAGTGCCCTCCACAGATATCCCCCATAAGTGCCCTCTACAGATATCCCTCATAAGTGCCCTCCACAGATATCCCTCATAAGTGCCCTCCACAGATATCCCTCATAAGTGCCCTCCACAGATATCCCCCATAAGTGTCCTCCACAGATATCCCCCATAAGTGCCCTCCACAGATATCCCCCATAAGTGCCCTCCACAGATATCCCCCATAAGATATGAATGAAGCAGGCGCGTGACGTCAGTGAGTTACTCTGCCGGCCCGGCCTGCCTGCTACTGAGTTTGTGAGTACAGAGAGGGAGAGATCGCAGAGGATTTCTCTTCTTGTTCACATATGAAAATTAGTATTACAGTGAGCGGGGCCGGTGCACTCACTGTATTCTATCGCACCGGGCCCCGCTCACTGTAATACTAATTTTCGATAGAATACAGTGAGTGCACCGGGCCCCGCTGCCATTTACCACCATTAACCAGGCCAGCATAACACATTGTTATTCTGCGGCTGGCCCCCATCCCGGCCGGGCCCTCGGACCATGTCCAAAGTGTCCGACCGGTCAGTCCGCCGCTGATTAGATCACATGGCCAGGTGCTGCCATGGAGGCTGAAGCAGAAAAAGCTAATTAGTCTTAGAACCATACTAGAAAAGATGGGTGGCACAAATAGACCACATGGTCCATCTAGTCTGCTCTTATATTATTTCTTAGTTATCTTAGGATAGATATGTTTATTCCCAGGCATGTTTAAACCCCTTCCATCAAAAGCTAGTTTGAACCAAATGCTCAAGCCCCATTTTTCAAATCAAATCTGACGTGTCACTTTATATGACACTCCAGCTGTTGTGAAGCAACAACCCCAGCATGCATACTTGCTCTGCTCTTCTAAGAACTCACATAGAAACAAATTGAGCTTGCTGGAATTGTAGTTTCACAACAGCTGGAGTGCCGGAAGTTGCTATGGTAATAACATTGAAACGATTTTACTTATCTAAGCGATTCTGAGATTGCTTTCTCATGACATTTCATACTTCATGTTAGTGGTGAATTTGAGTCGATAAGTTTTACCTTTATATATAAAAAAAATGCAAAATTTACAGAAAATTTTAAAAAATTTGCAAATTTGAGTTTCTCTGTTTTTAAGACAGTGATTCCTTGCAACATAGTTAACATTCACCATATGTCTACTTCATGTTGACATCACCTTTTAAATGTAATTTTATTTTTTTAGGACGTTTCAAGGCAGCTAAGAATTTTGGAAGCAATGCTTTTAAACATTTTTTAAGAAAATTTTCAAAACCGTTATTTTGAAGGACCAATTCAGTTCTGAAGCCACTTTAAGGGACTTTCATAGTACAAACCACAGACCAAATAAAAAGGTTAAGAAACAGAAGGCAGAGAACCAGGAAGGATATAAAAAGAAACATGAGTTAGAAAAAGAATTGACAAGGGGTTCATCTCAGAAGCCCCCTCCTCCCTATTTAGGAAATATCCCACAGATATATCCATCCCTTTCAAAAGATGACTTAGATTTACTGGCTGGATATACTGCTACCAATATCCAACTTATGCCTATGCCTGATCAGAGTGGTCAGGATCCAGCGGCTGGTGCTGTTGGTGCTGGGGATGTCATAGCTCCCATGCGCCTTAGATCACAAAAGAATTTTCCCAAAGCTGAATATATACCTCATCCTGATGAGGACAATGATCCTGAGGAACAGTTCCCTTTTATGACTGTAGGGGACACCTTGTTGAAGAAACCTATTGAAGTAGATGATATTAATAAGATTGTTAAACACTGCCCTAAACCCTCCTCATCTTCATCTGGGACATTTCATTATTTAAAAAGAGCTTGTAAAGGGAGATGTCTGACTCAGGAGGATATGCGCCTTATAATAGATGGGATAGTTGGGTACAATTCCCCCTGGGATTGGAGTAAGGTCCCCTCTATAAGCACTATAGAACCCCCGAATATGCCGGCTGGAAATTATAAATTAAATACTGAGGCAGGCATAGACACAATGTGGGAAGAAATTAAGTGTGAAATAGAGAGGTGTTTTCAGACTAGGTCCTCGTTGCCAACTGCTGTAGCCTGTAAACAGAAATCAGGAGAGTCTGTTATAGACTTTTGGAAGAGGTTTAATGAAGTTTGGACTCTGGAAGCAGGAATGAGTATTCAGGATAATATGCATTCTATGCTCATTCAGACTTTCCTTACCAACCTACAGCCACATCTCCAGCTCACTGTTAAACAAATGATCTCCGAATGGCCTGGTCTTAATAAAGATCATTCCAAAATAAGTTAATGGAGAAAGATGCGGCGTGTTGTTTTGAAATGGTAGGACCTAAAGAGGCCCATTACCAAACTCAGGATAGGAATATGTCCCTCAAATCAGCCCAATAGGGGAAGATGGCAGAAGAAGGGTAGAGGGCCATGCTCTGGGAGGGGGGAAATAATAGATACGTCGCTCAGGTTGCTTTTAATTGTGGTAAGACAGACCACTGATCAGCGATGCCCTTACCCACTCAGCACCCTGCCCTAAATGATACCCAACTCAAGCACCCAACCATATCCATAAGCTCAGATCCGAGATCTTCCCCAACACTGCCACAGCCCCAGAATAATACCCCTTGTTTTCCCATAGCCTGGGCCAGCAGACACACAATGAGGAGGCCCTGGGGACAGGATCCCAGCATTCACTCTCTTTACAAACCACTATAAGGAATCACCACTGATTGTTGCTAACCATAGAGGGACGTCCTCTCCCTTTTCTTGTGGATTCTGGTGCTACTAGTAGTACTATATGTGAGGATTATTATAGTGGTCCAAGAGAGATGCTGACCCTCTGTGGGAATTAATGGATACTGACCAGATCTTATAAAAACTCCTCCCCTCTCGATCCCAACATCCATACAAGCAACCAGTCCAATGTTCACACACAGTGTGAGGATCATTCCAAATTGTCCAGTGAATTTATTATGGAGAGATTTGTTTGTTCTGTTGAAGTTGCAGTTGAGGATTAGCAAGACGGACATCTACATGTCACATCCTCAGTTATGCCCATTCATGTACCAAAGGAGTATTGTTTTTATATTTGGAATGCAACCTCAGGATCCGATACTTGATTCCGTACCTTCCTGAGGTTTTGGGCAAATACTGACCAAGATGTATGCCTCATCTCTTGTACACCATATAAGGCAATGCTTAAGCCCGGACGCTGCAACCAGTTTATATTAAACAATACCCCCCTTTCACCAGAAAAAGAAAAGGGGAATGAGTTCTATGTTGATGGAATTCCTAGAGCAGGGTTATTGAGGAAATTAACTCCCCCTATAATACACCTATCAACCTAGTGAGAAAAGCAGATAATACCTTTAGGTTTGTCCAGGATCTTAGAGCGGTAAATGCACAGATCATAACCCATAGCCCCTGTGGGTTTCCAGACATACCATCTCTGCTATCAGCTATTCCTGCCCAGCAGAGTATTTCTCTGTTATTGATTTAAAAAATGCATTTTTTTTTCTGTCCCAGTTTGACAAGAGACACGGGCCACTTTTTGCTTTACATTTAAATTTCTCCAGTATACCTTGGTGTAGAATGCCTCAGGGTTATGTAGACTCCCCAGTAGTCTACTCCATTGTCCTCCAAGTTACACTGCGCCCTTCGACTGCCCCTCATGGGTTCTGTCCTTCTACAATAGTGTGGACGATCTTCTCACATGTAGTCCTACTCGGGAGGCCTGCCAGGCAGACTGTGTTAGTTTAATCACTGTGGTTATGTGAAAGTGGTCACAAAGTTTCTAGGAAGAAATTACAATGGTGTATGGAAAGTGTTGAGTATTTGGGCTTTGTTCTCAGTAAAGGTGAGAGGAAAATCAGCCATGCCAGAATTACCTCCGTACTGGGTCTGCCCCGCCCACAAACCAAGAAAGACATGTTGACCTTTCTTGGCATGATTGGTTACTACCGCCAATGGATTGCTGATTGTTCCTACTATGATAATATTCTGAGACAAGCCACTAATACTGAGATGCCTGACTTTATTAAATGGTCTGATGAAATGTTACAAGTAGGGATGAGCGAACCCGACTTTCGTAAAAGTCCGGGTTCGGGTTCGGTGTTCGGCGCTTTCTTGGCGCTTTTTGAAAGGCTGCAAAGCAGCCAATCAACAAGCGTCATACTACTTGCCCCAAGAGGCCATCACAGCCTTGCCTACTATTGGCATGGCTGTGATTTGCCAGTGCAGCATGTGACCCAGCCTCTATATAAGCTTGGGTCACGTAGCGCTGCATGTCACTCTGCTGATTCAAGCATAGGGAGAGGTTGCTGCTGCGACGTTAGGGCGAGATTAGGCAGATTAACTCCTCCAAAAGACTTCATTCTGTGATCGATCTCCAGCTGTGGATCATTGAAGTGCTAATATCGACTTGCTCACTTTTTTTAGGCTGCCCAGAGCGTTTTTAGATCGCTTTTTTCTGGGGTGATCGGCAGCCATCTTGTGGCTTGTGGTGCGCCAGCACAAGCTACCACCAAGTGCTTTTAACCATCAATAGTGTGGTTATTTTTTGCTATATCCTACATCAGCTGCAGGCTGTGCCTGTGTCACTGAAGTGCATTTAACCATCAACAGTCTGGTTATTTTTTGGCCATATACTACATCAGGTGCAGGCTGAGCCTGTGTCACCCAAGTGCATTTAACCATCAACAGTGTGGTTATTTTTTGGCCATATACTACATCAGGTGCAGGCTGAGCCTGTATTACCCAAGTGCATTTAACCATCAACAGTGTGGTTAATTTTTGGCCATATACTACATCAGGTGCAGGCTGAGCCTGTGTCACCCAAGTGCATTTAACCATCAATAGTGTGGTTATTTTTTGGCCATATACTACATCAGGGGCAAGTTGAGCCTGTCACCCAGCGCCTAAAAAAATAGACCTGACATTTCTATTCAACCAAATCTTTACTGTTTTAGCTGGTCAAGTTATTTGTAGTGACCGTAAAAGCACAGTTTTTGTTCTGGGGTGAAAAACTATTCCCAAATTTGCCATTCTCAAAATAACTAAGTAGTTTATGCTATATGAGGCCTACTTGAAATCTATCCCAAAAAGGATATCTTAGATTCAAGATGCTGATAGTGTCATTCAGAAAAACTTAACACACACGCTACCGTGCAGATACAAGTCTAATTCTGTGATTAAACGTATACCTGGAACACAGCGCAAAAAAAAATAGGCCTCACATTTCTATTCAACCGAATCTGTACTGTTTGAGCTGGTCAAATTATTTGTAGTGAACGTAAAAGCACAGTTTTTGTTCTGGGGTGAAAAACTATTCCCAAATTTGACATTCTCAAAATAACTAAGTAGTTTATGCTATATGAGGCCTACTTGAAATCTATCCCAAAAAGGATATCTTAGATTCAAGGTGCTGATAGTGTCATTCAGAAAAACCTAAACGAACACGCTACCGTGCAGATAGCAAGTCTGATTCTGTGATTAAACTGTATACCTGTCACACAGCTGCAAAAAAAAATAGGTCTCACATTTCTATTCAAGCCAAATCTGTACTGTTTAGCTGGTCAAGTTATTTGTAGTGACTGTAAAAGCACAGGTTTTTTTCTGGGTTGAAAAAACTATTCCCAAATTTGCCATTCTCAAAATAACTAGTTTATGGCTATATGAGGCCTACTTGAAATCTATCCCAAAAAGGATATCTTAGATTCGAAGGTGCTGATAGTGTCATTCAGAAAAACTAAGCACACCACGCTACCGTGCAGATAGCAAGTCTAGATTCTGTGATTAAAACTTATACCTGTCACACAGCGCAAAAAAAACAGGCCTCACATTTCTATTCAACCAAATCTGTACTGTTTTAGCTGGTCAAGTTATTTGTAGTGACCGTAAAAGCACATTTTTTGTTCTGGTTTGAAAAACTATTCCCAAATTTGCCATTCTCAAAATAAGTGGTTTATGGCTATATGAGGTCCTACTTGAAATCTATCCCAAAAAGGATTAACTTAGATTCAAGGTGCTGATAGTGTCATTCAGAAAAACTTAACGACACACGCTACCGTGCAGATAGCAAGTCTAATTCTGAGATTAAACGTTACCTGTCCACACAGCGCAAAATAAATAGGACTCACATTTCTATTCACCGAAATCTGTACTGTTTTGAGCTGGTCAAAGGTTATTTGTAGTGACCGTAAAGAGCACAGAATTTTTTTCTGGGGTGAAAAACTGTTCCCAAATTTGACATTCTCAAAATAACTAAGTAGTATATCTGGTATCTTGAAGGGCCTACTTGAAATCTATTTTAAAAAGGATATCTTAGATTCAAGGTGCTGATAGTGTCATTCAGAAAACCTTAAGCACACACCTACCGTGCAGATAGCAAGTCTTATTCTGTGATTAAACTTAACCTGTCACACATGCGCAAAAAAAAACTAGGTCTCACATTTCATTCAAGCCAAATCTGTACATGTTTTAGCTGGTCAAGTTATTTGTAGTGACCGTAAAAGCACATTTTTTTTTCTGGGTTGAAAAACTATTCCCAAATTTGCCATTCTCAAAATAACTAGTTTCTGGCTATATCGAGGCCTACTTGAAATCTATCCCAAAAGGATATCTTAATTGAAGGTGCTGTAGTGTCATTCAGAAAAACCTTAAGCACACACGCTACCGTGCAGATAGAAGTCTGATTCTGTGATTAAACTATACCCTGTCACACAGCGCAAAAAAAAAACAGACTCACATTTCTATTCAAGCCAAATCTGTACTGTTTTAGCTGGTCAAGTTATTTGTAGTGACCGTATAAAAGCACAGTTTTTTTTCTGGGTTGAAAAACTATTCCCAAATCTTTGCATTCTCAAAATAACTAGTTTCTGGCTATTTAGAGGCTACTTGAAAATCTATCCCAAAAAGGATATCTTAATGAAGGTGCTGATAGTGTCATTTCAGAAAAACTAAGACACACGCTACCGTGCAGATAGAAGTCTGATTCTGTGATTAAAAACTATACCTGTCACACAGCGCAAAAAAAAACAGGCCTCACATTTCTATTCAACCGAAATCGGTACTGTTTTAGCTGGTCAAGTTATTTGTAGTGACCGTAAAAGCACATTTTTTTTTTCTGGGTTGAAAAAACTATTCCCAAATTTGCCATTCTCAAAATAACTAGTTTCTAGGCTATTTGAGGCCTACTTGAAATCTATCCCAAAAAGGATATCTTACATTGAAGGTGCTGATAGTGTCATTCAGAAAAACTAAAGACACACGCTTACCGTTGCAGATAGAAGTCTGATTCTGTGATTAAACCTTAAACCTGTCAACAGCGCAAAAAAAAACAGGGTCTCACATTTCTATTCAAGCAAATCTCTTCTGTTTTAGCTGGTCAAGTTATTTGTAGTGACCGTTAAAAGCCACATTTATTTTTTCTGGGTTGAAAAACTATTCCCAAATTTGCCATTCTCAAAAAACTAGTAGTTTATGCTATATGAGGCCTACTTGAAATCTATCCCAAAAAGGATATCTTAGATTCAAGGTGCTGATAATGTCATTCAGAAAAACTTAACACACACGCTACCGTGCAGATACAAGTTTAATTCTGTGATTAAACGTATACCTGTCACACATTGCAAAAAAAATAGGCCTCACATTTCTATTCAACCAAATCTGTACTGTTTTAGCTGGTCAAATTATTTGTAGTGACCGTAAAAGCACAGTTTTTGTTCTGGGTTGAAAAACTATTCCCAAATTTGCCATTTTCTAAATTAGTAGTTTCTGCTATATCAGGCCTCAAGTTATTTGTAGTGACCGTAAAAGCACAGTTTTTGTTCTGGGTTGAAAAACTATTCCCAAATTTGCCATTCTCAAAATAACTAAGTAGTTTATGCTATATGAGGCCTACTTGAAATCTAGTGTCATTCAGAAAAACATAACACACACGCTACCGGGCAGATACAAGTCTAATTCTGTGATTAAACCTATACCTGTCACACAGCGCAAAAAAAAACAGGCCTCACATTTCTATTCAACAAGCCAATCTGTACTGTTATGAGCTGGTCAAGTTATTGTAGTGACCGTAAAAGGCACAGTTTTTTTTTCTGGGTTGAAAAACTATTCCCAAATTTGCCATTCTCAAATAACTAGTTTTATGCTATTTGAGCCCTACTTGAAATCTATCCCAAAAAAGGATATCTTACATTGAAGGTGCTGATAGTGTCATTCAGAAAAACTAAGACACCACGCTACCGTGCAGATTAGAAGTCTGATTCTGTGATTAAACGTACAGGGAGTGCAGAATTATTAGGCAAGTTGTATTTTTGAGGATTAATTTTATTATTGAACAACAACCATGTTCTCAATGAACCCAAAAAACTCATTAATATCAAAGCTGAATATTTTTGGTAGTTTTTAGTTTGTTTTTAGTTTTAGCTATTTAAGGGGGATATCTGTGTGTGCAGGTGACTATTACTGTGCATAATTATTAGGCAACTTAACAAAAAACAAATATATACCCATTTCAATTATTTATTTTTACCAGTGAAACCAATATAACATCTCAACATTCACAAATATACATTTCTGACATTCAAAAACAAAACAAAAACAAATCAGTGACCAATATAGCCACCTTTCTTTGCAAGGACACTCAAAAGCCTGCCATCCATGGATTCTGTCAGTGTTTTGATCTGTTCACCATCAACATTGTGTGCTGCAGCAACCACAGCCTCCCAGACACTGTTCAGAGAGGTGTACTGTTTTCCCTCCTTGTAAATCTCACATTTGATGATGGACCACAGGTTCTCAATGGGGTTCAGATCAGGTGAACAAGGAGGCCATGTCATTAGATTTTCTTCTTTTATACCCTTTCTTGCCAGCCACTCTGTGGAGTACTTGGACGCGTGTGATGGAGCATTGTCCTGCATGAAAATCATGTTTTTCTTGAAGGATGCAGACTTCTTCCTGTACCACTGCTTGAAGAAGGTGTCTTCCAGAAACTGGCAGTAGGACTGGGAGTTGAGCTTGACTCCATCCTCAACCCGAAAAGGCCCCACAAGCTCATCTTTGATGATACCAGCCCAAACCAGTACTCCACCTCCACCTTGCTGGCGTCTGAGTCGGACTGGAGCTCTCTGCCCTTTACCAATCCAGCCACGGGCCCATCCATCTGGCCCATCAAGACTCACTCTCATTTCATCAGTCCATAAAACCTTAGAAAAATCAGTCTTGAGATATTTCTTGGCCCAGTCTTGACGTTTCAGCTTGTGTGTCTTGTTCAGTGGTGGTCGTCTTTCAGCCTTTCTTACCTTGGCCATGTCTCTGAGTATTGCACACCTTGTGCTTTTGGGCACTCCAGTGATGTTGCAGCTCTGAAATATGGCCAAACTGGTGGCAAGTGGCATCTTGGCAGCTGCACGCTTGACTTTTCTCAGTTCATGGGCAGTTATTTTGCGCCTTGGTTTTTCCACACGCTTCTTGCAACCCTGTTGACTATTTTGAATGAAACGCTTGATTGTTCGATGATCATGCTTCAGAAGCTTTGCAATTTTAAGAGTGCTGCATCCCTCTGCAAGATATCTCACTATTTTTGACTTTTCTGAGCCTGTCAAGTCCTTCCTTTGACCCATTTTGCCAAAGGAAAGGAAGTTGCCTAATAATTATGCACACCTAATATAGGGTGTTGATGTCATTAGACCACACCCCTTCTCATTACAGAGATGCACATTACCTAATATGCTTAATTGGTAGTAGGCTTTCGAGCCTATACAGCTTGGAGTAAGACAACATGCATAAAGAGGATGATGTGGTCAAAATACTCATTTGCATAATAATTCTGCACGCAGTGTATACCTGTCACACAGCGCAAAAAAAATAGGCCTCACATTTCTATTCAACCAATCTGTACTGTTTTAGCTGGTCAATTATTTGTAGTGACCGTAAAAGCACAGTTTTTGTTCTGGGGTGAAAAACTATTCCCAAATTGACATTCTCAAAATAACTAAGTAGTTTATGCTATATGAGGCCCTACTTGAAATCTAATCCCAAATGGATATCATAGATTCAAGGTGCTGATAGTGTTATTCAGAAAAACTTAACACACACGCTACCGTGCAAGATACAAGTCTAATTCTGTGATTAAACGTATACCTGTCACACAGCGCAAAAAAAAATAGGTCTCACATTTCTATTCAACCAAATCTGTACTGTTTGAGCTGGTCAAGTTATTTGTAGTGACCGTAAAAGCACAGTTTTTGTCTGGGTTGAAAAACTATTCCCAAATTTGACATTCTCAAAATAACTAAGTAGTTTATGCTATATATGAGGCCTACTTGAAATCTATCCAAAAAGATATCTTAATTCAAGGTGCTGATAGTGTCCATTCAGAAAAACTTAACACACACGCTACCGTGCAGATACAAGTCTAATTCTGTGATTAAACGTATACCTGTCACACAGCGCAAAAAAAATAATAGGTCTCACATTTCTATTCACCAAATCTGTACTGTTGTGAGCTGGTCAATTATTTGTAGTGACCGTAAAAGCACAGTTTTTGTTCTGGGTTGAAAAACTATTCCAAATTTGCCATTCTCAAAATACTAAGTAGTTTATGCTATATAGGCCTACTTTGAAATCTATCCCAAAAGGATATCTTAGATTCAAGGTGCTGATAGTTGTCATTCAGAAAAACTTACACACACACGCTACCGTGCAGATACAAGTCTAATTCTGTGATTAAACGGTATACCTGTCACACAGCGCAAAAAAAATAGGCCTCACATTTCTATTCAACCAATTCTGTACTGTTTTAGCTGGTCAAATTATTTGTAGTGACCGTAAAAGCACAGTTTTTGTCTGGGTTGAAAAACTATTCCAAATTTGCCATTTTCAAAATTGTGGTGAACGGGAACAATGAGGAAAACATCTATAAGGGACGCGGACGCGGAGTGGACATGGTCGTGGTGGTGTTAGTGGACCCTCTGGTGCTGGGAGAGGACGTGGCCGTTCTGCCACAGCCACACGTCCTAGTGAACCAACTACCTCAGGTCCCAGTAGCCAGCAGAATTTACAGCGATATTTGGTGGGGCCCAATGCCGTTCTAAGGATGGTAAGGCCTGAGCAGGTACAGGCATTAGTCAATTGGGTGGCCGACAGTGCATCCAGCACGTTCACATTATCTCCCACCCAGTCTTCTGCAGAAAGCGCACAGATGGCGCATGAAAACCAAGGCCCATCAGTCTGTCACATCACCCCCATGCATATCAGGGAAACTGTCTGAGCCTCAAGTTATGCAGCAGTCTCTTATGCTGTTTGAAGACTCTGCTGCCAGGGTTTCCCAAGGGCATCCACCTAGCCCTTCCCCAGGGGTGGAAGAGATAGAATGCACTAACGCACAACCACTTATGTTTCATGATGATGAGGACATGGGAATACCACCTCAGCACGTCTCTGATGATGACGAAACACAGGTGCCAACTGCTGCGTCTTTCTGCAGTGTGCAGACTGAACAGGAGGTCAGGGATCAAGACTGGGTGGAAGACGATGCAGGGGACATGAGGTCCTAGACCCTACATGGAATGAAGGTCGTGCCACTGACTTTCACAGTTCGGAGGAAGAGGCAGTGGTGAGACCGAGCCAACAGCGTAGCAAAAGAGGGAGCAGTGGCAAAATCAGAACACCCGCCGCCAAGAGACTCCGCCTGCTACTGACCGCCGCCATCTGGGACCGAGCACCCCAAAGGCAGCTTCAAGGAGTTCCCTGGCATGGCACTTCTTAAACAATGTGCTGACGACAAGACCCGAGTGGTTTGCACGCTGTGCCATCAGAGCCTGAAGCGAGGCATTAACGTTCTGAACCTTAGCACAACCTGCATGACCAGGCACCTGCATGCAAAGCATGAACTGCAGTGGAGTAAACACCTTAAAAACAAAGAAGTCACTCAGGCTCCCCTTGCTACCCTCTTCTGCTGCTGCCGCCTCGGCCTCTTCTGCTGCTGCCGCCGCCTCGGCCTCTTCCTCCGCCTCTGGAGGAACGTTGGCACCTGCCGCCCAGCAAACATGGATGTACCACCAACACCACCACCTGCGTCACCAAGCATCTCAACCATGTCACACGGCAGCGTTCAGCTCTCCATCTCACAAACATTTGAGAGAAAGCGTAAATTCCCACCTAGCCACCCTCGATCCCTGGCCTGAATGCCAGCATTTCTAAACTACTGGCCTATGAAATGCTGTCATTTAGGCTGGTGGACACAGACAGCTTCAAACAGCTCATGTCGCTTGCTGTCCCACAGTATGTTGTTCCCAGCCGCCACTACTTCTCCAAGAGAGCCGTGCCTTCCCTGCACAACCAAGTGTCCGATAAAATCAAGTGTGCACTGCGCAACGCCATCTGTGGCAAGGTCCACCTAACCACAGATACGTGGACCAGTAAGCACGGCCAGGGACGCTATATCTCCCTAACTGCACACTGGGTAAATGTAGTGGCGGCTGGGGCCCCAGGCGGAGAGCTGTTTGGCGCACGTCCTTCCGCCGCCAAGGATCGCAGGGCAACATTCTTGCCTCCTGTCCTCCTCCTCCTCCTACTCAGCTTCCTCCTCCTCTTCTTCAACCTGCTCATCCAGTCAGCCACACACCTTCACCACCAACTTCAGCACAGCCCGGGGTAAACGTCAGCAGGCCGTTCTGAAACTCATATGTTTGGGGGACAGGCCCCACACCGCACAGGAGTTGTGGCGGGGTATAGAACAACAGACCGACGAGTGGTTGCCTGCCGGTGAGCCTCAAGCCCGGCCTGGTGGTGTGCGATAATGGGCGAAATCTCGTTGCAGCTCTGGGACTAGCCGGTTTGACGCACATCCCTTGCCTGGCGCATGTGCTGAATTTGGTGGTGCAGAAGTTCATTCGCAACTACCCCGACATGTCAGAGCTGCTGCATAAAGTGCGGGCCGTCTGTTTCGCTAGCTTCCGGCGTTCACACCCTGCTGCCTGCACGCCTGTCTGCGCTACAGCGTAACTTCGGCCTTCCCTGCTCACCGCCTCATATGCGATGTGCCCACCAGGTGAACTCCACCTTGCACATGATTGGACAGACTGTGGCGAGCAGCAGCAGGCCATAGTGGAGTTGTTTCAGCCTGCTGCACGCACGGGTCAGTCGCACTGCGGAAACAGCACCACTTCACCACCAATGACTGGGCCTCCATGCGAGACCTGTGTGCCCTGTTGCGCTGTTTCGAGTACTCCACCAACATGGCCAGTGGCGATGACGCCGTTATCAGCGTTACAATACCACTTCTATGTCTCCT
The DNA here is from genome assembly GCF_905171765.1 of Bufo bufo. Classification (NCBI taxonomy): domain Eukaryota; kingdom Metazoa; phylum Chordata; class Amphibia; order Anura; family Bufonidae; genus Bufo; species Bufo bufo. Next base: position 565,229,892 of record NC_053390.1, read on the forward strand.
TGAGAAAACACTTAGGGCGATGATGGAGAGGAGGTGGCCCAGGAGGAAGAGGAGGAAGAGGGGTCATTTTTAGCACTTTCAGGCAGTCTCTTCGAAGTGACTCAGAGGGAGGTTTTTTGCAACAGCCAGAGGCCAGGTACAAATGTGGCCAGACAGGGCCCACTACTGGAGGACGAGGAGACGAGGATGAGGAGGAGGTGGGAGGAGGATGAGGATGAGCATGTTCACAGCGGGGTGGCACCCAAAGACAGCTCGGGCCCATCACTGGTGCGTGGCTGGGGGGAAACACAGACGATGACGATACGCCTCCCACAGAGGACAGCTTGTCCTACCTCTTGGGCAGCCTGGCACACATGAGCGACTACATGCTGTCAGTCCTGCGCAACGACAGCAGAGTTGCCACATTTTAACGTGTGCGTGACTACTGGGGTTGCCACCCTGCTGATCCCCGGTACAAAGACAATGTGCCCACCTTACTTCCACACTGGAGCGTGATAGAAGATGCGCGAGTACAAGCGCACGTTGTAGACGCCTACTGAGAGCATTCCCAAATGTCACAGGGGAACCAGTGGAAGCCCAAGGCGAAGGCAGAGGAGGAGCAAGAGGTCGCCAACGCAGCTGTGTCACGGCCAGCTCCTCTGAGGGCAGGGTTTAGCATGGCAGAGATGAGGAAAAGTTTTGTCACCACGCCACAGCTAACTGCACCACCACCTGATACAGAACGTGTTAGCAGGAGGCAACATTTCACTAACATGGTGGAACAGGTACCTGTGCACACCCCTCCACGTACTGACTGATGGTTCGGGCCCCATTCAACTTCTGGGTCTCCAAATTGTCCACGTGGCCAGAGCTAGCCTTTTATGCCTTGGAGGTGCTGGCCTGCCCGGCGGCCAGCGTTTTGTCTGAACGTGTATTCAGCACGGCAGGGGGCGTCATTACAGACAAACGCAGCCGCCTGTCTACAGCCAATGTGGACAAGCTGACGTTCATAAAAATGAACCAGGCATGGATCCCACAGGACCTGTCCATCCCTTGTGCAGATTATATATTAACTACCTCCCTTAACAATATATTATTCTACTCCAGGGCACTTCCTCATTCAATCCTATTTTTATTTTCATTTTACCATTATATTGCGGGGCGGGCAACCCAAAGTTGAATGAACCTCTCCTCTGTCTGGGTGCCGGGGCCTAAATGTGTGACAGTGGCCTGTTCCAGTGGTGGGTGACGTGAAGCCTGATTCTCTGCTATGACATGAAGACTGATTCTGTGCTGACATAAGGCCAGATTCTCTGTTACGGGACCTCTCTCCTCTGCCTGGGTGCCTGGGCCTAAATATGTGACAGTGGCCTGTTCCAGTGGGTGGGTGACGTGAAGCCTGATTCTCTGCTATGACATGAAGACTGATTCTGTGCTGACATAAGGCCAGATTCTCTGTTACGGACCTCTCTCCTCTGCCTGGGTGCCTGGCCTAAATATGTGACAGTGGCCTTTCCAGTGGTGGGTGACGTGAAGCCTGATTCTCTGCTATGACATGAAGACTGATTCTGGCTGACATAAGGCCAGATTCCACTGTTACGGGACCTCTCTCCTCTTTCTGGGTGCCGGGGCCTAAATATGTGACAGTGGCCTGTTCCAGTGGTGGGTGACGTGAAGCCTGATTCTCTGCTATGACATGAAGACTGATTCTGCGCTGACATAAGGCCAGATTCTCTGTTACGGGACCTCTCTCCTCTGCCTGGGTGCCTGGGCCTAAATATATGTGACAGTGCCTGTTCCAGTGGTGGGTGACGTGAAGCCTGATTCTCTGCTATGACATGAAGACTGATTCTGTGCTGACATAAGGCCAGATTCTCTGTTACGGACCTCTCTCCTCTGTCTGGTGCCGGGGCCTAATATGTGACAGTGGCCTGTTCCAGTGGTGGGTGACGTGAAGCTGATCTCTGCTAGACATGAAGACTGATTCTGCGCTGACATAAGGCCAGATTCTCTGTTACGGGACCGCTCTCCTCTGTCTGGGTTGCCGGGGCCTAAATGTGTGACAGTGGCCTGTTCCAGTGGTGGGTGACGTGAAGCCTGATTCTCTGCTATGACATGAAGGACCTGATTCTGCGCTGACATAAGGCCAGATTCTCTGTTACGGGACCTCTCTCCTCTGTCTGGGTGCCGGGGCCTAAATATGTGACAGTGGCCTGTTCCAGTGGTGGGTGACGTGAAGCCTGATTCTCTGCTATGACATGAAGACTGATTCTGTGCTGACATAAGGCCAGATTCTCTGTTACGGGACCTCTCTCCTCTGCCTGGGTGCCTGGGCCTAAATATGTGACAGTGGCCTGTTCCAGTGGTGGGTGACGTGAAGCCTGATTCTCTGCTATGACATGAAGACTGATTCTGTGCTGACATAAGGCCAGATTCTCTGTTACGGGACCTCTCTCCTCTGTCTGGGTGCCGGGGCCTAAATATGTGACAGTGGCCTGTTCCAGTGGTGGGTGACGTGAAGCCTGATTCTCTGCTATGACATGAAGACTGATTCTGTGCTGACATGAAGCCAGATTCTCTGCTATGGCATGAAGAGACTGATTCTCTGCTGACATGAAGCCAGATTCTTTGCTATGGCATGAAGAGACTGATTCTCTGCTGACGTGAAGCCAGATTCTCTGCTATGGGACCTCTGTCCAATTGATATTGGTTAATTTTTATTTTTTAAATTTTTATTTTAATTAATTTCCCTATCCACATTTGTTTGCAGGGGATTTACCTACATGTTGCTGCCTTTTGCAGCCCTCTAGCTCTTTCCTGGGCTGTTTTACAGCCTTTTTAGTGCCCAAAAGTTCGGGTCCCCATTGACTTCAATGGGGTTCGGGACGAAGTTCGGGTCGGGTTCGGATCCCGAACCCGAACATTTCCGGGAAGTTCGGCCGAACTTCTCGAACCCGAACATCCAGGTGTTCGCTCAACTCTAGTTACAAGCTTTTAGTCATTTGAAATGTGCAATGGTTTCAAGTCCTGGTTTGGGCCTACCCGACTATGGCGTGATGTTTCACTTATTTGCCAGGGACAATTGTAAAACCATGGCAGGAGTCCTGGCACAAGATCATGGAGGCAAATTCCGCCCTGTTGCTTTTTTCTCAAAAGTGGTTCCCGTACAGGTTCATGGCATGCCTGCGTGTCTCAGGAGTTTGGCAGCCTGTGCTATGGTCGCTGAGATGGCCACGCCTATCACCCTAGGTCATCCCACCACTCTGTATACCTCACACAATGTTCAGGCCCTATTGAGGAACATACATACGCAACATATATCAGCACAAAGAGTGGATATGAAGTTTTGTTGCTATCTAATCCTCAACTTCATATCAAATACTCAGCATCCACATTCGGTCCAATGGCTATACTGAATGCCCTACTTGGCTACAAGGGAGAGCAGGATGATTTGCCTCCTCCCCATGCATGTACTGAACTTATACATGAACATACCTCACCTAGGCCTGACTTACAGTCCACACCCATTGAAGGAGCACCTGATATTTTTGTGGATGGATCCTGTTCCCGCCCTAATGACAACACTTATCATGCTGGATACGCTGTGGTTCAACTCCCTGATGTTACACTCGAATCGAATCCTATACCTTTTTAGTCAGCCCAGGCAGCTGAACTGATTGCCCCCACTAGAGCTTGTTGTCTTTTTGAGGGGAGAGATGTAAATGTTTACACCGATTCCAAGTATGCTTTTGGGGTTGTACATGATCATGGGGTAATCTGGCAGAGGAGAGGCTTCATAGCTGCAGATGGGAGACAAATTTCACATTCCACCCTAGAACATGATCTCCTGGCCACCATCCAATTACCAAGCAAAATTGCTATTATCCATTGTAAAGCGCATACTGGTCTCCAAACACACATAGCTAAAGGGAATGTCCTAGCTGATCAGGCAGCGAAAGAGGCTGCTATTAGAACGGCAGCAACAATTCAAATGCCCTCCCTAGTTCCAGACATTACCCTTACTGACAATCTATTGCTCAGCCTCCAGGATTTGGCTACCAGTAGTAACAAAATAGAATGGCAGTCGGTAGGTGCAGTACAAGACCCTAATACGGGTCTTTTTTGCAAAGAGGGGAAACCATGTATCCCAGTTGCAAACGCCCTGATTTTAATAGCACAATATCATAGTCTTGACCTCATTCAGAGAGATTTTTTTATACCAGGTTTTAGATCAAAGGTACAATCTTATGTTTCACGGTGTATTATATGTCTCAGAAACAACCCAAATAATTCAAAGAAGGCCCAACACCAGCATCTGAATTACCCGACTTCGCCATTCACTCACTTACAAATTGACTTCACCCATATCCCAATGACAGGAAGAAAGCAGGAGTATGCCCTTGTAATTGTGGATATGTTCTCTAGCTAGGCCGGAGGTCTTTCCTACCACCAATGAAACCATACAAATTGTGGTAAAAATTTTGGTACAAGAGATCATCCCCAGATGGGGGTGTCCTGTTCAAATTGACTCAGATAATGGCCCAGCTTTTGCGTCCAGGGTATGTAAGGAGCTTTCCAAAGCCCTTAGGATTGACTGGAAGTTTCATCTTCCTTATCACCCGCAGAGTTCAGGGGTAGTAGAAAGAATGAATAGAACAATTAAAGAGAAAATAAGGAAAATTACTGGAGGCACATTCACTAATTGGAAAAAGTTCTTGCCTATAGCCCTAGCAGAAATTAGGATGCAGCCTAATAAGAATACTGGTTACTCACCATTTGAGGTCCTAATGGGAAGACCCTTCCCCACCCTTTGGGGTCCAAAGGCCCCTGTGATAGAAAAAGTGGATCTAGAAGTAGTACAGGCAGAATATGTGAGGAAACTTGTAGAAACTTTAGATCAAATTGAACGAGATGTTGCTCGTGCCTCTCTTTTCTCTCCACAGGAACCTACGCATCCTTTCCAACCAGGAGACGTGGTGATAGTCCAGCGCCTGGCAAAAGGACGAAAACAGACTGAGTTCCCGTTTGGACCACCCACCCGAGTGGTAGCAGTCACCAGAACAGCGATTCTTACAGAAGAGGCTTTAATCTGGATTCACGCTAGCAGAGTAAAAAAGGTTCCTGAGGCTTCTTCTCCGGTGACAGACAAAGTCAAAGAGGGTGAAGCAGGTGTGAATTCCCTGAACAAAGAGGGGAGCTCAGAAGAAGTTTCCCTGAAAAGTGCCTTGCCACAGGCTGAAGATGATGACCCCACAATATTCTGGGAGATTAGTTTTTTTTACTGATAATTATTAATCTTTGTGTTTTCTTACCAGTCTGGCTTATTACTACATGTATTTATCACCCAGAGAGATGAGTTTCTTCTGCTGTGCACCAAATAATCAGTCAGTAAATAAAAGATCTCAGGAGCAAAGATCCCTTTGCTCCCGTCCCCTTTCATTCTGACAGAATAGTATAGGTCAGGATGGCAAATGCCCTAAATGTTAGTTCATTGTGCCTTAATGACTTACAGAGCCCACGGGATCTTATACAAACATGTGTTATTGCTGTGCCTACACCCGATGAATCCCTCCTTGAAGTCTGGTCGATGGCTAACAATACACAATCTTTTATTCCCTTGCATGACTTCTGTGGGGAGTGTCAGAAATTAGGAAATAGCAGGGATAATATTAGAATAAATACTATTAATGTGACTGCAGCAGAGACTTGTTTTACCTTTTCCCAGGATATGACTTTATATTGTGATGGTAGAGGACATTAAAAGTGGATTACCTAAGAATAGTGTATATGATTATATTGACGACACCTGTAAAAGAATAGTATGCTTGCTAGCTCCCTGAATAATTCCATGAGTTGTAATAAGACCATTGTGACTCCCAGTTTTATCTATAATATAATGCTCCCTAAGGGATGTTTTTTTGTCTTGTGGTAACAGCACCTACAATTACATTCCTGCTAATGTTATTGGAGGTCCCTGTGCATTATCCAGGCTGACTTTGGCTCTTCCCAGTCAACCCCTATCAGGAGAGCTTACATGTCGGTTACCAAGACTTTATCAGAAGACTGTGACTCTGCCTTACCCCCTTCTCAGGCCGTACAGAATATACAAGTTTGGGCGCCTCTATATTAGGAGTGCCTGGACTGGCTATATATAATACTCGCACTATAAATTCTATTGCATGTGAATCATCAAATCTCTGAATCATACCTCTATCGCCTTATCATATATGCTTTTAGATATACAAGGCGTAAGAGGAGCAGTGCTAGAAACTAGATTTGCTGTGGATTATTTGTTCCTTAAACATAATATAGGATGTCAAGATTTTAAGGAATGTGTTTGCTTTAATCTATCTGATCATTCCAGATCAATCCAGTCCCATATTCAAGGGTTACATGAAATTGCTAATAATATCAAGAAGGATATTGATTCATCCTCTTGGTGGGACTGGTTATTGAGCTGGCTGACGGATTTGAGTTGGTTGAGAACATTCTTTATCAGTATTATAATTATAATTGCTTCCTTGATTGGTATATGTTGTTGTATCCAATGTATCCCTTCCCTCATACAGATGTTTTGTGTAAGGTGTCCAAAACCCACAGACCCTTGACAATCATATGCTACTTACCTCTCTATGAGAGAAAGATGATAAGTCATATTCATGACTTTAAGAGGGGATTAAAGGGTTAAATAGAATAAGCTATATGATCTGTATGAAGGACAGGATGCTGGGTGACATCATACTAGAGGGAGAATATGTTTACATTAGCCTTATGTCCATATAGGGAATGGATTCTGCCCAGCAACAGTAAATATGTGAATCAAATCTGTTTCCAATATGTGTGGAAGAATCTCTATAAAGATGCTGGATTCTTAGAATTAAAACAGGACTGTTTCAGAAACACGTCTGTGTGTATCTTATTGAGATAGTTCTCCAGGTACCTGTATTTGGAGACAAAAGGAAGGGTGCATTAAGAAGCAGATTTCTTTCATCCTCCCTAGCATAGCACATGTCATATGTTATCCTCCCTAGCATAGCACATTTCATACATTATCCTCCCTACCATAGCACATGTCATATGTTATCTTCCCTAGCATAGCACATGTCATACGTTATCCTCCCTAGCATAGCACATGTCATACGTTATCTTCCCTAGCATAGCACATGTCATATGTTTATACTACTAGCATAGCACATGTCATATGTTATATTCCCTAGCATAGCACATGTCATATGTTATCCTCCCTAGCATAGCACATGTCATATGTTATCATTTGTAGGATTGTATATTTTGGTTAGTTTTCCTTTCTTGTCTTTTTATTACAAGTGGATGAGGTAAAGAGTTGTTGGCGGAGCTGCAGGGACCAGTTCTGCAAGGAAATGCAACACCAGACGAAGAGTGGTTCCGGGGCCAACAAGAAAAGGCTATATATTTTTCAGGACCAACTGATGTTCCTCCGTAAGGTCATGAAGCTGCGTCTGTAAGTTAATTATACACAATGACCACTACATGTTTATCCATATACACTGTTTGTAGACTATGTAGTTAAAGGGGTATTCCCATCTTACACAATGGGGGCATATCGCTAGGATATGCCCCCATTGTCTGATAGCACCTATATCGAGAACAGAGCGGGGAGCGCTGTGGCTGGAGAACCTTAGATTTCCCGGGGTCCGTCCACCACCAATCGCTAATCCCCGCCTCTCCCATAGAAATAATTGGAGGGTGGCTTCACATGTGCAGTGCGCTCTCCTTCATTTTCGGCGCTCCGTTCTCGATATAGGTGTGGGTCCCAGTGGTGGGACCCCCACCTATAAGACAATGGGGGCATATCCTAGCGATATGCCACCATTGTCTGAGATGATAAAACCCCTTTAATGTTATTTAGGTTAAATATGTTCATGTTTAAAAGGCATATTTGCAAATCACTAGCAACCATAGAAATTACTCCTTTACATGAGAAAAAGTTGGTGAACAACATGACAAGTGGATTAGGATTTATTTTTATGGGCAGCTATGACACTTCTAATTTCCAAAATGTAATATGTTGGGTAGTTCCTGTAGTACTATGTGCTATAAATAATTGGAGGATTATAGTAATATATATATATATATATGTATATATATATATACTTGTTGTGTAGATTGTTTTGAAGATAACTGTACACAGACTATTATAAATGTATATTTCACCTATATCTTAACTTTTCTAAACTTTATTCAACATATTTTTTATTTTTATACATATATACATAACATGTTCGCCACAATATAATGTCCTTTTAGGCACACTATAGTAAACACAATACACAGATGGAGTTATGTGGCATGACACATGTTAATGAGATGTTTGTGGTACATTATATTGCGGCCAAGTCCAACTTTTTTAATGATGATGGGAAAGTATGCATACATGTGTAGCGAAATTTACTAAATGTGTATGAATGAGGTATTAGTACATATTTCACATACTGTGTTGTAAACAATATATATGTAAGCAAAATATGTAAGCTCGCAACCCACGTCAAGGGTCCTCATTATCTTGAGAGTCCCTAACTACCAAAAACAAAAGCTAACTAAAAGATATCTATCTAGGTAAAACAAAAAACTGGCAAAAATACACGTCCATGAGTCAAGGTCCACTGCTGAAAAGGGAAAGAACCGATAGGGGACATAAAATAATTTAAAAATAATTTCTGCACTCTCAGTCCAGCAGATCCAGATCCTCCAAGTGGTAGAGTGTCTCTTCCTGATGGCGGACTGTATACTTGGGTGTCCTCATCAGGTGTTGACTCATTGGTTTGTATGTAGTTGTGCAGCACTACACACGCCTTGATCACCACATTGACATTTTGTGGGGCCAGCTGGATGGGTGACAGGAAAACACGCCATTTATGAGAAAAAATGACAAAGGCGCACTCCACAAACCTTCTGGCTCTACTTAAGCGAAAATTAAAATTGCACCTCTTGGCATCCAAACCTCGTCGAGGAGAGGGCCGCATGAGGTGGCTTGAAAGGGCAAAACCCTCGTCCCCTGCAACCACATAAGGCGCTGGTAGGCCAGTTGAGCCAGGAAGGTTTGCTGGCTGTGGTACATCCAGTTGGTTGAACTGAAGCCAGCGACCCATTCTGGAAGCCCTGAAGATGCGAGCATCTGCAGTACTTCCATAGGACCCAATATCTACAATTATAAACCTGTAGTTTGTGTCAGCCAAGGCCAACAAAACTACAGAGAAAAACTGCTTATAATTATAGTATTGGGACCCTGAGTTCGGTGGCTTTTTAACCCGTATGTGCTTCCCGTCAAGGGCACCAATACAATTTGGGAATTGAACCCTCTCCAGGAAGCCCTGGGCTATATCAAGCCACTGCTGCCTGGTTGGAGGTGGCAGCACTGAAGACTTCACTGTCAACCAAATGGCGGCATATGTAGCCCATACCACGCCAGCAATTGTGGAGGTCCCCATTCTAAAAACTAAATGTAACAACGAAAAAAAAGTTCCTGTCGCAAGATATCTGAAAAAAAAAAAAAAAAAACTAATTAATACACTACTTAGCACAAGTAAAAAAATCTAGTACATTTATTTACATTATTTAATGGCAATGTGTCTGGCAAGTTGAAATTTAAATAGCCCATATTCCAAGATTGGAACTTAATACTTTATATCCATTCATACTTTAAAGAAAGTAAGAGCATTTAGCAAAAACAACTTCCAGACCATTACCAGATACACACAGTAGAAGTATCATCATCATTACAGCCAAGATTTGAATAATTAACCCCCACGAAACTGGAATCTGGTGTGACTAATTAATTACTTTTTAGTACACCAAGTGACTTTATACAAAGTGGCTGCCCCAAAGGCACACACAGTTTATGATTAAAAAATAACTATATACAATACTTTTTGACTACTATTAAGTACCTATACATAGAACAGGTAAATTTCTGAAGACACAGGCCATAGACCAAACAGCTAAGTATTGCCAAACAGTGGGTCATTCATGTATGAGTCTGATAATATATAGTCTTACCTTAAAGGGAACCTGTCACCAGTTTTATGGTGTCCTAACTAAGGGCAACATAAATAAGTGATTGATTCTCTTAGCACAATGCTGGGTTACTCTCTTTAATTGACCCAGTCAATCTGCCAACATCTTGTATTGAAAAGCTCCAGCTGATAATGATGAGTCCTGAATATTCATGAGCTCCTGACTCTCCCCGCCTACCTGCTGCTGAATGACAGTTTGTTTCCATATGAACCAGCAGCAGGTGGGCAGGGGAGTGGCTATAGCTCTGAATTAAATATACGCTGGACTCAATGACATCACGCCGGACTCCAATCAGCTCATTAGCATGCGGCATCTTTGTGTGTATATTATGAGATAACCATCTGTCACACCAGTAAGTGAATACATCTAAGGCACTTTTTAGTAGTTAATGATTGTATATAATTAGTTAGATTATAATCAAATATCCACATGACAGGTTCCCTTTAAAGTAATAGAACGTGAGACGTTCTTCAGATGACACACTCCGCCGCATGTTGATGTCCTGGAAAGTCAAGGAAGGCCTCAACTCCACCAACAGCCGATCAAAGGTAGCCACTGACATGCAGCAAAAATTGAAGAACTTCTGAGGGTGCCAAAGAGACCTTTGCTGGCCCGCTGCGAAATTATAGGATGCACCCACATCCGCTTCCTCCGCGGTTCCTCCTCAATCATTTCTGGCTGTGTGCAATGTGGTTTGCACGTGCGTGATAAAAAACTAAATGTGGTACCCAGACCCGAACTTCTTCACAGAAGTTCAGGTTTGGGTTCAAGGTTGTGTAGATGTAATTATTTTCCCTTATAACATGGTTATAAGGGAAAATAATAGCATTCTTAATACAGAATGCATAGTACAATAGGGCTGGAGGGGTTAAAAAAATTAATAATTATTTAACTCACCTTAATCCACTTGCTCGCGCAGCCCGGCTTCTCTTCTGTCTTCTTCTTTGCTGTGCACAGGAATAAGACCTGTGATGACGTCTCTGCGCTCATCACATGGTCCATCACATGATCTTTTACCATGGTGATGGATCGTGTGACGGACCATATGATGAGCGTGACGTCACCACAGGTCCTCTTCCTGTGCACAGCAAAGATGAAGACAGAAGAGAAGCTGGGCTGCGTGAACAAGTGGATTAAGGTGAGTTAAATTATTTTTTAACATTTTTTTAACCCCTCCAGCCCTATTGTACTATGCATTCTGTATTCAGAATGCTATTATTTTCCCTTATAACCATGTTATAAGGGAAAATAATAATGATCGGGTCCCCATCCCAATCGTCTCCTAGCAACTGTGCGTGAAAATCGCACCGCATCCGCACTTGCTTGCGGATGCTTGTGATTTTCACGCAGCCCCACCCCATTCACTTCCATGGGGCCTGCATTGCGTGGAAAACGCACAAAGTGGAGCATGCTGCAATTTTCACGCAACGCACAAGTGATGCGTGAAAATCACCGCTCATGTGCACAGCCCCATAGAAATGAATAGGTCCGGATTCAGTGCGGGTGCAATGCGTTCACCTCACGCATCGCGCCCGCGCGGAAATCTCGCCCGTGTGAAAGGGGCCTTAGCTTTCAGTTCTCCTGATCCATCAGAACAAGTCGGAAAAAAAAAAAGGGATCCTGTTGCATAAGTTATGCATACGATCCGTTCTTTTACAGAATCCTGTAAAAAAAGGGATCCTGTTGCATCATTTGGCATCCTTTTTTTTAGACGGGGAGAGACTTTTTTTTCCATCTAAAAAAAGGATCTCGGACAGAAATGGTTCAAATGGATGCCAACTGATGCAACAGGATCCGTTTTTTTTCTCCTAATGGATCAGAAGAATGGAAAGCTAAACAGTGATGGGAACTCAGCCTAAGGGCTCATGCACACGACCGTATGCCTTTTTCAGTGTTTTGTGGGCCGTTTTTGAATGGATCCGTTTTTCAATTTTTTGTTTCAGTAGTGTCTCTGGTTCCGTTCCGTTTTTCCGTTCCGTTTTTCCATATGGAATATACAGTATGCAGTAATTTCATAGAAAAAATTGGTCTGGGCATAAAATTTCCAATAGATGGTTTCGCAAAAACGGAACGGATACGGAAGACATACGGAGTACATTCCGTATGTGTTCAGTTTTTTTTTGCGGACCCATTGACTTAAATGGAGCCACGGAACGTGATTTGCGGGCAATAATAGGACATGTCATATCTTTGAACAGAATGGAAAAATGGAAATACGGAAACGGAATGCACACGGAGACACTTCAGTTTTTTTTGCTGACCCATTGAAATGAATAGTTCAGTATAACTAACGCATACTGAACTAAAAAAACGGCAAGTATACGGAACGCAAAAGACGTTTGTGTGCATGAGTCCTAACTCTGCTGTTTTTTGCTCCCCCCTCATTACTAAATTATATATACCTCACATAATATAGTACTATACAAAAGTTTGGTTTGACATTCTTGAATGATGCCTAATATCAGAAAAGTAGAGACGTCAACATAGGAATGTTTATGTTTATACTGCCCTATGGCAATGGACATGGCATCCAAAAATAAAATTGCCATTGTTTACATATCTTGGCTCACGAAGGAATACGTTAAAGTAGGTGTATGGGGGAACAAATGTTTTGTAAAAGAGCCTGGATGGGTTAAAAATAAAGCTCACCTCATGATCTGCTGCTGTTCTGCTCCAGTCCCTGCCGCTCTCCGCTTCCTGGCTCTGGCTCAACTTAAAGTATGTTTTCTTGAGGAGAATCAAAAACATGGTAGGGCTGGAATCGCACTCATGACGTTTTTGATGCATTGCATTACTTTTTTTTCTTAGTTTGCAGCCAAAAAGCGTTACAATTGCCTTAATTCTAATGAACAGCAGTGGCCCTAGAGCTTCAATCACAAAAGTATCACCCTTCATTATTGTTGCCTGAGCAGTGCAAACAGTATTTGAAAAGTTGAGTTGTTGAAGGGGTCCACAAGGGCCCTGGGTCTTGAAGCTACATTACAAATATCTGGAGCCCACCTTACGGAAGTTTATCTGCAATGTGAGTAGTCATGTTTGCCTGCAATCTCAACATAGAAAGTAAAAACCTTGCCAACTGACATTTGTGGCTAAGTGACTCCTAATCACTGAGACTAATAATGTGCAGAAAGAGAGATAAATGGATTATATACAGATCATATTTGGGCTGATGTTAGGCTTTGAACAGGCTGTCTGAGAGCCATGTAAAATATTAAAATGATCTTCCCTTGCAGCCAGTGATGTATTATTTGGATGTGCCATATACCAGTATGACCAGTCACAGTCCTGAACGGTCTCGTACCTACACTGCTGAGGCAGGCCAGTAATTGGCTGCCGCCAAACAATATGTCGCTGGCTGCAGATTTCACCTTCTGCTGCTACTGTAAACTCTGCAGATTTTCAATTCCTCTGTGGATAATCTGCAACATTTACTCTATGTGTCACAATAGCCTTACAATAGTGATGGCATTGACTCCAGTCTGCACGAAAATGCTTGGGTTAGAGGGCAAGCAAGTTAAAGGGGTTGTCCAAGTTGCATAAAAACACAAGCAGCTCCTGTAAAGAGTCTAAAATAACAAAAGAATACCCCTTTCTCCCCTTCTACTTTCACCACTACACTCCGTTCTTCCTGCCGCTGACATCATCTTTCTGGCTGCAGCGGTGATGTTTAATTCACATAGGTCTGGGGGCAGCCAATCAGTGTCCTCAGCAGTACATGGGACATGACTGCTCAGGCCACTGAATGGCTGCTGCAGTCACCTGTACAGGGTTAATTTTAGGACATGGTCAGATATCGTAGTCACATATCAGAATAATGTCAATGTGAGGCAAAATATTCACGCTGACCCCTGACTCTGACTCCTGACCCCTGACTTTGATATTTGACTCCGACATCTGAGTTTGACCTATGCTCTTCATAGGTCAGGGTCAAAGTCAGAATGAGTTATAGATATACTGTGTATTTGTATGCTAAATCATACAACCAAAGAAAGTCTATAGCTGAGCTTCTAGCTATGTGTCTGAAATGCTGTAAGCTGACATGTTGCAGTGTTGTATGAGTGCATAGCTCAGTGGTTAGGTTATTGGCTTGTACAGTGGAGTTTTTGGGTTCAAAACCCATTAGCAACCTTTAAACAACAAGTTAATATCTTTAAACATTAGATAAGAGACAACTTCAAGTGATGTCTGACTAGTCAGCGTCACAATAACTTTTAGGGTTACTGTATTTTTGTATGTTAAATCACATAGATGAAGAAACTCCAAATCTACTGTTAGGCAATCCTATAGCTCAGTAGTAAGGCAGTTGCTTCATATACAGTGTGCCTGGGTTCAAAACCCTTTATAACCTTTAAAAAACAACAACATTTTATTAAGCCCTAGATCAGGCATTCTCAAACTGCGGCCCTCTAGCTGTTTTAAAACTACAACTACCACAATGCCCTGCTGTGCCATGCTGTAGGCTGATACCTGTAGGCTGTTCGGGCATGCTGGGAGTTGTAGTTTTGCAACAGTTGGAGGGCCGCAGTTTGAGGATGCCTGCCCTAGATAATAGACAAATTCAAGTGATGTGTGACGCTGATATCTGACCCTCTTTACTCGTCAGCATCACAATGACTTTTATGTTCATTGTATTTTTGGTATACTAAATCTCATAGATGAAGAATATCATTAACATTAGTGTCTAAATCTATAGCTCAGTGGTAAGACACTTGCGTTACATGCTGTGTTCCTGGGTTCAAAACCCCTTTAAGGATTTTAGTAAAATTTAAATTTTTATTGAGCCCTAGATAAGAGACAAATTCAAGTGAAGTCTGATGTAAGTAGTCCTTTTTTATTTTTATTAAGATTACATGGGCAGTGCTATAGTAAGGGGGGCACTAATTGAATGTATCTTCATCTATTTCCAGGTGACTGAGGGCTATTTCGTTTTTTGTTGTCTTGAAAGAGTCACTGTACAATACAATAATGTATTCTTATTTCTTACAAAGGAGTCTAATTATCAGATCTGTAACCCAAATGTAAGCTGCAAAGATATAACCACTAGGAGCCTCACTAGTCCACTGTCTGTGGTTAGGCATGCTCCAGCTGTCCCAGCAAATACAGATCTGCAAACCAACTTATCTTCTAAATGTGCTCTCCTTTCACTATCTTACATGTCTTCTCTCGTGTCACCTCTCTCAAGTGTCTATGCAGTTATTAGCAAGAATCACTATTTTTTTGGGACTCCTGGAAAAGTTGAGTAGTCAGTATATACAGCTGTGTCCTGACTTATATATATCTACTGTACAGTACAGACCAAAAGTTTGGACACACCTTCTCATTCAAAGAGTTTTCTTCATTTTCATGACTATGAAGGCATCAAAACTATGAATTAACACATGTGGAATTATATACATAACAAACAAGTGTGAAACAACTGAAAATATGTCATATTCTAGGTTCTTCAAAGTAGCCACCTTTTGCTTTGATTACTGCTTTGCACACTCTTGGCATTCTCTTGATGAGCTTCAAGAGGTAGTCACCTGAAATGGTCTTCCAACAGTCTTGAAGGAGTTCCCAGAGATACTTAGCACTTGTTGGCCCTTTTGCCTTCACTCTGTGGTCCAGCTCACCCCAAACCATCTCGATTGGGTTCAGGTCCGGTGACTGTGGAGGCCAGGTCATCCCATCACTCTCCTTCATGGTCAAATAGCCCTTACTTTCAAAGTTTTCCCAATTTTTCGGCTGACTGACTGACCTTCATTTCTTAAAGTAATGATGGCCACTCGTTTTTCTTTACTTAGCTGCTTTTTTCTTGCCATAATACAAATTCTAACAGTCTATTCAGTAGGACTATCAGCTGTGTATCCACCTGACTTCTCCTCAACGCAACTGATGGTCCCAACCCCATTTATAAGGCAAGAAATCCCACTTATTAAACCTGACAGGGCACACCTGTGAAGTGAAAACCATTTCAGGGGACTACCTCTTGAAGCTCATCAAGAGAATGCCAAGAGTGTGCAAAGCAGTAATCAAAGCAAAAGGTGGCTACTTTGAAGAACCTAGAATATGACATATTTTCAGTTGTTATGTATATAATTCCACATGTGTTAATTCATAGTTTTGATGCCTTCAGTGTGAATCTACAATTTTCATAGTCATGAAAATAAAGAAAACTCTTTGAATGAGAAGGTGTGTCCAAACTTTTGGTCTCTACTGTATATATGTGTATTATACACACAGATTGCTATAGCTTCACCACACTGAGATCTGCTCAGAAAGCTAATATTCACAGGCACAATATATGATTATGCAGTCACACAGGGGAGGAACTGCTCAGTGTCCTTTATCAAGAAATCAAATCCTGGCTTTCTCCGCTACAACTCAAAATCGGAACCATGGTGGCTGAAAACGGAAAGAACATGGTGTCGGCGCTGCGTCACGGAGGGCTCAGCCATGAGCCCTGCATGGCGCATGTATTCAATCTGGTTGTCAAGCGGTTCCTGAAGTCTTCCACCCATCTGCAAGACATCCTAAAAATGGCCAGGAAACTTTGCATGCACTTTAGCCACTCGTACACTGCCAAGCACACCCTCCTTGAGCTGCAGCGACAGAACGGAGCCCCCCAACAAAGGCTGATACGACATTTCCACCTGTTGGAATTCCACCCTCCATATGTTGGACCGACTATAGGAACAGAGAAAGGCCATAAACAATTTCTTGATGATCCAAGCGGACAGGAGTACTCCCCTATGTAACTTCGATGTCAGCCAGTGGCAGCTCATGCTTAACACCTGCCGTTTGCTCAGGCCCACGTTATTTGTCAGTCACCAGGACTACGGGATGAATAACGTCATTCCAATGCTTTATATCCTGGAACAGATGCTGGTAAATTTTGCTGGTCAGGAGACTGGAGACATGGTGCCTACATCTCACGGCCACATAAGCCCTGTGGGGGCTGAACTGAAGAAGGAGGAGGACATCTGAGCACAAGCAATGTGTAACGAAATGGGTCGTTTTTCTACACAGGTGACAGGAGAGGAGGAGCAGGAGCAGCTGGAGGAGCAAGAGGGAGACGAGGAAGACGAGGCAGATGACCCAGGCACACTGTGGCAGTATGCAGTGGAGATGGAGGCAGGGAGTCCCTCCGAGTCACTTGCGCAAATGGCCCGCTGTATGCTCGCTTGCTTGGGTAGTGACAGCCGACTTGTCACCATTCAGCAGAGGGATGACTTCTGGCTCTCCACCTTGTTGGACCCTTGCTACCGGTCCAAAATGGGGGCCTTTTTTACACCCTATGTAGGGAGGACAAACTGAACCACTAAAGAGACATCCTATGTAGTCAGTTGGCTGCTGCCTATATGCGTCATCGTCCATCCTCTCGCAGGTCTGACCGGGGGGGGGGGCCCTCTGCGCTCTCGTTCCACTGCCATGGCTGCTGTGGCAGAGTGAGGTGGTAGGAGCAGTACCATAGTTACCCCAAGGAGAACTCGCCTGTCCACCCAAAATGTGGAGAGAATGACCTTTGTCAAGATGAATGAGGCATGGATCAGCCAGAATTTCCACCCACCAATGCCTGATTCATTAGATTAAATCATCCATATTGCCTCACCCAAACCTTGACAAAAGAGACCGGCTTCTTCTGGCTACCTGCCTCAACTACTATTCTGATGCTGCCCCCACCTGATGCCACACATCTGATGCCAAGAGCTCCTTCTTACACCCACCATCGTCAGCGGGTACTGTTATTGCCACCCACCTCCCCACTCTGTCACCGGGTCACTCTGTGGTCTCCTGATACTGCTGCCACCTCACCACTCAGGTCTACTCATGCTGCTGCTGCCACTTCCACACTCTGTCATTGTGCCACTCTGTGGCCTCCTCATGTTGCTGCTACCTCAACAATATGTCATTGGGCCACTCTATGTCACCTTGCCACTTTGCGGCCTCGTTATGCTGCTGCTGCCACCTCCACACTGTGTTATTGTGGCACTCTGTGGTCTCCTCATGCTGCTGCTGCCACCTCCACACTATGTCACCTTGCCAGTCTGTGGCCTCCTCATGCTGCTGCTAACTCAACACTATGTCACCTTGCCAGTCTGTGGCCTACTTGTGCTGCTGCTGTAACCTCAACACTATGTCACCTTTTCTTGCCAGTCTGTGGCCTCCTCATGGTGCTGATGCTGCCAACTCCACACTATGTCACCTTGCCACTCTGTGGTCTCCTGATGCTGCTGTTAATCAACACTATGTCACTGGGCAACTCTGTGGCTTCCTCATGCTGCTGCTAACTTAACACTATGTCACTGGCCCACTCTGTGGTCTCCTCATGCTGCTGCTGATGCTGCCACCTCAACACTTTGTAAATGGGCCACTCTGTTAATCAATACTATGTCACTGGGCCACTCTGTGGCCTCTTCATGCTGCTGCTGCTGCCACCTCCCCACTATGTCACTGGGCCAATCTGTGTTCTCCTCATGCTGCTGCTACCTCAACACTATGTCATTGGGCCACTCTGTAGCTTCCTCATGCTGCTGCCACCTCAACACTATGGAAATCGGCCACTCTGTGGTATCCTCATGCTGCTGCTGCTGCCCCTCCACACTATGTCACCTTGCCAGTCTGTGGCCTCCTCATGCTGCTGCTGCTGCTGCCACCTCCCCACTATGTCACTGGGCAAATCTGTGTTCTCCTCATGCTGCTGCCACCTCAACACTATGTAAATGGGCCACTCTGTGGTACCCTTATGCTGCTGCCCCCTCCACACTATGTCACCTTGCCAGTCTGTGGCTTCCTCATGCTGCTGCTAACTCAACACTATGTCATCTTGCTAGTCTTTGGCCTTCTCATGCTGCTTCTGCTGCCACCTCCACACTCTGTCACTTTGCCACTCTGTGGTCTCCTCATGCTGCTGCTAAATCAACACTATGTCACTGGACCACTATGTGGCCTCCTCATGCTGCCGCTGCTGCCACCTCCTCACTATGTCACCTTGCCACTCAGTGGTCTCCTCATGCTGCTGCTAAATCAACACTATGTCACTGGGCCACTCTGTGGCCTCCTCATGTTGCTGCTGCCACCTCCACACTATGTGACCTTGCCAGTCTGTGGCCTCCTCATGCTGCTGCTAACTCAACACTATAACACTGGGCCATTCTGTAGTTTCCTCATGCTGCTGGCACCTCAACACTATTTAAATGGGCCACTCTGTCGTCTCCTCATGCTGCTGCCACCTCCCCACTATGTCACTGGGCCACTCTGTGGTCTACTCATGCTGCTGCTACTTCAACGCTATGTCATTTGGCCACTCTGTGGACTTATCAAGCTGTTCTCCCACCCTCCCCACTCCATGACTGGGCCACTTCTTTGCCTTTTTTGCCTGGTTGACATCATCATTTGATCCTTCTTCTGATCTTTCAGAAGGATGAGAAAATGAGATGCACAACGGATCCTGTCTGTGTAGAAGCTGTTAGGCCTGTATGGTCCCATCAGAATTGGCCTATGATTTGGTAGCCAAAAGCAGGAGTGAGTACAAAACACAGAAGACAAGCAAATATTTCATTCACATTTCATCTCTGTTTTGGATCCACTCATGTTTTTTTTTTGGCTTTAGCAATACTGATGGATTACTGACCAAATGCTGAATGAGTGAAGCCGGATGCTCAACAAACAGGATCCGTATTTTGGGGGGTTATTGTTCTGACGCATCAGAGAAAGGGCAAAATAATCAGTGACGCCAACACAAACTTACTGCTGACACCCTATCCACTCTGTATAAGCTTTTAATAGAAAAGATTCTGTAGACATCTATGTGGAATCAGCTGACAAAATAAATGCACTATTTCACGCTACAGTAGGATCTTGAAATCGAATATAGCCAGCACCTGCTAGTTACCTGGCGTTGCCCGGAAGGAGCGTGCTCCACGTAGATCAGTAGAAAATCCAGCAAGCCGCCAATATGTTGCAAATTTATCTTCTTTATTGCTCAGTAAGGTAGATTATTTCAAAATAACGCGTTTCGGCATATAGCCTTCATCAACAGATACATCTCAAATTCACAGTGACTCTTATATATACTGTGGCGAAACCAACCTCGCCACTGGGTTTTGGAGAGGACTGGCTGCTGGCCTCTTGCCCCTGGATTATGGGCCATATACTAACTTTTAAAACCCTGAACCTATTCAAGTGAATTTTGGATAGGTTTGTCCCCAAGTTATACTGTTTAAATTGATGTTAGTTATATGTATGGCCAATGTAAACTCACAAAGTTGTAACAATTTAAATTAAGTGTAACTTGTCAGCTTGGGAGGAAAATGCTGGGTGTGTTTCTATTGTGCCATTGTCCCATTGTGTGTTTAAATGGTGATGTCTGTTCTGTTGTCCTCACATGTGTATTGGCGATCTCCCTTTGTCCTCAGAGATAATTGGATTGCTCCTCAGGTTGTCTCTCCGGGACAGAGAGGAGGAGACCATGATGCATTGTGGGGATCTGTCCTATGTCACAGTCTTCATTCTGGTCCTCTGGGGGCATGAACGATTGGTTGCTGTAGTTACATTGTATGTGTTGTAAATTACTGATTGGTTGTATTTCAAACCCCTGTGGGCAGTACTATGTTTGTGGTTTATGAATAAAAGAGGCTGTACGTGAAGTACAGTCAGACCACTGCTTGACCCTCAACACGGAGCCTTGTCTCGTTATTGGGGGGATCCACTGTATGCTGTTAGAAGACCGATTGCCAGAAGTGTAAGCTGATTCCTGTTCGTCTGCTAGCAGCTACTCGTGAGGTTCCAGTTTGGAGTGCTACTTTGTATCCAGTTCGGGAGCTTGGTGTTCTGCAGTAGCTGTGCCTGTCTCTCAGAAAGGGGCACATCGCCTAAACGGAGTTTAACCCCTTGTCTGCTGAAACGGTCCGTTACATTGGTGGCAAGCAGCGGGATCGTTCCTACAGCCAGAAGGACAGCTACAGGAGACACCATTTCTGTGGATTCTACAATTTAAGGACAACGCATGTCCCAGTACAGCGTCCCTGACAGCAGCAGGATGGAACCAGCAGTGTTATACGAGGAGGAGGACCTGGATGGCCGGAATGCATTAAGGAAAGGCATCTGGTACCAGGCCCTGGATAATCTACAATACCAGCGGGGTGAGAGTCTCCCCAGTGAAGAGCAGCGGTTGCAGAAGCAAGTGGCCCTGCGGATGCCCTTCCTGGGAGAGCAGCCCCTGGAGGAATGGGTGAAGGAACTAGAGCACCGGGTATGGCAGGAGCTATGGCTGGAGGATGCCTACCAGGCGCTTTGGTGGTATATGGCACAGTATATACCCTGGACAGCCGAACATGACAAGCCAGAGGGAGAGGAGTTTGATGGTCCTGGCTTGTTATGGGAGTCCTTTGCAGAGCCTGACTTCGGGAGCCCTGTACAGTCCAGACTTCAGGACATTTTCTATGAGAGGGAGGCTAGGCATGAGTGGGATGACCCCCATGAGGTAGAGCAAGACCTGGCTCACCTAGCAACCCTGGAGTGGGAACTGGAGCAGGACTACCGAGATCTCTTCCACTCCATTGAGAAGGCTCAGCAGGACGGTAAGGTGACAGACCCAGATCCAGACCCATTCAGCTGGGCAGATATTGTAGAGTGTTACTGGGAAGGACCCCAGGTGGCCGGTAGAGATGGGACCGAGGTCTCTCCACCGGTCCTGCAGGGAATTGGGAGCCCAGTCTCCACTCCCCAGCGGCAGGCTGAGTTACAGGGGGCAGAGGTAGTTGTTCCTGCCCCCCAGCAGCAGAGTGATATGCCGGGAAGGCAGTGTGAAGTGCAGGGAGAGGAGAGCAGCATCCTCCCTCCCCAGCGGCAGGCTGAGTTACAGGGGGCAGAGGTAGTTGTTCCTGCCCCCCAGCAGCAGAGTGATATGCCGGGAAGGCAGTGTGAAATGCAGGGAGAGGAGAGCAGCGTCCTCCCTCCCCAGCGGCAGGCTGAGGTACAGGGGGCAGAGGTAGTTGTTCCTGCCCCCCAGCAGCAGAGTGATTTTTTGGGAATTGGGAGCCCAGTCTCCATTCCCCAGCGGCAGAGTGTCCAGCAGGGAATAGAGAGCCCAGTCTCATTTCCCCAGCAGCAGGACACTGTATTGAGAGCGGAGACGGTCGGTCGCCCTCCCCAGCGGCTGGAAGTATGTATGGGAGAGGAGCTCGTTACCCCCCTCTCCCCAGCGGCAGCTTAACGCACCAGGGGGAGACAGTAAAACCCACAACCGTGCAGATGGGACCGTGGTCTCTGCACTTACAGCACAGGGGGTAGAGACAGTCGGTCTCCCCCTCCAACAACCAGACTCCAAGCCAGGGAGCAACACAGAGACCAGGAGTACTAGCTTCCAACATAACCTTGGTGGACTCACTGGACAGAGACAGGCTACCAAATGCAACAGGTCCAGTATTGGGTTGTGGGTGGGCTGCCAGACTAACTCAGGTACCGACCGGCGTGAGGTCAGGTACCTGGTTAGTCTTCCCTGGGGGGGGGAGATGTGTGGCGAAACCAACCTCGCCACTGGGTTTTGGAGAGGACTGGCTGCTGGCCTCTTGCCCCTGGATTATGGGCCATATACTAACTTTTAAACCCCTGAACCTATTCAAGTGAATTTTGGATAGGTTTGTCCCCAAGTTATACTGTTTAAATTGATGTTAGTTATATGTATGGCCAATGTAAACTCACAAAGTTGTAACAATTTATAATAAGTGTAACTTGTCAGCTTGGGAGGAAAATGCTGGGTGTGTTTCTATTGTGCCATTGTCCCATTGTGTGTTTAAATGGTGATGTCTGTTCTGTTGTCCTCACATGTGTATTGGCGATCTCCCTTTGTCCTCAGAGATAATTGGATTGCTCCTCAGGTTGTCTCTCCGGGACAGAGAGGAGGAGACCATGATGCATTGTGGGGATCTGTCCTATGTCACAGTCTTCATTCTGGTCCTCTGGGGGCGTGAACGATTGGTTGCTGTAGTTACATTGTATGTGTTGTAAATTACTGATTGGTTGTATTTCAAACCCCTGTGGGCAGTACTATGTTTGTGGTTTATGAATAAAAGAGGCTGTACGTGAAGTACAGTCAGACCACTGCTTGACCCTCAACACGGAGCCTTGTCTCGTTATTGGGGGGATCCACTGTATGCTGTTAGAAGACCGATTGCCAGAAGTGTAAGCTGATTCCTGTTCGTCTGCTAGCAGCTACTCGTGAGGTTCCAGTTTGGAGTGCTACTTTGTATCCAGTTCGGGAGCTTGGTGTTCTGCAGTAGCTGTGCCTGTCTCTCAGAAAGGGGCACATCGCCTAAACGGAGTTTAACCCCTTGTCTGCTGAAACGGTCCGTTACATTGGTGGCAAGCAGCGGGATCGTTCCTACAGCCAGAAGGACAGCTACAGGAGACACCATTTCTGTGGATTCTACAATTTAAGGACAACGCATGTCCCAGTACAGCGTCCCTGACAGCAGCAGGATGGAACCAGCAGTGTTATACGAGGAGGAGGACCTGGATGGCCGGAATGCATTAAGGAAAGGCATCTGGTACCAGGCCCTAGATAATCTACAATACCAGCGGGGTGAGAGTCTCCCCAGTGAAGAGCAGCGGTTGCAGAAGCAAGTGGCCCTGCGGATGCCCTTCCTGGGAGAGCAGCCCCTGGAGGAATGGGTGAAGGAACTAGAGCACCGGGTATGGCAGGAGCTATGGCTGGAGGATGCCTACCAGGCGCTTTGGTGGTATATGGCACAGTATATACCCTGGACAGCCGAACATGACAAGCCAGAGGGAGAGGAGTTTGATGGTCCTGGCTTGTTATGGGAGTCCTTTGCAGAGCCTGACTTCGGGAGCCCTGTACAGTCCAGACTTCAGGACATTTTCTATGAGAGGGAGGCTAGGCATGAGTGGGATGACCCCCATGAGGTAGAGCAAGACCTGGCTCACCTAGCAACCCTGGAGTGGGAACTGGAGCAGGACTACCGAGATCTCTTCCACTCCATTGAGAAGGCTCAGCAGGACGGTAAGGTGACAGACCCAGATCCAGACCCATTCAGCTGGGCAGATATTGTAGAGTGTTACTGGGAAGGACCCCAGGTGGCCGGTAGAGATGGGACCGAGGTCTCTCCACCGGTCCTGCAGGGAATTGGGAGCCCAGTCTCCACTCCCCAGCGGCAGGCTGAGTTACAGGGGGCAGAGGTAGTTGTTCCTGCCCCCCAGCAGCAGAGTGATATGCCGGGAAGGCAGTGTGAAGTGCAGGGAGAGGAGAGCAGCATCCTCCCTCCCCAGCGGCAGGCTGAGTTACAGGGGGCAGAGGTAGTTGTTCCTGCCCCCCAGCAGCAGAGTGATATGCCGGGAAGGCAGTGTGAAATGCAGGGAGAGGAGAGCAGCGTCCTCCCTCCCCAGCGGCAGGCTGAGGTACAGGGGGCAGAGGTAGTTGTTCCTGCCCCCCAGCAGCAGAGTGATTTTTTGGGAATTGGGAGCCCAGTCTCCATTCCCCAGCGGCAGAGTGTCCAGCAGGGAATAGAGAGCCCAGTCTCATTTCCCCAGCAGCAGGACACTGTATTGAGAGCGGAGACGGTCGGTCGCCCTCCCCAGCGGCTGGAAGTATGTATGGGAGAGGAGCTCGTTACCCCCTCTCCCCAGCGGCAGCTTAACGCACCAGGGGGAGACAGTAAAACCCACAACCGTGCAGATGGGACCGTGGTCTCTGCACTTACAGCACAGGGGGTAGAGACAGTCGGTCTCGCCCTCCAACAACCAGACTCCAAGCCAGGGAGCAACACAGAGACCGGGAGTACCAGCTTCCAACATAACCTTGGTGGACTCACTGGACAGAGACAGGCTACCAAATGCAACAGGTCCAGTATTGGGTTGTGGGTGGGCTGCCAGACTAACTCAGGTACCGACCGGCGTGAGGTCAGGTACCTGGTTAGTCTTTCCTGGGGGGGGAGATGTGTGGCGAAACCAACCTCGCCACTGGGTTTTGGAGAGGACTGGCTGCTGGCCTCTTGCCCCTGGATTATGGGCCATATACTAACTTTTAAACCCCTGAACCTATTCAAGTGAATTTTGGATAGGTTTGTCCCCAAGTTATACTGTTTAAATTGATGTTAGTTATATGTATGGCCAATGTAAACTCACAAAGTTGTAACAATTTATAATAAGTGTAACTTGTCAGCTTGGGAGGAAAATGCTGGGTGTGTTTCTATTGTGCCATTGTCCCATTGTGTGTTTAAATGGTGATGTCTGTTCTGTTGTCCTCACATGTGTATTGGCGATCTCCCTTTGTCCTCAGAGATAATTGGATTGCTCCTCAGGTTGTCTCTCCGGGACAGAGAGGAGGAGACCATGATGCATTGTGGGGATCTGTCCTATGTCACAGTCTTCATTCTGGTCCTCTGGGGGCGTGAACGATTGGTTGCTGTAGTTACATTGTATGTGTTGTAAATTACTGATTGGTTGTATTTCAAACCCCTGTGGGCAGTACTATGTTTGTGGTTTATGAATAAAAGAGGCTGTACGTGAAGTACAGTCAGACCACTGCTTGACCCTCAACACGGAGCCTTGTCTCGTTATTGGGGGGATCCACTGTATGCTGTTAGAAGACCGATTGCCAGAAGTGTAAGCTGATTCCTGTTCGTCTGCTAGCAGCTACTCGTGAGGTTCCAGTTTGGAGTGCTACTTTGTATCCAGTTCGGGAGCTTGGTGTTCTGCAGTAGCTGTGCCTGTCTCTCAGAAAGGGGCACATCGCCTAAACGGAGTTTAACCCCTTGTCTGCTGAAACGGTCCGTTACATTGGTGGCAAGCAGCGGGATCGTTCCTACAGCCAGAAGGACAGCTACAGGAGACACCATTTCTGTGGATTCTACAATTTAAGGACAACGCATGTCCCAGTACAGCGTCCCTGACAGCAGCAGGATGGAACCAGCAGTGTTATACGAGGAGGAGGACCTGGATGGCCGGAATGCATTAAGGAAAGGCATCTGGTACCAGGCCCTGGATAATCTACAATACCAGCGGGGTGAGAGTCTCCCCAGTGAAGAGCAGCGGTTGCAGAAGCAAGTGGCCCTGCGGATGCCCTTCCTGGGAGAGCAGCCCCTGGAGGAATGGGTGAAGGAACTAGAGCACCGGGTATGGCAGGAGCTATGGCTGGAGGATGCCTACCAGGCGCTTTGGTGGTATATGGCACAGTATATACCCTGGACAGCCGAACATGACAAGCCAGAGGGAGAGGAGTTTGATGGTCCTGGCTTGTTATGGGAGTCCTTTGCAGAGCCTGACTTCGGGAGCCCTGTACAGTCCAGACTTCAGGACATTTTCTATGAGAGGGAGGCTAGGCATGAGTGGGATGACCCCCATGAGGTAGAGCAAGACCTGGCTCACCTAGCAACCCTGGAGTGGGAACTGGAGCAGGACTACCGAGATCTCTTCCACTCCATTGAGAAGGCTCAGCAGGACGGTAAGGTGACAGACCCAGATCCAGACCCATTCAGCTGGGCAGATATTGTAGAGTGTTACTGGGAAGGACCCCAGGTGGCCGGTAGAGATGGGACCGAGGTCTCTCCACCGGTCCTGCAGGGAATTGGGAGCCCAGTCTCCACTCCCCAGCGGCAGGCTGAGTTACAGGGGGCAGAGGTAGTTGTTCCTGCCCCCCAGCAGCAGAGTGATATGCCGGGAAGGCAGTGTGAAGTGCAGGGAGAGGAGAGCAGCATCCTCCCTCCCCAGCGGCAGGCTGAGTTACAGGGGGCAGAGGTAGTTGTTCCTGCCCCCCAGCAGCAGAGTGATATGCCGGGAAGGCAGTGTGAAATGCAGGGAGAGGAGAGCAGCGTCCTCCCTCCCCAGCGGCAGGCTGAGTTACAGGTGGCAGAGGTAGTTGTTCCTGCCCCCCAGCAGCAGAGTGATTTTTTGGGAATTGGGAGCCCAGTCTCCATTCCCCAGCGGCAGAGTGTCCAGCAGGGAATAGAGAGCCCAGTCTCATTTCCCCAGCAGCAGGACACTGTATTGAGAGCGGAGACGGTCGGTCGCCCTCCCCAGCGGCTGGAAGTATGTATGGGAGAGGAGCTCGTTACCCCCTCTCCCCAGCGGCAGCTTAACGCACCAGGGGGAGACAGTAAAACCCACAACCGTGCAGATGGGACCGTGGTCTCTGCACTTACAGCACAGGGGGTAGAGACAGTCGGTCTCCCCCTCCAACAACCAGACTCCAAGCCAGGGAGCAACACAGAGACCGGGAGTACCAGCTTCCAACATAACCTTGGTGGACTCACTGGACAGAGACAGGCTACCAAATGCAACAGGTCCAGTATTGGGTTGTGGGTGGGCTGCCAGACTAACTCAGGTACCGACCGGCGTGAGGTCAGGTACCTGGTTAGTCTTCCCTGGGGGGGGGAGATGTGTGGCGAAACCAACCTCGCCACTGGGTTTTGGAGAGGACTGGCTGCTGGCCTCTTGCCCCTGGATTATGGGCCATATACTAACTTTTAAACCCCTGAACCTATTCAAGTGAATTTTGGATAGGTTTGTCCCCAAGTTATACTGTTTAAATTGATGTTAGTTATATGTATGGCCAATGTAAACTCACAAAGTTGTAACAATTTATAATAAGTGTAACTTGTCAGCTTGGGAGGAAAATGCTGGGTGTGTTTCTATTGTGCCATTGTCCCATTGTGTGTTTAAATGGTGATGTCAGTTCTGTTGTCCTCACATGTGTATTGGCGATCTCCCTTTGTCCTCAGAGATAATTGGATTGCTCCTCAGGTTGTCTCTCCGGGACAGAGAGGAGGAGACCATGATGCATTGTGGGGATCTGTCCTATGTCACAGTCTTCATTCTGGTCCTCTGGGGGCGTGAACGATTGGTTGCTGTAGTTACATTGTATGTGTTGTAAATTACTGATTGGTTGTATTTCAAACCCCTGTGGGCAGTACTATGTTTGTGGTTTATGAATAAAAGAGGCTGTACGTGAAGTACAGTCAGACCACTGCTTGACTTCAACACGGAGCCTTGTCTCGTTATTGGGGGGATCCACTGTATGCTGTTAGAAGACTGATTGCCAGAAGTGTAAGCTGATTCCTGTTCGTCTGCTAGCAGCTACTCGTGAGGTTCCAGTTTGGAGTGCTACTTTGTATCCAGTTCGGGAGCTTGGTGTTCTGCAGTAGCTGTGCCTGTCTCTCAGAAAGGGGCACATCGCCTAAACGGAGTTTAACCCCTTGTCTGCTGAAACGGTCCGTTACATTGGTGGCAAGCAGCGGGATCGTTCCTACAGCCAGAAGGACAGCTACAGGAGACACCATTTCTGTGGATTCTACAATTTAAGGACAACGCATGTCCCAGTACAGCGTCCCTGACAGCAGCAGGATGGAACCAGCAGTGTTATACGAGGATTGTTGTAAATTACTGATTGGTTGTATTTCAAACCCCTGTGGGCAGTACTATGTTTGTGGTTTATGAATAAAAGAGGCTGTACGTGAAGTACAGTCAGACCACTGCTTGACCCTCAACACGGAGCCTTGTATCGTTATTGGGGGGATTCGCTGTATGCTGTTAGAAGACCGATTGCCAGAAGTGTAAGCTGATTCCTGTTCGTCTGCTAGCAGCTATTTGTGAGGTTCCAGTTTGGAGTGCTACTTTGTATCCAGTTCGGGAGTTTGGTGTATCCTGCAGTAGCTGTGCTTGTCTCTCAGAAAGGGGCATATCGCCTAAACGGATTTTAACCCCTTGTCTGCTGAAACGGTCCGTTACATATACACATCAATTAAGCAAAGTGACATCATCTACCACCTTATGGGCGGGAACGAAAAATAAACCAACCGATTTCTTGGTTTCACTATAGCATGGGAACACATAACATAGGATTTTCACAATATCGAAAATAGCAGATCAGCGAGTCGATAATGTCTACAATAAAGGAAAAGAAAGAAATTACTTCGAATCAAGCAGTATGAAAAAAACATACATATAATCTCATAACCTTACAACCTCATAATCGCGATTGAGACCTCTGGGATACAATGTATCAAGCGTATGTATCCAGAACGCCTCTCTACGAAGTAAAAGTTTTTTTATATCGCCTCCTCTCCTAGGTCTCACAATGTGCTCCAAAACCTGAAAACTTAACTGAGATATAGAATGTATACATTTATCGAAGTGGTAAGGCAACGGTAATAATACATTTTTGTTCCTAATGGTGGACTTATGGTTGCATATCCTATCTCTCACTGTTTGCATAGTTTTGCCCACATACGCAAGCCCACATGGGCATTTGATCAGATAGATCACATTTTTTGACTCACAAGTGAAAAAACCCTCAATCTTGAAGGCCTTTCCTGTGTGAGGATGCTATACCTCAGAACCCTTAATAAAATGAGAACATTGAAGACAATGCAGGCACGGAAATGTGCCTTTCTTTATTGTCCTCAATGTGCTCTGTCTCAATATTTCCTTTTTACTCCCTAGGTCTGCATGGACTAATTTATCTCTCAGACTAGGGTTCTTTTTATTGCAAATCAATGGTTGTCTTTTGAATTCCTCTACACCTGGGTACGCTTTTGCTAAAATACTCCAATGTTTCCTAACCACACCATCTATACTTGCATTATAGGGATGATATTTATGTATAAACGCTATGCGTTGTTGTCCACTATCTCGGTCCCCGGGTGGGGAAGTAGTTCTAGCTTCCTCTAAAATAGATCTCGGGTACCCCCTTTCACTAAATCTAACCACCATTTCCTGCAATCTGTGATCCCGCATAAGTGGGTCAGAAACAATTCTTTTTATTCTTTGAAACTGTGACTTTGGTATCTTTCCTGAACAAATCAGTTGAGAGACGGCCATAATCATCCTTCATTACCACAGTATCCAAAAAGCTCACCTTATACTTATCAGTATTATAGGTAATAGTAAATCTAAGACCATCACAGACCCTGTTCGTTCAAATATTCAAAAAACTCGGATAGGACCTCACGTGACCCCGCCCACACACCAAAAATATTGTCTATAAATCTTTTCCAAATAAGTACATTTTCTTGGTAATACATATTACTATAAACTAAAGACTCCTCAAAAGCTGACATAAACACATTTGCGTAGGGCGGGGCCACGTTCGATCCCATTGCGGTTCACCGTCGCTGCAAATAATATGCATCTTCAAACATAAAATAATTGTTAAACAACACTAGACGTAGCATATGCAAAAAGAATTCCTGTTGTATCATTGGGTAGTCACTAGTTATTAATAAATCTGCCACCGCCTGAATCCCTTTCTCATGATCAATTGATGTGTAGAGACTCACCACATCAATTGTCACGAGCCAACTATCCACCGGAATGGAATGCAGGTCTGTAATTTCTTTCAAAAATTGCATCGTATCCAACAAGAACGACTGAGTATTTTTTATCAAGCGTGTTAAGACCTTTTCCAGGGTGATGGATAAGGGGGACAACATCGAATCCACTGAGGCCACAATTGGACGGCCGGGGGGATCTACAAGCGTCTTATGGACCTTAGGCAAAATATAGAGTACTGGTGTAATAGGTGATTGTTTGACCAAATATCTCTGCAACTGCTCATCAATGACACCTTTTGCACCATAATGGTTTACCATTTCCATTATCTTATCCTTGATAGAAAAAACTGGGTCATGTTGCAGGCATACATAAGGTATAATGTCAGACAATTGACGCATCACCTCCGTAATATAATTGCTCTTGTCCATGATCACTATGGAGCCCCCTTTATCAGCGGGCTTAATGATCAAGGACGTATCCTCCATTAGCATTTTAATAGCTGCCCTTTCTTTAAGAGTAACATTATGAAACATGTGCAAATCCCCTTGATTCACAGACTGTAAATATGTCTCTATTTCTTTTGAAACAAATTGTATGTATGTTTCCACAGGATGATATGTCCTGGGCGGCATGAATGTACTTTTTACTTTAAGGCCAAGATCTTGCAAACATAATTGTCCTTCTACCTTAGGAATGTCTTTTTTCTCAAATATTTCCCTGGGTTCAGAAAAATGGGCCTTGAGCCTGATCTTTCGAACAAAATTGCTGGAGATCGATATCCATCTGAAAACTATCAAACCCAGTCATCGGACTAAATGTTAAACCTTTTTGCAATGCCACAATCTGGTCATGAGGTTGTAAGGTTATGAGATTATATGTACTGTATGTTTTTTTCGTACTGCTTGATTTGAATAATTTCTCTCTTTCCTTTATTGTAGACATTATCGACTCGCTGATTTGCTATTTTCGATATTGTGAAAATCCTATGTTATATGTGTTCCCATGCTATAGTGAAACCAAGAAATCGGTTGGTTTATTTTTTGTTTCCGCCCATAAGGGGGTGGATGATGTCACTTTGCTTAATTGATGTGTATATATAAGAGTCACTGTGAATTTGAGATGTATCTGTTGATGAATGCTATATGCCGAAACGCGTTATTTTGAAAAAATCTACTTTACTGAGCAATAAAGAAGATAAATTTGCAACATATTGGCGGCTTGCTGGATTTTCTACTGACAGTAGGATCTTGGGCCTCTGCGCGGTTCTTTATACCTGCCGCTAACATCGACCTGTAAGGCTGAACTCACACTTGAGTTATTTGGTCAGTTTTGGCCCCGTAACTGCCCAAATAAGTGAAGTGTGCAGTGATTCTAAGAGCGACACCTGTCATCTGCGTGTCATACTGACTCACAATATTGTTTCACAACCAGAGCAGACTCCCTATGCATGTTACTGCAAGGCACAGTGTTCTACACCACTATACAGCCACTGCAGCCAGGAAATAACTGATTCTTAAACAGATTTGCCGTAAATAAATTTGGATCGAATCTTTTCGGTAAATCTTTATTTATTATAGTATATCCTATTAATATGGTTTTAAATAAAAAAAGAAAAAGATAATAGACAGAAAACAGATCTCTCTGGGGACTTGAACCACGGATGTCTACATGCAAAACTGTTAGCTTAACCTCTAAGCTATAGCATTACCACATAGAGTTGTGTGTTTTCTCTATGCTGATAAGCTATCACAAAATACTGGTGTCTGCATATTCATATATTGTGCCTATGAATATCAGCTTTCTGAGCAGATCTCAGTGTGGTGAAGCTATAGCACGCTGTGTGTACAATACACATATATACAGTAGATATGTATAAGTCAAGACACAGCTCTGCATATAGTGACTACTCAACTTTTTCAGGAGTCCCAGTAAAATAGTGATTCTTGCTAATAACTGCATACACACTTGAGCGAGGTGAATCAATGTATAAGACATGTAAGATAGTGAAGGGAGAGCATATTTAGAAGATACATTGGTTTGCAGATCTGTGAGGAGGTAGCGAATCCTGCAAGTCCCTTGCAGCATCAGCTACTCTGGAATAGTGATGAACGAACATCTGCTGGGGTGGTTCGCGAACGCGATCGCGCGAACAAATGTTCTCGAACTGCAAGTTTGCGGCGGGTCCCATTCATTTTAATGGCAGGTGAACCTGAAAAACCATCAGCTGATATTTGCAGCCAAGAAATAGTTACTAGAAGTGCACAAATAGTCCCACAACATGGACAGTGACATACCAGATGTATTATTAGAATTAGCGCTCTCCATTCATTTTTGTTTTCAATGCGAAATATCGGCAAAATATAATTTTCGCGTACGCGCATGCGCAAATGCACTATACAGTACCCAAATGCACTATAAAAATATAAAAAAATCTTTTTTTTGGGGGGGGGGACTGGTATATCACACCAGTAGAAATTATTTGTTCCAATAACGCTTGTCCCTCTATATACCTGCAGTATCACCGCAGAACCGCACACAACTGCCGCACAACACAAATGCACTATAATATACTTTCTAACATAGAAAGTATATTATAACATTGTACAAGGAAGGCAATCCAT
Source organism: Bufo bufo (assembly GCF_905171765.1). Taxonomy (NCBI): domain Eukaryota; kingdom Metazoa; phylum Chordata; class Amphibia; order Anura; family Bufonidae; genus Bufo; species Bufo bufo. The sequence continues at coordinate 565,262,813 of NC_053390.1, forward strand.
TAGAATATACATGAAGATAAAACGTAACCTTTAATACATTTACTATGAGGGTCCATTCACACGTCCGTAAGTGTTTTGCGGATCCGCAAAACACGGACACCGGCAATGTGCATTCCGCAATTTGTGGACCGCACATCGCCTGCACTATAATAGAAAATGACTAATTTTGTCTGCAATTGCGGACAAGAATAAGACATGTTCTATTTTTTTGCGGAAACGGAAGCACAGATGCGGAAGTGCGGATCCGCGGATGCGGACAGCATATTCCGGCCACATTGAAAAAAAAATGGGTCTGCACCCATTCCGCAAAATTGCGGAACGGATGCGGACCCATTTTGCGGACGTGTGAATGGAAAAGATATCCCTCAAAATGAAAATAAATGAAATTATTAAAGTTAACCAAAAAGTATAGATGTGGTAAGCAATAACAAGTGCTCGGCGGCACTAAATTAGGTGCTCGGCGGCATCAAATGAGAAACCATATGTCCTACCACAATCCGGGGGGTTCCAGTGCACATCGATGAATCCAAGAGGGAAAGCAAAAAAACATCTATCTCTGGGCTAGATGATGATGTGGTATTGAAGGACAGGGTGGGCAAAGAACTGTCCCTGATATTGCCCCACATGGGGGTGCTATTCTGGCCCTGATAGCCTAACCACAGACCACCCGCCCTGATAAGAACGACCACGTCCGGAACCTTACCCTATATAAAAATGTCCCTCGTAAGCACCTAGCCCCCTGACTTACAGGTGATCCCTATATAGATCTATGTGTTTTTGACTCATTATAAAAGTATATTATAAGTATATTGCACCCCTCTGTGTATCACACCTATCGATTGCACACCTATACTAGTGCTTAAAATGACTTTTGCGGCCCTATTAGCTAGCGTTTGGTGTCCCTAACAGCCTGTCCCTGCTCCACACAGCAACCTCTCCCTACACTGGGAAAACACTGAATGTAAAATGGCGGCCAGATCAGGTTTATTTATAAGGTAGAGGGTATGTCCATGTGCTGAAATGTCTCAATTGGCTGTCCTGTACCACCTGATGGATGTGTCATGGGTCAAAGTTCTTCACAATGTAAAAGAATATGGCGGGCGCAAATTTCTCCATATGTTCGCATGTTCGGCGAATCGCAAACACGCAAAGTGCGCCGCGAAACGACCGCCGGGCTAACCGCATCTCTACTCTGGAACACTCCCACACTTCCTCCTGCCTGTATTTGCTGAGAGAGATGGACCATGCCTAACTACAGACAGTGAGACTCCTAGTGGTCATATCTTTGCAGCTTACGTTTGGGTGGATGTCGACAAATAATTTCAATAACGTGGTTTACAGATCTGATAATTAGACTCCTTTGTAAGAAATAAGAATACATTATTGTATTCTACAGTGACTTTTTTAAGACAACAAAAAACGAAATAGCCCTCAGTCACCTGGAAATAGATGAAGATACAGTAAATTAGTGCCCCTCTTCCTATAGCACTGCCCATGTACTCTTGATAAAATAAAAAAGGACTACTTACATCACTGTAGTTACACATTGTGCAGTTACCGGGGCATCCATAAGCATACAACACTGCAACATGTCAGCTTACAGCATTTCAGACACATAGCCAGAAGCTCAGCTATAGACTTTCTTTGGTTGTGTGATTTAGCATACAAATACACAGTATATCTATAACTTATTCTGACTTTGACCCTGACCTATGAAAAGCATAGTTCAAACTCAGATGTCGGAGTCAAATATCAAAGTCAGCATCAGGTGCCAGGTGTCAGAGTCAGGTGTCAGGGTGAATATTTTGCCTCACATTGACATTATTCTGATGTATGACTATGATATCTGACCATGTCTTAAATGAACACTGTACACCTGTGTGAAGTCAAGAAAACAAACAGCAGTGGGGAGGACTGGAGCACATCACAAGAAGAAGCAGTGGAGAAAAGGGCTACATATAGATTCTTTCTATTATTTTAGACCATTTACAGGGGCTGCCCAAGTTTTTATTTAAAGGGAACCTGTCATGTGGATATTTGATTATAATCTAACTAATTATATACAATCATTAACTACTAAAAAGTACCTTAGATGTATTCACTTACTGGTGTGACAGATGGTTATCTCATAATATACACACAAAGATGCCGCATGCTGTATGCTAATGAGCTGATTTGAGTCCGGCGTGATGTCATTGAGTCCAGCGTATATTTAATTCAGAGCTATAGCCACTCCCCTGCCCACCTGCTGCTGGTTCATATGGAAAATAACTGTCATTCAGCAGCAGGTAGGCGGGGAGAGTCAGGAGCTCATGAATATTCATGACTTATCATTATCAGCTGGAGCTTTTCAATACAAGATGTTGTCAGATTGACTGGGTCAATTAAACAAAGTGACCCAGCATTTTGCTAAGAGAATCAGTCACTTATTTATGTTGTCCTTAGTTAGGACACCATAAAACTGGTGACAGGTTCCCTTTAACTCTGACAACCCCTTAAGAAGTCGTGGCCAGAACACAATGCTAGCTGAGAATATTGTGATGTTTTTGCCCATCCTCTTACCAAGGTTGACAAGTACTATTGTAGATGTTTCCAGAATTAACAACACAGTTCTTGCAGGGCAACTGTTAGATGAACATTCTCTGAAAATACCAAGTTAGAAATCACAGACATTACCATTAAAGTCCATGTTCACCTTTGGGGACATTTTTTTTTAGCATTGCATTTAAATTATTTTTGGCTAAAATAATTTTTTCTATTGTTTTTATTAAACATTATCAACAATTGTCTATCTACAGCTTTCATTTTCAATGCATCTGTAGACTGTTGCTTTCTGCCTCACAGTGAATCTGTTAGGTATCTTCTCTGGCAGCTTTAAAATTAGTACACACTACTGTAGCTCTTGCAATAAAATTACTTTGACAGACTGTCACAAGGCTTAAAATTATATTGACAACTTCAGAGCCATATTTTATTTTTGTAATATGGTTTTCTTAACACCTTCCTAACATGTGGCGTACATGTACAGTGCTATGTGAAGTGTGCTCCAGACATGCGGTGCACTGATCGGGCGAGCACAGGAGCTGTGCTTGCTGGATCAGTGGTAGGGCCCAAGCTGTAACTTCTGGCATCTGTTAAAACTCAGATGTCATCGGATTAACTTCTTAAATGCCACCGTCAATGCTGACCGCCGCATATAAGGGGTTTACAGAGGGAGTGAGCTCCCTCTCTCAACTCATTGGCTCTCTGCAATGTGATTGCAGGGTGTTGATGGCTGCTAAGGAGTGTAAGAACTCATGCACATATTGCCTCCTGTGCCTGTGCAGGCGGATGCAGACCCATTCAACTTAAATGGGTCCGCAATCCTCATGAGTAAGGGCGTGAATTGTTTTCAGTAGCCCGAAACGCGTAGACAACGACTCTGTAACTGTTAACTGGATGTGATTTTACCTCAAGTAAATTAAACTATTTCCTTTACCAAAGTGGAGCTGGATTTCTTGAACCATATTGCATTATATAAATTTAGTATCACAATAACTATATCAACCCCCAGAATAAAATTAGCTTATCATATATGCCGCATGACCCATAGAAAATAAAGATAAAAAACACTAACAGAATTGCAATTTTTGCCCACTTCACCTAAAAAACAAATGGTACAGCGATCAAAAAGTAATTTGTACCCCAAAATGGTACAAAAAAACCTTACAGCTCGTCCCGCAAAAACAAGCCCGCACACAGCTTAGTCAACAAATAAATAAAAACGTTATAGCTCCTAAAAAGAATTTCAGCAAATTCCATGTTAGAAAATCCAGATGCCGTTCCTTCCCTTCTGATCCCTGCTGTGTCCCCAAACAGTAGTTTACAACCACATATGAGGTGTTGCCTTATTCAGGTAAAAATACATAACAAATTGTGTGGTGCTTTTTTCTCCTGTTACACCTTTTGAAAATAACTAATTTGGGGCTAAAGCGACAAATTTATTGGAAATAAAATGTCATTATTTATTTTCACTCGTCATGATAATACAATCGGCTGCATCCGTTATGAACGGATCTTGTATTATTTCTAAAAATGGCTACGACGGATCTGGCATTAAAACCATTGGTAGTCAATGGGTGCCGAATCTGTTTTCTTTTGTGTCTGAGAAAACGGATCCGGCACTGTTGACTTACATTGTGTGTCATGACAGATCCGTCTTGCTCCATATCCCATTCAGCATTTTCTGTCCGCAAAGGAGAAGCAACCAAACAGAACAGAATGCACTCTGGTGCATTCCGTGTAGTTTAGTTCAGTTTTGTCCCCACTGACAATGAATGGGGACAAAACGGAAGCGTTTTCCTCTGCTATTGAGATCCTATGATGGATCTCAATAGTGGAAAGGTAAAGTGCAGGTGTGAAAGATAGCCTCAATTCTGTTAAACGTTTGTTGGGTCAAAGCACTCACTGCACTCCTCAAATCAATTCCGTGAGTGTAGTTTCAAGAGTCACTTTTTGGGGTTTCCTTTCTAGGGGTACCTCAGGGTCTCTTCAAATGTGTGACATCGCACCTGAAAACCATTCCAGCAAAATCTGCCCCCCAAAAACAATATTGTGCTCCTTTCCTTCTGAGCCCTGCCGTGTGCCTATGAAGAGATTTACCACATATGGGGAGTTTCTATAAGCTGCAGAATCAGGGTAATAAATATTGAGGTTTGTTTTGCTGTTAACCCTTGTTGTGTTACAGGAAAATTTATTAAAATGGGAAATCTGCACACAATAAAAGATTTTTTAACATTTTGTCTCCATTTTGCTTTAATTCCTGTGGAACACTTAAAGGGTTAACAAAGCTTCAAAATTCCGTTTTGAATAATTTGAGGGGTGTAGTTTCTAAAATAGTGTCATTTATGGGTGCTTTCTAGAGATGAGTGAAGTTTAGTAAAATTACATTTGGCTGCTTTGCCAAATTTCAAAAAATAAAATAAATCAGTTTTCTGACTAATTACTTCATGACAAGCGCATTTCTTTGTAAGTAGTGGGTGCAATGATGCTTAATTGCGCTGCTCCCCGTCATTGTATCCCTCAGATGCCGTGTTTATACATGATAGCGACATCTGATATACATAAAAGAGTGCAAAGTAAAAAAAAAAAAGATCCATTTGCTCACAACAGGCTGGCCACTACCATCTTGCTTTAAGGTCTGGTCTGAAATCTCACGTGGACCGAGATGATGTCATCACGCCAGACGGCGCTGTGACCTTATAAGTTGGCCGAGATCTTCAAGCAGGTACCGCACATAAGTATTCATAAAAAAAAAATGTTTTACACTATCTCAGGTTAATTTGATTCGCTTCCATGAAGCACGAGGAAATTTGTCTTTGTGGCAAATCTAATTTATCCTGAATTCACTCATCCCTAGTGGTTTCTACTATGAAAGTGACTTCAGAACTGAATTGGTCCTTAAAAAAGATCGTTTTGAAAATGTTCTTGAAAATTTGCTTCCTAAATCCTAAGCCTTCTAACGTCCTAAAAAAATAAAATGACATTTACAAAATGAAGGCAACATAAAGCAGACATATGGGGAATGTTAATAACTATTTTATGGGGTATCACTATCAGTCTTTTCTTTATTTCCAAATTTTCTGTAAATTTAGGATTTTTTCATACAAAGGTAAAACAATTCAAATTCACCACTAACATGAAGTACGAAGTCTCACGAGAAAACAATCACTTGGATAAGTAAAAGCATTCCAAGGTTATTACCACATACACATGTAAGATTTCAAAAATGGTGCTTCGGCATTTGGTCCAAACTGGCTTTCGCTGGATGGCGTTAAATACCTCTTCCAACAGAACTTGCTGAATGAGGCCATGTAGAGATTTTTGTAATTCTCAAACAACATTCTCCTTACCCTTGATGACATAGTCATATACAACTCTAATTCTTCAATGTAACCATTCAGAAAGGTGGTATTGATGGCATTAGTGTACAGCAGCTGCAGCCATTAGAGCCCTGAATGTGGTCTTCTTGGCAACTGGAGAAAATGTGGCATCATAATCTTATCTACCATATTTTAGTAAAGCCAGATTGCGACTAATTTGGCTTTAAATCTGTGAGCTTTACCTTCAGAATCACACGGTCTTGAAAACCCATTTACATTTGAAGTAAGAAGGAAAAGGACAGAGGAAAAGGTTGCTAGATTTTCATTATTTATTAAGATAAAAATACAGAGTAACCCGTGCAATGCGTTTAGCTGGCGGGCCGTCAGATTCGTCAGGCGCATACAGACTTAATGTTATTGTGTAGGTATAAAAACTAGGGATGAGCGAATTTAAAAGAAATTAGATTCGGCCGGTTCACCAAATTTTTCGAAAAGATTCGCTTCAATACGAATTTATTCATGGCGAATCGCGTTAAAAAAGGTCTATTTCCGGGCTGCAGAGAGCCTTTATAGGGGTGTAGAACACTGCGCCTTGCAGTAACACGCATAGGGAGTCTGCTATGGTAGTGAAATAATACTGTGAGTCAGCATGAGATGCAGATGACAGGCGTCGCTCTTAGAATCACTGCACACTTCACCTACTTGGGCAGTCACGGGGACAAAACTGACCAAATAACTTAAGTACGGACTCAGCCTTACAGGTCGATGCTAGCATGCTAGCGTCAAGAACAAGCGCAATCCTTTTACACCCTCATCAGCTGATTCCACATAGATGTCTACAGAACCTGTTCTTTTAAAAGCTTATACAAGTAGAGCCCCCAACAGAGTGGAGAGGGTGTCAGCAGTAAGTTTGTGTTGACGTCACTGATTATTTTGCCCTTTCTCTGATCCGTCAGAACAATAACCCACAAAAAAAATTATCCTGTCTGTGGAGCATCCGCCTTCACTCGGTCAGCATTTGCTCAGTAATCCATCAGTATTGGCCCAGTCATGAAGTGGGGAGGGTGGGAACAGCATGAGAAGTCCACAGAATGGCCCTATGACATAGTAGTGAGGTGGAAGCAGCATGAGGGGACCACAGAGTGGCACAATGACAGAGTCTGGAGGTGGCAGCAATATGAGGAGGACACCGAGTGGCACAATGAAAGAGTCTGGAGGTGGCGGATGCAGCAGCAGCAGCATCAGGAGAAGGCCACCGAGTGGCACAATGCCGGAGTCTGGAGATGGCGGATGCAGCAGCAGCATCATGAGAAGGCCACCAAGTGGCACAATGACAGAGTGTGGAGATGGCAGCAGTATGAGGAGGCCACTGGGTGGCACAATGACAACGTCTAGAGGTGGCGGCAGTATGAGGAGGCCACCGAGTGGCACAATGACAGAGTCTGGAGGTGGCGGATGCAGCAGCAGCAGCAGGAGAATGCCACTGAAGGGCACAATGACAGAGTCTGGAGATGGCGGATGCAGCAGCAGCATCATGAGAAGGCCTCCGAATGGCACAATGACAGAGTCTGGAAATGGCATCAGTATGAGGAAGCCACCGAGTGGCAAAATGACAGAGTCTGGAGGTGGCGGATGTAGCAGCAGCATCGGGAGAAGGCCACGAGTGTCACAATGACAGAGTCTGGAGATGGCAGCAGTATGAGGAGGCCACCGAGTGCCACAATGACAGAGTCTGGAGGTGGCGGCAGTATGATGAGACCACCAAGTGGCACAATGACAGAGTCTGGAGATGGCAGCAGTATGATGTGGCCACCAAGTGGCACAATGACAGAGTCTGGAGGTGGCGGCAGTATGAGGAGGCCACCGAGTGGCACATTGACAGAGTCTGGAGGTGGCGGATGTAGCAGCAGCATCGGGAGAAGGCCACTGAGTGGCACAATGACAGAGTCTGGAGGTGGCGGCAGTATGAGGAGGCCACCGAGTGGCACAATGACAGAGTCTGGAGGCGGCGGATTTAGCAGCAGCATTGGGAGAAGGCCACCGAGTGGCACAATGGCAGAGTCTGGAGATGGCAGCAGTATGAGGAGGCCACCGAGTGCCACAATGACAGAGTCTGGAGGTGGCGGATGCAGCAGCAGCAGCAGCAGCTTCAGGAGAAGGCCACCGAGTGGCACAATGACAGAATCTGGAGGTGGCAGCAGCATCAGAAGGTTGTCACTGTTTTCTTGTACTTTTTGTATATTTCTTGTTTCAATATATATAGATATTTTCCTCACACTTTCAGACTTCACACGACCTTACACAACGTCATTCGGTCCAGCAAAAGGAGTTATTCGGTCACCGAATTTTAACCAAAAAAACTAATTTGAAAGAAAAAATTTCACCACAACGTCATTCGGTTCTGTTGAGGGAAGTGTTGGATTTAAATATTTATGTATATATGCCCTTACATATATGCATATATATTGGCCCTTTTGCATGGGCCAGTCCAGGTCGTACATGTATACATAGAGATGTATGTATGTATGTATGTATGCCCCCTTGTTAGCATACATCTCTATGTATATAATATATATGTGTAGGTGGGCTTATTGCTGCCCATTCAGACCCCCTGTTTTATATATATATATATATATATATATATATATTTATGGATGTGCCCCAAGCATCTATAAGTATATATGTACAGTTAAACTGTGCCAAGAAGCTCCCATGGATGCCCCCCTTTGGAATGTGCCTAACAGGGACATGAGAAGAAAGAGTTCCCATGCCCCTGTGTGCCGCTCACCTCCGGCGCTGTAATTACAGTGCCAGAGATGTGTGATATCTCCACAGGCGGGAGGATCAAAGGATCCCCCTGCCCGGGAGCGCAGGCTGGTGCAGTGTTATCATATCACCGTGCCAGCCCACGTGGACCTGGATGCAGGCGTGCGTGCGCACGCCTGCTTGGCGGGAAAACGGGAGCGAGCGCCGCAGGGTTTAAATACCCCAGCAGAACTGCGCTCTGCAGATCGGGACCCCCCTCTAAAGGAGAGCGCATCCGGCGCTCAGACTCACGATTCCCGCACCCCCCAGATGCCAGGAGAGCGCATGCGGCGCTCAGAAGAGCAGGCTGCGCTATAGAACATCCCCCAGAGGAGGAGAGTGCAGGCTGCGCTGGAAAGGAAGAGCGAGCTCCCAGGAGTGACCCCCAACCTGCCCCAACCCTCACCCATCTGGAAGGAAGCGCAGGCAGCGCTCAGATCCCCGGCAGCCACAGAGAAGAGAGGGAGCAGACAGTGCTCATTGCTGACCGAGTCATGGATTGGCTAAGTATCCATGTCTCCTTCCCCTGCTGCAGTCCCCATAATTAACCCCTCTACCCTGAACCAGCCCCATTATTAACCCCTTCAGTGCCCTGTCCCCCTGCTCTGCCCTGACACCCCTGCAGTCCCTGCAGAGAATTAACCCCTTCAGTGCCCTGTCCCCCTGCTCTGCCCTGACACCCCTGCAGTCCCTCCAGAGCATTAACCCCTTCATTGCCCTGTTCCCCTGCTCTGCTCTGACACCCCTGCAGTCCCTGCAGAGCATTAACCCCTTCAGTGCCATGTTCCCCTGCTCTGCCCTGACACCACTGCATAAACCCTGCAGTCCCTGCAGAGCATTAACCCCTTCAGTGCCCTGCTCCCCTGCTCTGCCCTGACACCCCTGCATCAACCCTGCAGTCAATGCAGAGCATTAACCCCTTCAGTGCCCTGTTCCCCTGCTATGCCCTGACACCCCTGCATCAACCCTGCAGTCCCTGCAGAGCATTACCCCCTTCAGTGCCCTGTTCCCCTGCAAGTCCCTGCAGAGAATTAACCCCTGCATTGCCCTGCAGAGCATCATTAACCCCTGCATAGCCCTGTCCCTGCAGAGCATTAACCCTTGCTGTCCAGCTACAACCCTGTGTACCCTGGCCTGCAAGTATTGACCCCTGTAGTGCCACAATTGTGTTTTTAACCCCTTGTTATCCCCATAGGGACAGTGAGTAGCCAGGCGGGTGGGTTACTGATATTTGTGTGAATGTAAGTGTATTATTGTAATTGTAGTTAGATCCTGGGGAGGACTTAGGACTGTGTTAGCGTAGTTAGGACCGTATTAGTGTGTTTGTTTACTTATATTGCTGTGTGCTGCTATAAATATATATATCTATTCCATTGATATAGATATATATAATTATAAGCAAATATTAGACTGTGACATATAGTGTGTTAATAAATACATTTTATTTAAGCACAGTGTGTAGTCTTTTGTAGTAGTAAGGCGCCATAGCAATAGCCACAGGTACTTCAGTATAGAGTAAGGTAATCAGTAGTGTTTGTATAATTTAGGCAGAAATAGGCGGAGTTATCACTAGATGACTCATGCCTATTTATGAATATTAATTGAGATTTGCAAAAATAGCAATAATTAATATCCCCTTTAACAGGTTCATACAGCAAAAGGAGTTTTGCAGACACCCATCAATTTCACCTAAACAAACAATTTTGAAATAAAAAATGTCACCTATGAAAGGATAATGGAATTCGGTTCATACAGAAGAGAGTGTACAATCACCCATCAAATTTTCCCAAAAAAGGGCGTCCCTTGTTGGACTGAAATAGGCCATTATACGCTTTCACCAAAAAATAATAGCAGAAGTGAGCTGAGAATATATTTTTCTTGTTGGACTGAAATAGGCCACTATACGCTTTCACCAGAAATAACTGCAACAGTGCAGTGTGTGTATATATATATTTCTTTTTTTACTGAAATACGCCCCTATACGCTTTCACCAAAATTAACTGCAGAAATGCACTGAGAATATATTTTTCTTGTTGTCCTGAAATACGACCCTATACGCTTTGGCCTGAAAAAACTTAGAGTAAAGTGTGTTGTGGGGGTTTTAACTTAGTCACTGTTCACACACACAGGCGTCAATTTAGTCTTCACCACAGGCAGAGTTTATTCCAGCAAACAATAATAAACATGTTCAAGTTTTAGCTTTAAGCTTTCTTCAGCCCACACATATTTGATAACATAAAGTCCCACACTCTGGGTTCAGTCCAAGCAGGGTAACAAAATAGTAGAATCTCACCACTCTTTGGGATCTTTCTGAGACCAACTCCCAGCCCAGCTTGTTCAACATTCAGATAGCCCATCCACACTTGATCTCCCTAGCTGAGATCTCCCCAGCCTCTTTAACCACACCTTTAGGAAAAAACCCTGATGGAGTACGGGAGTGACCTGTCCCATCCAAACTATCTGGTCACTCCTAAAACCCGGACCCAAAATCCACTTTAATCAAAACCTCCCAGCAACCCAATGTTACTGGCTTACTACTTCCCGGGTATTATATCACTGAGGAATACATCCTCAGTGAGACATACCGACCATCCATGATTCTCCCCTCTAGGTTATTATAGTGTATATATTTTTCTTGTAGTACTGAAATACGCCCCTATACGCATTCACCGGAAATAACTGCAACAGTGCTGTGCGTATATATTTATCTTTTTTTACTGAAATACGCCCCATACGCTTTCAACTGAAATAACTGCAGAAGTGAACTGAGAATATATTTTTCTTGTTATACTGAAATAGGCCACTATACGCTTTCACCAGAATTAACTGCAGAAGTGAACTGAGAATATATATTTTTTGTTGTACTGAAATACGACCCGGTATGCTTTGACCTGCAAAAACGTAACTCCTTAAGGACCGAGTTCATTTTTACCTTAACGACCAGGCCATTTTCTGCAAATCTGACCAGTGTCACTTTATGTGGTGATAACTTTAAAACACTTTGACTTATGCAGGCCATTCTGAGATAGTTTTTTTGTCACATGTTGTACTTCATGACACTGGTAAAATGGAGTAAAAAAAAAATCATTTTTATATATAAAAAAAATACTAAATTTACAAAACATTTCCAAGTTTCAATTTCTCTACTTCTATAATACATAGTAACACCTACAAAAATAGTTATTACTTTACATTCCCCATATGTCTACTTCATGTTTGGATCATTTTGGTAATTTTTTTTTATTTTTTGGGGACATTACAAGGCTTAGAAGTTTAGAAGCAAATCGTGAAATTTTTCAGACATTTTCAAAAACCCACTTTTTAAGCACCAGTTCAGGTCTGAAGTCACTTTGTGGGGCTTACATAATAGAAACCACCACAAAATGACCCCATTCTATAAACTACACCCCTCAAGGTATTCAAAACTGATTTTACAAACGTCGTCAACCCTTTAGGTATTCCACAAGAGTTAATGGCAAATGGAGATAAAATTTCAGAATTTAGATTTTTTGGCAATTTTTCCATTTTAATCCATTTTTTCCAGTAACAAAGGGTTAACAGCCAAACAAAACTCAATATTTATTGCCCTGATTCTGTAGTTTGCATAAACACACCATATGTGGACGTAAACTACTGTACGGGCACACGGTAGGGCATAGAGGGAAAGGAGCGTCGTGTGGTTTTTCGTAGGCAGATTTTGATGGCCTTTTTTTTGGCACCATGTCCCATTTGAAGCCCCCCTGATGCACCTCTAGAGTAGAAACATCATAAAAGTGACCCCATCTAAGAAACTACACCCCTCAAGGTATTCAAATCTGGTTTTACAAACTTTGTTAACCCTTTAGGTGTTTCACAAGAGTTATTGGCAAATGGAGAAGAAATTTCAGAATTTAAATTTTTGGACAAATTTTTCATTTTAATCCATTTTTTCCAGTAACAAAGCAAGGGTTAACAGCCAAACAAAACTCAATATTTTCAATATGTGAGAGAGAATCTAAATCGCACATCCTCATTACTATGCTTTTGATATAACAACTGTTTTAATTTCCAGCATGATAAAACATGCCACTGTATACCAATGCCTCCTAATAGTGCATAGCATAAGGTTATATTTATTGATAATAGTGCTGTATAGCCATGTTTTATCATGCTGGAAATTAAAACAGTTGTTATATCAAAAGCATAGTACTGAGGATGTTCGATTTAGATTCTCTTTCACATATTGAATACATTGTATAGACTTTTTTTTTCCCCCCCTTCTGTATCAGCACTCCTCCCCATTCGGCTCAGGTGCTCCTTTTAAATTAGCAGAAGTCTGCAAAGGGTTTATAAATTCCTACCACTTCTCAGTTGGTGTTCCTGAGAGGCTGTGAACAGGTGAGCTCTTTGCACCTGTTCACATTATGCGGTGCTGGGTGGTGGCCGTTGCTGCTTTTGTGCTGTGCTGGTGGAGTGATGGGGCCCAGGGCCTAGGTGGCTTTGCTGCACAGTGAGGGCGCTGTGTGGCTGCTGGGTCCCGTTGACTGCTGGTGCGGTGTGGGGGCGCGATGATCGCTGCACAGTGCCGCGCCAAAGTTAGAGTAGGTCCCCACTTGAAGAGGCAACCTTGTCGTGGTAAGTGGGCCTATGCTCTTTGATCAAACTGTATACCAATGCCTCCTAATAGTGCATAGCATAAGGTTATATTTATTGATAATAGTGCTGTAAATCCATGTTTTATCATGCTGGAAATTAAAACTGTTGTTATATCAAAAGCATAGTAACGAGGATGTGCGATTTAGATTCTTTCTCACATATTTAAAACTCAATATTTATTGCCCTGATTCTGTAGTTTGCAGAAACACCCCATATGTGGCTGTAAACTACTGTACGGGCACACGATAGGGCGTAGAGGGAAAGGTGCGCCATGTGATTTTTGGAAGGCAGATTTTGCTGGACTGGTTTATTTACACCATGTCCCATTTGAAGCCCCCCTGATGCACCCCTAGAGTATAAATTCCATAAAAGTGACCACATCTAAGAAACCACACCACTCAATGTATTCAAAACTGGTTTTACAAACTTTGTTAACCGTTTAGATGTTCCACAAGAGTTATTGGCAAATGGAGATAAAATGTCAGAATAAAAATTTTTAGGCAAATTTTAAATTTTAATCCATTTTTTGCAGTAACAAAGCAAGGGTTAACAGCCAAACAAAACTCAATATTTATTGCCCTGATTCTGTAGTTTGCAGAAACACCACATATGTGGCCGTAAACTACTGTAAGGGCACACAGTAGGGCGTAGAGGGAAAGGTGCGCCGTGTGGTTTTTGGAAGGCAGATTTTGCTGGACTGGTTTATTTACACCATGTCCCATTTGAAGCCCCCCTGATGCACCCCTAGAGTAGAAACTCCATAAAAGTGACCCCATTTTGGAAACTACGGGATAAGGTGGCAGTTTTGTTGGGACTATTTTTAAGGTATATATGATTTTTGGTTGCTCTATATTAAATTTTTGTGAGGCAAGGTTAACAAAAATGGAAATTCTGAAATTTCATCTCCATTTGCCATAAACTGTTGAGGAACACCTAAAGGATTAATAAAGTTTGTAAAATCAGTTTTGAATACCTTGAGGGGTGTAGTTTCTTAAATGGGGTCACTTTTATAGAGTTTCTACTCTAGGGGTGCATCAGGGGTTCTTCAAATGGGAATATGGTGTTCCTTTCCTTCTGCGCCCTGCCGTTTGGTCATACAGCAGTTTACAACCACATATGGGGTGTTTCTGTAAACTGCAGAATCAGGGTAATAAATATAAAGTTTTGTTTATCTGTTAACACTTCCTTTGTTACTGGAAAAAACGGATTAAAATTGAAAATTTGCCAAAAAATAGCTATTTTGGCACCGCTTTAATTAAAATTTTTTGACCGTGTTCATCTGAGGGGTTAGGTCATTGGGTATTTTTATAGAGCAGATTCTTACGGATGCGGCGATACCTCATATGTCAATTTATTTTAATTTATTCGTTTTACAAATAATTTTTGTTTGTTTCTCAAGTCTGAGAACCATAGTTTTTTTTCCGATTGTCAGTGGCTAAATGAAATTAAAATTGGGGAAGGGGAATATAAATTTAGTACTCCATGGAAGTGTGGTACTCCCTGAAGCAACCAATAATGCAGAGGCCTGGATGATCGGGGCACGTGTCACACTGAGTGTTGGTGTCCTTCCGTATCCCCCTCCTGTGACACACTCTGCACTTTTTTTGGGACCGTCCCTTCTTTCCAGTATGGGGGACCACACCTGGAAAGTGTTGGCCAGGGACGATCCGGGCACCTCCAGTTCCCCGGGTACTCCGGCCTGCTCTTTCCCGGTCAGAAAAGATCAGGGCCTTGAGGACTGCCCATAGAACTGCAGGAATTTCCCTGTGTTGCCAGCGAGCCGGGACAGCACAAAAGAGTTGTACAAGGCAACCTGTACCAAGTAGACCGCAACTTTTTTGTACCATGCCCGGGTTTTGCGCATGGCATTATATGGCTTGAGGACTTGATCAGAGAGATCAACTCCTCCCATAAACCGATTGTAGTCGACGATACAATTGGGCTTGAGGACCGTTGCCGCGGTACCTCGCACAGGGACAGGGGTGATACCGTTACTGTGAATTGTGGACAGTACAAGGACATCCCTCTTGTCCTAATATTTGACCAGCAACAATTTTCCACTGGTGAGGGCACGGGTCTCACCCCTGGGGATAGGTACCTGGAGGGGGTGGGTAGGGAGGCCGCGTTGATTTTTCCGCACGGTCCCACAAGCGGACGTGGATCTGGCAGCGAAGGACTGGAACAAGAGGATACTAGTATAAAAGTTATCCATGTACAGGTGATAACCTTTATCTAGCAGTGGGTGCATAACGTCCCACACAAGTTTCCCGCTAACACCCAGAGTGGGGGGACATTCTGGGGGTTGAATACGGGAATCTCACCCCTCGTACACACAAAACTTGTAAGTGTACTCTGAGGTACTCTCACAAAGTTTGTACAGCTTCACGCCATACCTCGCCCGCTTAGAGGGAACATACTGGCGGAAAAGGAGTCTCCCCTTGAAGCAATGAGAGACTCATCAACCGCGACCTCCCTTCCAGGTACATAGGCCTCCAAAAATTTGGCCCCAAAGTGATCGATGACCGGCCTGATTTTGTACAGGCGGTCATAGGCAGGATCACCTTGGGGGGACATGCTGCATTATCTGCATAATGCAGGCATTTCTGGATGGCCTAAAACCGGGTATGTGTCATGGCTGTACTGTAAAGTGGGGTCTGGTAGAGGACATCCCCACTCCAGTAATGCCTGACACTAGGTTTTTTGACTAGGCCCATGTGCAGCACAAGGCCCCAAAACGTCCTCATCTCAGCTGCACTGACCAGAGTCCAGCCACTGGCCCTAGCCAAAAAGGAGCCTGGGTGTTGAGCGTACAGGTTTGTTTGCTCCACCATCAGGTTCACAAAGTGGTCACTGAAAAAAAGACTAAAATAGTAATATTTAGTGAAGCCCACTGTGGGAATCTAGATTCCTGCTTGGCCAACAAAATCTGGAATCACAGGCTCAAAATGCTCTGGGGTACACCAGACAAGTTCACTGGTAGGGGGCTTAGGTGGACTTATCTGGTGGGCCGTAAAACTAGAGCCCCAGAGCTGCTCGTACTAGTTTGTGCCACAGGGTCCCTAGCATGGCGGTCCCCTTGCTCCGCCTGGCGGCATCTCCGCCGCCTTGGGGGCTCATCATCATCGCTAGATGATGAGGAGGACGCGGATGACAAAAGGAAAGTGGGGTGGGTCATCCTCGTCGTCACTGGCGCTCTCGGAGTCGGAGGCAAGCAGGGCGTATGCCTCTTCGGCTGAGAACGTCTGACGGGCCATAGGAGTGTGTGTGTGTGCATGCGTGGAAAACTTTATTCAGTGTGCGTGTGTGTGGGGGACCGGTGTTCACGGACTTTGCCCTACACAGAAAAAAAAAAACGAACTGAAAAAAATGTGAAAATCCCAAAAAGTGTAAAAGAATATAAAAATAAAAGATTCAAACGCACTGATCAGCGGTACAAAGCTGATCAGCGGTGGGTGATGCGCTAACAGTGGCCGGACGCTAAGAGTGCCGGCCACAGTCAGCACATGCAAAAAAAAAAGCAAAAAAAAAAACATGCGCCCCACAAAAATGTGTGGGGGGGGGGGGGGCGGGGGGCAAGCTGCAGCACCCCTGGGGGGTATAGGGTCACACAGCTGAGTGCTGTGGACCCCAGACACCCGATCTGATGCTACACCACAGTAAAAAAAAATACTATTTTCCCCTAACTCTCCCTCACTATCCCTGCCTAATCTACCTCACCAAAAATCACAGATTTGTGCCTGATGGCACAAAAAAAACTCAAGCAACAGCCGGGCTCCTCTCTCTGCCGCTCCACGGACTGGTATGAGCGGGGAGAGGAGCTCCGGCAATTCAAAACTGCCGCTCCGCCCGCCCACGTGCCCAGCCGACCAATCAGCAGCGATCATGAGAGGTGGCGTGACCGCCACCTCTCAGGATCACAGGACGGTGATTGGTGGTGTATTATCACACCATAGATCACCGTCCTATTCCGGGTTATCGGGTGACCAGAGATCCGAATAACCCAGAAACGCAGCAAATCGCAGGTCTGAATTAACCTGCGGTTTGCTGCAATCGCCGACACGGGGAGGTCAATGATTTGAGCAGGCACCTTGTTCCGATCACCGCCCGCCACGCGGTGGTGATCGGAAATACACAGGGAGTACAGGTACACCCTGTGTCCTTGAGTACCAGGACATCAGGGCGTACCTGTATGCCCTGTGTCCGTAACAGGTTAAAGAGTAAAGTGTGTATATATTTTTCTTGTAGTACTGAAATACGCCCCTATAGGCTTTCACCAGAAATAACTGCAACAGTCCAGTGCGTATAGAACGTATTTTTCGCTTTATAAGACGCACCTAGGTTTTTGAGGAGGAAAATAAGAAAAAAAAATTTTTAACCAAAAGGTGTGCTTTTGGTGAATTTTTAACTAATGGTCTGGGGATGACACTGTTATGGGGGATCTGTGGATGACACTGTTATGGGGGTTCTGTGGATGACGCACTGTTATGGGGGATCTGTGGATGACGCACTGTTATGGGGGATCTGTGGATGAAGCACTGTTATGGGGGATCTGTGGATGACGCACTGTTATGGGGGATCTGTGCATGACACACTGTTATGGGGGATCTGTGCATGACACACTGTTATGGGGGATCTGTGCATGACACACTGTTATGGGGGATCTGTGCATGACACACTGTTATGGGGGGGAAATCTGTGGATGATGCACTGTTATGGGGGGAAATCTGTGGATGATGCACTGTTATGGGGGATGTGTGCTATGACACATAGGGCCATGAGGGGGGCCAGCATAAGATGCTAAATGTGTGGATGACACACACAAACGTATTTACCCCTGACGAAGCTCGACTGAACGAAACCCGGGTCGGGTGATTGATCCTTTGTACATTGCTTGTTTATACCTGTATATTGTGAGTATAATAAAACCAGTTTTACTCCAATTTGCATGACGGTACTTCACTATTGGCTGCATTTTTGGTGTTTCATAGAAGCTTGGAAGGGAGAGGAGGAGAGGCTTCGATTGGCCTGTTTGCTTTCCCATGTCCGCGATTATTTGACTGGCTTCGAATGTGGAATTTCTGTGACTTCTGAGGCAGCGCGGTCCAACAAAAAGAAAAGCATTTACTTGTGTGAACTACACCCACTTCACCATTGGGACCTGCGATGCTATTGGGCAATGTACTTTTTGAGGCTTTTTTATTATTATATAAATTTTTACTCAAGTGGTGTTACTTTACTACTTTCCCTCATCACTTTACTCCTGGTCCCACTGCATTTATCTTCTAAGAAACTGAAATCTACGCCAACCCCTAATTAATAACAATTTAATGAGGTATCACTATCTGTCTAAGGCCTCTTGCACACGACCGTATATATTTAGCGGTCTGCAAAAAAACGGATCCGCAAAAAAATACGGATGACATCCGTGTGCATTCCGTATTTTGCGGAATGGAACAGCTGGCCTCTAATAGAATAGTACTATCCTTGTCCGTAATGCGGACAATAATAGGACATGTTCTATTCTGTTGCGGAACTGAAATATGGAAACGGAATGCACACGGAGTACCTTCAGTTTTTTTTGACGACCCATTAAAATAAATGGTTCCATATACGCTCCGCAAAAATGGTCATGGAATGAAAATACGTTTTTGTGCAAGAGGACTAAGGCTGGTTTCACACAAGCGAGTTCAACGCATTGAACTCGCAGAGTATGCCTGCGTAAGCTCCCGTCCTAACCTCCCTAGCACCGACAGGGTCGCATAGGATTGTATTGATTTATGATACTATGTAACCCTTAAGCCTCATTCACACATCAGTGTTTTGGTCAGTGATTTCCATCAGTGATTGTGAGCCAAAACCAGGATTGGAGCCTCCACAGAGATCAGGTATAAGGCTTAATGCAAATGAACGCATTTTTTTCCGTGTCTGTTCCGATTTTTTTGCGGACCATATGCGGAACCTTTAATTTCAATGGTCCGCAAAAAAACTGAAGTTACCTCGTGTGCATTCCATTTCAGTCTCTCCGTTCCACAAAAAAATAGAACGTGTCCTATTATTGTCCGCATTACGGACAAGGATAGGACTGTTCTATTAGGGCTCATGCACACGAATGTATTTTCTTTCTGTGTCCGTTCTGTTTTTTTGCCCACCGTATGCGGAATCATTAATTTCAATGGGTCCATAAAAAACAAAACAAAGTTACTCCGTGTGCAATCTGTTTCCGTATTTACGCATGTCCGTTCCACCAAAAAAATAAAACATGTCCTATTATTGTCCGCATAACGGACAAGGATAGGACTTTTCTATTAGGGGCCGGCTGTTCCGTTCCGCAAAATACGGAATGCACACGAACGTCATCCGTATTTTTTGAAGATCCATCTTTTGTGGACTGCAAAATACATACAGTCGTGTGCATGAGCCCTAAGGGAAAGATCTACTCCTGTTCTGTGTTTAGAACCAGACCTGGTTTTGGCTCAAAATTATTTTTGAAAATCACTGACCGAGCACTGTGAATTAGGCTTTAGAGTTCTGGAATGCATTGTATAACACGGACAGCATTATGTCAGCGTTATACAATACACTCCAGAACTCTAAGGGTGTCCATGTACTGTCCGCATTTAATTTGTGGACCCATTAACTTCAATGGGATCATGGTCCCTGATAGGAATCTCTGAGTCCCACTTGGTACCCCTGGCACCAAACTTCTAGTATCGGCTTGGTTTGAGTCCTTTTCTGACGTCAGGAGAGCGCTTCACTCAGTAGGTAACGAAAGACACAACAGTGATGTACTGAATGAACACTCTGAGGTTTATTTTTAATGCACACAGGTTATATAGAGGGGGCTTTACCCTCTTTATTAGCATATCATCGTATGTTATGTATTTAACCTATCATATTAACACGTTTCATTCTACAGTCAGAGAAATAGAAACAAAAACGGAACTTCCATATTAGGAATATTGTCCGGGAGTAGTGCCAAAGAGATAAGATTCAGGGTTACAGAGAATAGAAACCTTACAGTTATTAGTTTTACAGCAATCAGAGTTACTTCTTAACAGAGAAACAAAACTTCAGCAAAAAACAGAATTGGTTTTGACATAAAAAAGAACATGGATTCCTTTCAGTCCCCATTTTGAGGAAGTATTCTATCTTTTTGCAGAACGGACATGCGGAAGCACAGAACACCTGCTATATTTGGCTACAAAATGCAGACCACGAACCCATTGACTTCAATGGGTCTGCAAAAAATGCAGATGCAACATGGACGGTATCCATATTTTGCAGACTGCAGAATATATACAGCTGTGTGCATAAAGCCTGAAAAGCAGAGCAATTCAAATTCTGAAAATAGCAAATTTTACCAAATTTTCTGTAAATTATGTTTTTTTTTTTATAAATAAAGGTAAGACATATCGACTCAAATATGCCACTAACATGAAATACGATGTGTCAAGAGAAATCAAACTCAGAATGGCTTGGATAAGTAAAAGCATTTCAACGTTATTACCACATAAAGTGACACATGTCAGATTTGCAAAGATAGGCTGTCAAGAAGGTGAAAAATGACTGTCATGAAGAGGCTAATCATCCACAGCTCCTGTGTTTCACAGTACATATCAGAAAAGCTGCAGAATGCTATTTCTGTGATAAATCCATCAGACTGGTTGGCAACTTGTTCTCATGCCCCTCTCTGACTTCAAGGAAGCTGGCTTACATTTAGAATCAGCGGTGGATGCACTGAAGTTAAGTAGAGGCCAGTGCCTCTTCATAACTCTAGCGGATGCAATGCCAGCTCAAGGTGTTATTAAGACCTGCATCTAAAATGCCGGTCTTAATAAATCACCCCTATATTTTCACACAACATACTTTTTTATGATAGCCAATGTCCTAAATAACAAAAATGTAAAGTACTTTATATAACAAAAATGCTTTCTTACCCTTCAAAGAACGCCCTAAATTGCAGGTCATTTGTAGTCTCCCTTCCTGCTAAGTTACTGTCCACTGCTGTTTGTTATGTGAAGACTTAGATGGGTTGCAGCCAGGAAGTGGCGACATGTCCTGTGTGCTCCTGCGTTACACAGAGCTCATGGACAATGTTCTGCCTGTCTGCTTCTGTCAAAGTAAATCTACAATTGTTTCTCCTCTTGACATAGTGTAATATAACAAAGCACACACATGCATGACCATACTTCCCAACTGTCCCAGATCCAGCGGGACCTTCCTGGATTTAGGTCTTCAGGACGCAGAGAAAGTTAGTTGATTGCAATGGTGATGCAGGGAGCTGTCTGATCCCTGCTTCACCATTCATAGTTATAGTTAGTAGTGATATAAGGATGTGGGGCAAGGGACCTTAAATGTATTACCCTGCTATGTTGTAAATTGTATAATTACTGCAACATCTGACTTTGGTCAGTAGATAGCAGCAAAGGATAAGATGATAAAAGTCTACCTTGGATCTGCCTATGAAAGGAATACTAATAACCTATTTAGTTTGCAAAGTTGGAAAATAGCTAATTTATGGGCTGTTTTGGACCCTTACAAGTGTGACAGCAAACTGAATATGCAGGTTTGACACTGCACTTAGCAAATGACTTATTGCATCACACTCTCCCTGTGTAAGGGGAGGAGGTTCCTGTAGAAGCAGGAAGTGAGCAGACGGAGGCTGTGCTTACATACAATAATGCTCCAAGTACAGTTACATTGCGGTGTATGGGCTGCAAGCTAATGCATAGCCCTAAGGAACTCATGCACTGACACCTTCCTATCTCACTGGCTGCTCATAGGGTGCTATATACTGTGAGCTGGAATAAGGATTAAAGTTACAAGAGATAACAACATTTCCCTGTGGATTACAAATAGTATTGTGCACCACTTAGGGTGCACCCCAACAAGGAACTCGTCGAGGAACATACAAGTGCAGCTAGACCGCTTTATGGACATTGGGCAAAACATCACATTTACTGGTTTATTGTTACAGTGTTATATTTATTGTTGGTTTATTCTCTGTGTACCAATCTGTTTTATATATTCTCAGCTTATTGTTCACTACATTGTTCAGTAAACTGAACTGCTGGGAAAGAACCGTTGTCTGTGTGGCATTGTGTAGTCTCTGTACCTATGGGCTCAGCCTTCGAGCTTCTTTCAGTGACATAGTTAATATGGTTGAAAAAACACAAAGGTCCATCAAGTTCATTCAGCTCAACTTCTGGTGCTCCCCAGCAGGCATAATGTGGTTACACAGACATCTCATTGCTGGACTGTGTATGACAGAAAAGGCTGATTCCTGGGTCAATACTCTCCTCCTACACAGCCCAGCAGTGTGATATGTAATCAGATCGTGCCGGTTGGGGAGAGCAGGATCTACTCCAATCATCCAGGGAATGCCTACGTGAGTATTGATTTTTGTTGTTGTTTTATTTTATTAACGGAGCTGGCACAACTGAAAGGGGGGGATAGCTACTGTGGGTGCAGAATGTAGGCATATCTATGTTGAAAGTGGTACAATGTGGGCATAATTACTGTAAGGAGGCACAATGTGGGCATAACTACTGTAAGGGGGCACAATGTAGATATAACTTTTGTATGGGGGCACTAAAGGGACTTGGTGGGTGGCTTGGTATTAAAAAATTTGCTGGGGTGTCATGTCACTGAATTGCGCTGACAGGAGAGAGCATGGCCCCTTATTCTTAAAGAACAAGCAATCTAATATATAAAGCTGAGTGTATGTATGTCCACTAAAGGAATCCGCACCGACCTGCTCTCTAGCACGTACCATTCCTGAGATATTCCCAAAAAATTATTAGTCAATAGAAGCCTGGTCACATGACCCTTATCAGCCAATAGAAGCTTGCGGGCCCTTAGTCTCCACATAGACACAGTTTTACACCAGATTTCCAAAACAACCCAGCCATTTTTCTTCACTGCTATAGGTGAGCTTTAAAGGGGCAGGGCGCTGTGCATGACACTGTCAAGAGAGCGAAGTGCAGTGGAGGTCATAGTTCAGGGGCAGGTAGGGTGGCCATTCAGGCCACCCTCAAAGACCAACTTAAAAATGCCGCCCCCAGACCCCGCTAAGCCACGCCCGGACCCAGTTAGGCCACACACCCTCCCACTCAGCATTCGACAGGGATTAAAAAAATAAAGGTACAAATCATCTTCTGTCAGCTGCAGGGGTGGGAGGGAGGGGGACTTTCTCCCTGCAGCTCATGCTCAGACAGCACAGTTCTGCTGTCTAAGAGTGAGCTGTTCAAAAGGACAATCTGTGTCTGTCCAGACCCTGCGCTGGACGGAGGACAGGGAGATTGAAAGCAGGACTTCCCGGCATAAAACCGGACCTCTGGCCATGCTACGGGCAGGCTTCTGTGGAGGTCACAGTTAAGTGGACGGTCCGCTATGGAGGTCACTGTTAAGGGGCAGATTTCTGTAGAGGCCACTGTTAAGGGGATGGGGTGTTGTGGAAATCACTGTTAAGAAGATGGGGTACTGTGGAGGTCACTAATAAAGGGGCGGTCACTGTGGAGGTCACTGTTAAAGGGGTGGGCTGCTGTGGAGGTCACTGTTAAGGGGGTGGGATGCTGTGGAGGTCACTGTTAAAGGGGTAGGCTACTGTTGAGGTCCCTATTAAGGTGGAAGGGATGCTGTGGAGATCACTTTTTAAAGGGGCGGGCACTGTGGAGGTCTCTGTTAAGGAGGCAGGGAACGGTGGAGGTCACAGTTAAGGGGATGGTCCACTATGAAGGTCAGTGTTAAGGGGTGGGGTGCTGTAGAGGTCACTGTTAAGGGGGAGGGGTGTTTTGAAGGTCACATTTTAAGGGAACAGACTCTGTGGAGGTCACTGTTAAGGGGGCGGGTTATTGTGGAAATCACTGTTAGCAGGGTGCTGTGGAGGTCACTAATAAAGGGATAGCCACTGTGGAGGTCACTGTTAAAGGGGAGGGCGCTGTGAATGTTACTGTTAAGGGGACAGACCGCTGTGGAGGTCACTATTAAAAGGGTGGGGTACTGTAGATGTCACTGTTATAGTGGATACTGTTGATATCTTTTAACTACACACAAACATTAAATGAAATAGATGAAATATACCCGTGCGAAGCCGGGTCCTTCTGCTAGTAGTTTAATAAGACAGGAAAGCCTCCACTACAGGATTGTAGCCGATCAAATGAAGAGATGATTGGAACAAACTCACAGTAACACACAGGTCATACCCATTAACTTTATTTAGCCATTTGCTTTTGACATTTCTTCTATGTCTTAATAGAGAACAAAAAATTTCAAAAATACTTTGGTTAATACATTTGCCATATGAAGAACTTCTATGTAAAGTTAAAGAGATAACGTGTGGCCTTTAGTAAAACCAGAAGTATCTTCATTTTCACTCCCAAATTCTGCCATGTATTGCTATATTAATGCGTTGTCTGGGGTCTTCTCTCTATCCATGCCGCAATCTCTGGAAGTTCCTTTACCTTTTGCTTGAGAGACAGAAGCTTTGGGTAATCTTTGCAAAAGCCGGGATTGTCTATTTCAATACTGTCACTGCAGATGTCCCAAAAGAAGTCAGCCCAGGTTACCTGGTAAAAAAAAAAAAGATTTATTCCCAGACTTAACATATAAAAAAATCATCTGCCATCCACAGTGTGTAGGTGATTATTGTGTGCCATAATAGACACATACATTATAAAGTCCAACAACCATTTCATCTCATTTCGATCTACTTTTCCTGATCCAGATCAGATGGAGTTTATTTTTCAGAGGTATTTAATAAATTTGATATTTTATACTGCTTTTTATACATTTGACACAAAAAGGATCTGGAAATGGAGGACTTCACTCCTGTTTTAACTTAATTTGGGAGAAGTGTGTGGTGTAGAGGATGGTTATTAATGTTCGTGCATTTTATCATGCAACTGTAGAGGAGGTTTCCATATTTGCTACTGGGAAGAGCCAAGGTGTTATTGCCCTGTCTTGCCAGTGAGAGCGATTGGCTTGTGGCTAAGCAGTCCTTTGTGGCTACATATATCCATACTTTTTCCTGCCATAGAGGAGTAGTGCAGAAAGCTGTGTGTATTGGGTGGCCATCTGAAAATAAGGTGAGGGCGTTAATTATTAATAAGTGGCATAAATCATAGCGTATAGAACCATTTTCACATTCCAACAGTGGCTGAAATATTTGCGCAAAAGAGATTGGTTACTAACTCTTCAGGTTTTTCAGGGTCCAAAGCATTTCTGAAATTTCCTTGCATAAGGGGAATTATACTAGAAACTAGCTTACCATGAAGCATTAATGGTTATCTTTAAAAGTTATTATTTTTAAGTAGGGCTTCAACTAGAGAATTCTCTTTCCAAAAACTCACTTTAAAAAATAAAATAAAGCTACATGTAAGTGATTGTAGACCTGTACAATAGGAGTGGATATTACAATGAATTACAAACTGTGCCTTTTGTCTAGGGCTCTCTCTATTTACTCTGGCATTTTCTCTTCAGGTCAAAGGTCTATCCGGTCAGAGGCTGAATATAATACAGTAGATTGGCTAATTCCAGCAGTACCATAGAGGTTGAATGTAGGGAGCTTCATACAAGAGCATGTGACCATGGGGTTCTGAGAGGTATGAACCCACTGATCAGACAGCTTTCCTCTATTCACAAGCTAGAGGATGAGTTAATAATTAGGAATGCAGCAAGCCAGACCTGCAGGGTATTGCGATAGTGAGGTCACGGTTATGGTCAATCGAGGGTTACTCACTTTTTAGAGGAGAACCCTGGGCAGGCATGCGGCAGTGAAGGAGAGGTAGACACAAGTTCCTCTGGGGCACACTCTGGATGTAGGGACCAGACCTGATGGTTGATGAGGTGCCCTTGATGTTACAGGTATTTTGAGTGCCTGAGGCAAGGTCCCTTTAAGGATCGTGACGCCAGTGCCTGTAATGGTGGCACACCGATTTATAGGAGCAATAAGTGAGGTACACAGGTGGTATAGTGAACCAAACGTTGCTTTACTTTGAACAGTCCAACTTTGTACAGAGATGATGATGCAGTTCCTTATATCACAGATGTCAACAGCAGGTTTACTTTCAATAATGGCAGGTATTAATCATGCAAGATACTTGGAGGGTACACAATTAATGTTTCACAGCCCCGGCTGCACTATCTCCACAGCTATTCTAGCTGGCTGTATCCCAAAGCCCAGATGCCCAAATGCTGGCTTTAATCCTTGGTAATAAATCTTCCTCCCGTATTGACCCTTGCTTTTATCTTATTGTAC
The DNA here is from genome assembly GCF_905171765.1 of Bufo bufo. Taxonomy (NCBI): domain Eukaryota; kingdom Metazoa; phylum Chordata; class Amphibia; order Anura; family Bufonidae; genus Bufo; species Bufo bufo. The sequence continues at coordinate 565,289,372 of NC_053390.1, forward strand.
TTCTGCCCATCAGCTTACTTATCTGAGCTGGTTGTATGGTTCCTGTTGTGAGGGAAGTTGCAGGTTTCTCCCAGGAGGTTCATCCCTACTACTGGGGTAATGTGAGATAACTGAGGCTCACTTTATCAACAGGCAGGCTAGAGTTCTCCACTAGCCTCCTGGTAGCAACTAGCAGCCTGGACTATCCAGCTGCATGTCAGGAGGAGGCCCTCAGCATATCTCTGGCTAAAATGCCTTCTCTCTTCTGTGTCCACAGACTCCTGACTACAGACTTCTGACCCCTCCCTGTCTGGGCCTGAACATTTATACTAGGGGCTCTCTATCTCCCTTTAGTGTCTAGGATACCTAACTACACCCTCATAGGCCTGCTATGCATGACACAGGGGAAACATTGCATACAAAAACACACAGAAAAATACATTAACCGTCTCCGGACCACCTAACGCAGGATCGCGTTCCGGAGGCGGCAGCCCTGCGCACAGTCACGCATATATGCGTCATCTCGCGAGACGCGAGATTTCCTGTGAACGCGCGCACAGGCACGCACGTTCACAGGATCGGAAGGTAAGCGAGTGGATCTCCAGCCTGCCAGCAGCGATCGTTCGCTGGCAGGCTGGAGATGCGATTTTTTTAACCCCTAACAGGTATATTAGACGCTGTTTTGATAACAGCGTCTAATATACCTGCTACCTGGTCCTCTGGTGGTCCCTTTTGCTTGGATCGACCACCAGAGGACACAGGCAGCTCAGTAATAAGTAGCACCAAACACCACTACACTACACCCCCCCCTGTCACTTATTAACCCCTTATTAACCCCTGATCACCCCTGATCACCCCATATAGACTCCCTGATCACCCCCCTGTCATTGATCACCCCCCTGTCATTGATCACCCCCTTGTAAGGCTCCATTCAGACGTCCGTATGAGTTTTACGGATCCACTGATACATGGATCGGATCCGCAAAACACATACGGACGTCTGAATGGAGCCTTACAGGGGGGTGATCACCCCATATAGACTCCCTGATCACCCCCCTGTCATTGATCACCCCCCTGTAAGGCTGCATTCAGATGTCCGTATGTTTTTTACGGATCCACGGATACATGGATCGGATCCGCAAAACACATACGGACATCTGAATGGAGCCTTATTGGGGGGTGATCAATGACAGGGGAGTGATCACCCCATATAGACTCCCTGATCACCCCCCTGTCATTGATCACCCCACTGTCATTGATCACCCCCCCTGTAAGGCTGCATTCAGATGTCCGTATGTTTTTTACGGATCCACGGATACATGGATCGGATCCGCAAAACACATACGGACATCTGAATGGAGCCTTATAGGGGGGTGATCAATGACAGGGGGGTGATCACCCCATATAGACTCCCTGATCATCCCCCTGTCATTGATCACCCCCCTGTCATTGATCACCCCCCTGTAAGGCTCCATTCAGATGTCCGAATGTTTTTTACGGATACATGGATCGGATCCGCAAAACACATATGGACATCTGAATGGAGCCTTATAGGGGGGTGATCAATGACAGGGGGGTGATCAGGGAGTCTATATGGGGTGATCACCCCCCTGTCATTGATCACCCCCCTGTAAGGCTCCATTCAGACATTTTTTTTTGGCCCAAGTTAGCGGAAATATAAATTTTTTTTCTTACAAAGTCTCATATTCCACTAACTTGTGTCAAAAAATAAAATCTCACATGAACTCACCATACCCCTCACGGAATCCAAATGCGTAAAATTTTTTAGACATTTATATTCCAGACTTCTTCTCACGCTTTAGGGCCCCTAGAATGCCAGGGCAGTATAAATACCCCACATGTGACCCCATTTTGGAAAGAAGACACCCCCAGGTATTCTGTGAGGGGCATATTGAGTCCATGAAAGATTGAAATTTTTGTCCCAAGTTAGCGGAAAGGGAGACTTTGTGAGAAAAAAAAAATATATATCAATTTCCGCTAACTTGTGCCAAAAAAAATAATTCTATTAACTCGCCATGCCCCTCATTAACCACCTCAGCCCCCAGTGCTTAAACACCCTGAAAGACCAGGCCACTTTTTACACTTCTGACCTACACTACTTTCACCGTTTATTGCTCGGTCATGCAACTTACCACCCAAATGAATTTTACCTCCTTTTCTTCTCACTAATAGAGCTTTCATTTGGTGGTATTTCATTGCTGCTGACATTTTTACTTTTTTTGTTATTAATCGAAATTTAACGATTTTTTTGCAAAAAAATGACATTTTTCACTTTCAGTTGTAAAATTTTGCAAAAAAAACGACATCCATATAGAAATTTTGCTCTAAATTTATAGTTCTACATGTCTTTGATAAAAAAAAAATGTTTGGGTAAAAAAAAAATGGTTTGGGTAAAAGTTATAGCGTTTACAAACTATGGTACAAAAATGTGAATTTCCGCTTTTTGAAGCAGCTCTGACTTTCTGAGCACCTGTCATGTTTCCTGAGGTTCTACAATGCCCAGACAGTACAAACACCCCACAAATGACCCCATTTCTGAAAGTACACACCCTAAGGTATTCGCTGATGGGCATAGTGAGTTCATAGAACTTTTTATTTTTTGTCACAAGTTAGCGGAAAATGATGATTTTTTTTTTTTTTTTTTTTTTTCCTTACAAAGTCTCATATTCCACTAACTTGTGACAAAAAATAAAAACTTCTATGAACTCACTATGCCCATCAGCGAATACCTTGGGGTCTCTTCTTTCCAAAATGGGGTCACTTGTGGGGTAGTTATACTGCCCTGGCATTCTAGGGGCCCAAATGTGTGGTAAGGAGTTTGAAATCAAATTCTGTAAAAAATGACCTGTGAAATCCGAAAGGTGCTCTTTGGAATATGGGCCCCTTTGCCCACCTAGGCTGCAAAAAAGTGTCACACATCTGGTATCTCCGTACTCAGGAGAAGGTGGGGAATGTGTTTTGGGGTGTCATTTTATATATACCCATGCTGGGTGAGAGAAATATCTTGGCAAAAGACAACTTTTCCCATTTTTTTATACAAAGTTGTCATTTGACCAAGATATTTATCTCACCCAGCATGGGTATATGTAAAAAGACACCCCAAAACACATTCCTCAACTTCTCCTGAGTACGGGGATACCAGATGTGTGACACTTTTTTGCAGCCTAGGTGGGCAAAGGGGCCCATATTCCAAAGAGCACCTTTCGGATTTCACTCCTCATTTTTTCCTGAATTTGATTTCAAACTCCTTACCACACATTTGGGCCCCTAGAATACCAGGGCAGTATAACTACCCCACAAGTGACCCCATTTTGGAAAGAAGACACCCCAAGGTATTCCGTGAGGGGCATGGCGAGTTCCTAGAATTTTTTATTTTTTGTCACAAGTTAGTGGAAAATGATGATTTTTTTTTTTTTTTTTTTTTTTTCATACAAAGTCTCATATTCCACAAACTTGTGACAAAAAATAAAAACTTCCATGAACTCACTATGCCCATCAGCGAATACCTTGGGGTCTCTTCTTTCCAAAATGGGGTCACTTGTGTGGTAGTTATACTGCCCTGGCATTCTAGGGGCCCAAATGTGTGGTAAGTAGGTAAATGACCTGTGAAATCCGAAAGGTGCTCTTTGGAATGTGGGCCCCTTTGCCCACCTAGGCTGCAAAAAAGTGTCACACATCTGGTATCCCCGTATTCAGGAGAAGTTGAGGAATGTGTTTTGGGGTGTCTTTTTACATATACCCATGCTGGGTGAGATAAATATCTTGGTCAAATGCCAACTTTGTATAAAAAAATTGGAAAAGTTGTCTTTTGCCAAGATATTTCTCTCACCCAGCATGGGTATATGTAAAATGACACCCCAAAACACATTCCCCAACTTCTCCCGATTACGGAGATACCAGATGTGTGACACTTTTTTGCAGCCGAGGTGGGCAAAGGGGCCCATATTCAAAAGAGCACCTTTCGGATTTCACAGGTCATTTTTTACAGAATTTGATTTCAAACTCCTTACCACACATTTGGGCCCCTAGAATGCCAGGGCAGTATAACTACCCCACAAGTGACCCCATTTTGGAAAGAAGAGACCCCAAGGTATTCGCTGATGGGCAAAGTGAGTTCATGGAAGTTTTTATTTTTTGTCACAAGTTAGTGGAATATGAGACTTTGTATGAAAAAAAAAAAAAAAAAAAAAAAATAAGCATTTTCCACTAACTTGTGACAAAAAATAAAAAATTCTAGGAACTCGCCATGCCCCTCACAGAATACCTTGGGGTGTCTTCTTTCCAAAATGGGGTCACTTGTGGGGTAGTTATACTGCCCTGGCATTTTCCAGGGGCCCTAATGTGTGGTAAGTAGGTAAATGACCTGTGAAATCCTAAAGGTGCTCTTTGGAATATGGGCCCCTTTGCCCACCTAGGCTGCAAAAAAGTGTCACACATCTGGTATCGCCGTATTCAGGAGAAGTTGGGGAATGTGTTTTGGGGTGTCATTTTACATATACCCATGCTGGGTGAGAGAAATATCTTGGCAAAAGACAACTTTTCCCATTTTTTTATACAAAGTTGGCATTTGACCAAGATATTTCTCTCACCCAGCATGGGTATATGTAAAATGACACCCCAAAACACATTCCCCAACTTCTCCTGAGTACGGCGATACCAGATGTGTGACACTTTTTTGCAGCCTAGATGCGCAAAGGTGCCCAAATTCCTTTTAGGAGGGCATTTTTAGACATTTGGATACCAGACTTCTTCTCACGCTTTGGGGCCCCTAGAATGCCAGGGCAGTATAAATACCCCACATGTGACCCCATTTTGGAAAGAAGACACCCCAAGGTATTCAATGAGGGGCATGGCGAGTTCATAGAAATTTTTTTTTTTTGGCACAAGTTAGCGGAAATTGATATTTTTAATTTTTTTCTCACAAAGTATCCCGTTCCGCTAACTTGGGACAAAAATTTCAATCTTTCATGGACTCAATATGCCCCTCACGGAATACCTGGGGGTGTCTTCTTTCCGAAATGGGGTCACATGTGGGGTATTTATACTGCCCTGGCATTCTAGGGGCCCTAAAGCGTGAGAAGAAGTCTGGAATATAAATGTCTAAAAAATTTTACGCATTTGGATTCCGTGAGGGGTATGGTGAGTTCATGTGAGATTTTATTTTTTGACACAAGTTAGTGGAATATGAGACTTTGTAAGAAAAAAAAAATAAAATTCTGCTAACTTGGGCCAAAAAAATATCTGAATGGAGCCTTACAGAGGGGTGCTAAATGACAGGGGGGTGATAAATGACAGGGGGGTGATCAATGACAGGGGGGTGATCAATGACAGGGGGGTGATCAATGACAGGGGGGTGATCAATGACAGGGGGGTGATCAGGGAGTCTATATGGGGTGATAACCACAGTCATTGATCACGCCCGTGTAAGGCTTCATTCAGACGTCCGGATGCGTTTTGCGGATCCGATCCATCTATCAGTGCATCCGTAAAAATCATGCGGACATCTGAATGGAGCTTTACAGGGGGGTAATCAATGACAGGGGGGTGATCAGGGAGTCTATATGGGGTGATCACCACAGTCATTGATCATGCCCCTGTAAGGCTTCATTCAGACGTCCGGATGCGTTTTGCGGATCGGATCCATCTATCAGTGCATCCGTAAAAATCATGCGGACATCTGAATGGAGCTTTACAGGGGGGTAATCAATGACAGGGGGGTGATCAATGACAGGGGGGTGATCAGGGAGTCTATATGGGGTGATCACCACAGTCATTGATCATGCCCCTGTAAGGCTTCATTCAGACGTCCGGATGCGTTTTGCGGATCGGATCCATCTATCAGTGCATCCGTAAAAATCATGCGGACATCTGAATGGAGCTTTACAGGGGGGTAATCAATGACAGGGGGGTGATCACCACAGTCATTGATCATGCCCCTGTAAGGCTTCATTCAGACGACCGGATGCGTTTTGCGGATCCGATCCATGTATCAGTGCATCCGTAAAAATCATGCGGACATCTGAATGGAGCTTTACAGGGGGTGATCAATGACAGGGGTGTAATCAATGACAGGGGGGTGATCAGGGAGTCTATATGGGGTGATAACCACAGTCATTGATCATGCCCCTGTAAGGCTTCATTCAGACGTCCGGATGCGTTTTGCGGATCCGATCCATCTATCAGTGCATCCGTAAAAATCATGCGGACATCTGAATGGAGCTTTACAGGGGGGTAATCAATGACAGGGGGGTAATCAATGACAGGGGGGTGATCAGGGAGTCTATATGGGGTGATCACCACAGTCATTGATCATGCCCCTGTAAGGCTTCATTCAGACGTCCGGATGCGTTTTGCGGATCCGATCCATCTATCAGTGCATCCGTAAAAATCATGCGGACATCTGAATGGAGCTTTACAGGGGGGTAATCAATGACAGGGGGGTGATCACCACAGTCATTGATCATGCCCCTGTAAGGCTTCATTCAGACGACCGGATGCGTTTTGCGGATCCGATCCATGTATCAGTGCATCCGTAAAAATCATGCGGACATCTGAATGGAGCTTTACAGGGGGGTAATCAATGACAGGGGGGTAATCAATGACAGGGGGGTGATCAGGGAGTCTATATGGGGTGATCACCACAGTCATTGATCATGCCCCTGTAAGGCTTCATTCAGACGTCCGGATGCGTTTTGCGGATCCGATCCATCTATCAGTGGATCCGTAAAAATCATGCGGACGTCTGAATGAAGCCTTACAGGGGGTTGATCAATGACAGGGGGGTAATCAATGACAGGGGGGTGATCAGGGAGTCTATATGGGGTGATCAGGGGTGATTAGGGGTGATCAGGGGCTAATAAGGGGTTAATAAGTGATGGGGGGGGGGTGTAGTGTAGTGTAGTGGTGCTTGGTGCTACTTTACTGAGCTACCTGTGTCCTCTGGTGGTCGATCCAAACAAAGGGGACCACCAGAGGACCAGGTAGCAGGTATATTAGACGCTGTTATCAAAACAGCGTCTAATATACCTGTTAGGGGTTAAAAAAAACACATCTCCAGCCTGCCAGCGAACGATCGCCGCTGGCAGGCTGGAGATCAACTCTCTTACCTTCCGTTCCTGTGAGCGCGCGCGCCTGTGTGCGCGCGTTCACAGGAAATCTCGCGTCTCGCGAGATGACGCGTATATGCGTGACTGTGCGCAGCGCTGCCACCTCCGGAACGCGATCCTGCGTTAGGCGGTCCGGAGGTGGTTAAATACCTTGGGGTGTCTTCTTTCCAAAATGGGGTCATATGTGGGGTATTTATACTGACCTGGCATTTTAGGGGCCCTAAAGCGTGAGAAGAAGTCTGGGATTCAAATGTCTAAAAATGCCCTCATAAAAGGAATGTGGGCCCCTTTGCGCATCTAGGCTGCAAAAACAGATCACACATCTGGTATCGCCATACTCAGGAGAAGTTGGGCAATGTGTTTTGGGGTGTCATTTTACATATACCCATGCTGGGTGAGATAAATATCTTGGTCAAATGCCAACTTTGTATAAAAAATGGGAAAAGTTGTCTTTTGCCGAGATATTTCTCTCACCCAGCATGGGTATATGTAAAAAGACACCCCAAAACACATTGCCCAACTTCTCCTGAATACGGCAATACCACATGTGTGACACTTTTTTGCAGCCTAGGTGGGCAAAGGGGCCCACATTCCAAAGAGCACCTTTAGGATTTCACAGGTGATTTACCTACTTACCACACATTAGGGCCCCTAGAATGCCAGGGCAGTATAACTACCCCACAAGTGACCCCATTTTGGAAAGAAGACACCCCAAGGTATTCCGTGAGGGGCATGGCGAGTTCCTAGAAATTTTTATTTTTTGTCACAAGTTAGCGGAAAATGATGATTTTTATTATTATTTTTTTTTCTTACAAAGTCTCATATTCCACTAACTTGTGACAAAAAATAAAAACTTCCATGAACTCACTATGCCCATCACGAAATACCTTGGGGTGTCTTCTTTCCAAAATGGGGTCACTTGAGGGGTAGTTAGGGGCCCGAATGCGTGAGAAGTAGTTTGAAATCAAAATCTGTAAAAAATGGCCGGTGAAATCCGAAAGGTGCTCTTTGGAATGTGGGCCCCTTTGCCCACCTAGGCTGCAAAAAAGTGTCACACATCTGGTATCACCGTACTCAGGAGAAGTTGGGCAATGTGTTTTGGGGTGTCTTTTTACATATACCCATGCTGGGTGAGAGAAATATCTTGGCAAAAGACAACTTTTCCCATTTTTTTTATACAAAGTTGGCATTTGACCGAGATATTTATCTCACCCAGCATGGGTATATGTAAAATGACACCCCAAAACACATTGCCCAACTTCTCCTGAGTACGGCAATACCAGATGTGTGACACTTTTTTGCAGCCTAGGTGGGCAAAGGGGCCCACATTCCAAAGAGCAACTTTTGGATTTCACCAGCCATTTTTTACAGATTTTGATTTCAAACTACTTCTCACGCATTCGGGCCCCTAAAATGCCAGGGCAGTATAACTACCCCACAAGTGACCACATTTTGGAAAGAAGACACCCCAAGGTATTTCGTGATGGGCATAGTGAGTTCATGGAAGTTTTTATTTTTTGTCACAAGTTAGTGGAATATGAGACTTTGTAAGAAAAAATAAAAATAAAAAAATCATCATTTTCCGCTAACTTGTGACAAAAAATAAAAAATTCTAGGAACTCGCCATGCCCCTCACGGAATACCTTGGGGTGTTTTCTTTCCAAAATGGGGTCACTTGTGGGGTAGTTATACTGCCCTGGCATTCTAGGGGCCCTAATGTGTGGTAAGTAGTTTGAAATCAGAATCTGTAAAAAATGGCCGGTGAAATCCTTAAGGTGCTCTTTGGAATGTGGGCCCCTTTGCCCACCTAGGCTGCAAAAAAGTGTCACACATGTGGTATCGCCGTTCTCAGGAGAAGTTGGGCAATGTGTTTTGGGGTGTCATTTTACATATACCCATGCTGGGTGAGATAAATATCTTGGTCAAATGCCAACTTTGTATAAAAAAATGGGAAAAGTTGTCTTTTGCCAAGATATTTATCTCACCCAGCATGGGTATATGTAAAAAGACACCCCAAAACACATTGCCCAACTTCTCCTGAGTACGGTGATACCAGATGTGTGACACTTTTTTGCAGCCTAGGTGGGCAAAGGGGCCCACATTCCAAAGAGCACCTTTCGGATTTCACCGGCCATTTTTTACAGATTTTGATTTCAAACCACTTCTCACGCATTCGGGCCCCTAAAATGCCAGGGCAGTATAACTACCCCACACGTGACCCCATTTTGGAAAGAAGACACCCCAAGGTATTTTGTGATGGGCATAGTGAGTTCATGGAACTTTTTATTTTTTGTCACAAGTTAGTGGAATATGAGACTTTGTAATAAAAAAAAAAAAAATCATAATTTTCCACTAACTTGTGACAAAAAATAAAAAGTTCGATGAACTCACTATGCCCATCAGCGAATACCTTAGGGTGTCTACTTTCCGAAATGGGGTCATTTGTGGGGTGTTTGTACTGTCTGGCCATTGTAGAACCTCAGGAAACATGACAGGTGCTCAGAAAGTCAGAGCTGCTTCAAAAAGCGGAAATTCACATTTTTGTACCATAGTTTGTAAACGCTATAACTTTTACCCAAACCATTTTTTTTTTTACCCAAACATTTTTTTTTTATCAAAGACATGTAGAACAATAAATTTAGAGAAAAATTTATATATGGATGTCGTTTTTTTTGCAATTTTACAACTGAAATTGAAAAATGTCATTTTTTTGCAAAAAAAATCGTTAAATTTCAATTAATAACAAAAAAAGTAAAAATGTCAGCAGCAATGAAATACCACCAAATGAAAGCTCTATTAGTGAGAAGAAAAGGAGGTAAAATTCATTTGGGTGGTAAGTTGCATGACCGAGTGAAAGTAACGGTGAAAGTAGTGTAGGTCAGAAGTGTAAAAAGTGGCCTGGTCATTAAGGGTGTTTAAGGTAGGGGAGCTGAGGTGGTTAACATGCATGGTCAAATATAATATCGCTGTCCCTTGTGAGCAGAAGTAACACGTGACCCAATTGACCCTTGTGTAGTGCCCACCCCTACCTAGTGGGACACTACAGGAACAATCCCTTTAAAGTTGTGGCACAGAAAACTCCAAGTCTTCTGTGTAGTCAGAGTTAAATGGTAACATTCTGGCTGCCTGCAGACGCCATTAGGGAGACGTTAAAGGGAGTCTGTTAGTTACGCTCTTTAAACATACCTTTGTGGCCGTAGAGAGACATCTACTTGCCGAGAAAATAAAATTTTGGTGATCTATAAATGAGGTTGCAAGCAAGTAGATGGTGCTCCTCCTTAAACCATGCCATGTGCCTTCCCATTGGTCTTTATTAAGGGCTTCATCTCTGCCCAGTGATCACATGGTACAGGCTGAGATTTTAGTGCATGAGTGGAGGACATCAGACAACACTTGAGCTATCAATTAAGGCCAATGGGAAGCATGGGGCTTGGTTTACAGCGAAGAGAGCATATGGCACTAAAGGGGTTGTACAGTTTTCAAGCCAGCACATAGATCTGAATACTTTTATAATTGCATGTAATTAAAAATTTTGTATAGCCACTGAGATATTCAATATTCTTATTTCTTTGACCTGCTTACTGAGAAGGCCGCACATGCTCAATTTCATCCTTCAACTGCTTTCTGAGCTGTGATAGGGAGAGCTGAGACACGCCCCCTTAACTGCAGCAGGAAAGACCCTCCCCTTGAGCTGCCAGCTTGATATAAATCTAGCAGAGCAATGAATGGGGAGATCTCTGGATCCATGTGATGTAGAGGGCTGGTTCTAGCTTTGTTAGAAAGAGGTTGTCATGTACTATATGATTTTCATTTTTTACTTTAGTCATGGGATATCCCCTTTAAGACCTCATTTTCATATCAGATTTTAAAAAAAAATCATTTTCTCAGCCACAAAATGTATGTTTAAAATATATTTATTTTATTCACTTATATAGCGCTACTATATTCTGCAGCGCTTTACAGATATTAGCAATGAGTCTCACAATCAGTATGTCTGACTCCAATGGGGCTCACAATCAGTATGTCTGACTCCAATGGGGCTCACAATCAGTATGTCTTTGGAGTGTGGGAGGAAACCCAAACAAACACGGGGAGAACACACAAACTCCATGTAGATGTTGTACTTGGTTGGATTTGAACCTAGGACCCCAATGCTGCAAGGCACCAGTGCTAACCACAGAGATATGGTGCTGCCCACATGGTGCCTATACATGGTGTGAACAAGCTGGAGAATTTGCATGTGGATTACCACTAATTGCCAGCCCGCACCTGTAGTTGTCATTGTTTATTCAGAGTACAGGTGCAGCCTGCAGTGGTAATCCACATGTTGATTCTGTACACGTACAGGCTTCCTAAGTCTACTACCCTGCACTAGAACTGGTTAAATAGCCAGAGAGAAACTGCTCAACTTCCATTAAGGGCTTACTGTATATACATTGAAGCCAATAATAAACCAGTAAGAAACAGGCTCAAAAGCCCAAATCACTATAAAGATATATTAATTAAGCATTTAGCACAGAATGGTAGACTTAAATTGATGTGTTAAAAGGAAAAACAAAATACAGATACTGTAGTATGTGTAGTATATAAAAAAAACCTTATAAGAGCCCAAAATAGACAAAATAGATATACTTTTTTCTAAGGTTTCTGAGTAAAAATTGATAAATTTAATGGAGAAGAAAAAACATGGTCGTGAAAGGCCTCAAAGTGTTCAAATACAAAAAGACGTGCCAAAACTTTACTAAATGGATAGCAAAAAATATACCGTACTTAGGAACCTGACTGTATATAAAAATATACAAAGCCCTTTTCAATAAATGATAAAACAATCTACTGCCTGAACAGGACCCAAATTGGCCGGCCAATCATCATGGTGATTACTAGAGATGAGTGAATCGAAGCTGACAAAGTGGAATTCGATCCGAAGTTCAGGAAAAATTTGATTCGCACAGAAGCCGAATTTCCTCGCGCTTCATGGTAACGAATCGCCTTTTTTCCTAAAATGGCTGCTGCACATAGAGGACATAGAGAAAGGAACTCTGGGAAGGCGGGATCACCCATAATGCCATGCATGCAGCCAATCAGCAGCCAGCCCTGTGATGTCACAGCCCTATAAATAGGACCGTCACTCGCTTTGGTTATAATTTTCAAGTGATTTTTAATGGTCACATACATGTGGTAAGTGACGTGTTTGACAAAGGCTCATAGTAGCCGAAACGCGTCACTTACCACATGTATGTGACCATTAAAAATCACTTGAAAATTATAACCAAAGCGAGTGCCGTTCCTTTCTATACAAGTATCTGCGGACCTTCCCTGGACACGCGCACCGCATCACTGACAGCGGAATGCCGCCTGTATCTTCCTTAGCCCTATAAATAGTGGCAGCCATCTTAGATTTTGCCATTTACCAGTGTACTTAGTGCAGCGAGAGACGTCTGCAGGCGCTAGGGACAGTGTTAGAAAAAACGTCATTGTGCTAAAAATAACAATTTACAAGTACAGGGAAAGATTATTCAAGGTGTAGAGAAAGGATAGGGAGGAATCATTCCGCAATATTTATGTTGAACAAGGTTCAGTAGAGGAGGTTACAGACTGGGTAATAGGAACAACCTGATTACACCGTGCTGCACTGAATGGGGATCCAAATTGCCATTATACAGCTCTGTAATTCCAGCAAACTGTTCTTATTAGGATGCAAGTGCTGTTTGATACAGGCATTAACAGGGTTTATTACAAGAAAATATTTCTATGTCTTATTTGCCCTTGTGCGGTGCAGTTATATGTTCTAAAGCATTTTTTGGCTTGTATTAGTGGGAAAAAAGGGTTTATTAGCTGTTGTGGGGTGAAGTGCTAAAATTACAGACCTTTTTGTCATGTATTAGTGGAAAAAGAAAAAATATATTTGCCGCTCAGCGGTGCAGTTATCTATTGTAAAGCTTTTTGTGGTGTGTATTAGTGGAAAAAGAAAAAATACAGTATATTTGTGGCTCAGCGGTGCAGTTATCTGTTCTAAAGCCTTTTGTGGTGTGTATTAGTGGGGAAAAAAGGCTCATTAGCCATTGTGTGGTGAAGTGAGAAACCTACAGACTTTTTTGAAGTGTTTTAATTTCCTTTTTATTTTTTTTATTTGATCTAACAGTATGTCAGACAGAGAAGTGCCAGGCCCTGCACAGGGGAGTGGAAGAGGCGTAAATGTTTCTGGCGCAGGCAGAGGTCGCAGCAGAGTAAGGGGGCGTTGCAGCAGGGGTCACTTTGAGAGGCCTGAGCTCCCAGTGTCAGCTAGCGGTCGTGTCGTGACCAGCAACCCAGCAGTTCTTGAGTGGTTGACTCGATCTTCGACTTCGTCGCAATTGACATCAGACACCTCCAGCCTAGAGTCAGTGGGATCTTCAGACAAAACGATTAGTTGTCATGGCCCGGGAGCAGGCACTGTGCCCTTACCAGTCTTCAATCTGCCTCTGTCCTTTTCTGTTCCCAGAGCCAGAGAAGTATGCTGTGGGCTCAACTCCACTATATAGTAAGGACGAGCTCCTAGACGACAGTCAGCAGCTACTGGCCAGCCAAGATGTGGAGGAGACATCCGCCTCTTCCTCCACTAGGCGGGCAAGTAGTGATGAGGAGAGTGGCGTGGGAGCTGGTGTTGCGAGCGGTCAGGCTCCTGACTCAGACGGTTGAGGAGGACATCATTGACGTGCAGACAGTACTCGATGATGATGATGTAGCCGATCACACTTGGGAGCCGAGTAACGAAGGGGCTTAATTTTTTTAAATTTTATATAATAATGCAATATTATAAAATCAGGTGTCTCCATGATAAATCTGCAGCGTGGGGGCCCCGTGTGGCTTCTAAACACTTTTCAAAATAATTCTTCAGCGGGGCGAATAGATGCCAGATGACCGGGACGCTCCATGATCTTCCCAGGAGCTTCTGTCAAGAGCAGCGGTTCATTTCTGAGAAGTTCGTATAGTGCGGGGGGAATACGAAGACCCACTCCATCTCCGTGCACCACAGGATGTCCTCCTTCCCATCCATGATTACTGGGAACTCGTGATTTTTCCCTGACGAAGACACCATGGGCTGGTAGTTATGGTTTGAATCTTGATGAACTTCGCGACTCTTCCGAGCTCCAAGCAATCTTGAAGCTTTGTCTTCTCGTCTGTAGCTACTAGAGGCTTGTTCATGCCAGGCAGGTTCCAGCAGACGTATCTGGCTTGATGAACAGCCGATACCGCACTTGCATCAATCTTGACATGATTCATCTCCAGGTGGAGAGAAATAGTTTTTTGGAATGCTTTCTCCATTGCAACCATGTTCTCAAATAACCAGAAGACTGGGTGATTCTCTCCTGTCTTAGGCAACACTTTATTGAGTAATCGTGGAAAGTAAAAAAACAGTTGTCCACTGCCCCCATAAAGGCCTTTCTGGTGCGGGTTAACCACAAATTGAATTATCAATTATCAGATCGAATTGTCCCCATTCTTCAATCTGTAAAATTAAATTTAAAATATTGAATTGAACCAAAACTTGATTAAAATTATAAGAAACTAAACTTAAATTCGACAATATATTATCCCAATCTTTGAGGGAAATTCCCAGACAATCAATTTGCCAAGCCTTTTGTCCTGGAGAACGTGTATTATTAAATCTTGTTTTAAGCAACACTTTATAAAGTTGAGAAATTTTAACCTTTTGTCCCATATTCCCTATAAATGAAAAGACGAAGCGGGGATATCGAGAAAACGATTACACAGGGCATGGGGGAGAACGGTTGGAGGTAGGAGCGACGTAGCAAACCTACATCATCACGTCTTCACCCCCGCTGACGAATGGGCTTCATCATCAGGAGAAGAGGGTGGCAGCTTGCCCGCGAGGCAGAGGCGGAGCCAGCAAGTCGCTAGCGTGGCCGGCAGTCAGCAGGGTGGCAGCAGTGGGAGGTCAGGAGCCAAATGTGCCCGGGGTAGACCACCTGTTTCACAGGAGCCTAACTGCCTGAGAAGTAGCGGTGGGTGAACGGGTTCATGGAGGCAGCGGTGCTAGCAGTCAGTCAGTGCATAGTGTTGGGGGTAAAATCACCTACTTGGCGGTGTGGCAGTTTTTTTTGTTAAGCCACCGGAGGAGGTAAACATGGCCATATGTAGAATCTGTGGGAAGGAGGTGAAGCGTGGCAAGGGTGCCAATGTTGGCACCACGGCCCTGCATCAACATATGCAGCGTCACCATAAAGTGTCCTGGGAGAACCGTGACTCTGATGTGGTAGTCAAGCCTACCGAAGCAACCGCTGCATCGCCCAGTGGCACGCAGCCGATTTCAGGCAGTAAAGGCTCCACCACCTCAGCCGAAGGGAGCTGTCTATCCTTCCCATCATCTGCTGGTCCTGATGCTCCTGCTCCTCGCCCTCCTACTCCTCATCAGTCATTCCTTCAGCAATCGATCACAGAAGCGATTTCCAAGAGATAACAGTATACGTGCACTCATCCAACGGCGCAGAAGCTGAACGTGCTCCTGTCCAAATTCCCTCCTTTTCCAAGTGGTGAACTCTGCACCTTTAAGAGAACTGATGGCTTGTACAGAAGGTGGGCCAGTCATTGAGCCTGTCGGTGTCTGCCAAAGTGCACGACGGTGCCAACTTGTGCAGCTGTAACTACGGTCAGTGACAATACATGTCCTTTACGGCTCACTGGGTGAATGTGGTTCCTGCACAGCCTCACCAGGAACTTGGCCAGGTGATGCCGCTTCCGCCTCCACGTTCTCACGCCGTT
Organism: Bufo bufo; assembly: GCF_905171765.1. NCBI lineage: Eukaryota > Metazoa > Chordata > Amphibia > Anura > Bufonidae > Bufo > Bufo bufo. Next base: position 565,305,241 of record NC_053390.1, read on the forward strand.
GATCCTGTGACAATGTCCGCCTCTGCCTCCTCATCCTCCACTGTGTCCTCAGCCTCCACTGCAGGGATAATTCACAGTGCCCCTCTAGCATACCACATGTGCAGGGCACAGCGGTGTCACGCTGTTCTGCACCTCGTTTGCTCCACAGACAGGATCCGTTTTTTTGTGGGTTAGTGTTCTGATGTATCAGAGGAAGGGCAAAATAATCTGTGACGTCAACACAAACTTACTGCTGACACCCTCTCCACTCTGTCAGTGGGGCTCTACTTGTATAAGCGTTTCATAGAACAGGTTCTGTAGACATCTACAGTATGTGGAGTCAGCTGACGACGGTGTAAAAGAAATGCGCTCTTTCACAGTACAGTAGGATCTTAGGTCTCTGCACGGTTCTTTATACCTGGCGCTAACATCGACCTGTAAAGCTGAGTTTACACTTGAGTTAATTGGTCAGTTTTGGCCCCGTAACTGCCCAAATAAGTGAAGTGTGCAGTGATTCTAAGAGCAATGCCTGTCATGTGCGTGTCATACTCACTCACAGTATTGTTTGCGTGTTGCGTGTTGCTGCAAGGCACAGTGTTCTACACCAATATACAGACTCTCTGCAGCCAGGAAATAGCACTCTGTCGGGGGGCTCTACTTGTATAAGTGTTTAATAGAACACATTATGTAGACATCTACAGTGGATATAAAAAGTCTACACACCCCTGTTAAAATGTCAGGTTTCTGTGATGTAAAAAAATGAGACAAAGATAAATCATTTCAGAACTTTTTCCACCTTTAATGTGACCTATGAACTGTACTACTCAATTGAAAAACAAACTGAAATATTTTAGGTGGAGGGAAGAAAACAAAAAAACTAAAATAATGTGGTTGCATAAGTGTGCACACCCTCTTATAACTGGGGATGTAGCTGTGTTCAGAATCATGTTAAATAGGAGTCAGCATACGCCTGCCATCATTTAAAGTGCCTCTGATTAACCCCAAATAAAGTTCAGTTGCTCTAGTTGGTCTTTCCTGAAATTTTCTTAGTCACATCCCACAGCAAAAGCCATGGTCCACAGAGAGCTTCCAAAGCAACAGAGGGATCTCATTGTTAAAAGGTATCAGTCAGGAGAAGGGTACAAAAGAATTTCCAAGGCATTAGATATACCATGGAACACAGTGAAGACAGTCATCATCAAGTGGAGAAAATATGGCACAACAGTGACATTACCAAGAACTGGACGTCCCTCCAAAATTGCTAAAAAGACGAGAAGAAAACTGGTCTGAGAGGCTACCAAGAGGCCTACAGCAACATTAAAGGAGCTGCAGGAATATCTGGCAAGTACTGGCTGTGCGGTACATGTGACAACAATCTCCTGTATTCTTCATATGTCTGGGCTATGGGGTAGAGTGGCAAGACGAAAGCCTTTTCTTACGAAGAAAAACATCCAAGCCAGGATACATTTTGCAAAAACACATCTGAAGTCTCCCAAAAGCATGTGGGAAAAGGTGTTATGGTCTGATGAAACCAAGGTTGGACTTTTTGGCCATAATTCCAAAAGATATTTTGGCCCAAAAACAACACTGCACTGCATCACCAAAAGAACACTATACCCACAGTGAAGCATGGTGGTAGCAGCATCATGCTTTGGGGCTGTTTTTCTATAACTGGAACTGTGGCCTTAGTTAAGCTAAAAGGAATTATGAACAGTTCCAAATACCAGTCAATATTGGCACAAAACCTTCAGGCTTCTGCTAGAAAGCTGAATATGAAGAGGAACTTCATCTTTCAGCATGACAAAGAAGAGTGGGCAATCTTGACAAGTCAAAATGTGCCATGCTGATAGACTCATACCCAAAAAGACTAATAAAATCAAAAGGTGCTTCAACAAAGTACTAGTTTACGGGTGTGCACACTTATGCAACCATATTATTTTATTTTTATATATTTTCTTCCCTCTACCTAAAAGATTTCCGTTTGTTTTTTTATTGAGTTGTACAGTTTATCGGTCACATTAAAGGTGGAAAAAGTTCTGAAATGAATTATCTTTGTCTCATTTTTTTACATCACAAAAACCTGACATTTTAAAAGGGGTAGGTAGACTTTTTAAATCCACTATATGTGGAATCAGCTGCCGACGGTGTAAGGAGTGTGCTTCTTCTTGACGCTAACATTGACCTGTAAGAGTTCACACTTGAGTTATTTGGTCGGTTTTAGCCCCGTGACTGTGAAGTGTGCAGTGATTCTAAGAGCGACGCCTGCCATCTGCATGTTATACGTATTACTCACAGTATTACTTCACTACCAAAGCAGACTCCTTATGTGTGTTACTGCAAGGCACAGTGTTCTGCACCAATATAAAGGCTTTCTGCAGCAAGGAAATAGCAATTTTTAATGGGATTCGCCGCAAATAAATTGGGATGAAACCAAATTTTTCCCAAAAATTTTTACGAACCGGTGAATCAAATTTTTGAAATATTCGCTTTTATCTAGTGATTACTTTTCTTCCATGCAATTATAGCAAAATTACTCCTGTGAATGCAGGAAAAGATCAATGATAAAAGCTAAAATTATTTTGGGCCTTGGCTGATAATGACGCTATAAAAATCATGGTTGCCAGTAAATGGAAATACAAGTGAATAATGCCCTGTATAACAGTTTTCTTTCAACATTTATAAAACATTCTAAGTATTAATTACTTACATAATCACCAACAAACCACTTATTATCTCCCAATGTCTTCTCCAGGGCAGACAGGAAGGGACCAGAACATTTTTCAATGTATTTCTTCATTTCCTAGAGAAATGCAAACGTCTCAGTATGCCTCCGTGTTCAAACACATAAATTTAATATATAACAAAATTGGGGGTCATTTATCGAACTTGTGTAAAGTAGAACTGGCTTAGTTGCCTATAGCAACCAATCAGATTCCACCTTTCAGCTCCTTTGAAAAATGAAAGGAAGAATCTGATTGGTTGCTATGGGCAACTAAGCCAGTTCTACTTTACACCAGTTTGATAAATGATCCCCATTGTGTTTTTAATAAATGATCCCCATTGTGTCTTGTAGGCACAATAAGGGAAATTATGTCTGCATCCTGAGTAAGGCTTTATTCTCACGACTCTGTATTTTGGTCTACGGATATTTTCCGTGCCCATTCTGTATTTTTCTCAATCCAACCAAAAGAAATGGATGATCTCATCCGCAATATGGACCAGAATAGGACATGTTCTATAATTAGTGGAATGAATCTACGAAAAAATATGAATGTGTGCTTGACTCCATAGAAATGAATGGGTCAGTGTACAAAAAATTTGAATCGCACATGGATGAAGGACACATCATATGCATGAGTTCTAAGGAGTTTTGAGGAACAGTCTTGTTAAAATTTGGTCAAATTTCTAGACTCTGAAGTAGCTGTCACGGACGTGCCCGTGACAGGTGGCAGGAGATTGGTGAGACTGGCAACACGTGGTTTGATCTGACAGGTTCCTTGTGGATCAATTTGTGTCTGTGTTGTTTCTGGTAATGGCCACACCTCTTGCCTCAGGTGTTGCTTATGTGGTCATCTTACCTTCCCTATTTATTGTGGCTTCTCCCACCATGTTGTGCGGTTTATAGCTTTTGTCTTGTTTTGGAGTGCTGGTGTTTGGATCTCGGCAGAGTTCCTGTGCTTCCATAGCCATTTGAAGTTAAGTGTCTCTTTCCCCTGTTTATTGTTGGGGTTTTCTTGTGTTGTTCTTTTCCCTGCCATTTGTGTTTAGGCCTGAGGGAGACTCCTGTTCGTTTGAACAGGTTTTCTCTTGTCCTGACATTAGTCCCAGGGTCCTACAGGGTGAGTCGGGACTTTAGGTTCCTGTGTTTGAACTCATCTAGCTCTGGGGTCAGTTCATACTTGCAGTCAGTCAGGACTTTGATTAGGGTTTCTCTAGGTGAAAGTTACCAGGCCTTTTCCCCTCACCCCTTTCCGTCCTACGTTCGGTGGAGGTTCCCTCCCACACAGAAGCGTGACAGTAGCTTCATGTGTAATGAATCAATTCCCTGCTTTATAGCAGAACAATTAAAGACAGTCTGTCACCACGATGTGCAATGCAGTCTGCAGGCACCAGGAGGAGCTGAACAGATTGATATATAATTTTGTGGGAAAAGATTCAGTAAAACTTGTAATTTTATTCATTTATATCTCTGCTCTTTCTGTACTTAAACAGGTGGGTGTAAGAAAAGTCAGACTATGGGGGGCTGCCAATCTGAACAGAACATTTTATTTACAAAAATAAATCAAATGTTACGCGTTTCGGGGAAGAACTGTCCCTTTCTTCAGGCACAGATTAAAATGAGAGACTAAGATTTAAAATGAAAGACGAAGAAGGGGGAAGAGGAGGAACTAAGATAAAAATATATGATTGGATGAATATAAATGTACTGTAGATCAAATAGCTGAAAGAGTAAAAGCGAGTATTCAATAAAAAACATGTATACAAATAAATAAAAAACATCATATCAAGGAGGGTACATGATTAAAGTCGAGAATAAATTAATCAAAAACAACCATGTTGAGGGTATTGGTAAAAGATGGAGCAATGAATGAAATAAAAAGTATCTCATGGTAACAAATGAAATAAGGAATGGATTGTAGCTTTGTGCAGAGGAACGAGGGAGTTAGCGCAAAAAAAAAAAACAGGATGTGTGTGTCTGTGGGAACGGGAATATCTATGTATGAGAAGGTGAAATGCAGCTGAAAAAAGGGCAATGTGAATGAGGCTAGAAGGTTGGTGTAGTTGGGGAATTCCTATTTATTGCTTCAACTTTTGTCAATATCCTCATTTTTTATTCATTTATTGACTGACTTCCATGTATCCTTCACTGATATGATGCTTTCAACTCATTTGTGTACATGGTTTTTATTGAATCTATCTTTTTAAATCTCAGTCACTCGTTTTAATCTGTGTCTGAGGCCTCTTTCACACGAGCGTGTCCGGATAAGGTCCGGATGCGTTGCGGCAAACCCTCGCGAGTAGGTACCCAATTGCAGTCAGTTTTGACTGCGATTGCGTTCCGTTGTTCAGTTTTTATCGCGCGGGTGCAATGTGTTTTTCACGCGCATGATAAAAAACTGAATGTGGTACCCAGACCCGACCTTCTTCACAGAAGTTCAGGTTTGGGTTCAAGGTTGTGTAGATTGTATTATTTCCCCTTATAACATGGTTATAAGGGAAAATAATAGCATTCTGAATACAGAATGCATAGTACAATAGGGCTGGAGGGGTTAAAAATTTTTTTTTAGCACCTTAATCCACTTGTTCGCAGTGGCGTCATCACAGGTCCTTTTCCTGTCCACAGCAAAGATGAAGACAGAAGAGAAGCCGGCTGCGCGATCAAGTGGATGAGGTGAGTTAAATTATTATTATTATTTTTTTAACCCCTCCAGCCCTATTGTACTATGCATTCTGTATTCAGAATGCTATTATTTTCCCTTATAACCATGTTATAAGGGAAAATAATAATGATCGGGTCTCCATCCCGATCGTCTCCTAGCAACCATGCGTGAAAATCGCACCGCATCCGCACTTGCTTGCGGATCCTTGCGATTTTCACGCAGCCCCATTCACTTCTATGGGGCCTGCGTTGCGTGAAAAACGCACAAAATAGAGCTTGCTGCGATTTTCACGCAATGCACAAGTGATGCGTGAAAATCACCGCTCATGTGCACAGCCCCATAGAAATGAATGGGTCTGGTTTGAGTGCAGGTGCAAATTCACTTCACGCATTGCACCTGCGCGGAAAACTCGCTCGTGTGAAAGGGGCCTGAAGGAGACAGTTCATGTCCAAAAAGTGTAACACTGTATTTTATTTTTTTTACATGAGATTGGCAGTGCCCCATAACCAGTTTTTTTTACACTCACCTACTCATTTATATATGGAACCTTAACTGATACCATACAGGGAGGGAACAGCAGCCATTTTATTATCACGAGGCACACCTGAGCAGTGATGGCCAGTTCGCAGTGTTCGCCGACGAACATATGCGATCTGCCATCTTTATTCCCAAGCCCGGCGATGCAGAGGTAAGTCCTTACCTGTGCCTGCGCCGCGAGCCGCTCTGAAACACATGCAGTCACCGGGAGCAGGCAGTTCTGAGAACAGCCCGATGAAGGTGCGAACTGGCCATCACTACACCTGAGGATTCATCCAGAGCCTTCAGTTTTAGGGCTCGTTCACACGACCGTATGTCTTTTTCAGTGTTTTGCAGGCTGTTTTTTCCCGGATCCATTTTTCCCAGTAGTGTTTCCGGTTCCGTTCCATTTTTCCGTATGGCATATACAGTATACAGTAATTACATAGGAAAAATTGGGCTGGGCATAACATTTTCAGTAGATGGTTCCGCAAAAACGGAATGGATACGGAAGACATACGGAGTACATTCCGTATGTGTTCTTTTTTTTGGCGGAGCCATTGCTTTGAATGGAGCCACGGAACATGATTTGCGGGCAATAATAGGACATGTTCTATCTTTGAACGGAACGGAAAGGAAAAACAGAGATACGGAAACGCAATTTATACTGAGTACATTCCTTTTTTTTTGCGGAACCATTAAAATGAATGGTTCTGTATACAAACCGTATGCAGAATGCAAAAAACGGCCCGTATACGGAACGCAAAACACGTTCAAGCCCTTACTGCCTAGTTTTTACTCACTCTAGTGAGCACATAGATGCACTTTCTTTCCGATGTGTATTAAGATCATTTCCACTATGGAGTGCAGGCTTTTTAATCTTTAATCTATCTCCTGTGCACAAATGAAGTCAGAATAAGCAGAAATTTTGTAGAATATTGTAAAAAAAAATTACCATGTCAGATATCCGCTAAGAATATACAATTTTTTTTATGAAAAAGAAAAATTCTTTCCAGTTGATTGATTACAGGACTAATATGGTAAAGTTTATAAGTATATTGCATCAATTATCCTTGTGAATGTGTCCGTTCTGAAGGTATCATATTGGACATCAGAGACCCCTTCCCAGGCATCTGTATGGCCCCTTTCACACAGGCGAGTATTCCGCGCGGATGCGATGCGTGAGTTGAACGCATTGCACCCGCACTGAATACCGACCCATTCATTTCTATGGGGCTGTTCACATGAGCGGTGATTTTCACTTGTGCGTTGCGTGAAAATCGCAGCATGCTCTATATTCTGCGTTTTTCACGCAACGCATGCCCCATAGAAGTGAATGGGGCTGCGTGAAAATCGCAAGCATCTGCAAGCGAGTGCGGATGCAGTGCGATTTTCACGCACGGTAGCTAGGAGATGATCGGGATGGAGACCCGATCATTATTATTTTCCCTTATAACATGGTTATAAGGGAAAATAATAGCATTCTGAATACAGAATGCATAGTAAAATAGTGCTGGAGGGGTTAAAAAAATAAAAATAAAAATTTAACTAACCTTAATCCACTTGCTCGCGCTGCCGGCATCTCGTCTGTCTCCTTCTTTGCTGAACAGGACCTGTGGTGAGCATTCATTGCAGCAACAGGACCTGTGGTGACGTCACTCCGGTCATCACATGATCCATCACATGATCTTTTACCATGGTGATAGGTCATGTGATGGATCATGTGATGACCGAAGTGACGTCACCACAGGTCCTGTTCCTGGAATGAATGCTCACCACAGGTCCTGTTCAGCAAAGAAGGAGACAGACGAGATGCCGGCAGCGCGAGCAAGTGGATTAAGGTGAGTTAAATTAGTTTTTCGTTTTTTTTAACCCCTCCAGCCCTATTTTAATATGCATTCTGTATTCAGAATGCTATTATTTTCCCTTATAACCATGTTATAAGGGAAAATAATACAATCTACAGAACACCGATACCAAGCCCGAACTTCTGTGAAGAAGTTTGGGTTTGGGTACCAAACATGCGCGATTTTTCTCACACGAGTGCAAAACGCATTACAATGTTTTGCACTCACGCGGAAAAATTGCGCGTGTTCCCGCAACGCACCCGCACATTTTCCCGCAACGCCCGTCTGAAAGAGGCCTATGACTACCTTTTCACCTTCCACAAGTTTTTTTTTACCTTTTTCCACAAAACTATATATCAATTTGCTTAGCTCCTCCTGCTCCATACCATGCTGCCTGCATTGTGGTCTTCAAAGAGGACCTGTTAGCACTGCTGAGATGTCTGACTTACATAATTATACAGTATTCCCTAACAATATGACAATAGTGAAGTTTCTTTTCTTTGCATTGTACCATTCTGCTCTAAACACAGAACAGGAGCAGATCTTTCCCTTATACCTTATGTCTGTGGAGGCTCCAATCCTGGTTTTGGCTCCCAATCACTGATGGAAATCACTGACCAAAACACTGACGTGTGAATGATGCTAAAGGCCTCCTGCACACAACCGTATGGTTTTGCGGTCCTATTTAAACTAATCAGTTTTTCAGTTTTTTTTTTTTGTTTCAGTAGTGTTTCTGTTTCCGTTCTGCTTCCGTTCCGTTTTTCTGTTTGGATTCCGTTTGTGATCCTTTTTTTCCCCCCACAAAAACGGAACGGATACGGAAGACATACGGATGCATTCCGTATCCGTTCCGTTTTTCTTATAGCCCCATTGACTTGAATGGAGCCACGGAACGTGATTTGGGGGCAATAATAGGACATGTTCTATCTTTCTAAGGAAAAATGGAAATACGGAAACGGAAGGCATACGGAGTACCTTCCATTTTTTTTACGGATCCATTGAAATGAATGGTTCTGTATACGGTCCGTATATGGAATGCAAAAACCGGAATATAATTTTTTTTCCGTTTCCGTTTTTTTTGCATTCTGTATACACATAACGGACAAGGATAGTACTGTTCTATTAGAGGCCAGCTGTTCCGTTCCGCAAAAAACGGAATTCACACGGATGTCATCCATATATTTTGTGGATCCGCTTTTTGCGGACCGCAAAATACTGAAAAAGCCATACGGTCGTGTGCAAGAGGCTTAAGGGCTCATGCACACGACCGTATGGCTTTTTCAGTGTTTTGCGGTCCGTTTTTTGTTTCCGTTTTTGTTTCCGTATGTCATGTTTCCGTATGTTTTTCCGTATGTCACATACAGTATACAGTAATTACATAGAGAAAATTGGGCTGGGCATAACATTTTTAGGCTACTTTCATACTAGCGGCAGTGTGATCCGGCGGGCAGTTCCGTCGTCGGAACTGCCCGCCAGGTCCGCCGATTTGGATGTGACTGAAAGCATTTGTGAGACGGATCCGGATCTGTCTCACAAATGCATTGCAAGAACGGATCCGTCTCTCCGCTTGTCATGCGGACAGACGGATCCGTCTTGTATTTTTTTTTAAAATTTTTACCGGTCTGCGCATGCGCAGGCCGGAAGGACGGATCCGGCTTTTGCTATTTTGAATGCCGGATCCAGCACTAATACATTCCTATGGGGAAAAATGCCGGATCCGGCATTCAGGCAAGTCTTCCGTTTTTTTCGCCGGAGCATGCTACGGTTTTATCTTTTGCCTGATCAGTCAAAACTACTGAACTGAAGACATCCTGATGCATCCTGAACGGATTACTCTCCATTCAGAATGCATGGGGATATGCCTAATCAGTTCTTTTCCGGTATAGAGCCCCTGTGACGGGACTCTATGCTGGAAAAGAAAAACGCTAGTGTGAAAGTACCCTTAGGCCTAGTTCACATGAACGTATGGCTTTTATAGTTTTTTGCGGTCCGTTTTTCCATTTTGAGTTCCGTTGTGTTTCTGTTCCGTTTTTCCGTATGCCATGTACAGTATACAGTAATTACATAGAAAATATTGGGCTGGGCATAACATTTTTGATAGATGGTTCAGCAAAAATGGAACGGATACGGAAGACATACGGATGCATTTCCGTATGTGTTCTGTTTTTTTTGCGGACCCATTGACTTGAATAGAGCCAAGCACCGTGATTTGCGGACAAGAATAGGACATGTTCTATCTTTTCACGGTACGGAAATACGGAAATACTGAAAAGGAATGCACACGGAGACAATTCAGTATTTTTAGCTGAACCGTTGAAATGAATGGTTCAGTATATGTACCGCATACTGAACAAAAAAAACCCGCAAAATACAGGCAAAATACTGTCGTGTGCATGAGCCCTAAGGCTGAGACTACACGGTGATGTCTCGCTGCAACATCACATCTAATGCTTGTCATTGGGGTTGCAATGCAACTTTTCCATCATAGACCACAATGCAAGTTTTGTGAGACTGTGAGCAGCTTTTCTGCTATTGGGCTGAGATTTTACCCCCACATAACAGCTCTTAAAGAGGACCTTTCACCAGAATAAAACATCTAAACTAATTATACAGACATGTAGAGCGGCGCCCAGGGATCCACCTGCACTTACTATTATCCCTGGGCGGCGCTCAGTTCTCCCGGTATAGCCTCCGGTATCTTCATAGTTAGGCGTCTCATTCTCTCATGCTGTAGCGCTGGCCAATCGCAGCGCTCAGCTCATAGCCTGAGAGGAAAAAAAAACTCTCAGGCTATGAGCTGAGCGCTGCGATTGGCCAGCGCTACAGCATAGGAGAAAGAGACGCCGTCAGGTTCCCCTGGGTGGAGCCTAACTATGAAGATACCGGAGGCTATACCGGGCGAACGGAGCGGCGCCCAGGTATAACAGTAAGTGCAGCGGGATCCCTGGGCGCCGCTCTACACGTCTGTATAGTTAGTTTAGATGTTTTATTCTGGTGAAAGGTCCTCTTTAAGTACTTGAGCAACAGTAAGTTGCAGACAAGTCATACAAATGTGTTCTGAGACTTCCTGTTGCACAAGACATGTTGCCATCTAACCCCAGCCTTAAACTCTACTGTATTTAATATCATGGAAGATACCTGCAAACAATCTGCAAGATAATGGGCATACACAGCACATCTGAGGGCTGTTTCACGCGATCGAGTCCATTGCGGGAATCACGCTTCGTGTGTGAGTGTGATCCTCCGCTCTGGACTTGCAGGAGCACACAGCATTATCATGATTTATAATGCTATGTGTCTCTGCTTGACCTTATTTCTACATTATCATACTGACAGCTTTATGTCACTATAATTCTGTGCAAAAAAGGCCATGCAGAGACACATAGCATTATAAATCATGATAATGCCGTGCGCTCCTGCAAGTCCAGAGCGGAGGATCACACTCACACACGAAGCGTGATTCCCGCAATGCACTCGCTCGTCTGAAACAGCCCTAAGGCCCCTTTCACACGGGCGAGTATTCCGCGCAGATGCGATGCGTGAGTTGAAGGCATTGCACCCGCACTGATACCGACCCATTCATTTCTATGGGGCTGTTCACATGAGCGGTGATTTTCACGCATCACTTGTGATTTGCGTGAAAATCGCAGCATGCTTTATATTCTGCGTTTTTCACGCAACGCATGCCCCATAGAAGTGAATGGGGTTGCGTGAAAATCGCAAGCAAGTGCGGATGCGGTGCGATTTTCACGCACGGTTGCTAGGAGACGATCGGGATGGAGACCCGAACATAATTTTTTTTCCCCTTATAACATGGTTATAAGGGAAAATAATAGCATTCTGAATACAGAATGCATAGTAAACTAGCACTGAAGGGGTTAATAAAAAAAAAAAAAAATTTTAACTCACCTTAATCCACTTGCTGGCGCTGCCGACATCTCGTTTGTCTCCTTCTTTGCTGAACAGGACCTGTGGTGAGCATTCATTCCAGGACCTTTGGTGACGTCACTCCGGTCATCACATGATCCATCACATGATCTTTTACCATGGTGATGGGTCATGTGATGGATCATGTGATGACCGGAGTGACGTCACCACAGGTCCTGGAATGAATGCTCACCACAGGTCCTGTTCAGCAAAGAAGGAGACAGACGAGATGCCGGCAGCGCCAGCGAGTGGATTAAGGTGAGTTAAATTTTTTTATTTATTTTTTAACCCCTCCAGCGCTATTTTACTATGCATTCTGTATTCAGAATGCTATTATTTTCCCTTATAACCATGTTATAAGGGAAAATAATACAATCTACAGAACACCGATCCCAAGCCTGAACTTCTGTGAAGAAGTTCGGGTTTGGGTACCAAACATGCGCGATTTTTCTCACGCGAGTGCAAAACGCATTACAATGTTTTGCACTCGCGCGGAAAAATCGCGGGTGTTCACGTAACGCACCCGCACATTTTCCCGCAATGCCCGTCTGAAAGAGGCCTAAGAGTCTATGTTTGAAGAAGTCCACATCTGAAAAATCTGCAACATGTACATATATGGGGGTTAGAAAATTCCATAAACTTGTATTGTAGTGTACTTTGCTGCAGACCGAAAATCCACCCAACAAATGTGCTAGAAATCCGCAACATCCGTACATTGCCTAACAATTTTTTTTTATTATGTGCAACTGTACTACTTCAGAACATACTTAATAATCTTTAGTATTTGCTAACCCCTGTAAGGTGACTGAATGAGTAGAAAACCTGGTGACATTTTCTGGAAGTCAACAAGATGATTGTTATAATAACTTCTATACCTGTACATCTTCACCCCATGGATACAGTGATACAAAGTCATCAATGCTGTCTAATATGGCATCAATGCGAAGGTCATCTAAATCAGTCTTTCCTGTCAGACCTGTGGAATAAATCAGACATATTTTCTTGTTATATCTACATACTGTATATTAGAAAATGTTTACCTCAAATATCCATTACATTCACTTGTTCTACAATACATATGACACTCAACAAAAGTATACAGATCTATAGGGTTACCAAACCCCCATATCATCAATAAAGTTTTGACTCAAAGAAATAGACCATAGTGGCAAGTTTTGGACTTCAAAGGCAGCTCAAAAAGTACCTTGTTCCTGGACCTTTGGGGCCTACTATTGGATCAGAGTCTGGGCCCACCAGAGAATTTTCTGGTACTCTGGTGGGCCAGTTTGACACTTCTTTCACATATACGCTAAGATAATTTGGTAGTCTGGATCCAAATCAGATGCCATTACAGTCAATGTGTATCTGGCGGTGCCCTGCAGTATCCGTATACGGTAACTTCAGTAGCCCGTTCCACTGGCGGAAGAGATTACCTTAGCTCATACATAACTCTGCTACATCCATATGTGAAAGTAGCCTAACTAATATGGTCACATCCACATGTTTCAGATGCCATTATACGGCTACACTTATTATAAAGTGAAAGTAAGAAGCCCTGGAATGCGATATGACCCATAATGCAGTGCAGCCAGCCAATCAGCAGATAGCCATCCCCTGTGTGATAAAAGCCTCATCCCAAGTGGTTGTCACCATTTCATTGTGAACTGAGCATAGGGGGAGACATGGCAAGTGCTAGGGACAGTGTTTTAGCAAGTTTCTAATTGTTGAATATTGGATAGGGACAGTGCAGGGACAGTGTAGGGGGATCGTAGGGAGAGTTTTTAAAAACCTGTAGGAAAAGTATAGCAAGACTGCAGGCTCAGTGCAGGCTCTGTGTAATCCCCCTGTGCATTTTGTTCACCTGCTGTACCATTCATTCTTAATCTGTTCTGTTATACATAGACTTACTGTGCATCAGTCTCATTATCAACCGTCGGTCTAATATATAGGCACAGTTATCTAGTTCATCTGCTGGGCCATTTATACTTAATGTGTTCTGTTATACATAGACTTGCTGTGCGTCATACTCAGTCTCAACAGGTGGTGTAACATATAGGTGTGTTTATCTAGTTCATCTGCTGCGCCATTCATACTTAATCTTTTCTTTTATAGACAGACACATTGATTAACAGATAAGCAATTCTTTTAGGCCCTGATTCACAAATTGGGGTGATACACCTGTCTCATTCTACTGTTTGTTGCATGTCCACATTCTATTAGGTCCTGATTTACAAATTGGGGTGATACGCCTTTCTCATTCAACTGTTTGTGGCATGTCCACATTGATTAATAGATAAGCAATTCTTTTAGGCCCTGATTCACAGATTGGTGTGATACGCCTTTTTCATTTGACTGTGTGTGGAGTGTCCACACTGATATTTAACTGCTTCTGTTTGCCAAACAAGTACTGAGTTATAGTGTTACAGAGTGGTCTTCTGTAACTCCCTGTGGGCAGTGTAAATAAAGTGATTCTTCGCACAGCAGTGTTGCCCACGAGTTGGTTGTAGTTTTTTTATTTTATTATTATTCTATCAGAAAAATTATTCTTTAACCCCTTACGGACACATGACGTACCGGTGCGGCATGTTTCCCGAGTCCTTAAGGACACATGACGTACCGGTACGTCATGTGTTGTTCCGATCACCGCCGCCCAGCGGGCGGTGATCGGAACAAGGTGCATGCTCAAATCATTGAGCAGGCACCTCGGCTAAATGTGCGGGGGGGTCCCGTGACAATTCAGACCTGCGGTTTGCGGCTTTTTATGGTGCGGCAGCAGTGCCATCGGGTCCCCATAGGGCTGTGGGGGGGACCCGATGGCATTGAAGGCAGCGCAATGCCTTCCTGAGGCATCTGCGCTGCCTTCCGGTGAAGAGCCTGTGAGATCCAGGCTCCTGGATCTCACAGGCCCCGGAAGCTGTATGAGTAATACACACAGTATTACTCATACAGCCAATGCATCCAATACAGAAGTATTGGAATGCATTGGAAAGGAATATACCCCCAAAAGTTCAAGTCCCAAAGTGGGACAAAAAATTGAGTGAAAAAAAGTTGAAAAAATAAAGTTTTCCCCCCCAAAATTAAATGTTTCAAGTAAAAATAAACAAAAACATCATTTTCCCCAAATAAAGTAAAAAAAAATTGGTAAAATAGAGGGGGGAAAAAAAGTATACATATTAGGTATCGCCGCGTCCCCATCGACCGGCTCTATAAACATATAACATGACCTAACCCCTCAGATGAACACCGTAAAAAATAAAAAATAAAAACTGTGCTAAATAAACCATTTTTTTTGTCACCTTAAATCCAAAAAGTACAACAGCAAGCGATCAAAAAGGCGTTTGCCCACCAAAATAGTACCAATCTAACCGTCACCTCATCCCACAAAAAATGAGCCCCTACCTGAGACAATCGCCCCAAAAAAATAAAAAATATGGCTCAGAATATGGAGACACTAAAACATAATTTTTTTTTTTTTGAAAAAAGCTGTTATTGTGTAAAACTTACATAAATTTTTTAAAAAAGTATACATATTTGGTATCGCCGCGTTCGTATAAACCGGCTCTATAAAAATATCACATGACCTAACCTCTCAGATGAACACCGTAAAAAATAAAAACTGTGCTAAATAAACCATTTTTTTGTCACCTTACATCACAAAAAGTGTAATCAAAAAGTCATATGCACCCGAAAATAGTGCCAATAAAACATTCATCTCATCCCACAAAAAATGAGACCCTACCCAAGGTAATCGCCAAAAAGCTGAAAAAATTATGGCTCTCAGACTATGGAAACACTAAAACATGTTTTTTCTTGCTTCAAAAATGAAATCATTGTGTAAAACTTACATAAATAAAAAAAAAAAGTATACATATTAGGTATTGCCGCATCCGTGACAACCTGGTCTATAAAAATATCACATGATCTAACCTGTCAGATGAATGTTGTAAATATCAAAAAATAAAAATTGTGCCAAAACAAGCTATTTCTTGTTATCCTGCCTCACAAAAAGTGTAATATAGAGCAACCAAAAATCATATGTACCCTAAACTAGTACCAACAATACTGCCACCCTATCCCGTAGTTTCTAAAATGGGGCCACTTTTTTGGAGTTTCTACTCTAGGGGTGCATCAGGGGGGCTTCAAATAAGACATGGTGTCAAAAAAAACAGTCCAGCAAAATCTGCCTTCCAAAAACTGTATGGCATTCCTTTCCTTCTGCGCCCTGCCGTGTGCCCATACAGCTGTTTACGACCACATATGTTTTTTTTTTGTAAACTACAGAATCAGGGACATAAATATTAAGTTTGGTTTGGCTGTTAACCCTTGCTTTGTAACAGGAAAAAAATTATTAAAATGGAAAATCTGCCAAAAAAGTGAAATTTTGAAATTGTATCTCTATCTTCCATAAATTTTTGTGGAACACCTAAAGGGTTAACAAAGTTTGTAAAATCAGTTTTGAATACCTTGAGGGGTGTAGTTTATAGAATGGGGTCATTTTTGGGTGGTTTCTATTATGTAAGCCTCGCAAAGTGACTTCAGACCTGAACTGGTCCCTAAAAATTGGGTTTTTGAAAATTTCTGAAAAATTTCAAGATTTGCTTCTAAACTTCTAAGCCTTGTAACATCCCCAAAAAATAAAATATCATTCCCAAAATGATCCAAACATGAAGTAGACATATGGGGAATGTAAAGTAATAACTATTTTTGGAGGTATTACTATGTATTATAGAAAAAAACGGGGTAACACCATCCCAGACATCCAGGTCGCTGTCACTTTTGGTGAGTCCCTTCATTTACACCCTCTTCTCTGGCTTACTGCTATATAGGTGGGATATAGGTCCAGCAGATCCACGCCACCGCCTTGGTTGCGGGTTGTTGTGTGTGGATTACCTTCTGGTCACTACCCACCATACCTACATTACTCTGGTAATCGCCATGCTTTATATTTGGACTCATACTAACTGCATCTATGTTTATTTATTGCTGTGACTTTCTCTGTCGACACTGTAGAGCTGGGATGGTGTTTGTGCTCCCTACTCCCCTTGTTTTATGTCATTTTATCATCCACTGATTGATTAAATAATAAAGTATACTATTTTTTCACCATTGGACGTTTATGAGCTTTAGTTTCTTCGTTTTGCTATGTATTATAGAAGTAGAGAAATTGAAACTTAGAAATTTGGTATTTTTTTATAAATAAAAATTTTTATTTATTTTTTTACTTCATTTTACCAGTGTCATGAAGTACAATATGTGACGAAAAAACTATCTCCGAATGGCCTGGATAAGTCAAAGCGTTTTAAAGTTATCAGCACTTAAATTGACACTGGTCAGATTTGCAAAAAATGGCCTGGTCCTTAAGGTGAAATAGGGCTGAGTCCTTAAGGGGTTAAGCCAAAACATTAGCCTTGAAGAGAAAAAATTTGTCTTTTACCAAATAAATCAGTCTTTTACCAAATAAAATAGTCTTTTACAAATAAATTAGCCTGCTCCAGTATTACAATACCCCATCCCTACGACGAACGACGTTGAGCTTGTAAGGCTACTTTCACACTTGCGGCAGTGTGATCCGGCAGGCAGTTCCGTCGTCGGAACTGCCCGCCGGAACCGCCAATCTGCCGCTGACTGAAAGCATTTGTGAGACGGATCCGGGTGCGGATCCGTCTCACAAATGCATTGCAAGAACGGATCCGTCTCTCCGCTTGTCATGCGGACCGACGGATCCGTCTTGTACATTTTTTCACATTTTTACCGATCTGCGCATGCCGGAATGACGGATCCGGCTTTCCGGTATTCTGAATGCCGGATCCGGCGCTAATTCATTCCTATGGGAAAAAATGCCGGATCCGGCGTTCAGGCAAGTCTTCCGTTTTTTTCGCCGGAGAGAAAACCGTAGCATGCTGCGGTTTTCTCTTTTGCCTGATCAGTCAAAACGACTGAACTGAAGACATCCTGATGCATCCTGAACGGATTACTCTCCATTCAGAATGCATGGGGATAAAACTGATCAGTTCTTTTCCGGTATAGAGCCCCTGTGACGGAAATCTATGCCGGAAAAGAACAACGCAAGTGTGAAAGTAGCCTAACCCGTACCTGTTGGCAAATGGTAGACACACAGAGATCACTTCAGTGCTGCGCGTGTGTAGCCCCAGACATGTAAAGGCATCACAGAAGAGTTAGTGCTGAACGCCACTTGGCCCTCCAGGAAGTTGGACGCAGAATACCTGAGGTCAAATAACTCCTTGTGTTAGGGTTAAAACCCTAATACTTGCTGGATGGATCAAACCTGGCAACTGGATTATTGCAATACGGGAGGAATTTCGTTGGTTATCGGAATGAACCACACATATCACTCCACCAATTTTACCCAAATTAATCGTAGCTAATACAATCTGTGTCATTATTGCAATGGTTTATGGTCGGAACTACAATGGTATTACCAGACAAATCACTCCAACTGGATCGAAATTCATAATTCCTAGCTACCACGTTCTGTTATGGAAAATTTTATTCTGCGTCACTCTGACAGCCACAACAGTTGACGTGACCTAACGCTTTTACTGACCTGTAATACTGACACACAGTAGTTCCACAGCTAACAGAAGGATTTAGCTATGACTTGGTGCCCTGCACAGCGATGTAGATGGCGATACATTACAACTGCTTGTGATACTGATGGCACAGTACCTACATAACGGATTAACTATGAATGCACATGGCGATACCTTCTCCCTGCACTGTCCCTGCACTCTCCCTGCAGTTTAAGTTCCAAGCCTTCACAGTCAGATTGCATATGATTAAGCAGAATGGCCTCGGTATACCAGATTTATCACGAATCATGATACAATAATTCAGAACTAATTGAATTTCTTCAAGAACTTCAAGCAAATCGTCCAAATAGAATTTTTGAAAACTTCCCTCATCTCTAGTTATATGTACTGAACATTACACATGGTCTACTGCAAGTCTATGTAAATCTGATTGGAGAATCAACTAAAGATGATGATAATTTTACAGCAGAAATTAGTAGGTTATTGTTTACTGATTTTAATAATATTGATTTGGATGTATCTCTCCACTGTGTGTTGGGAGATATAATGTAAAAATATGGAATTTGAGATCAGCATAACGTGTATTAATTCTTAAAGGCTTTGGATGGTAATAGGGTGTGTTCACACATATTAGTTGTGTTTGGCCAGTTGGTTTATGCCTGAGCAGGACTCAGTAGATGGCATTTTTGTGCACTTTGGGCACTGGTCCAGCATCCCTAGCCTGAAGGTGCTGGACAGAAAAATGCTGCAAGGAATGTTTTTGTATGGTGCTTAGAGGCATTACTTAAGAGCTGATGCACCAGAATGGATGCCATTGAAAACCATGGGATCAATTCTTGCGTCAGTTTCCCTCTAGCTTTTCTGTAGCATGTCAGGAGGAAACTAAGGCCAGATACTGTAAGTGAATTTACCCCAAAAAGATCTTTTTTTTTCAGAATCAGTGGCACATTTGTACATGAGCAGTCACTGGTTAATACCAGTGACTGCTCATGTACAAAAATGCCACTAATTCTGAAAGACAATGGCAATAATTTGAGTAGGGCTGAACAGTAATACTAGACACAACCTTTGGATAAAAGTATTTGTAGTTACTGGGTGTAGTAAATCCAGTTATGTTTTTATATCTCAATCACTCATTCTTCTGTGGCATGTGTAAGTTCTAGCATAGTCAGTGTGCAACGGATGGGTTACTACCAGGGGTCCCTTAAAGTGAAAGAGTTTGGTCATGGCACCAGTTGCATTTCAGCAACGAGGGACGGAGTCCCCCTAAGTAGATGGTATTGGTAGTACGCAGGTGTAGGAATGCCAGAGTGGTGTGAGGGTAGCCTATGGTGCCCCTTTAGGTGTGGCTGTGCACGTGTCAAGGTGCTCCTACCTGGATTTACTGGAACCCCAGGCGTTGTCATCCGAAGCAGTGCAAACAGGGGGAATAGTTGAGGGATTTGTAGAAATGATTGAATCCAGACTTTGTATTAACGTTGAAAACAGCTTTAATTGAATAAACTTGCATCGGGGAACAATCTTCCAACTTTATCTTGGTTACCCGCAGGCTTTGGCTTAAATTATGGCCACATCTGTCACTTTTTAGCTCTGCTGTGCTATCAGGAAAAATTAGAAACTTTTCCTTTCTGATGAACTTAGCTTTCTGTAGTCTGACTCTGTCTTTATCTTGGCCTCTATCTTTCTCTTTATCTTTTATCTTTATCCAGGAAACCTTTCTTCCTGGCGTCTGAAGCTCTTTGCTTTTGTCTTTTGTTCCAGCAGAGCTAATGGTGCTCTACTGGCCTTGGCAGGGCCTGTCCAGCAGGGACGAGGGCCTGCTACACACCCTTCCCCTTACAGGGGGTAGACTCAACTAACTCCTAGCTAACTGAACTCCTCCATCTCTAGCGAGGGCTAGAATGGATAGAAGGTTTTATTCCAGGCAAACTAGCTCTGCCATTATTGCCGCCATCTGCTGGTGAACCAGGCACATTACATTTCAACATAACGTTACAGGAAAAAAGATATGCACAGTGTTTTGAACCTGGAATAAATACACATGATGACATTGAATTAACCATAAGAGATAGTAGAAAGGCGTAACAGGTGGTAATGCCCCAGCACTTAAGAGCCAAGCCGCCCTCGGCTTGTGCTTAGGGTAAATATACAGTGGATATAAAAAGTCTACACACCCCTGTTAAAATGTCAGGTTTCTGTGATGTAAAAAAAATTAGACAAATATAAAAAAAAAATAGAACTTTTTCCACCGTTAATGTGACCTAGAAACTGTACCACTCAATTGAAAAGCAAACTGAAATCTTTTAGGTGGAGGGAAAAAATAAATAAATAATAATGTGGTTGCATAAGTGTGCACACCCTCTTATAACTGGGGATGTAGCTGTGTTCAGAATTAAGCAATCACATTCAAAATCATGTTAAATAGGAGTCAGCATACACCTGCCATCATTTAAAGTGCCTCTGATTAACCCTAAATAAAATTCAGCTGCTCTAGTTGGTATTTCCTGAAATTTTCTTAGTCACATCCCACAGCAAAAGCCATGGTCCACAGAGACTTCCAAAGCAACAGAGGGATCTTATTGTTAAAAGGTATCAGTCAGGAGAAGGGTACAAAATAATTTCCAAGGCATTAGATATACCATGGAACACAGTTAAGACAGTCATCATCAAGTGGAAAAAATATGGCACAACAGTGACATTACCAAGAACTGGACATCCCTCCAAAATTGATGAAAAGACGAGAAGAAAACTGGTCTGGGAGGCTACCAAGAGGCCTACAGCAACATTAAAGGAGCTGCAGGATTATCTGGCAATAATCTCCCATATTCTTTATATGTCTGGGCTATGGGGTAGAGTGGCAAGATGAAAGCCTTTTCTTACGAAGAAAAACATCCAAGCCAGGCTACGTTTTGCAAAAACACATCTGAAGTCTCCCAAAAGCATGTGGGAAAAGGTGTTATGGTCTGATGAAACCAAGGTTGAACTTTTTGGCCATAATTCCAAAAGATATGTTTGGCCCAAAAACAACACTGCACATCACCAAAAGAACACCATACCCACAGTGAAGCATGGTGGTGGCAGCATCATGCTTTGGGGCTGTTTTTCTTCAGCTGAAACTGGGGCCTTAATTAAGCTAAAGGGAATTATGAACAGTTCCAAATACCAGTCAATATTGGCACAAAACCTTCAGGCTTCTGTTAGAAAGCTGACCATGAAGAGGAACTTCAAAGCATACATCCAAATCAACAAAGGAATGGCTTCACCAGAAGAAGACTAAAGTTTTGGAATGGCCCAGCCAGAGCCCAGACCTGAATCCGATTGAAAATCTGTGGGGTGAGCTGAAGAGGGCTGTGCACAGGAGATGCCCTCGCTATCTGACAGATTTGGAGTGTTTTTGCAAAGAAGAGTGGGCAAATCTTGCCAAGTCAAAATGTGCCATGCTGATAGACTCATAAAAACCTAAAAAGACTGAGTGCTGTAATAAAATCAAAAGGTGCTTCAACAAAGTATTAGTTTAAGGGTGTGCACACTTATGCAACCATATTATTTTATTTTTAGATTTTTTCTTCCCTCTACCTAAAAGATTTCAGTTTGTTTTTCAATTGAGTTGTACAGTTTATAGGTCACATTAAAGGTGGAAAAAGTTCTGAAATGATTTATCTTTGTCTCATTTTTTTTACATCACAGAAACCTGACATTTTAACAGGGGTGTGTAGACTTTTTATATCCACTGTAAATCTAATATATAAAGCTAAGTGTATGTGCGTGCGTGCGTGTGTGTGTGTGTGTGTGTGTGTGTGTGTGTGTGTGTGTGTGTGTATGTATGTATGTATGTCCGCTAAAGGAATCTGCACCATCGCATTTACAATCACGAAATTTGGCATCCGGTGTCTGGGGAGGTTTTAGACCAGGTCTCAGCTCTCTAGGATGTACCGTTCCTGAGATATTCCCAAAAAATGCATTAGCCAATAGCAGCTTGGTCACATGACCCTTATCAGCCAATAGAAGCTCGCAGGCCGTTAGCCTCCACATACACAGTTTTACTCCAGGTTTCCATAACAACCCAGCCATTTTTCTTCACTGCTGTAGGTGAGCTTTAAAGGAAATCTGTCACCAGGATAATCGCTATTGAAGTAAAGCCATGGCCTAATAGCACTTAGTACCTTATTTCCAGATATGCCTTTGTTCCAGCAATAGATGTTTTTATCCTCTAAAAAATCTAGTTTATTTGGTAAGCAAATGAGCCAGTAAGGTGCCCAGAGGGGCGTCAGTCTTGCAGGAAGGAGCCCAGACATGTCCCCTGCCACAATGTGCCCACCTTTAAAAGACAAACTTAAAACCCTGCCCACAGGTCCCACTAAGCCATGCCCCCGATCTGGCTAGGCCACGTCCCATCCCACTCCTCAGCCGATGGGGATTGAAAAAATGAAGGTAAAAATCAACTTCTGTTAGTTGCAGGGGTGGGAGGGAGGGTTACTTTCTCCCTGCAGCTCACATTCAGACAGCACAGTGCTACTGTCTTAGAGTGAGATGTTCAAAAGTACATGCCCCGGATCCGGTTAGGCCACGCCCCCTCCCACTCAGCCGACAGAGATTGAAAAAATTAAGTTAAAAATCAACTTCTAGGTCCAGCTAAGCCACGCC
Organism: Bufo bufo; assembly: GCF_905171765.1. Lineage (NCBI taxonomy): Eukaryota > Metazoa > Chordata > Amphibia > Anura > Bufonidae > Bufo > Bufo bufo. The sequence continues at coordinate 565,328,086 of NC_053390.1, forward strand.
CAGATCTGGTTAGGCCACCTTCCCCACTCCTCAGCCGACAAGGATTGAAAAAATGAAGTTAAAAGTCAACTTCTGTCAGCTGCAGGGATGGGAGGGACGGTGACGTTCTTCCCGCAGCTCACACTCAGACAGCACTGTGCTGCTGTCTGAGAGTGAGCTGTTCAAAAGGACATCCCTTGTGTCCATCGGGGCCCTGCTGTGGAGGTCACAGTTAAGGGGATGGTCCGCTATAGAGGTCAGTGTTAAGGGGCAGATTTTTGTAAAGGCCACTGTTAAGGGTGAAGTGCACCAAACTGGAACAAAAGTGCAACAAAGTCCTTGTCAAGGGGGTGGTGTGCTGTGAAACTCACTGTTAAAGGGGAAGGCTGCTGTAAAGGTCAAAGTTAAGGGGGTGGGCTGCTGTGGAGGTCCAATTTTAAGGGACGGGGCACGGTGGGGGGGGAGTCAGTGTTAAGGGGTGGGGGGCCGTGGACTTCACTGTTAAGGGGGTGGGGTGCTGTAGATGTCACTGCTATAGTGGATAGTGTTGATATATTTTAACGACACACACAAACATTAAATGAAATAGATTAAATATACCCGAGCAAAGCCAGGTCCTTCAGCTAGTACCTATATAAATATGTTCTCAGGGTGCCTGAAATAATGCCAAGTTCTGCATGAAAATACCGACATACATAGACTATCATAGAAGATGGCTACCTCTAGGCTCCTGACTGAGTAGGGTGTCTTTTAACGGTTCTCCCTCTCGCAGCGAACCAACCAAATACTTGTACTTCACTTTAAGTACTAACACTGCACTAAGCACTCAACACTCCGCAACAACCTGGTCATAGTCATATATGGAGCGTGGGGGGTGTCATGTACTGTAATCCCTCCACATTCTTTGATACGACCGCAAACAGAAGGGTGGCTTCATCCTGTAATCCCTTCCAAGCACCAAGGTCTATATATATAGCTTTTCACACGGTCACCTTGATAACTAAACAGGTAACTAAATACACATATCCATAAGGCCAGGCCATCAAACCGTGCACACTAAACAAGGATGAGGAGCCAGTTCTCTCTCCATACACATAATAGCAGCGGATTACCGTTCACGATCTTAGACCTGCTTTGTGACGTTTTACCACTTGGTTTCTCTGGTGTAGCAATAGGCTATGTCACTCAGGAACCATTAGTATTTTACCATCCTCAGAGGCGGTCCAAAATGAGTAACAGCGATGTTAGATCTGCTTGTGATGTATGCTGACGTTTTCAGAGGCAGTCCATAATAACTAAGCAATAACACAAGGTGCTTACTATCTGGCGATCTGAAAAAAGTGCAAAGACCATAATCCATACAAAATGCATATACAGTAGAATCACATTGCGATACCTGCAAAAGAATACACACAATGGGCAATATGCTTGAAACATGGCTGTAACAAGAAAGATTAGTGCAAACAGATAAGGCACATTTTTTATGTAATCAAACGGCATTAGAGTCCATAAACTTAATTATTGAAGGTAAAGTGCACCAAACTGGAACAAAAGTGCAACAAAGTCCTTTGTAATCCACAGAAAATGATCGATTGTAAACCAAATTAGGTAATATCTGTAATCCACATCAGGTACAAAGTCATTTGTAATCCACATGGGTAATAACAGTATAGCAGCACAGGTTATGAGAACCGTTTGGCAAAGGGCCTCCCAAATAACCTGAAAAGGGGGAAAAATGTAAAAATTGGCGTAAACAGTACGCAAATGGGAGTCAGATGAAGATGGGGGGTCCTAACTTACATGGCCATCCTGGTGAGGGCTAAAAACAGGGCAACCTGCAAACCTAAATACATAAAAACATACAACAATGCCAGCAGGCCCTCACCCTTCAGACGCAGTCCACGGGGTGGCTCCCAAAAAGTCATCGTTCTTTAATGCAGATGCTGGATGAGGCTCTTTAGAGGAAGGACCGGACGTATGCCTCACTACTGGAGCTACTAAAGCTCGTAAGAGGTTTTTCCTGCCTCTGGAAATCCATCCGAGCTTGAGTGGTGGAGCGCCACTGCCCTCCTGTGGTGGAACTGGGCATCACCCAGGTGGTGAGACTCTTCACAACTTTTTGTCACACAGGGGCGGATGCTCCTGCCATGCTAACCGGGTCCAGCACCTCCGGCTGCATGGGCGCTGGAAGGCAACTCTCACAGGGTGGTGATCCTTGAGGCGCGGCCATCTTTCAGGTGAGTTGGTATACCACTTTCGGCTGGAAGGATGTGATGGATGTGGACACGCAGCCCACTTGACACACTGGTGGTGCAGGCAACCCTGGCGGTTCCGGCACTGGTTGAGGTTGCTCTCCGTAGCGGAATACTCCATCTCTGGTTTCATCTAGGCGGCCAATACGTCCCCGGGCAGCTGGGTCTATCGGCCAGGGCTCCGGCGTAGACTCTGGGACCAGCGGTTTGGGCAGTAGGCTCACTCCCATGGCAAAGGGGCCTTTAGAGGACCGTCTGGGGGTGTACTCAACCTGCTCCCCTTTGTAAAGGCTATGCCTAGCTTGGGGCAGGTACGGCCTCTTAACTGAGCGCCTATTGACAAATCATTCCGTCCCCCATCTGTCATCTTGGGGGAACCCCGTAGCTTGCTCCACGCTGAACCATAGAACGGTGGCGGTTCTTCGATCCAGTACCGGGTTGTGAGGCAGCGGGCAGTCAGTCAGGCGGAGGACCCAGTCCTCAATGACTTTTCGGTACTCCCAGGCGTCAGTGGCGTGGGCAGTTGCTCTCCAGGGCACCATGGGATTGACAGCGTCGACCTCCTCGATCCTAGTGGGTGGTTCGTGCTTTCTGGGTGGCGAAGCGGAGTCTCTGGCTACCCCCACTGCGCTAGCCGGCGCGGGGAACGCAGGTATCTCCTTCTCTGATCCCCGGACAAGTTGTGAGACACATATCTCCTCCACAGCTTCTTTCAAGTCGGGGAAGTCACCTCCACAGAGTATCTCCTCCTAATTGGACTTTGGAGTAGTCTCCTTCTGGTGCGGCTCAGTCGCCATCTTGCTTTCTTTAACGCTGGCTGGAACTGGAGAGGAAGGAGGAGCTTGAAGGGCAGAGCTTCCACTTCCTTTCTTCAGTAGCATTGCTCACGGTAGGCAGGGATAGACTTTCTCCAACTGATGGCGTTCCTGAATTTTCCCACTCTGTCTGGGCAAGAAGAAGCTGCGACATGGTGTGTTAAAATATCGTATTAACCCTTCGGACGGCGGCGTGCAGCGTTTTGCGCCGGTCGCTCCGCAACAAATGCATTAAAGTCATTTTTAAAGGCAGTTTTGTAAATCCAATAGGCTATAAAGTTCAATGGCACACAGTTTTTAACGTATTCGGATCCTGTTCGTGATGCCACTTTTGATGCAATGGAAGGGTTACTACCAGGGGTACCTTAAAGTGAGTTTTGTTATGATGCCAGTTGCATTTCAGCAACGAGGGACGGAGTCCCCCTAAGTAGATGGTATTGGTGGTACCCAGATGTAGGAATGCCAGAGTGGTGTGATGGTAGTCTATTGTGCCCCTTTAGGTGTGGCTGTGCATGTGTCATGGTGCTCCTACCTGGATATCCTGGAACCCCAGGCGTTGTCGTCCGAGGTAGTGCAAACAGGGGGAATAGTTGAGGGATTTGTAGAAATGATTGAATCCAGACTTTGTATTAACGTTGAAAACAGCTTTACTTGAATAAACTTGCATCAGGGAACTATCTTCTAACTTTATCTTGATTACCAGCAGGCTTTTGCTTAAATACTGGCAGGCAAACACATACGGACCTGCTACATCTGTCACTTTTTGGCTCTGCTGTGCTATCAGGATTAATTAGAAACTTTTCCTTTCTGCTGAACTTAGCTTTCTATAGTCTGATTCTGTCTTTATCTTGGTCTCTATCTTTCTCTTTGTCTTTTATCTTTATCCAGAGAACCTTTCTTCCTGGCATCTAAAGCTCTTTGCTTTTCTCTTTTGTTCCAGCAGAGCTAATGGACAAGGGCCTGCTGCACACCCTTTCCCTTACAGGGGGTAGACTTAACTAACTCCTAGCTAACTGAACTCCTCCCTCTCTAGAGAGGGCTAGAATGGATAGAAGGTTCCATTCTAGACAAACTAGCTCTGCCATTATTGCCGCCATCTGCTGGTGAACCAGGCACATTACATTTCAACATAACATTACAGGAAAAAAGATATGCACAGTGTTTTGAACCTGGAATAAATACACATGATGACATTGAATCAACCATAAGAGATAGTAGAAAGGCGTAACAGGTGGTAATGCCACTCTGGTGCGTTACAAGTGTTAGGGATAAAATACCTTCCCATATCATGAATACAGAAGCTGGCCAAACACCAATGAAGTTTTCAGAACTAGATAGTCACCTATGCATTTGTTCCCTCCTCAGCAAAGTGATCAGCAAGTCTTTGACCTGTGATGTATCTAAATCTTTTATCACTTTCTTTACTTATAAAATGTCAAGTCTTGTCAACCCCTATTTTGCCATTTGAAAGAGATTTTCCCATCGGAGTATTTTAAAGCATAAGTAAAGATGCTAAAGTGCGGAAATCTCTGTGGTACTCTTGTCACCTTCTTAATCTTTACTATGTGCTACATCTGACTTTAGTGCGTACTTGCACTTTGTCATTTCAAGGTTATACTTAAAGGAGTTGTCTGAGTTATTAAAAAAAAACCCTATCAAACTAGCATTTGTAACAAAATTATAAAATAACATGTACTCACCCCACTGATGTCACTCTGTTTTGGTCACAGCTTTTACATCCACATATACTCCATTTGACCACAGCAACCATTCACTGGTGTTAGCAGCCATGCTTCGTATACCGCTGAGGACAGTGATTGGCTACAGTGGTGTCTGTAGGTATATGGGCATGTCACCACTGGAGCTGAGAAGATGATGAAATAGTTGAGCATAATTTATTCTATTATGGCAAACTTTTTTTTTAAGAACTTGGACACACCCTTTCATGCTTTTCACTTTACAGATAGTTGTTATACTGGTCTCTTCTTATTTGGCAGATGGGACTTTGGACCTCCAAACCATTTGAGTGCAATTGCTTACCTACTGTACCTGCATACTGTATGTATGTATAATAAATTAAATTACCTGCTTTTTTGGCTAGATACCTCCCAATGGCAAGGCTTTGATAGTAAACAGTCCCATCGATTTCCAAAACTGGGAGTTTTCCAAATGGGTATGCTGTGGAAAAAAACAGGGTAAAATAAGGTCAATTTTATTGGACATTGTATTTAACTCTTAACAGCTCCAGTCACACTCCTGGTGGCAATTCTTTTACTCAATACATGAATAGGAACCTTACCATCTATTCACAGATCCAATATTATTCATCCATTGCAGGAACATTATAAGGTGATAAATTGCTGTAATTATAGCTTGTGTAGCCAGAAATGGGCAGCAATTTCACTAAATGGAACTCATTGTGAAGAAAGACTATCAAATGCAGACACTGAACACTGAAGAATGGTGGCAGACCAAGTCATTCCAGCTCAGTCACGCAGTGGTATTGTGCCATTACCTCAGGTAATGGAAGTCAAAAGCAACACAACCTAATTGTATGAACCTGGACAATGACAAGGAGAAAAGAATAAGGGAAGAGAGAAATATAGAAAAGGGAAAGACAGAGAGAGAAAAGATATGAAGAAGTGAAAACAAATAAATGATCATTTATTACTGTAGGTCATAGACCATTAGGCGCCTTCTTTCCATTTGCCTTTTACACTAAGTCATGTATATTGTATTCTATGAGAATTTGAAATTCTCATTCACACAATGAAAATTTTTTTCCATGCGGATTTTGACCTACGTTGCGGCTTATAAAACCACAGCATGTCAATTTATTTTATTTTTCCTGACAGGATTTTCTCCATTCCCTTCAATGGGGAGAGTAAAATCCGCATGCGGAAAATCCACATCTAATCCGCATGCAAATCAGCACCAATTGATGCGGATTGACCGCACAGATTTCCCCTTGAACACCTGCGAATTTTAGTGCGAATTGTCCGCACATAAATCCTGAACGTGTGCATTTACTCTAATAGAAAGGAAAGAAAAGGGTTAAAACTTGCAGTTGAGACCTGCTGTGTTTTGTCACAGTTTGTAATTGTGTTGCTACTACACTTTGCAACAGTGTCGACATTGATAGATACATCTCTTAGTTTAGGAGACCAGGACTGTGTGCTGCTGACAGTCTCCTCACTTCACATTTAAATGCTCTGTCTCCTATTACAATAAACACAGCATTTTACAACTGTCCCTAAAACAGATTAGTCGTGCTGCCCCACCTGACATGTTTCACCATTACCTGGCGTCCTCAGGATATTGGGCAGTCGTCCCCTGAGGACACCATGTAAGGCCCCTTGCAGACGAGCGTGTCACGATTAGGTCCGGATGCGTTACGTCTGCGATCAGGGAAAATCGTGCGAGTAGGTACGCAATTGCAGTCAGTTTTGACTGCGATTGCGTTCCCATGTTCAGTTTTTATCGCGCGGGTGCAATGCATTTTGGACGCGTGTGATAAAAAACTGACTGTGGTACCCAGACCCGAACCTGGACTTCTTCACTGAAGTTCGGGTTTGGGATCGGTGTTCTGTATATTTTATTATTTTCCATTATAATATGGTTATAATGGAAAATAATAACATTCTTTAATTTAGAATGCTAAGTAAATGGTACATTGTAGGGTTAAAAAAAATTATAAAAATATAACTCACCTCATCCACTTGATAGCACAGCCGGGCTGGTCTTCTTTCTACTTCTTCTTGCAAGACCTGGCTGGAAAAGGACCTTTGGTGACATCATCGCGCTCACCACATTCAGCAGGACCTGCGCTGATGTCACAGCGCTCACCACGTGGTGAACGCAATGACATCACTGAAGGTCCTTTTCTAGCCAGGTCCTGCAAGAAGAAGTAGAAAGAAGACCAGCCCTGCTGCGCGATCAAGTGGATGAGGTGAGTTATATTTTTTTTATTTTTAACCCCACAATGGACCTTTTACTTTCCATTCTGTATTAACCACCTCCCAACAGCCTAACGCAGGGATGTATCCTGCGGGCGGTCGGGTTATTCCTCTTGGACGCATCGGCGCGTCATCTCGCGAGACGCGAGATTTCCTGTAAACGCGTGCACACAGGAGCGCGCGTTCACAGGATCGGAAGGTAAACGAGCTGATCTACAGCCTGCCAGCGGCGATCATTCGCTGGCAGGCTGTAGATGCGATTTTTTTAACCCCTGAAAGGTATATCAGATGCTGTTTTGTTAACAGCATCTGATAAACCTGCTACCTGGTCCTCTGGTGGTTTCTTTTGCTTGGATCGACCACCAGAGGACACAGGCAGCTCTGTAAAGTAGCACCTATCACCACACTCCACTACACCCCCTCGGTCACTTATTAACCCCTGATCACCCCATATAGACTCCCTGATCACCCCCTGTCATTGATCACCCCCCTGTAAGGCTCCATTCAGACGTCCGTATGTGTTTTGCGGATCCGCAAAACACGGACACCGGCCAAGTGCTTTCCGCATTTTGCGGATCTGCACATTGCCAGAACTATATAGAAAATGCCTTTTCTTGTCCGCAATTGCAGACAAGAATAGGACATGTTCTATAGGCTCTACAAAAAATGCAGTGTTCGCCCGATCAGGCCTGATCTTGTGCGCACACTTGCGTTCAGTCCGCCCCACCGCAGTGACAGAATTTTATTGTAACAAAAAATAAAATCTCACATGAACTCACCATACCCCTCACGGAATCCAAATGCGTAAAGATTCTCATTTGAATTTGGGCTTCTTTGCGCACCTAGGCTGCAAAAAAGTGTCACACATGTGGTATCGCCGTACTCAGGAGAAGTAGGGCAATGTGTTTTGGGGTGTATTTTTACATATACCCATGCTGGGTGAGAGAAATATCTCTGTAAAATGACAACTTTGTATAAAAAAAATGGGAAAAGTTATCTTTTACAGAGATATTTATCTCACACAGTATGGGTATATGTAAAAATACACCCCAAAACACATTGCCCTACTTCTCCTGAGTACGGCGATACCACATGTGTGACACTTTTTTGCAGCCTAGGTGCGCAAAGGGGCCCAAATTCCAATGAGAATCTTTACGATTTCACAGGGCATTTTTTACGCATTTGGATTCCAGACTACTTCTCACGCTTTAGGGCCCCTAAAATGCAAGGGCAGTAAAAATACCCCACAAGTGACCCCATTTTAGAAAGAAGACACCCCAAGGTATTCCGTGAGGGGTATGGTGAGTTCATGTAAAATTTAATTTTTTGTCACAAGTTAGTGGTATATGAGACTTTGTAAGAAAAAAAATAAAAAATCTTTTTCCGCTAACTTGTGACAAAAAATAAAAAGTTCTATGAAATCACTATGCCCATCAGCAAATACCTTAGGGTGTCTACTTTCCGAAATGGGGTCATTTGTGGGGTGTTTCTACTGTCTGGGCATTGTAGAACCTCAGGAAACATGACAGGTGCTCAGAAAGTCAAAGTGCGTAAATTCACATTTTTGCACCATAGTTTGTAAACGCTATAACTTTTACCCAAACCAATAAATATACACATATTGCATTTTTTTTTATCAAAGACATGTAGAACAATAAATTTTGAGAAAAATTTATATAGAAATGTAGTTTTATTTGAAAAATTTTACAACTGAAAGTGAAAAATGTCATTTTTTGCAAAAATTTCGGTCAATTTCGATTAATAACAAAAAAAGTTAAAATGTCAACAGCAATGAAATACCACCAAATGAAAGCTCTATTAGTGAGAAGAAAAGGAGGTAAAATTCATTTGGGTGGTAAGTTGTATGACAGAATTGTAAAAAGTGGTCTGGTCATTAAGGGGGTTGAGGTGGTTAAAGAATGCTATTATTTTCCATGGTATAATGGAAAATAATAAAGTAAATGGGGTCCCGGGTAACTCATCCCTCGTCTCCTTAGCAACCATGCGTGAAAATCGCATTGCATCTGCACTTGCTTGCGATTTTCACGCATCCTCGTTCATTTCTATGGGGCCTGCGTTGCGTAAGAAATGCAGAATATAAAACATGCTGCGATTTTCACGCAACGCACAAGTGATGCGTGAAAATCACCGCTCATCTGAACAGCCCCATTGAAGTGAATGGGTCCGGATTCAGTGCGGGTGCAATGCTTTCACCTCACGCATGGCACCCGCTCGGAATTCTCGCCTGTGTAAATGGGGCCTTATAGCATTTTCACAGTCTCTTTGCATAACTCCTATAGACTTCAGTGGAGAGGTTTACCTGCAAGTGTAGCCACAAAAGATGAGTCAGGGATTCTTTACTAATTTCACAAACGAAACCTGATTTTTGGTTTCAGACAAAACTGTACCATTTTACTGTGAACATTAGTGGGAAAACCATGAGGGAGGAAGAAGATGGAGGATCACATGACACTGGGAGGAAGAGGGGGAGTGGGGATGAGAGCTTGCCCAGATTGGCTCAGAGGCTGAAAGCCTGATCAGACATTCAAGGGCAGTATTCAGCCAGGTCTTTCTGCACAGAAAGAGGAATCAACCATTCTGTGCTTAACTTACTACCTGAAAGGATGTCTTGTGGCAGTGTCTGACAAAAAAAACTATTACAGACCTACCATCATGTTCTGTTTTTTTATGGGGGTGGGGGGGGGGGAGTAAGAAAGAACACAAAAACAATAAAAATTCAAAACTGGTATTGCAATGTCCAGAAAATGTCCAAACGTGCTGGATTTTCATTTTAACTGCTTTTATGCTCCCATTATATGGTATTCTGGAAGTGTCTGTAAATATTTAATGCAGAATAGTACAGTCAAAGGACCCTTCATAGTGCAGAATGAATGAGCACAGGCAGTTCTCTGTTTCCTACCAGGCTTCAGATTTCTCTCTGTCAAGCTTGGAGTACAGGAATCGTGACATTAAGGCCTGGATGAAGTAATTTGGCTTCCTAGGCAGAGTGTAATGCAAGGCACCAACAAAACAGACCAGTAAAGATGAAGTCAAGGGGTTTATTAACAGAATAAACAAAGTCCAGGCAAAGCTTCACTGGAGCTAATATCAGGCAAACAAAACAAAGGGAAGCCAGGAGTAGTCCCGATCCGTGCATAAGTCCTTTTGTAACTTGCCAAGTGAACTGATGCGACACGGAAAATCCTGGGTCCTGGGTCCTACTGGAACGGACGAAGTCCAAGCAAACTTCAGTCAGCAGCAAACAGTACTGACCTGCACCTGGATGAGGGAAGATAACAGTGGGCACTGACCGACCTGGGAGGCCACCTTTTATGTGCCTGCTAACAAATCCCAGGGCGCCAAGTGTACACTTCCCATAGGTCATGATCCTGCCCTACACCTGTGTACAAGGCTTTGGTCGATCATTAGTCAATTAGACCAATGCCGGCCCCCTAATCTACTTTGAACTTGTGGCCAGGTGCTATTCCCATTGCCGGTCAGCGAAGCGCATAAGAAGCGTGTACGCGCGACCGCGTATCCCCTTTCAAACCCCTCTTCGAGCGTACACACGGATCCACGACAGGCTCTGCGAGAGTGCGCGAGCGCGTCGACATGGACACCGGAATGGAATCCGCAATAGGCACCGGAGACAAGCTCGACCGCAGAGTAGTGCCGCTAGCCCGGCCAAGCTGTCCCCGAAACCCATGCAGTTTTCCCCTCCGGTGCACATGCAAACGCGTCCCCGCGTCGGTTCGCAAAGGGGTTGGAGCTGGTGTATCAGTGGAGACACTCGTAACCTGTCCCACACCTCCAAGAGGACCCTTTTTGGTCACACCGGAGTGTGAGACAGGTGAGGATCTTACACAGAGTAGGCAAATTGCACCCCCATCCCCAAATCAATTTAAAGTGACTCTACTTACTAATAAACAGATTAAAACACATTTAAAAGAAGCAGTCAGGTGCTGATCCACGGATTTCAGTATTTTGCTTTCCTTTTCTTCTCTGTTTGAACCAGACAGGCAGACATTTTTGGTCGGTTGTGTGCAGCCCCCACTGCCATATACGAGTATAAGGGCTCTTTCACACCTGCGTTCTTGTCTTCCGGCATAGAGTTCCGTCGTCGGGGCTCTATGCCGGAAGAATCCTGATCAGGATTATCCTAATGCATTCTGAATGGAGAGTAATCCGTTCAGGATGCATCAGGATGTCTTCAGTTCCGGTACGGAACGTTTGTTGGCCGGAGAAAATACCGCAGCATGCTGCGCTTTTTGCTCCGGCCAAAAATCCGGAACACTTGCCGCAAGGCCGGATCCGGAATTAATGCCCATTGGAAGGCATTGATCCGGATCCGGCCTTAAGCTAAACGTCGTTTCGGCGCATTGCCGGAGCCGACATTTAGCTTTTTCAGAGTGGTTACCATGGCTGCCGGGACGCTAAAGTCCTGACAGCCATGGTAAGTGTAGTGGGGAGCGGGGGAGCAGTGTACTTACCGTCCGTGCGGCTCCCCGGGCGCTCCAGAGTGACGTCAGGGCGCCCCAAGCGCATGGATCACGTGATCGCATGGATCACGTCATCCATGCGCATGGGGCGCTCTGACGTCATTCTGGAGCGCCCCGGGAGCCGCACGGACTGTAAGTATACCGCTCCCCCGCTCCCCACTACTACTATGGCAACTAGGACCTTAATAGCGTCCTGGGTGCCATAGTAACACTGAAAGCATTTGGAAGACGGTTCCGTCTTCAAATGCTTTCAGTACACTTGCGTTTTTCCGGATCCGGCAGGCACCTCCGGCAACGGAAGTGCATGCCGGATCCCAACAACGCAAGTGTGAAAGAGGCCTTACTATATGGCACATGGGGGACTCTTAGTGAAGTGTATACATTTTGTGGCTTGCAAAATCTCTGTAATCCTGCTGCTACTCCTAAATTACTACACCCACTGTGCTCCCCTATGCACACAAATATTATACTAACAGTGCCATACAGATAGTCCCCCATAGCATTAGTGCTCCCAGACTGTCCTGATTAGTAATAAAACTATTATTATTATTTATTATTAAAGCGCCATTCATTCCATAGCGCTGTACATGTGATAAGCGGTGCACATACATAATACAGACAATTGCACTAATCATAAACAAGACAAGTTACAAACTGGTACAAAAGGAGAGAGGGCCCTGCCCGTGAGGGCTTACAATCTACATGGTATGGGAGAAGGACACAGTAGGTGCGAGTTAAGTTGGTCATGGCGGTATAGAGGCAGCAGGGTCACTGGTTGTAGGCTTGTCTGAAGAGGTGGGTTTTCAGGTTTCTTTTGAAGGATTCCAGTGTAGGTGAGAGTCTGATATGTTGGGGTAGCGAGTTCCAGAGTATGGGGGATGCACGGGAGAAATCTTGGAGTCGATTGTGGGAAGAGGCGATAAGAGGAGAGGAGAGAAGGAGGTCTTGTGAGGATCGGAGAGTGCGTGTGGGGATGTATCGGGAAAGTAGCTTCGAGATGTAGGGAGGGGACAGGTTATGGACGGCCTTGTATGTATTTGTTAGTACTTTGAAGTGAATTCGCTGGGCAATGGGGAGCCAGTGAAGGGATTGGCAGAGGGGAGAGGCAGAGGAGTAATAGGGTGAGAGGTGGATTAGTCGGGCAGCAGAGTTGAGGATAGATTGGAGGGGTGCGAGAGTGCTAGATGGAAGGCCACAGAGAAGAATGTTGCAGTAGTCTAGGCGGGAGATAATGAGGGCATGTACAAGAATTTTCGCAGAGTCAAAGTTAAGGAAAGCACGGATGCGGGAGATGTTTTTGAGTTGGAGGCGGCAGGTGGTGGAAAGAGCTTGGATTTGCGGTCGGAAGGAAAGTGCAGAATCAAAGGTCACTCCAAGGCAGCTGACTTTGTTGACCGGGGAAAGTGTGCAGCCATTGATCATGATAGATAGGTCTGCTGAGGGGGTTGAACAAGATGGGGGAAAGATTATAAATTCTGTCTTATCCATGTTAAGTTTGAGAAAGCGAGAGGCGAAGAAGGATGATATAGAAGATAGACATTGTGGGATTCGTGATAGTAAGGTGGTGATGTCTGGACCAGAGAGGTAGATTTGTGTGTCGTCAGCGTAGGAGTGATACTGAAAGCCATGGGACTCTATGAGCTGTCCCAGGCCAAAAGTGTAGATAGAGAAGAGCAGGGGTCCTAGGACAGAGCCTTGCGGGACACCAACAGAGAGGGAATGAGACGAGGAGGTGGTGCGAGAGTGGGAGACGCTAAACGTCCGGTCTGTGAGGTATGATGTGATCCAGAAGAGGGCCAGGTCGGTGATGCCAAGAGATGAGAGAGTTTGCAACAGAATGGAGTGGTCAACAGTGTCAAAGGCAGAGGACAGGTCAAGGAGAAGGAGGACAGAGTATTGTTTCTTGGTTTTGGCTGTCAGCAGGTCATTGGTGACTTTGGTAAGGGCAGTCTCGGTCGAGTGGTGGGGTCGGAAGCCAGATTGTAGGTGGTCAAAGAGGGAGCAGGAGGAGAGGTGGGAGGACAGTTCTGAATGGACATGTTGTTCAAGTAGCTTTGAGGCATACGGAAGAAGTGATATGGGGCGATCACTGGACAAGGAAGATGGGTCAAGTGAAGGCTTTTTGAGGATGGGTGTAATGGTAGCATGTTTAAAAGCAGAGGGGAAGACACCAGAGTTGAGTGATAGGTTGAAGAGATGAGTTAGGGTTGTGATAAACACTGTGGTGAGGTTAGGGATGAGGTGGGATGGGATTGGGTCAAGTGCACAGGTGGTCAGATGAGATTTGGAGAGTAGAGTGGAGAGTTTTTCTTCTGTAATGGTGGAGAAGCAGGTTTTGGGAGAAGAGGACCGAGCAGTTGTGTAGAGGGTCTGTGGGGACTGTGTAGTGAAGCTTTCCCTGATGTTGACTATCTTTTGTTTGAAGTATTTGGCAAAGTCCTCAGCTGAGAAGAGAGGAGAGGGTGGGGGCGCTGGGGGACGGAGAAGGGAGTTAAAAGTGCTAAAAAGTTGTTTAGGGCTGTGTGACAGGGAAGATATGCGAGATGAGAAGTAGGCCTGTTTTGCATCAGCGAGTGAGTATTTAAATATGAGGGGGGATTGCTTGTATGCGGTGAAATGATCTTTAGAATGGGATTTCTTCCATTGCCGCTCAGCAGCCCTGGAAGCTTGTCTGAGTTTTTTGGTCAGGTTGGTGTGCCAGGGTTGTCTGTTGATTTTTCTATAAGTGATAATACTCCCCAAGAATGCCCCATTAGTAGCAATGCCCTCCATAATATACCTAATAATACTAATAATAATAATAATAATAATGCCTCTACAGTATTTAAAGCAAAATATCAACATCTGAGAAAGCTTTTACCAACAATCCCTACAACTTATCTACACAACTATTTGGTGTTCTTCCCACAAAACCAGCTTCACCACTATCACTGAGGAAAAGCCTTCAACCATATTCTCCCAATCACACCTCACCACCTGGCCTTTGACACAATCCCATCCAACATAATCCTTAACCTTACCACTCTGCTTATCCCAGTTCTAACCCACTTGTTCAACCTATCACTAACCACTGGCGTATTCCCTTCCTCTTTTATACATGCTATCATCTCACACATATTCAAGAAGCCTTCCCTCGAACTATCCTTATTATCCAGCATGGTCAGCATGGTGGCTCAGTGGTTAGCAATGGTAAGTTCAAATCTGAACAAAGACAACATCTGCATAGAGTTGTATGTTCTCCCCATGTTTGCGTGGGTTTCTTCTAGGTACTCTGGTTTCCCTAACATTCGAAAATACATATTTATAGGCAATTTAGATTATGAGCCTAAATGGGGGACAGCGGATGATGATAATGTCTGTAAAGTGCTGTGGCATATGTCAGGGTTACATGAGAAAAATAAATAAATCTCACTACTACCATTTGCATCAAAACTCCTAGAACAACATGCCCTTTTTGAACTATCCTTGTACCTCTATCTCACTCACTTTTTAGCTACCATTTAAATCACCCTAACCAAAATCATCAATGATTTGCTAGCTGCCAAAGCTAAACGTCATTAATCTGTGCTCCTCCTTCTTGACCTGTCCTCCGCCTTTGACAAAGTCAACCACTCCCTCCTATTATAAACTCTGTGATCTCTTGGCTTCAGACACCTGGCACTCATATAGTACCTAACCAACTAAACAGATTTTCTCATACAGTACCTCACCAATTAGACATACAGTGTCTCCCATTCACACACCACCTCCATACCCTCTCTATGTTGATGTCACTCACGGCTCCTTCCTGGGACTCCTACTCTTCTCTATTTACAGTATACCTTTGACCTAGGACAGCTCATAGAGTTCTTTACCTTTCAATACCACCTCTGGTGACAGTCACTTCCCTGAGATCCATATTGCCAGCCTGTCTATATATATTTTTGCCTTCGTTTCCTCCAGCTTTTTAAAACTCAACATGGCGAAAAACAGAATTAATCATCTTTGCCATGTCACTCAGCATCCCCCCAAGAAACCTATAAATTATAGTGGCACAAAGAAAGTGCCACACTTTCTCCAGTCTCGCAAGTCCACTGCCTTGGGATAACTTTTAATAGTGCCCTGTCCTTCTAACCACACACCCAAACCTTTAGCACTTCCTGCCACCTCCAACTCAAAAACATTTCTTGTATCCACTCCTTCCTCAACTCTAGGTTCATCCCGTGGGGCACCAGCTGTCTGCCCGCTGTCTGCAGACCCAATCACTTGATTTGAGAAGATTCAGTCTGCACCTCAAAAAAATAGAACATGCTCTTTTTTTTTTTGCAGTGCAAAGGCACAGACCAAAATTCGGCTTCATGTCCATGTCAACTAAGTCAACTAAAATACTGCAACGTGTCAAAAATAAAATAAAATTTTCTGGTAGGCCCTATGATGGGATATATGTGACTCCATTTTGTCTTATTTAGCCACGTGTATTACATTTGGTTAGTGCACTACAAAACCTCCCTTCCCCCTATGGAATGTGAGACACTTCCTTAAACTGTTTCAGGAAATCCATACATGTTGAAAGTATGAACAGTCCAAGCCATATAAGGACATCTGGCTCAAGTGTCTGCTAGCTTATGTGTATATACCTGATTGGTCAAATGCTGTTACTATGAGTCAGCTATTATGTTAATGCAGAGCTTATGTGTGACCATACTATTGGTCAAATACTAATGCTAACATATGATTGGATGTAAAGGAAGCTCAACCCCCTCTATTAAAACTGTTTGCCAGCTGTGAATAAACCAGAATGGATTGGAAATAGACATGTGTTCATCTGGTCAATCTAGTTCATTCTCCCGGTACCGGTAAGACTTAATTCAAGCTGACCACTGAAATCATGTGTCAGGGACACACGTTAGGCGAGAGAGTAAATTAGGCCTAACACCCTAGACACCCTATTATATAAAATTCCTGCTGTAAAACAGCTTTTCTGTATCATGTTCATAAGACCTTATTAAAACAACCTTTCATTTCAACAGTTGCTAAAACACATTTTCCGAAGGGAATCATCATTCCTTCTCTATTTTTGCACAATTTGACCTTGAAAGGATAATATTTTTCTGAAACATATTCTGCAAACTTCTGAGATGTCTACCACCGTGCTTACACCAAATAACCACTTTAAACTTTAGCTTTAGCTTGAGAAACACCAGGCGGCCCTCCAGCTTTTGCAAAACTACAACTCTTAGCATGCCCTAATAGCTATTAGCTGTCCAGGCATGTTAGGAGTTGTAGTCTTGCATCAGCTGTAGTCTTGGGCATCCCTGCTCTAAAGTGAGAATATATTATATTACAATAACTAAATGTACAATCTGGAAGTCCTATCAGTGGTTTCTTTCTGTCAGACATAATCTTATACATGCATGGTTATGGCTACTCAAATGCAGCAGACCTAGTATTACATAGGCATACTTGAGGAAATTGCAAAAATCCTAATTATAGTGTGAAGTAAAACCTTAGATCTGTTACATTTTATTCCAGCAGCACTTCTACTAGATAGTCTTGACTCACAGTATGATCAGTCCAGTGCTGAAAGGTTCTGTGTGATACAATTGATATATAATGTCCCCAATTTAGTATGTGTAGCTATATGCTTATATATGAAATGCAAAAAGTTCTGTATATTCCAGTTAAAAGAAAGGAAACAGTCCTCTACAATCTGCATTTGATCCTGCAATACATTATATCATTGTATCTACAATACATTAGGTTGGTCAGAATAAAATTGCTTAGATTTTCACTATCATTTTGCAGTTTAGTTTTCTGACACACTTTGCAACAATCTTGAATTACATCATGTTTATTGTCTACAGTACACAATATATAGGTTTCCTGCCAGGAAGAGATTACATAAACTCCTAACAAAACTCTACTGATAGAGTATGGTTTGCAGTGCATTGTGGGGACATTTTGTACCTACTATTTAGTGTTTGGTTGCTGGATGTAGGAAAAAAAATACACAAATAAAATAAAAATTCTGAAGCGCAACATAAACAATAGGTATAAGCCAAAAGTATAAAATTTCTAGATATAGATGGGGTATAAAATATCATATATCAAGATACAACAGGAAGCTTTAGGAATAGGCACATAACGAATATGGAGTCGCATGGCCTCTGTGTGCTGCCATACATACAGAGACATTTTTGGTTAGAAGCAATGCTTTTAGACAAGAATACCTCTGTATGTACTAAATCTGATGGAACTGGACAGAGGGGCGGCTGTGGATGTAGTGTTTCTGGATTTTGCAAAGGCTTTTGACACTGTCCCTCATAGACGTTTAATAGGTAATATAAGGTCTATGTGCTTGGAAAATATAGTTTGCAATTGGATTGAAAACTGGCTGAAGGACCGTGTCCAGAGAAATGTGGTCATTGATTCCTATTCAGAATGGTCCCGGGTTATAAGTGGTGTACCCTAAGGTTCAGTGCTCGGTCCTCTATTTAAGTTATTTATTAATTATATCAATGGTGGGATTAATAGCACTGTTTCTATTTTTGCAGATGACACCAAGCTAAGTAGTACTGTTCAGTCTATAGAAGATGTCCATAAACTACAAGCAAGCTGAGTTTTTTGGCATCCACTTGGCAAATGAAGTTCAATGTGGATAAATGTAAATTTATGCATCTTGGTAGTAATAATCGACGTGCATCATATCTCCTAGGCAAGGTAACACTGGGAGAGTCACTTATGAAGAAGGATTTAGGTGTCCTTGTGGATGGTAGATTAAATAACAGCATACAATGTCAATTAGCTGCTTCTAAGGCCACCAGGATATTGTTATGTATTAAGCGAGGCATGGACTCGCGGGGCAGGGATGTAATATTACCACTTTACAAAGCGTTGGTGCGGCCTCATCTGGAATAAGCAGTCCCCAGTTCTGGGCACCAGTACATAGAAAGGACGCTCTGCAGCTGGAAAAAGTACAGAGGAGAGCGGCTAAACTGATAAGGCGCATGGAGAGTCTTAGTTATGAGGAAAGGTTAAAATAATTAAATTTATATATTCTTGAGAAGAGACGTCTAAGGGGGACATGATTAACCCATACAAATATATAAATGGGCCATACAAAAAATATGGTGAAAAGCTGTTCCATCTAAAATCCCCTAAAAAGACAATGGAGCATGGCCTCCGACTGGAGAAGAAAAAGTTGAGTCTACAGAGGAGTCAAGGATTCATTACTTTAAGAATTGCAGGTCAGTGGAATAGTTTACCTCAGGACGTGGTGAAAGCAGGAGTCGTGAACAGGTTTAAAAAAAAAAAAAGCCTTAGATGAATTCTAAAATCTATATACATGTCTGTTTGTCTGTCTGTCCTCTATAGGCATCCAAATTTGGCACATAGGTAAATCGGGTGTCTGGGAAGGTTTTTGTAAAGTTCTCAGCTCTGTAGGACGTACCTTTCTTGAGATATTCCCGAAAAATGTATTAGCCAATAGGAGCTCTCAGGTTCTTCCTAACTGCCATACATACGGTCATACATACATATGACCCTTATTAGCCAATAGAAGTTTGCCAGTCCTTCACTCATATCGTAACTGACATACGCACGGTCACAGGACCCTTATTAGCCAATAGAAGCTTGAAGGTCCTTCAGTCTTGACATACACACAGTTTTACACCAGATTCCATAACAAGTAAGCCATTTTTCTTCACTGTTATAGGTCACTGTTAAGGGGAAGGAGTGCCGTGGAAGTCACTGTTAAGGGTGCAGGGCGCTGTGTAGGTCATTGCTAAGGTGGGCGGGGCACAGTAGAGGTCACTGTTAAGGGGGCGGGGTGCAGTGGAGGTCACTGTTAAGGGAATGGGGTGCTGTGGAGGTCACTGTTAAGGGGACGGGGTGCTGTGGAGGTCACTGTTAAAAGGGTCTATGGAGTCACTCTACACTTGTGACCTATTACAACATTCTGTCACATAACAGGAAACACATTCTATGGCTACTTTTTTCTTAATCAAACTAAGCTAAAGAAAAAATCCAGCGATACATGGTGAACGGATACTACTGTATGGCATTCGTCTGAGGCAACCATTAACATAAAAGTTTTTTATATACTTTAAACAGATGGCAAAAACGTGATGTGAACCCACCCTAACCCTAACGCTTCTGCGCTTTCTTGGAACCAGCTTCTCACCTGGTCTGTGGTCATGCTCATCGTTAGCTCTACAACCGGACGTATGTGCAGTAAATAGCTGTAGCTGTCTCATCTGCAGGGCCATCTTGAGTAGAAGTTAGTGCTACCATGCTACTACCTTTAATGTGCATGTGAGAAGGGGCTCAGGGAAGCAGCCTCCTGACAGCGGGCCTTTAACTGGCCTGCACCCCCACTAGGGGGTGCAAGCACACCATGCATAACTGGCGAACATGGTGTATGCCAGATGCTTATAACAGGGCTCCATCTTCTAATATGCTGAGTGGTAAACTGCTGGACAGCATACAGCTCATCAAGGAACCAGGCCAGCACTCTTCACTGCAAGAAATAGCTGTTGATATGCTATCAGAGTCACCAGGGGTGGGGCTGAAATGTCCTAGCTGAATCACTATTAGCAGAACCAGCATCTTATTTGTCTTCAATGATGAAATATTAACATTGCATGCCAATTAAAGTGTTAATGTTTCCATGTGGCAAAGTCTCTTTGCCACATAGGAAGACACAAGTATTATACGAGTAAATGGCACTTGGTAGGAGGAAGCACTATTAGAAATTATCATTAGGGTCCAGGAACTACAAGTGATATATCTGGCAGACTGTTATGATCACATTGATCCTACCTCTATTATAATTATCAGGCTTGCTCTGTTATATGATTTAATCAGAATAACGTCCAACTGAAAGTCAGCGAAACTCAATAACGTCTATGCAACATAAAAATACATGGGACATCAGAACTTACAGTCTTTATGTGCAGGCCAGTCTTTAAATTCAATTCTATGGTCTTCAAATTCAGTGTTTGTATAGGCAAACAGGTAGCGAATGATCTCTCCTCTACCTCTTAGATTGAAATAGGTCAGCTTGTAGTTTGGCATGATTGAATCCTGCAACAGATAAAATATGTAACAGTTAGAGATGAGCGAATCGAATCCCACTAAGTGAAATTCGATCCGAATTTCAGGATAAATGTGATTCACCTAGAAGCCGAATTTCCTCGTGCTTCATGTCAGCGAATCGATTTAACCTGAAATAGTATTAAAAAAATAATAATTCAAACGTACCTCCTACATTTGCTTGCGACGGGCCGCTAGCCTCCAGCCTCCATCTTGCTTGAAGATCTCGGACGAAATCCCGTGCGGCTCGAGATTACATCACCACGTAAGCCGGCGTGATGATGTAATCTTGCGCCGCACAGGATTTCGGCCAAGATTTTCAAGCAAGATGGCGGAGGCAGGCCCGTCGCGAGCAAATGGAGCCGGTAAGTTTGATAATTATATATTTTTTGGGTAATTTTTACACTTAGATGCCGCGATCATGTCTGAACGCGGCATCTGAGGGGTACAATGACGGGGGCGACGCTATCGCAGCTCCCTGTCATTGCACCCGCTACTTAGGAAATTCAGCGAATCAACCAAATCGAACTTTTAAGAAATTCTCTCAACTCTAGTAACAGTAGAAGGACATCATAATTTCCATTTTACATAACAGTGACCCACATAAGTAACCATGCAGTGCTCATATCAAACTGCCTAATCAATATCTTAGGGAATGTAGCTGGATTAAGTGTGTCAGTCTTCACATAGGGCAAAAACTAGTATGGGATTGTGGTACAAGTTTTAGATGTCCCTAAAAGTGAGGCAACTGTAAGGCCTCATGCACACGGCCGTTGTTTGGGTCCGCATCCGAGCTGCCGTTTTGGTGGCTTGTATGCGGACCCATTCACTTCAATGGTGCTGTCCGCATCCGTTGCTCCGTTCCGCGGCCCCGCTAAAAAAATATAACACGTCCTATTCTTGTCCACGCTTTGCGGACCGCAAAAAACAGCACGGTCGTGTGCATGTAGCCTAAATCTGCGCAGTTAAAAATGGCAAACATGCTACGTACCATCTTTTGCTATAAATTCCCTGGTTAATTCATTGGTTAAATCTTCTACCGATGCATACGCCAGTTGTTGTATTGTGTAGTAACTATACGTTCACTATACATTACACTGCTACAAGAATCCAAGACTGTACACAAGGCATGGCAAGTAATATACTGAAGGTCACTGATGCTCTTCTCTGCCCACAGACCTCATTTGGTCAGGCTTGTTTCGCACTGCTGGCAGGCTGTTCCAGCATAGAATGCTTAGAATCAGTCGGACCAAAACTGCTGTGTGCATTGGTATTTGTGCGGCTGATTCTCTGCATATTTGCTGGATCACGGCCGGATCACCCCCCAGACCCCATTATAGTTAATGTGGCCGGACTGCATTCTGGTAGCGTCCGGCAACGCCGGATCCGGAAGGCTGTTCCCGGCTGGAATAGCCTGCCGGATTGGCAAATGCAAAGATGAAACAAGCCTAAGGAAGAGTGCAAATGTCCACAGACCTCAAATGTTAAGGATGAGGACAAAGAAACAAAATATTAAAACGAATCTAGTGAAAGCCTGGGAAGTGATAAGGTGCCTTTCCACATTGTCTTTATGCTCAGTGCTACACTGGATATTCAGAAACCTGAAGGACATCTGTTATCTAGTGGACATGCCAAATAGCTACCCTCCAGGACAAAAGCAAACTCTCCCTAGTGCCATCTATAGAGGTGGCTAACATATAACTCAATGTACGAACATTTAACAGATATCGTAACATGACTAAGGATGCAAGCTGAAACAGAATCTTCCTTATATGACACATTAATGAGTACATTAATCCTCTCCATATATATTAAAAGGTCTATCACCCAGCCAACCAGCATTCTCCACTACTCTCTGGTCATATCACCTCATTAGTCAGAGCATTTTCAGACTAAGAAGAACTGGTTGTTATGAATCAGCGAGTGTGGACCCACTATGCCAACGAACCAGTTTGGCATAGGGCTAACACTAATTTTGTGGAACAGATACATACCAATTAACTTCAATGGGGCCACAAAAGATGTGGACAGCACACCGTGTGCTGTCCGCATCCGTACTTCTGTTCCGCGGTCCCGCAAGAAAGATAGAGCATATTTTATTCTTGTCCGAGATTGTGGACAAGAATATGCATTTCTATCATAGGGCTGGCCAAAATGCAGAACGCACATGGCCGGTATCTGTGTTCTGCGGATCCGCACTTTGCAGACCACAAAACACATACAGTTGTCTGGTTGTCTGAATGAGCCCTAAGATCCTTTTTCCTGCGCTCCCCTGAGTATTTCCTATTCCTTCTGGCTATGTAATAGGAAATACAGTCAGGTCCATAAATATTGGGACATCAACACAATTCTAACATTTTTGACTCTATACACCACCACAATGGATTTGAAATAAAATGAACAAGATGTGCTTTAACTGCAGACTGTCCGCTTTAATTTGAGGGTATTTACATCCAAATCAGGTGAATGGTGTAGGAATTACAACAGTTTGGATATGTGCCTCCCACTTGTTAAGGAACCAAAAGTAATGGGACAGAATAATAATCATAAATCAAACTTTCCCTTTTTAATACTTGGTTGCAAATCCTTTGCAGTCAATTACAGCCTGAAGTCTGGAACGCATAGACATCACCAGACGCTGGGTTTCATCCCTGGTGATGCTCTGCCGGGCCTCTACTGCAACTGTCTTCAGTTCCTGCTTGTTCTTGGGGCATTTTCCCTTCAGTTTTATCTTCAGCAAGTGAAATGCATGCTCAATCGGATTTAGGTCAGGTGATTGACTTGGCCATTGCATAACATTCCACTTCTTTCCCTTAAAAAACTCTTTGGTTGCTATTGCAGTATGCTTTGGGTCATTGTCCATCTGCACTGTGAAGCGCCGTCCAATGAGTTCTGAAGCATTCGGCTGAATATGAGCAGATAATATTGCCCAAAACACTTCAGAACTCATCCTGCTGCTTTTGTCAGCAGTCACATCATCAATAAATACAAGAGAACCAGTTACATTAGCAGCCATACATTCCCACACCATGACACTACCTCCACCATGCTTCACTGATGAGATGGTATGCTTAGGATCATGAGAAGTTCCTTTCCTACTCCATACTCTGTTCTTCCCATCACTCTAGTACAAGTTGATCTTGGTCTCATCTGTCCATAGGATGTTGTTCCAGAACTGTGAAGGCTTTTTTAGATGTCGTTTGGCCAACTATAATCTAGTCTTCCTGTTTTTGAGGCTCACCAATGGTTTACATCTTGTGGAGAACCCTCTGTATTCACTCTGGTGAAGTCTTCTCTTGATTGTTGACTTTGACACACATACACCTACCTCCTGGAGAGTGTTCTTGATCTGGCCAACTGTTGTGAAGGGTGTTTTCTTCACCAGGGAAAGAATTCTTCGTCCATCCACCACAGTTGTTTTCCGTGGTTTTCCGGGTCTTTTGGTGTTGCTGAACTACCCGGTGCATTCCTTCTTTTTAAGAATGTTCCAAACAGTTGTTTTGGCCATGCCTAATGTTTTTGCTATCTCTCTGATGGGTTTGTTTTGTTTTTTCAGCCTAATGATGGCTTGCTTCACTGATAGTGACAGCTCTTTGGATCTCATCTTGAGAGTTGACAGCAACAGATTCCAAATGCAAATAGCAGACTTGAAATGAACTCTGGATTTTTTATCTGCTCATTGTAATTGGGATAATGAGGGAATAACACACACCTGGCCATGGAACAGCTGAGAAGCCATTTGGCCCATTACTTTTAGTTCCTTAACAAGTAGGAGGCACATATACAAACTGTTGTAATTCCTACACCGTTAACCTGATTTGGATGTAAATACCCTCAAATTAAAACTGACAGTCTGCAGTTAAAGCACATCTTATTTGTTTCATTTCAAATCCATTGTGGTGGTGTATAGAGCCAAAAATGTTACAATTGTGTTGATGTCCCAATATTTATGGACCTGACTGTATATAGGAAGGAATTGTAGGATCCAATTCTGGCTTAGACTTAAAAATTACAACAAAAACTGCAGGGTGTTTTTCAAAAAATGTTGTGCGTGAAACAATGTGACATGTTTTCAATTATTGTCCAGCTTCCCCTGCTGTCATTGAGCGCACACTGGGGGAAACAGGGAGTGGTTTGGAAATAAAAAATGGTGATCTGGAGACTTTGGGGGAGATTTATCAAGACCATCGCTTTCTGTATGGCTCATCATATATTAGGCGTATTCTCCGGCAATGCGCATAGCCAGAAATCTACAGCAGCTCATTCGTGGCAGAAAACTGGCGAAAAAGATGATGCATTTTTTGCGGCCCTAATGTTGTTAAAGTGTAACTAAACTTTAGAAAAAAACATTTTGTTAACATGTCCCTAATGCCCTAATAACACTTTTTGTGATATACTTTATTAATGTATTTTTAATAGACTCCTCCCCCCTTAATAGACTCCTTCCTGTGCACTTAAAATTGACTTTTCTATACACCACCGACTTCTCAGCGGTGTATGTAGTACGGAGTTTACACTTTATGAATGGGGCCGCACTTCAGGGATTATGGGCAGGAGCACATATTTTTGCTCCTGCCTGTGTCCCCCCCCCGATGTTTACTAACTCCGGGCATAGCACATGGGTACCCTGTAACTATGTGCAATGCCAGGATTAGCTGAGCGGAGCGGGCTCCTGCTTCTGCCTGCTTTGCTAAGCTAAAAGTCCTGCATGTCAGCTCTTAGTTTAGCAAAGCAGGCACAGGCAGGCAGGAGCCCACTCCGCTCAGCTAATCCTGGCATAGCACATGGGTACAGGGTACCAATGGTACAAACAGACTGATACAGGATCCTTTGTATATCCTCTATGTTCATGCATACAAAATGACTTCCTGTTTATGAAACAAGATCAGATACAAAATTATGTGGTTTCAATGTCTAATTACAGCAAGTTCTTATCTGTTTTGTTTTCAAAAAAGATGATCTATGCAATTTTCTAAATTATATGCTGAATGCTTCTCGGGAAAAACAGTGGTGAGATCTCCTGATAAATTTGCCCTTTGAACATATATTGAACCAATTCCAATTTTTCTCCAAATTTACGACTACCATCTGTATATATATATGTGCTAACTGCCTATGCTCTGTGCAGTTAGCACATATACACACTGTAAAGCGCTTGGATTAAAACTCCTGCTCCTGCAATCTAGCAGGAGCAGGTCAGGTCCACGGCTGTCAGTGACAGAAGGCTGGGTTCTCATTTCGTTTTTCCCATCCATTTAACATGTACAAAAAAAATATATGTTAAATTAATGCCTCAGACTGATGCCATACAGTGGTATCCCTTCACCATACAGTTCCATTAGAAAAAAAACTCTGTAGGATACAAGAACGTGGTGTGCTGCATTTTTGTATCTTTTTTCCCCTCACGTATACGTCAAATGGAGGCACAAAACGTGATGTAAACCTACCCTTATTGCTGCTTCTGCCTTCTCCTGTGCCTGGCGCATAGTGCTCAACTAGGCAGTGAATACAGAAAGAGGCTGAGTCACTTCACTGAACCCACTGGGTGTCACGGGGCCAGACCTTGATCAGCTCTGTGTGCCATGCCTCCATGGGGGTCTGTTTTCCACTGTAACTGGGGCTGCCGTGCAGTTATAGTCAAAATAGTGCAAAATGAAAAACAAAAGTGTCAATAATCCCCAGAGGTTTTTTAATGACCTCTTGGTGGACATATTAAGTACCAAAAATAAAGTAAAAAATAAGTAAAAACAATATAATAAAAAATGCAAAAAAAATTGATTGACCCAAAATAGGGAACCCATTGCAATAATTTATTTTTGTGTCAATTTGTATATTTAAAAAATAAAAAGCTAAAGTTAGAAAAAATGTCAATTTTTTTCCAACTTAAACCTAAAAAAGGAAACAAAACATTCTCTAAAACACAATAATAAAAAGTTTTAGGTATAACATAAAAGAACATCGCAAAATGTATTTTGGTAGTCCAACAAATAAAAAAGTTAGGGCCTCTAAACCACCACATGAGCTGAATCACGAAAAAGTGCCTGGTCATTCAGGCCCACTCATGAAAGGGTTAATTTTTGTAGAAATAGATCAAACTGATTACTAAAAACATGAAAGGCTACTTTCACACCTGCGTTAGGTGCGGATCCGTCTGGTATCTGCACAGACGGATCTGCACCTATAATGCAAACGCTTGTATCCGTTCAGAACGGATCCGTTTGCATAACCATGAACAAAAAATAAATACAATTTTTTTATTTATTTTTTTTGTTCATGATAATGCAAATGGGTCCGTTTTTACTTACACTGAAAGTCAATGGGAGGCGGATCCATTTTCAATTGCACCATATTGTGTCAGTGAAAACGGATCCGTCCCCATTGACTTACATTTTAAGTCAGGACGGATCCGTTTGGCTCCGCATCGTCAGGCGGACATCAAAACGCTGCAAGCAGCGTATTAGTGTCCACCTCCAGAGCGGAATGGAGGCTGAACGTAGGCAAACTGATGCATTCTGAACGGATCCTTATCCATTCAGAATGCATTGGGGCTAAACTGATCCGTTTTGGATCGCTTGTTAGAGCCCTGAATGGATCTCACAGGCGGACCCAGAAACGCCAGTGTGAAAGTAGCCAAAGACTATAATGTTTTATTTTTCAAGTAGATTATGCCAGCAACAACAGGCATGGTATCTGTATAATCTGAGGCTCCTCACAAGGAAGTGTTGTAAAGGCACATACAGGTGAAACTCGAAAAATTAGAATATCGTGCAAAGTTCATTTATTTCAGTAATGCAACTTAAAAGGTGAAACTAACATATGAGAGACTCATTACATGCAAAGCGAGATATTTCAAGCCTTTATTTGTTATAATTTGGATGATTATGGCTTACAGCTTATGAAAACCCCAAAGTCACAATCTCAGGTACCCTTTGCTCAGGGGGTATGGATTAATTAGCTGACTAGTGTGTGACACTTTGAGCCTAGAATATTGAACCTTTTCACAATATTCTAATTTTAAGCTGCATTAATGCAATTCCTTTTAATTTGCAATACTGAAATAAATGGACTTTTGCACAATATAATTTTCTGAGTTTTACCTGTATAGTTAGCACTTATATTAACTGTGTGCATGAAAGACTATAATAGGGCAGATCTGTCAAATTTACATCTTCTATTCTCAGTGCCAAAAAAAGGGAGAAATGCAAACAACAGAATAGCACACAGGTACAAAAGTCGATGATGTGAACTCTCAAAGTGCATTACTTTGTAAACATTATGTAAACTAATTCTAACGAAAGGTGAGCTTGTGTTTCTGCTGCTGAAATATAATAAGTCCAATGGAAGAAACCGCATCTCCAGCCAGCATTTCAAAGCAGGTAGAGTGCTCTGGGGAAGAGGAGCCGACTAAAGCATCCAAGCAGCCCCAATGCAAAATAGGGCCCCCAAGTACAAATTGACATTTATAATACTTCTTATGTGATAGTCATCAGAAGTCTGAACTTCTCCCTTTGCGACCCCCACAGCTGCGCACTTTTAAATAGATCTTTCTATTGCACAAAACAGCTGTAGTTCTTAAGTTGTTTATAGTGACCACCACATTTCGCCAGGAAATAGCAGCTTCACAAAACCGTGTGACCATTAGAATCTGTTTCCCAGGAAAATCCATCTCAACACTCAACAATTAATTAAAAAAACACAGTGTCATGACCGGCGTACGCAAGGGGAGGGAAATGGGAAGGCCCTGTCCAAGGGAGAGGGAAAGGTGGTGACCCCTGACTCACCTTGAGGCTGGCACCTGACTGCCCTGACGTCCCTAGACGGGTTCCTCACCCGTACGCCGATCACGTGCCTAAACCCTGGCTTTCCTTAAAATGAGCCCTATGTAGTGAACGGGGCGGTGGGAACACTATTCCGCAGCACTGACACTAAAAGGAAAACACCAAGGAGAGGACAGACAACACAGACAAAACATAAAATCCCAGGTGGACGACAACAGCAGACAACATAAGTCCAACAGGGATCCGGAGGGTAACGTTCTGGAACAACAACCAGGGAACACAGCTACACAGCTCCAGTGGGTCAGTATAGAAGTCCAGGCAGGAAGCTCTATATCTGGCAACCAGAAAAGTGGGAGAGGGGAATATAAGGAGGTTGGGATTGCTGGACAAGAAACAGCTGAGGAGAAGGAGCTACGGATCCCTGAGTGAGCCAAAAAGGGTTGCAAGGCAAAGAATCAGCCCTATCTTTATACATAGAGCGCGCAGCCACCCGCTGCGACTTCCTGACCCCGGGTATAACGGAGTCAGGCGTGGCTCTTGACACCCTCGTGACACACAGTGGGCACATGCTGACATGGTCTTTGCTATACAGAGACCATGTCATTGCCTCTTTGTGTGGCATCTACCTGATCCAATCAATTAAAGGGTTTATTCCCTTGGGCAGACTAGATGGGCCAAATGGTTCTTATCTGCCGACACATTCTATGTTTCTACAAATATTATTTATCACCTATCCACGGGATAAGTCCTAAACAGCAGACTGTGGGGCTCCCTGTGATCCTGAGAACAGTCCCCAAGTCACCTCTCTGAAAAGAGTGTTAGTGTGCATGTTGGTCCACAATTCCATTCATTTTTATGGGACTGACAGAACGCCGTCTTCTTTAGTCCCAGAAAAGTGAATAGAATATACAGTAGATTGACGTGCACTACAATCCATTCATAGAGGCAATTTGGTGAGCCCCTCATTCTCGGAAGGACCCAGCAGACGCACACAATCTGATATTTATTTCCTATCCTGTGGATAGATGATGAATAATATTCTTTAGATTTTTATTGAAAGTATTAGGGTCCATTCACACGTCCGCAAATGGGTCCGCATTCGTTCCGCAATATTCATTCTCTATGGGGCTGGAAGAGATGCGGAGAGCACACTATGTGCTCCCCACATCCGCATTTCCGGAGCGCCGTCCCGAACTTCCAAACTTCCGGGCTTTGGCCCCGAGCTTCCGGGCCGCGGCTCCGCAAAAAAAATAGAACATGTCCTATTCTTGTCTGCAATTTCGGACAAGAATAGGCAGTTCTATGGGGGATGCCGGGCGGGTGTATTACACTACGGACTTGTAAATGGACCCTTACAATGAAGCAGACACAATTAACCTTCACAAGTTGACAATATACATGTTTTAATACTATATTTATAAACCGGTACCAAAAATATCTACTGAATGGGTGTTCATACGTATACCCATACACCAACATAAACCACAGAAGACTGTAAGTGGAAATAATGTTAGGTAAAGAGGAGGAAATAAACAACCACAATGTAATATAATATGCAACAAGAGTAAGGGGAAGTTTGCGAACTTTGTGCGTAATGTCAGTATGACCGCAAGTGCCAAGACCTATGCAAATATTACAACATGAGCAGAACATTTTGTTAGTGGAGGAGTTGATGAAAAAAGAGAGGGAGTATTAGAAATCCAGGGAACCCAGTTTAAGAGAAATAACGCTGTTCATTGGCATGCGTGTTCTCATATAGGCAGCTCGTTGAGGGAATAGCATCCAATGTAGTCAAGGTAGGGCTAGAAGACGATTTTCAGTTGCAAGCTTGCATCAGATGAACTGCCTGCAATGCATGATATATGGCATCTCTGTTATGAGGTAGAAATAAAGTGATTGCCACTAAGAGGAGTGCTAATTCTGGAGTTAAAGTCAGATGAGTAGAAATGGTTTTGATAAGCAGAGTCAGCACAGAACACCAGAATGGAATAAAAGAAGGGCAACTGCAAAATATATGGTATAAGAACCATATATTCCAACAGCCTCTTTAACAACCCAGGGAAGAGGCAGTATGTATTCATGGCAGCTTCAAGGGGGTGTAATAACATCTTTTTCTTTACAACTTTATTTTTTTTGTTTTCATTAGGTATGTAGAAATCCCATAATAATCATATAGAATCAGTTCAAAGATGAGAGCAGAAAATAACATCTGTAACCAAAAGTCTATACAATAAACAACAAATCTCTCCCAATTATCATAAATGTAGCCCATTATAGCGGTGGTCCCAAAGAGACCAGGTCTTTAAAAACCTGTCTGTGTTGCCATGAAGTAGAGCCGTATAATATTCTAGAGACCGAAGTTAATGCAAGAGAAATAATGTGCCTTAGATGGTGGAGCGGACCGTTTCCAAAAGAGGGTAATTAGACATTTTGCCACGGTAAGCAAGTGGAAGAGCAGTCTGGATCCATGTTTCCCAATCCCCAGAGGGTGAATATTTAAAGGGGTTGTCCGGGATCAAACTTATTTTTTAAAAAACAGCTTACTCACCATTACTAGCCGAGTCTATGTTCCCCAGATGTTTTTAGGTAGCTTTTATACTGCAGCATGGCTCCTACAGTCCCCAACAGATTGTTTACATATCTGTTTATCTGTGCGATCACTTCCTGCCGCACTGCACTGTGGGTCCAAGAGCAGCGCGGCATCTCCCGGTTTCTACATTCTAACATCGCGCCCCTGCACCCACCCCCCATACATATTCATGCCTCATGCACATCGTCCACTCCTCCTTTCTACAGCCTTCTGCCCCATATCTAGTATTTAACATGGGAGGAGTTTTCTATGGTAACTAGCATAATGATTTGCCTCCATTCATTATAAAACTCCATGCCAGGTGATATCACTGGACCGGAGGGGCGGGGCTTATCGTGATGTCGGCCGGCCTAGTTACCGCCCCTCCATCCACTCTGCATAATTGCTTAGGCTGCCAGTGACGTCACCGGGCTCCCTGAGCAGCGGAAGAGGAGGCTTTTCTCGCCTGCAAGGGACCCGGTACGTCACTGACAACAAGAAAGCAGTTACTTCCGGCCAAGAATTTACTGGATGAAAACGGGGCTTGAAAAATATGTGCAAAAGGTAGTATATGCATGTTTGTAATGTGTAAGGCAGTCCCGGACAACCCCTTTAAGTGAGCGGATCTAAATAAACTGGATATTCCAAAATCTCATGTAGGACAGAAGTTATCATATTCCAAAAAGGTAATAAGTTTGGGCATTCCCATAAAATGTGGAAGAGTGAGGCATTAGAAGATGGGCATCTCCAGCAGACAGTTGGATGTGGAAGGTTTAAGAATATGTAGAACTTTGGGAGTGTGGTACCAATGCATCAGCAGCTTTAGTTGGTTCTCCTTACAGACTGAGCAACAGGAACTAGCAAATTCCCGAGACCACACCCTACACCACATGTCTCGGGTAAGCTCCCAATAAGCCACCATTCTCACTTCTCCTTGTATAAGTATTTAGTGTGTAATGGGTATGCCAGAGAGGTTAGCAAGCTATAAATGCTATAAATGAGGCCTTTAGCTGACAGACCTCATAAAAATATTCTTTCAAATGGAGTGATGGTAAGGCCAACGAGGCTGTAGCATTTTGCCAGTAGTGTACAACTTTTTGGTAATGAAAAGCGGAGGAGGGGGGAAGGTGATATCTAATTTGTAGTTCCTGGAAGGAGAGCAGGTTTTTTAAGTAGGAGTCCTTCAGATCCACAAAGCGGTATATACCTGCTGTTATCCTTGGCCATGGCCAACTCAGCACTGTTAGGCAAATGAGGAGTAAATATAAATGGTGTAAGCAACGAATTTGAAATGGAAAGGCCATATCTAATCCTACATTTAAGCCAAAGGTCTCTAATGAAAGACATAGGGCCTAATAGAGTCCGGGTTGGTATATCAGCTGAGCGGCCTCAAATCATAACACTCGGATTAGTGGGGGCAAGCCAGAGCCTTTTGACTTCGGTACATTTATTATATGAATGTAACATAGTCCAGCAGGCTATATGTTGGAAATGAGTAGCAAAGTAGTAGAGACATATATCAGGAAGTGCCAGTCCGCCATGGTTTTTTTTTGTAGCTAAGACTGATTTAGATAGCCAGTGTTGCTTATTGTCTGTGAAGGTTCTCATTTATCCAGGTCATGGTATATCTGTAAAGAAGTAAGTCCAGTTGCCTTGATTTATTCTTTACAGATTTAGTGTTGCTTATTGTTCAAAACAGGTGAGAAAGGGAGATTGTATTGAGCGAAGCACAGCAGCTAGCACCTGGATTGGGAGAGTCTTTATTGGGCCGCCTGCAATGCGGCCTAATAAAGATATATGGAGGTATCCCCATTTACGCAGGAGTGAAGTTATTTCAATGATCAGTGGGAGGAAATTTGAATGATAAAGGGTGGAGTATGAGGGAGTAATACCGTATGTGTCTTTTGATATTTGATGGAGTGCGATTGCCAAGCATACTTATAAGTCTGATGCAAGGCACTCAACAGTCTACTGTGACTGTCTAGGGTGGCATGTACAAACCGGATTCCAAAAAAGTTGGGACACTAAACAAATTGTGCATAAAAACTGAATGCAATGATGTGGAGATGGCAAATGTCAATATTTTATTTGTAATAGAACGTAGATGACAGATCAAACGTTTAATCCGAGTAAATGTATCATTTTAAAGGAAAAATAAGTTGATTCCAATTTTCACGGTGTCAACAAATCCCAGAAAATTTGGGACAAGTAGCAATAAGAGGCTGGAAAAAGTAAATTTGAGCATAACGAAGACCTGGAAGACCAATTAACACTAATTAGGTCAACTGGCAACATGATTGGGTATAAAAAGAGCTTCTCAGAGTGGCAGTGTCTCTCAGAAGCCAAGATGGGTAGAGGATCACCAATTCCCACAATGTTGCGCAGAAAGATAGTGGAGCAATATCAGAAAGGTGTTACCCATCGAAAAATTGCAAAGACTTTGCATCTATCATCATCAACTGTGCATAACATCATCCGAAGATTCAGAGAATCTGGAACAATCTCTGTGCGTAAGGGTCAAGGCCGTAAAACCTTACTGGATGCCCGTGATCTCCTGGCCCTTAAACGACACTGCACCACAAACAGGAATGCTACTGTAAAGGAAATCACAGAATGGGCTCAGGAATACTTCCAGAAATCATTGTCAGTGAACACAATCCACCTTGCCATCCACCGTTGCCAGCTGAAACTCTACAGTGCAAAGAAGAAGCCATTTCTAAGCAAGATCCACAAGCTCAGGCATTTTCACTGGGCCAGGGATCATTTAAAATGGAGTGTGGCAAAATGGAAGACTGTTCTGTGGTCAGACGAGTCACGATTCAAAGTTCTTTTTGGAAAACTGGGACACCATGTCATCCGGACCAAAGAGGACAAGGACAACCCAAGTTGTTATCAACGCTCAGTTCAGAAGCCTGCATCTCTGATGGTATGGGGTTGCATGAGTGCGTGTGGCATGGGCAGTTTGCATGTCTGGAAAGGCACCATCAATGCAGAAAAATATATTCAGGTTCTAGAACAACATATGCTCCCATCCAGACGTCATCTCTTTCAGGGAAGACCCTGCACTTTTCAACAAGATAATGCCAGACCACATTCTGCATGAATCACAACATCATGGCTGCGTAGGAGAAGGATCCGGGTACTGAAATGGCCAGTCTGCAGTCCAGATCTTTCACCTATAGAGAACATTTGGCGCATTATAAAGAGGAAGGTGCAACAAAGAAGGCCCAAGACGATTGAACAGTTAGAGGCCTGTATTAGACAAGAATGGGAGAGCATTCCTATTTCTAAACTTGAGAAACTGGTCTCCTCGGTCCCCAGACGTCTGTTGAGTGTTGTAAGAAGAAGGGGAGATGCCACACAGTGGTGAAAATGGCCTTGTCCCAACTTTTTGGGGATTTGTTGACACCATGAAATTCTGATTCAACATATTTTTCCCTTAAAATGGTACATTTTCTCAGTTTAAACTTTTGTTCCGTGATTTATGTTCTATTCTGAATAAAATATTAGAAGTTGGCACCTCCACATCATTGCATTCAGTTTTTATTCATGATTTGTATAGTGTCCCAACTTTTTTGGAATCCGGTTTGTAGATTGAGGTATGAGGTAACAGGATCAGTTATTGTTAACACTACACATCATCTTCAGTAAATAAGGATATGGTAAAGGACCGATCACGGGCCTGGATACCGTGTATGTTCGGGTTTGCGTGAATTCGAGCAGCCAGGATTCAATGCTTAATACATATAGAAGTGGTAACAGAACAACCATTTTGTATATGGAAAATAGGTGAATATGCATGAGAAGATTTACACGGACTGCCGGGAATAAGTAGAGACCTCTAAATGTCTGCATGAATGGGCCCTGAAAAACAAAGTGCTTCAGCGCACAAAACATAAAGGACCAATTTAGGCGGTCAAAGGCCTTCTCTGCACCTAAGCTAAGAAGAAGGGCCTCGACCCGCCTCCTATTAGCAGCATCTATCAAGTCCACCACTTTCCTTGTATTATCCCCTGCTTGTCGAAAACTGACAAAGCAAACCTGATCCTTGTGGACCAAATGGCAGGCAATTTAATGAAAATCATGAGATCTGAATTAAATAAACTGATAGGGCGATAGCTTACGCACTCCGACGGGTCTTTTCCCGACTTAGGAATAACTGTCACGAAAGACTGCAACATGGAGTCTGAAATGGTGTCCCCAGACAAGAAAGTATTGAATAGGGAGACCATATGTCGAAATAAGATTTATCCATAGGTCTTGTAATATAAATATGTGAGGCATTCTGGGCCAGGGGCTTTGCCCCCAGGCAACTCTCCGATCTCTTTTAGTTCATCAAGCATAATTGCCTGGTTTAAGTAGGATATAGTTTCAGATGGCAGGGTGGGTAAAGTACAACCAGAGAGGTACTCATCTAATAATCTATTCTTGGGTGGGTAGATCAGAGGAAAGTGAGTATAGGGATGCATAGTAAAAATGAAATAATCCCGCTATTTTGTCAGGATCATAAGGAGAGCCATTAGAATCTTTTATAGACTGTGGGATGGTGGTAATCACTCAGTCTCACAACTGTCTCAGCAATAATGTGTAAGGTTTATTGCCAAATTCAAGAAAGAATTGCATAAAACAGCAAAAAAAAGCTTTTCTGTTGTAGCAAGGGACTATGGTTTTATTTGATTTCCACAGAAGATGTTTCGGCGGTCAAGAAGTCAACGTGCATTCGGCTTCTTTTAGCTTGCGGACACCCGTACAGTAGAAAGCTTCTCTATCTCGCTTAATACGGGAAGCCATGAAAATGCAATATCCTCAAAAGATTGCTTTGTAAGCTTCCTGTAAGATCCCAAGTGAGGGAGCCGTGGGAGCATTTGTTTGGAAGTAAAAGGAAAGGTAGTAACGGAGTTTCTCTCGAGTAATGGTATTTGATATAACGGACTCATTTAAATGTCATTGTGTATGTCGAACGAGCAGGGGCAAAAGATATACCAAGATATAGGGCCAACCTCAGCAGAGGACAATAAGTGTTGTGTGTTCATATGTAGCTGAAAAAATAATCAATTCTTGAGTGAGTTTGATGGGAATGGGAGTAAAAAGAACATTGGCAAGCAGTGAGGTTATCTATCCTCCATAGATCATAAAAATAGTGATTGCGGATGAGCTTGCAAAAGCTTCTACACAGTCATGTGGACGTCCAAGGAGGAGGGGCAGAAGACACTATTGATCTATTGGCAAGGTCTGAATAATGTACTCTGAAGTCCCTCCCAATTAACATGCCAAGGTAGAGAAAAGGGAAGATAACAAAGATATCTGAACTGAGTTAGCGGGGTATACTGTATAAAGAAGAAGTCTTACGCTGTGTAGGGTACTGTGTAGAAAGTGGCCCTGGGGATCCATCTCAATCTTGTCTACCCACAAAGGGCAGGAGTGAGAGATCAAGATGGCTACTCCGGCAGTCTCAGTTGGAGCATTTGCCATATAAGCCATGAGGAACCAGTGCTTTGCGAAACTGAAGGACAAAGAACCCAACAGGTGCGTCTCCTGGAGAAAAACAATGGCAGCTTTAGACCTGCAAATTTCTTGCAAAGTGATTCGCCTTTTTAAGGACTGAATTCAGTCCCTTCACATTTGAAGGAAGAAACCTAACTATTAACATAAAAGCTCAATAAGAAGGGCTCCAACACCCCAGTTTAAGTTCAAGAGCCAGTATCAGCATGACCCCATGATGCTCCTCAACATCACACCAAATAGCAACCACAAAAGAGCACAATCAATAGGTAGTGCTCTTCGTTTTTGAAGGGTAATCCAAGAGTGGTCCTGGTAAATGTTAGCCTGAGATCTCTGAAAATCAACATGACACATAGAGGGTGCTTGATCATAATAGTTTCAAAAGTCCAAAGTCATTAACGTAACATATGGTATCCCTAAGGTTTCCATCCTTTGTTTTGGGGTGAAGAGCCCTATGGGCTCGATCCATTTTGATGGGTCCATCTTAAGGGCATTTCAGAATAAGATTAAAGATTTGTTGCAAAATAAGGGCCACATCTTTGTCCCCCTGAGCTTCAGGAACCCTCCATGCTCTGATGTTGTGTCTGAGCCACCTGTTGTCATGATCCGCGACATGACGCTGTAGATCTTGAAGTAAGGAAGAATGGGATGTAGATTGATCTTGCAAGTGATGGACAACTGATCTAGAGGCATTATGGTCTTCCTCCAGCTGGTCTAGGCATTGGCCGGTGGAGTGAACCTCTTTCTGAATGACAGCTATTTCGGCCCTGAAGACATCCTTGACTTCTGTAACAAGAGAGCGAATGTCCTGTTTGGTATGGAGTTGCTTTATATGAGACCACCAATCAGCTGGGTGGCCAGAAGGGTCCGGAGCACAGCCTAGAAGTGGTCCTAGAGCGCTGAACCAAGGCATATCAGAACAATCAAAAATACAATAGATGGAGCCCCATTATCAGTGCGAGTTTTAGCTTTAAGAGCTTAGCTTAGGGGCATACTGCAGCAGGTGGTCCCTTGATGGTGGTAAATTGTGAGGAGAAATGGTGGCGGGCTCGGGGCTCTGAGTTACGTACAGATGTGTCCCTATGAGGATCAGTCGGGTGGTATGGTTCTGGCTGGAACAACTCAGCAGTAGACATGTTTCCAGGGCCTACCTGACCATCAGCAGGAGCGGTAACAGCAGAGCCCCTGTCTCCTAGAGTGAAAAAAATCTGATGTAGTATCTGTAGCAGTAGACAGACATGAGGTGCAGGCAGGTTGCGCGGGAGGGGGAGAAGGATCATCCTCCCCGGGGTATGGCATACCATCACCACATGGCTCTGCCATCTTAGGTCTCTGGGTTCGGGGCACCACAGTCAGTAACTGTCCTCCCACTGGCGCCAACAATGCATAAGGTGGAGACGCAGTTTGAGGCTGACACTCAAGAGTTGCTGGATATCTCATGTAAGGGAGATCCTGCAGTCATTCACACGGGCCCTCTTGGAGCCATCTTGGAAGCATCTGCTGGTCCTTAGGGATCCTCGTGAAGGAATGCATTCAAATTAAGATATGGCAAGATATGGAAATTAAGATATGGCAAGGATTGTAGTTCTCCTGAGGGTTTTGGAGTCTCCCCTGTCGTTTTCCCCATTTGAGCTAGAGGGAAGGAACTGCCAGGTGCTAAGGAGGAGGGAGTTCACAGCTCATGAGTCTGTCTCCATCGGCTTCCAGCCATGCACCCGTAATAACATCTTAAAAGTAGTTTCTGATATTGTTCCAGGAGAAAGGCACAAGAAGTTGATTTGCAAGCCCAAAGAAAGCATACTGTATTTCCACTCCTTGGAGGAGAACCCCAAGGAGTGGAAATATGCTTTCTAGAAGTAGATTGTATGAGAAATATTTTTATTTTTTAGATAAGTGCAGGTATCAGATGAAGGGACTAAAAACCTTCCTTGAAGTGATTTGAAGGACATATTCTTTTTGTTGAGTAGAAAGTCTGAGATATAACTATTTGCTAGCCTGACCAAGAATTTACAAACAATTTGGGAATGTGGCAATTAAGAGATTTTAAAGGGATGATCAAATTGACTGTAGGATGGTGAGCAAGCTTATATCCAAGCTCCAAGAGGCTTTGGAGGTGGGATTGGGGGAATGTTTGAGGATGAAATAATAGAAAGTCTTCCAGTGTTTTGTAAGTGATAGGTCAGAAATCAGCCATCAACCAATCAGAACTGAGAAACAACTAATGTTAAATTTGGCTAAGAGTGAAAGCCATGTGTTAATAACATAGCCTGGAGATGCCCATACCACCATGAACTATATTTATAGGCATAGTTGAGAAGTATATGCAAGGTTTTCTGTTTTTGCAGATTAACAAATTCATCTGTTTGTAAAAGGAGGCAAATGTTGAGTTAGGGATTTGGATTGTTAGGCTGTTTCCACAAGTCATTATTTTGGTCAGTGTTTGATCAGTGACTATCATCAGTGATTATGAGTCAAATAGTGCCTACACAGAGATAAGCTACAATAGAAAGATTTTCACATGTTCTTTGTTTTTGATCCACACCTAGTTTTGGGTCAGATTCACTGATAGAAATCACTGACCAAACACTGACCAAACACTGACTGTGTGAAAGCAACCTTAATGTGCATAAGAAATATAAAATGCAAGGAAGAATATGCATTTTATAAAGAACTATCCTTCCCATCCAGGCAGTTTCTAAGCAACATATCTTGTTTAACTCTTTCTGAATTGACGAGAGTAGAGGCGGAAGTTTGCTGTGTACTCAAGGTAGGGATTATTGATTCGTAACCACAAGGAAATTTGGCTTTTCAGCTAATCAAATTTTTCCTGAAATTTGGATTGAAGTCCACTTTGGATACTTCGATTTGCTCAACCATATCAATTATAATTAGAGAAATCAGAAATCGCAAAGGAAATTTTCAAACATAAGGGTGGGACTGGGGGTTAATAACCCAGAGTGTAGGGTAACATACCATACATCATTTATTGCAGTATAAGATACCCTTCCAAACCCACCTCGAAATCAGTGATGAGCGGCAGGGGCAATATTCTAATTCACAAAATTTTACGAATATTTGGGCGAATATTCGGCATATATATTTGCAAATTTGAGAATTCATGATCTCCAGTCATTATTCTCTTGATTGCGAAAATCGACAATTGGAAAATTCGCGCTATTGCAGCCTTCTCATTGGCCCACAAGCAAAAAGCAGTGAGGGATCATGGGTACTGATGAAAAAAAAATCGAGAATATTCGCGATTATGAAGATATAGCACTATGTTCTAGATATTTGCGAATTCTCGAAGTGCCAATATTTGAGATAAAAATTCTATATTAGAATATTCGCGATCAACACCACTCGAAATTAAGGCCAATGAAATAAAACATGGAAAATGAATCTGGTCATTTACACCCAATGGGTGCACAGATTGCATTCTACTTATCCATTTTGGATCCCTAAGAGACAGCTTTTAAGGGTGTAGCAAAATTGCTCAAATGATAAATCCTTATACTGTGAATCTGTTAAACTGTCTGAGAGATTTAGGACCAGAGGGTACACCCTACATTTTATCTAGTCAGCATACCAAAATGCACATTCCCAACCTAAAAGCTCAGCCAAACATCCCAGGGAATAGATGGATCTTTGCCTTCGTATTATTGGCACTTTTGATATACAGGCAGAGGTAGTGCTAAATATTGGTTTCTTCTCAAGACTGACCTAGATGTATCTGATTCCCTACCTGACCAACCAGCTATAACATACACGAGGCACCAGTCAGAGGCAGTATTTGGCTTGACCGACAGATCAGGAGCACCATCCTGCTGTGACAGCTATAATGCCTGTAAATACGTCGAGTTCTTTCTAAATCCCAGGACTGACCAATGTTTCAATAGTAGAGCATTTACCAACTACCATACTAGGGATGCCATTTATGTCTGTATATGTGTATGCAGGTTACTGTATATATGTGAAACAATCTGTGGATTTCATACCTGAACTTATAAGGGATGTAAGTAATGAACAAGATAGACCCTTGGTTAGAAAAGAGCACTTCAATAACAACCCAGATGCTCTTAGGTTCTCTTCTCTTTAAGTTGCACAGGATTCAGTGTGATGTGGTGATTGGGAGCGCAGGATTCTTATGAAAGAGACATAGTGGATATATGCAGTACCCCGAGCATGGGGTATCTGCAAATTGTTCATCATCACAGTTGGAACTGTGTTTTGCTATTGTTGGATGTACTACAACTCTTATTGTGCACTACAGTAAAGAAAGGTGTTTAGTCTGCTACATCTTGTCCCATTACTCCTGCGCCATAAGCTGGCCATTGCACTCTACATGCCCTGCATTGCACCCTTACAAACACTTAACATCACAGGCACCCCAACTACCATCAGATAGGAGCCCCAGAACCATGGGTGCTCCGAAGGAAGAAAGGGTGTGCTCTTCTTTTATTGCACTGGCCTTAGAGGGCAACACTGTGAGAAAAGCCACTGTAATTGACTGTAACAGCCCGGGCCACTACCACTCCCATCCTAGTCATTAGCTCCTCCTCGGCCCTCTGCATATTTGGAATGCAATCTGTGCACCCACTGGGTCTAAATGAACAGATTCATTTTCTGTGTTTTATTTCATTGTCCTTAATTTCAGGGTGGGTTTGGTAGGGAATCTTCCAACCTTATGTCTAATATTTTCCTTTTTGATTGACCGTAACTCTAATATGGATTCCCAATATATATTTTGCTTTATATAGTTCTTTATAAACAAAATCTGATTTAAATACAATATATTTAGTGTATATCATTCAATTTAAGTATTCCTTATATTGAGATCTATAACTTCCCCAATGTATAATACTCTTATGGAAATTCTATGGTACCGACACACAGTATGTAGCAGTGTGTTAATTTTCTTTTGTCTCCACCATCCAGCGCCAGTATACCAATAGGGGGGAAATCCTGCCCTTATTGGAGATTCAATTCTCCTCTACTCCTGGTTTCTTACCTTCATGTGGGCAAGGAATCTCTCCTCCCACAAGTTAGATCAACAGTGTTGTATAAAACGCATGAATGGAGTGGGTTGCATCATTTCCACCTACAATTGTATGTGCGTCTGCCATATTTATGTTGGGACATGTGAGCATGTAATATATGTGCAGATACATAGGTTTATTTAAAGGGAATGTGTTTTCAGGAAATTACCTATTGTTGAAATCACGTTTTTATGCTAAACATATTTTTAAAGAATTTTTGGTGATGTTATTTTTAATTTCCCATGTCACGATCTATATGTACACAAAAAACATAAAATCCTGCAGTTATCACACTGGTCACTTAGGTGATTGTCAAGGCTTATCCACTCATTCCTGACCTCTGCACAGTTCACAGAGCATGCCTAGAAAACTCTCCCAAAGAACTCAGTGAGGTCCCCTCCTGACCATCGTGTACATGGCCAATGGGGCTTCCGTAAAGCAATTTTGTTAATGCTTTGTAAATGCTGTTAAGAACAGCTCAGACAAGATGGCCACCCCTATAATAATGTTCAGGAAATAGAATAAAAAATCTACAATCAGAAAATAGAACAAAACATGCCAAGCACTCATGACACCTAAATCAGCAGTGTGCACTATAATATCAGTGTGCTTGAACTATACCCAAATCTGATATAATAACCATGGTACAGGCTCAAAAAACCATAAAAAACAACCTACAAAGAAAAAGGAGCCCACGAAGTAACCATAAAATATAATAAAGCTTTATTATGTACACAAAAATGAAATAAAAAAAGTCATGTTAAAAATCACATAATGCAAGGATAGGTGGCATTACAAATGAGGGTGAATATGGCAATATACAGAAATAAATAATGACTGAACTCCATCCACTGGGCAATGCCCTGTAAGCAGCGTAAAGTGTATCCAAACCAAATAAAAAATAACTATGTCCAGACATAAAGTGAAAAATAAAAACAGATTGGGAAAAAAATGTGTTGGTATCTGGTTTAGGGTTCATTCACACGTCCATAGAATGGGTCCGCATCCATTCCGCAATTCTGCGGAACAGGTGCGGACCCATTAAATCTCAATGGGGACGGAAAGGATGTGGACAGAGGTCCGCAGCTCCCGAAAAAAATAGAACATGTCCTATTCTTGTCTGCAATAGCGGACAAGAATAGGCATTTCTATAGGGGTGCCGGCCCAGTGTCTTGCGGATCCGCAATATGCAGATCCGCAATACACTACGGACGTGTAAATGGACCCTTATGGTCCATTCACACGTCCGTATGAATGGTCCAGGTCTGTTCCGCAATTATGCGGAACGGGTGCGGACCCATTTCTTTTTTTAATGGGGCCGAAACGGATGCGGACAGCACACTATGTGCTGTCCGCATCCGCATTTCCGGATCCGCAATTCCGTTCCCGAAAAAAAATAGAACATGTCCTATTCTTTTCCGCAACTGCGGACAAGAAAAGGTATTTTATATTATAGCGCCGGAGATGTGCGGTCCGCGAAATGCGGAACACACATTGCCGGGGTCCGTGTTTTCCGGATCCTCAATTTGCGGATCAGCAAAACACTTACGGACATGTGAATGGACCCTTAGGCTGCGTTCACACGGGCGAGTATTCCGCGCGGGTGCAATGCGGTAGGTGAACGTATTGCACCCGCACTGAATCCTGACCCATTCATTTCTATGGGGCTGTGCACATGAGCAGTGATTTTCACGCATCACTTGTGCGTTGCGTGAAAATCGCAGCATGCTCTATATTGTGCGTTTTTCACACAACGCAGGCACCATAGAAGTGGGGTTGCGTGAAAATCGCAAGCATCCGCAAGCAAGTGCGGATGCGGTGCGATTTTCACGCATGGTTGCTAGGTGACAGTCTATTCACTATATTATTTTCCCTTATAACATGGTTATAAGGGAAAATAATAGCATTCTGAAAACAGAATGCTTAGTAGGTGATCAATTGAGGGTTAAAAAAAAAAAAAATAATTAACTCACCTTCTCCTCTTGTTCGCGTAGTTCTCCCGGTCTTTAGTTCTTTAAAAGATGAACTATGGGCTAAAGGACCTTTGGTGAGTTAATTTTTTTTATTTTTTTTAACCCTCAATTGATCACCTACTAAGCATTCTGTTTTCAGAATGCTATTATTTTCCATTATAACCATGTTATAAGGGAAAATAATAACATCTACACAACACCGAACCCAAACCTGAACTTCTGTGAAGAAGTTCGGGTCTGGGTACCACAGTCGGTTTTTTATCACGCGCGTGCAGAACACATTGCACCGGCGCGATAAAAACTGAACATCGGAACGCAATCGCAGTCAAAACTGACTGCAATTGCATTCCTACTCGCGCGGGTTTGCCGCAACACACCGGGACGCATCCTGAACTAATCCGGACACGCTCGTGTGAACCCAGCCTTAAACTGGCAGAAAATTTAGATGACACTTCCACTTTAAATCTCCCTAGCAGATAGTATACACATGCATGGAAGTTGATGGAAGTTGGCTGACGTCCGTTCATGCCAGGAGGAAAAAAGACTTCTCTCTGCCTCCTTGATGTGCAATCCGGCACAGCATAACGTCAGTGTGCTTGCCTGCAATATAACCTTATTGTATTCTGTTAGCTGATGGCTGTGATGATTGACTCCTCCACTGCATTACAATACTGTGTTATATTCTAACACACATTGAGGGTGCAGTCACTTTCCTGCAGTGCATGTGCAACAGGCGCCCCCCTCTAGGGCTCTATATATAACGCGTCCCAGGTGTAGGAATGCCGAGTGGTATGTTGAGGCCTAAAATGTCTCTTTATGTGTGTCACGGTGCTCCTACCTGGATACGGCTGGACCCCAGGCTTTGGCCCCGAAGCAATAAATAAAGGGAATAATTGAGGGATTAAAGAAGAACTTGAGTTCAGACCTTGAGAAGTTTAATGGCACCTTTACTTGAGTTTTTCGAAAGCAGATTTCAGGCTTTATCTTGGTTCCAGCAGGCTTTAGCATTGAAATATCAGGCAAACTCAACTTTGCTATATCTGACTCTGCTGTCCTGACAAGCTTAATTAGTGTCTTTGCTTTCTTCGCGATGCTGTGCTTCACTCTTTGGTCGGGCTTATGTTCAGCCAAGGGATGTGGTAGAATTCGGTGAGCTCCAACATGGAGTCCCTACCAGCGCACACACTACCACTAGCACTAGCAATAGAACCAGGAAATCGGACTCTCCCACTTTTCTCCAGAGGGGGGTTAAAATGGAATGGTTAGCCCTATTCTACATAATTACAGCTCTGCCGGGTTTGCTGCCACCTGCTGTTGAACCAGGCATATTACATGTTTTAAACAGTTGCAAACATTATTACAGATGCACGTTATGGAGAGGACCTGGAACATGATACATAGATAACTTTATGTTAGACCATTAAGGACAGTAGCAGGGTGTAGGAGTGGCACCACTTGGGGGTTATGCTTGCTGAAGGTTATACTGTTTGGTGATATAGTATACAGGCACAAAAAGGGGGGGAGGTGTCAGCACATCC
This sequence comes from Bufo bufo, assembly GCF_905171765.1. Lineage (NCBI taxonomy): Eukaryota > Metazoa > Chordata > Amphibia > Anura > Bufonidae > Bufo > Bufo bufo. The sequence goes on from NC_053390.1 coordinate 565,373,055, forward strand.
CAATGCGCAGGTGCACGTCGCTAGTGTGGCTGCAAATATACATTTAACAAACACATAAGGCAACAGCACTCTACAAACCAAAAGTAGAGTACAAAAGTATATTACATTGTAAATGCTATGCTAATAACTTAGAGATGCTTAGCAAATACATTTTGTACAAAATCATTTGAGCCCGTCTGCCGCACGCCAAGGCGATCTCTATAAGACGAGTCCTAACACTAAAGCTCACCTGTTGGGTGCCATAACAGCAACCATGAAATCCAGGAAGTGCAGGTCCCACATGTGCTGACCCCTCCCCCCCTTTTTGTGTTTGTAGTATATAGGAGTAGTGGCTGACTCCTATAAACAGGGTCGTGCACTCCCTTTGCCTATTCTGCCTCACAGGCTGATTTTAATTAGCATGAGTATATAGTCTGCTCAGCATGCATGCTGGTATTTGTAGTCCCTGGATTCAATGAAGGCCATTTCGGCTCCACACAGATATGGATCAAAAGGGGCCCAGCATGCATGTGGGACCTGCACTTCCTGGATTTCATGGTCGCTGTTATGGCACCCAACAGGTGAGCTTTAGTGTTAGGACCCGTCTTATAGAGATCGCCTTGGCGTGCGGCAGACGGGCTCAAATGATTTTGTACAAAATGTATTTGCTAAGCATCTCTAAGTTATTAGCATAGCATTTACAATGTAATATACTTTTGTACTCTACTTTTGGTTTGTAGAGTGCTGTTGCCTTATGTGTTTGTTAACAGTATACAGGCACGCTACCTGATTGACTCAGCCTCCTGGTACCGTGACGTAGGCTATAGAAGCCTAGAGTGGAAATTTGACAGGTGACGCTCCATGACCATCTTTTAATATGATCACGCATTGGTGTGTATCATCCGATCAATATTTTATACCTATTTTGTTGATTATTGGGGTGTCCCTTTGGTTGCCCAAAACCTAGCTGATCCGACTTCTTACTGTATTCCTATATTTTAGCATATTAGGGTATCACAGATATAAATTCAAAGACAATGGGATCGCCGTTATCACAGCGGCAGTTCAGCTTTAGGTAGGGGCAAATAGGGACCACACTTCTGAGTTCCCCTCTCCCTACCTTTATTTTCCATCTGAGGGTGATTCCTATGTCTTGCTGCATCCCAATACCCCATTAGAACAGAGTCTCTTAGGGGCAGCTTCCAAGACAGTGGAATCGCCCTTATGAGAGTAGGAGTTCTGCTTTAGATAGGGACACGTTATGGTTTTGGGGTAAAATGGCTTGTGTTCTAGGGAGTATTTTACTGTGTTATTAAGGCCTCATGCACACGACCGTATTTTGTTTCTGTGTCCGTTCCGTTTTTTTTTTTTGCGGATAGGATGCGGACCCATTCATTTCAATGGGTCCGCAAAAAACGAGGACAGCATCAGTATGTCCGTTCCGTTGCTCCGCAAAAAAAATAGTGCATGTCCTATTTTTTTCTAGTTTGCGGACAAGGATAGGCATTATTACAATGGATCCGCAAAAAACGGATCTGCAAAAAAAACCGATGCCATACGGAAAGTCATCCGTTTTTTTGAGGATCCGCAATTTGCGGACCGCAAAACACATACGGTCGTGTGCATGTAGCCTAAAGGTTACGTTTTAGGGGGAATTTATTACTGTGATTTCTTTATTGGTTCCTCCCCCCCCCTCCCTTGATTCATGGCTTACTGAGTGATAAGCCATCAATCAGATCTGTGACATTGCAAAAAACTCAAAAATTACATGCAACTGTGGCTGTGGAAATGGCTGTGGATTTAACTTTTAATTACAGAGATGGAATTCACAGTCAACATTCATAGAATAAATTGACATGATGCAATACCCGCACCCTAGGTCAATTTATGCTGCAGAGATTTTTACTCAGTGTGTGGATGAGGTTTCTTAAAATCTCATTCTTTTGCTGGTACTGTATGATGCTGCAGATTTGCAGATAAACAAAAACTGCTGCAGAACCTCTCCGAAGAGTAAGGGGCCATACCTTCACAGCATGGATTGGTCTTCTTCATAAAGAAGGTCTGCTGCAGCTGAGGTGTGTACTATGCTGTTTTTCAGGAAAACAGTACAGGACATTATCATGTATAATATGCATTATAAAATAATGTAACTGCTAAATATAGGAGATACAAATAAGTTTTAAGCTGGGGTTAGGGACAAGCAGAATTTTGGCCAATCTGACAGATAGCGAGACGATAACTGTGCATGTTTAAGTGGGATTGAATGATACAGATCAAAGCATGTCTGAAAAAAATTGGCTGTTTGAAATATTAGCTATGCTTTCCTTATTCCAAGACTTGTATCTTTAAATTCTATGAGTCACACACAGACAGCATAAGTATGTGTCTGGATCACTGTTTAGTTTAGTGCCAAATGTTTGCCTGGGTGGGAAACGAATACGTGGATTTAGCATACATCAGTTCTAGGCAGTTATTCCGTAGATCACATTATGAATGTGTTCTGCGAAAATCTGTCTATGCCAAGCGTTAGCCTTTCACATACAATCTTCCTACTGCAGAAAATGAGTAAGTGTTACATAGTGCACCATATGCAACACTAAGACTACAGAGAAAACTGTCTTTGGTACATTACAATTTCAATATACACCATTTTTATCCATTGCATATCATAGTAAAGGGGTTATAGAATTCATTTGTCAAAAATGAAATATAGTTTATAGATGGAAGAGAATAAAGGGAATTTTCATTTTACCATACCTCACAGTCCAGAGCCTTCAGAAGTAAGGAGAGCAGCACTATGCCTGGCCTCACAGACAGAAGTAACTCTGAACTTTGTTCCCTGCCTTACCAACACTATATCCTCCCACAGGAAGGATCTGACTTGAATTACTCAATATTGCCCCCTTGGGGACAGTGTGTACAAAGAACATTTTATTTAACTATACAACAGGCTCAGTGATGATGGCAGTCAAACAAGGTCATTCTGCAAACACATAGGACTTTGTATTCATCAAGTTCTTGAAGATTTTTTAAAGTCTCACTTTTATATACAGCTTGTATAAAGCCCCACTACTGCAAGCCAATTCAGTTTCAGGTTCCATCCGTATTGTTTGCTTTTATACTCTGTATGGTAACCTGAAGGGAATGTGTTACCTATATTTTTACTAATTAAAATCAGATTGTGATACTTATGTTTTTATTCTCTTATTGTATTTTTTATACTGTTTTCTATGCATAGTTATGGTGGCAGCTAGTGTTGGGTGAGCATACTCGGCCGAACACCATTTTGACTCGAGCATCGCTATGCTCGGCACATCGCGGTGTTTGGCTGAACACCGCATGTGCTGGAGCGCGATGCTCGAGTCTCCTCCCCGCACGTTTGTTAGCTGCTATGCAGCCAATAAATGTGCGGGGAAGTACTGGCACTCACTGAAATGCCGTAGCCATGTTGGTTACTGACATTACAGTGATTGGCAGGCCGGAACACGTCATCGGGTGCTATAAAGCACCTGATGACACGTGGTTCGGCTCAGTCTTAGACCTATTTCCCACGGGCGTGTGTGCCCCGTGGCCGTGCTGCGGCCCGCAAAATGCGGGCCGCAACGCGCGAGCACAGTCCGTGGGGCAGCCGCAGCAGATCGCGGAACCATTTACTTAAATGGGTCCGCGATCCGGCCGTTGCGCAAAAAGATAGGACATGTTCTATCTTTTTGCGGAATGGAAGTACGGGATGAAACCCCACGGAAGCACACCGTAGTACTTCCGTAGGGTTCCGTTCTGCACTATTCCGCATCTCCGGATTTGCGGACCCATTGAAGTGAATGGGTCCGCATCCGTAATGTGGAATGCCCACGGAACGGCGCCCGTGTATTGCGGATCCGCAAATGCGGTCTGCATGATGGCAATGAGGCGCACACGCCCGTGTGAAAGAGGCCTTAGTCAGCGCAAGCTGCAGCAGAAGGGACAGATAGTGTAGGGACAGGAATAGTTTTTTTTGTTTTTTAAGCAGGGTTTAGTGTTGAAAGGTGTGAGAGACCCAAAAGTCCTTTTAAGGACTATTGTTTTATCTGGCTGCAATATATATTATTAGTGCAACATGCGCTAAATTGAGTGCAATTGTTTGGCCGCTACTGACAGTGACACATCCTCTGTAACATCTGTTGTGTTACATTTGCGCATCCTAAATATCTGTGTCATTCAGCACAATTGTTTGGCCGCTGCTGACAGCAACATTACCTGCGCTACATCTCCTGTATAACGTTTGCGCATCTTTAATATCTGTGACATTCAGTCAAATTTTTTCGCCGCAATCTCCCTTGCCACAAGGGGTAGTTGTTCCGCAGTCTGGTCCCCTTTTGAGGAAAGTGCAGACGATAAAAGAATTATCATTTGCAACCTGTGCCGTACCAAAATGAGCAGGGGTGTGAACACTAGCAACCTCACCAGCACCAGCAATCACCTCACCAGCAATCACCAGCATGATCCGCCACATGGCATCAAAGCACCCGAATAGGTGGGCCGAACGCCTGGGTCCACAATCAGTGTCTGGTCGGGTCACATCACTGCCTCCTCTTCCCCTGTGTTATGTGCTGGCCAATCCCCTGTCCAAGACGCAGGCCCGGATGCCTCCCACCCTGCACCTGGACCTTCGCAAGCACCATCAGCTAGCACATCCACATCTGTGTCCCAGTGTGGCCTACAGATTTCCATACCACAGGCCTTTGAACAAAAGTGCAAATACCCAGCCACCCACCCACAGGCCATAGCACTAAATGCGCACGTTTCCAAATTGCTGGCCCTGGAAATGTTGCCATTTAGGCTTGTGGACACTGAGGCTTTCCGCAGCCTGATGGCGGCGGCAGACCCTCGTTACTCAGTCCCCAGCCATGACTATTTTTCCCGGTGTGCCGTCTCTGCCTTAAACCAGCATGTGTCCCGTAACATCACCCGTGCCCTGACCAACGCAGTTATTGGGAAGGTCCACTTAATTAACTGACACATGGACAAGTGCTTTTGGCCAGGAACGCTACATTTCCCTGACGGCACACTGGGTGAACGTTGTGAAGGCCGGGAGTGAGTCATACCCTGGGATGGCACATGTGCTACCTACACCAAGGATTGCAGGCCCTACTTTCATCAGGATTTCCGCCTGGCTGCAACCCTCCACCTCCTCCTCCACTTCCACCTCTGAATTATCGTCTTGCAGCACCAGTCATCCATCAGTCAGTAGCTGGAAGCAGTGTAGCACTGCAGAGGGGAAGCGGCAACAGGCCGTGCTGAAACTAATTTACTTAGGTGACAAACCGCACACCACCGCAGAGCTGTGGCAGGGTAGAAGGGACCAGACTAAGCTGTGGTTCTCGCCACTCAACCTACAACCAGTCATCAACAGCTTCCGCCGGTCTGGTAACGCTGCAGCATCGCTTGCAATTGCCAGCTCACCGACTGTTGTGCGACGTAAGCACGCGCTGGAACTCCACGTTCAACATGTTGGCCAGGCTTTGTGAGCAGCAGAGGGCAGTAGTGGAATACCAGCTGCAACATGGTCGTCGCCTTTCCAGTCAGCTTTCGCTCTTCACAAGAGAAGAGTGGGCATGGATGTCTGACCTCTGTGAGGTTTTACGCAACTTTGAGGAATCAACACAGATGGTGAGCAGCGATGCCGCTATTATCAGCATAACCATCCTACTTCTGTGTCTACTGAAACGCTCGCTGCTCACAATGAAGGCGTATGCTTTGCATGTGGAACAGGTGGAAATGGGGGAAGACAGTACACAGGGTGATAGCCAGACCACCCTCCGTTCGTCTTCTCAGCGCGAATTGGATGATGATAAGGAGGAGGAGCAGGAGACGGTTGCCTCCGCTACAGAGGGTAGTACCCATAGCAGGTTTATTCCATCTGTTCAGTGTGGATGGGCCGAAGAGGAGGAAGAGGATGAGGAGATTGAGAGTCATCCACCTGATGAGGACAGCAAATTCTTATCTGTTGGGACTCTGGCACACATGGCTGACTTTATGTTATGCTGCCTTTCCCGTGACCCTCGCGTTATACACATTTTGGCCAACACCGATTACTGGTTGTTTACCCTTCTCAACCCCTGCTACAAAGAGGACTTCTCATCTCTCATTCCTGTGGTGGAGAGGACTAGCCAAATAGTGCAATACCAGAAGGTCCTTGTGGAAAAATTGCTCCAAATATTTTCAGCTGACAACGCTGGTGGCAAAGTACGTAGTTCCTTGCGCAACCGAGGAGGGGAGACAAGGGGAACACACAGCAGTTCCAGCAGAGGCCGGGCAACACTCTCCAAGGCCTGGGACAGTTTGATTACACCCTGCCAGCACCCTAACCCTGATGCGCAGCCTAGTGTCACAAGAAGGGAAAAGTTTTGGAAGATGGTGAAGAAGTATGTAGCAGTCCGTGTCAGCATCCTCAGTGATCCCTCTGTGCCTTACAACTATTCGGTGTCCAAGCTAGACACGTGGCACGAACTCGCGCTCTACGCCTTGGAGGTGCTGGCCTGCCCTGCTGCCAGCATTTTGTCAGAGTGGGTATTTAGTGCTGCTGGGTGCATAATAACTGATAAGCACATCCGCCTGTCAACTGAAAATGCTGATAGGTTGACTCTTATCAAAATGAACAAGGCCTGGATTGCCCCTGACTTCTCTACTGCACCAGAGGAAAGCGGCTGAACATAAAGGCACTGTAAATGTGCACCCCTTCCACCACAAAAAAAAAGGTATATGGTTCAATCTTCCTTTTCTCGTCCTCCTCTTCCTCCTCCATCATATCAACATGCTTATTAGGCTGCCCTCACTCCTAATGTTTTAAAGGGTCAGCTCAGCAGACCCTCACCCCTAATGTTTTAGACGGTCACCAGCAGGCCCTTGCCCCTAATGTTTAAGATGGTCAGATCAGCAGCAGGCTCTCGCCCCTAATGTTCTATTGGGTCAGATCAGGAGCAGGCCCTCGCCCCTAATGTTTTAGATGGTCAGATCAGCAGCAGGCACTCGCCCTAATGTTTTAGAGGGTCAGCTCAGCAGCAGACCCTCACCCCTAATGTTTTAGATGGTCAGATCAGCAGCAGGCACTCGCCCTAATGTTTTAGAGGGTCAGCTCAGCAGCAGACCCTCACCCCTAATGTTTTAGATGGTCAGATCAGCAGCAGGCCCTCACCCCTAATGTTTTACATGGTCAGATCAGCAGCAGCTCCTTGCCCCTAATGTTTTACAGGGTCACGAGCAGGCCCTTGCTCCTAATGTTTTTGAGAGTCACCAGCAGGCCATCAATCATAATTTTTCAAGGTCTATGATGCCCTCCTTTATGTGTAATAAAGGGTGTATTGGAGTGCCGGTTCCTTGTAATTTTTGGCAGCACTTGCACTTTATATACAAGTAAATATACAGGAAATTATGTTTCCTAACAATTTTTCCTCTAAAACTGATTTTATCTTGGGTTTTGTGCGTATTATTGTCAGTCTGCAAAAGTGGCGTACTACTCGGACAACATTGTTCCCAGCAGCGACTTGAGTGTCCAAGATGCATCCAGACATCCTCCCGATGCTGTACCCAAACTATTTCAGTGTTGTTTCCATCAATTTCTGACCTTTTCCTGTGAACCAGACACCTTCCTCTCTTCAGAGCAGGGGGTGCCTGGTTTAATGCTCTGGTTCTCCCATTGACTTCCATTGTGCTCTGGTGCTCTGTAGAGCACCCGAGTATCCCAAAGTGTTCTACTCGAGCACCAGAGCACACAAGCACTTTGGTGCTCGATCAACACTAGTGGCAGCCTTATTCCCTAACCTGCTGTTAAGAGCATTTAAGGATATGCTTTATAATGGCAACATGAGCCATAGGAACCTGTAATCTGGAGATGTTCATTGACTTCTCTGGGAAAGTGTTCTAGACATGCTCTATAACTTGTGCAGAGGTCATTGTTCAGGGGGGAAGGGTGAACAGTATCTACCAGCTACTGTGAATAGTGAATTATGTGTTATCTATATATAGGTGTCACTTTTCTTTAAAATTCTTGTTGTTATTATAGTAAGATAACTGATGAGAAATGATCTATACAGAACATGAAGTGTCAGCCTATTTATAAGGTTCAGTGGTCACTGTGAAAAAAACTGGATTACAGGATTTTTTTTTTAATATAGAGACAAAGATCAGACAAAAACCCCAACAATATATAACACATATGTTTCCCATTATGACAATATCAATACCACTCATGGCAGGAATGCGTTGGCTAACAGTCAGAATAGGGTAAGAGTATGCACTAGTCAGGATGGATAGCTTCTACAGAACTACTTTGTTACAAGCAGTGGGTGTGGAACCGCTGCATTAACCAACAGGTTTAACTTTGAGCTAATGCTAAGGGTGTTAGGCTATGTTCACATCAGCGTTCAGCCTTTCCGTTCTCTTGCTCCGTTATAGGAGCAGGAAAACGGAAAGGACGGATTCGGCTCATAACTGAGCCGAACGGAGCCTACGGACCTCATAGACCCCCATAGACTATAATGGGGTGCGTTAGGTTTCCGCTCAGAAGATGATTTTGGAGCGGAGACAAAAGTCCTGCATGCAGGACTTTTGTCTCCGCTCCAAAATCATCTTCTAAACGGAAACCTAACGGACCCCATTATAGTCTATGGGGGTCTATGAGGTCCGTAGGCTCCGTTCGGCTCAGTTATGAGCCGAATCCGTCCTTTCCGTTTTCCTGCTCCTATAACGGAGCAAGAGAACGGAAAGGCTGAACGCTGATGTGAATAGGGCCTTATCCTGACAGCTCCCTGGTTTTCACCCTTTAACACCTATATAGGGATCTGGACGTCACTGCAGGAGAGCCAACAGGCTGCTACCTCTTGGAGTAGTCCTTTTGTGTTTGACAGCTGATCCACGGGGGTCAGAGACACCCTGAGTGAAGTACGGAGGGGTCAGGCAAAACTGTATTCAGAGACAATCTGAGGTCAAAACAACATCTAGTTACGTCGCTGCTCCTCGACCTCACTGTTGCAAAGGAAAATGTCCGGGAAGCGAGAGATCAACTGTTAACGACAGCCAAGACTTCCTAGTAACCGGCAATTTCTATGATTCACGGGTCTGTACCACTCCACCAATCATAACACAGTCTACTGGAAAGGGCAATAAAAGCCTGGTTACAAACTCTGATCTCTTGTGAACTGTTGGACATCAGAACCTGTGTCTCCTCACAGTTGAATCACCTGCATTAATCCCTTGATCACCTCTTCTGTACCCCAGATTTAGACCCCATCCACTGGCAATTATAGAAAAAAATATATATTTTTTTTCTTTGCATAAATCACTAGGAAAAAAAAACTATTAGCTTTAGGTAGTTTACATGAAGGTTTAGATTTGATTTAGACTTAGTCTACAAGCATCAAGCCATCGAGCCAGATTGTCAGACCAGTTCATCATTAGTTCATCAGTGTCAATTCATAGCATCAACTTGTCAGTCCATAAGCTTGTCAGTCCATTAGGCTGAGTTCACACAGGCGAGTATTCCGCGCTGGTGCAATGCGGGAGGTGAACGCATTGCACCCGCACTGAATCTGGACCCATTAATTTCTATGGGGCTGTGCACATGAGCTGTGATTTTCACGCATCACTTATGCGTTGCATGAAAATCGCAGCATGCTGTATATTGTGCGTTTTCCACGCAACGCAGGCCCCATAGAAGTGAATGGGGCTGCGTGAAAATCGCAAGCATCCGCAAGCAAGTGCGGATGCGGTGCGATTTTCACGCACGATTGCTAGGAGACGATCGGGATGGAGACCCGATCATTATTATTTTCCCTTATAACATGGTTATAAGGGAAAATAATAGCATTCTGAATACAGAATGCATAGTACAATAGCGCTGGAGGGGTTAAAAAAATAAAATAAATAATTTAACTCACCTTAATCCACTTGCTCGCGCAGCCCGGCTTCTCTTCTGTCTTCATCTTAGCTGTGTGCAGGAAAAGGACCTGTGGTGACGTCACTCCGGTCATCACATGATCCATCACCATGGTAAAAGATCATGTGACGGACCATGTGATGACCGGAGTGACGTCACCACAGGTCCTTTTCCTGCACACAGCTAAGATGAAGACAGAAGAGAAGCCGGGCTGCGCGAGCAAGTTAAGGTGAGTTAAATTATAATTTATTTATTTTTAACACCTCCAGTGCTATTGTACTATGCATTCTGTAGACAGAATGCTATTATTTTTCCCTTATAACCATGTTATAAGAAAAAATAATACAATCTACAGAACACCAATCCCAAGCTCGAACTTCTGTGAAGAAGTTCGGGTTCGGGTACCAAACATGCGTGATTTTTCTCACGCGCGTGCAAAACGCATTACAATGTTTTGCACTGGCGCGGAAAAATCGTGCATGTTCCCGCAGCGCACCCGCACCTTTTCCCGCAACGCCAATGTGAACTCAGCCTTAGTCTTATATTTTGCCAGTCCATCAGTGTCAGATTTGGGGATCAAGTGACGATTATGTCCCCCTGCATTATTTTTTTTATTTAATAAAATTTCTTAATGAAATATAAAACAAGCAATAAACTATGTATATTAATCATGAATAAATGTTATCACAAAAAATATTGCAATTGCTTTGCAATTTAATTGCAATTTAATTAAATAAATTGCAAAAAATTTAAATTTAAAATAAATTGCAATTTAATTGCAATTTAATTAAATAAATTAAATCTAAAAATCCATCAATGTCAGAATGTCAGTTTGTCATTTTCTAATTTATTATTGTTGGTGTTAGTGTAAAAAAATAAATACATTTTGTGTAGCATTAGCATTAGTTATTTTAGCATATTATGTGAGAAAAACAAAAACAACAACAATGTTATATATTATACAACTGTTATAATTTGCTATAGCTGAAGGGGTTATCCAAGAGTAAGACAGACTTCCCAAAATAGCCAACACACGGTGGAAATCATTTACTTACCTGGTCCCTGCCGCTGGGTTCAGTATCTAATGCTACATTTTTTTTCTAGTTTCTCAATACATTACATAGAACAGTGGTGCCCAGCCAGAAAGAAATGCAAACGCTGTGAGGGGGCACATGTGAGCATTACTACTGTGAAGAGGACACATATCTGGCATAACTACTGTGAGGGGGCACATATCTGGGCATAACTACTGTGAGGGGGCACATATCAGGGCATAACTACTGTGAGGAGGGCACATATCAGGGCATAACTACTGTGAGGAGGGCACATATCAGGGCATAACTACTGTGAGGGGGCACATATCTTGGCATAATTACTGTGAGGGGGCACAAATCTGGGCATAATTACTGTGAGGGGGCACATATTTGGGCATATATACTGTGAGGGGGCACATATCTTTGCATAATTACTGTGAGGGCGCACATATCTTGGCATAATTACTGTGAGGGGGCACATATCTGGGCATAATTACTGTGAGGGGGCACATATCTGGGCATAATTACTGTGAGGGGGCATGTGTGAGCATTACGTCTGTGAAGAGGGCACATATCTTGGCATTATTACTGTGAGGGGGCACATATCTGGGCATAACTACTGTGAGGGGGCATGTGTGAGCATTACTACTGTGAAGAGGGCACATATCTTGGCATTATTACTGTGAGGGGGCATGTGATGTATACATGTGTGTAATGTATGTAGTGCAGTATGTGATGATCACACACTGCACTATATACATTACACACATATACATCACATACTGCGCTGTCACCTTCTTCTGCAGGTCTACCTTGATGTCTGGTCTTTAGGCTTCAGTCAGATCCTCCAACGCCATGCTTGCGCCGTGTCCCCGACACCACCAGGAGCTGGCCCCTCCTCCTTTCATCTCCCGCCGGCTTCTCCTACAGCAGGGCGCTCTATCGCTCCAGTGCCTGCCCAATCTTACCAATCAGGGGCGTAGCTAGAAATGACTGGGCCCCATAGCAAAAAAATGTATGGGCCCCCCCTCCCGGATCTCCCACCCCCACATACCTATCGGACCTCCCACCCCAACATCCCCACACCCCTCCCTAGATCCCCCTCAGTGTCATCCACAGATTCCCCCCCTCAGTGTCATCCACAGATTCCCCCCCTCAGTGTCATCCACAGATTCCCCCCCTCAGTGTCATCCACAGATTCCCCCCCCAGTGTCATCCACAGATCCCCCCCTCAGTGTCATCCACAGATCCCCCCCTCAGTGTCATCCACAGATCCCCCCCTCAGTGTCATCCACAGATCCCCCCCCTCAGTGTCATCCACAGATCCCCCCCCTCAGTGTCATCCACAGATCCCCCCCTCAGTGTCATCCACAGATATCCCCCCCTCAGTGTCATCCACAGATATACCCCCCCAGTGTCATCCACAGATATCCCCCCCCTCAGTGTCATCCACAGATATCCCCCCCACCCAGAGCCGCTTCCTAGCTAATTTATTCACTGCACTTGCCTCTGTGAAATTGAAGAGAAGCGCAGTAATCTCGCACAGGCGCACTGGCAGAGGCCAGGAAGATGGTGAATAAATTAGCTAGGAGGCGGCGCTGGGCGGGGAGATTGCAGGCACAGGCAGCATTGCTTTGCTGCCTGTGCCGTTCACAGCGCTCATTGCGCTGATAAAGTCCTGGCACTGCGCGGGCCGCATGAAACGGCTTCACGGGCCGCATTTGGCCCGCGGGCCGTAGGTTGGGCATCACTGACATAGAACATTAAATCAAACATCTGTGGTGCACTGTTGTATTTTACTATAGGAAAATCTCTTGACTCTAGGAAATACTTCAATGTGCCCATAGATTTCACAAATGTATGCCAAAAAAGGTTGACATTTTGACATACATTTGACCAGTATGTTTTGTTCTCCTGCATTCCTCACTGTATTGTGAAGCATCAGTAAGCTGGTGGAGAAGGGAAAGCATCACAGATCATTTAAATGAGTGATCAAATGAGACATACAGAACCTGCTTCTCAATATTTTTGGGATGAGCAGGAAAGTATGCTTTAGGCCTCATGCACACGTTCGGGTCTGCATCTGAGCCGCAGTTTTTGTGGCTCGGGTGCGGACCCATTCACATCAATGAGGCTGCAACCGATGCAGACAGAAATCCGTGTGCTGTCCGCATCGGTTGCTCTGTTCCGAGGCCCCACAAAAAAAATATAGCCTGTCCTATTCTTGTCCGTTTTGCGGACAAGAATAGGCATGTCTACAATGGGCCGCCCGTTCCGTTCCGCAAATTGCGGAAGGCACACGGACAGCTTCCGTTTTTTGCGGATCCGCGCTTTTTGCGGACCGCAAAAAACGGCACGGTTGTGTGCATGTAGCCTTAAGTTAATACATTAGGTTTACCTGTAGGCCAGTGGAAAACCAGACAAAATGGGGAACAGGTAGGGTCTAGTTGTACATTTTATTGCACCTGTAAAATGTTATAAATCTATAATCTAATTTTATTATGCCCTTTATATGAAATGGTATTGCATTTCCTCAAGCACATTTTTCTCTTATGTGGCAGAAGGTCCAAGGGGCATATGTGTCTGGATGTGGTTACACTCTCGGCATCAGGGCTGCATTAGGAGTGAACTCAAAATATAGAAGTAGTACTTGCCCTTTGTCTGTTTTTACTATCCCCCCTTAGATATACCAATGCTCAGGAATGCAGTAAAACAGCATTTACAGATTGTATGTGAATATTGATATGCTTCATGTGGTTTAAACTTCAGCCTGGGCTGATTTCCAGTTGACTCACAGTTTACAGAATAATTAGAGCAAATTGCTTCCTTCTTGCTACTACTATGATCATGATGTGACATTATTTTGTTATTATTATTATTATTTGCTCTTTTACTGTTGATGGTACTATAGACTCTATGGTGGAGATTTATCAAGATTGGCGTTTTTTATGTCAGTCTTCATATCCAACACTACAAAGCACTACTCTGCCAATCCACAGTCGGTTCTAGTCAGCTTGCTGTGCTAATTAGGCTAATTGGGTAAACAAACAAAATTTTAAATATTGTAGATTACTCTCTCTGCTGCCACTATAGAAATTTGGTATCTCTATAATCGCACTAACCTGCGAAATACATTTTTCTACTTTCTCAATTCATTATATAGAACATTAACCCCTTCACGACATCTGACATACATGTAAGTGTTTGAAGATAGCTGCCAGGTGCCTGTTTTTTCATATAGCAGACACCTTCTGCTAATGTCTGCGATGGGGGGTAATGCCGATTGCGGATATTTATGGCCTCAGATGCCGTGGTCAAATGTGACCATGATGTCTGAAAGATCGTGTGGAGATCGGGGAAGACGCTCCTTTACAGCAATGAGCCTGTACTAGGCTTTCAGTATCATTACTTGTATATTACAGTTCAGACCAGCAGCACTGAACTGTAATATAGTGATTTTGATATAGAATAATGGGGCAAATTCCGTTATTCTAAACAAATTGAAATATAATGATTGTAAGTTGGGGACCTAACAAAAAGCACAAAAAAGTTTTAAAAAATATAAAAAAATAATAAAATTCAAATCACCCCTCTTTCCCCAAAATCAAAATAAACTGTGGGGAGGGTGGCAACTGCATGAGGAGTCAAAACAGTGGCCCTGTCACAGAGTGGGGAGGTCGGGGGCAACAGCAGTGGCAATAACAGCACAACATGTTGAGTAGCAGTAGGAGAAGAAGACAGCAGAGGCAGCAGGTGTGTGGCATCAGGGGGGTGGCAGCATAAGAATAGTGGCTGAAGCAGGTGGTCAGAAGAAATACGTCTTTTTTCACAAAGTTTTGGTGTGGCAACCAGAATGATCTAGCCTGATGCATCAAGCACTGGTGTGTTGAAATCCTGGCTGAGCCACACCTGATTCATCTTTGTAAAGGTTAGTCTCTCAACATTTGGGTGGAAAGGTGAGTTCTCTTTGCGGTAACTATGCCCCCGTCTCACTAAACCTGCTCTGATACCACACTACTGGACGAGAAGGAAAGCTTGTCCAGGGCAAACTCAGCCAGTTGCGGCCACAAATCAAGTTTGGCTGCCCAGTAGTCCAGGGGATCTTGGATCTGGGGTGGTAGAGTGCAGTCCAAGTATGCCACCATCTGCTGGTCCTGCTGCTGCTGCTGGTGGGTGCTTTCTTCAGTAGGCTGGTGAAGAAAAGTGCTCATTAGAGACTCCAGACTCTAGGCTGCTGATGGAACTGGTGCTGCTTCTGTCCCCCCACTCCCCTTCAGCAGTCATGGCAGTGAAGCATGAGCACAGAGGGCACCCCGATCAGACCTTCGTGAGGATGGGCGATGGCGCACATAGGTAGCGGTCAATTGACTACATAGAATGTCTCAATAGTAGTTGAGTTTATCCTCCCTCAGCAGGTGGAAAAAAGGCCCCCATTTTGAACCAGTAGCGAGAGTCTTACATGGTGGAGAGCCAATAGTCATCCCTCTGCCGAATGGTGATAACATAGCTGTCACGCAAGCAGGCAAGCAACTCAACATGCATCTGGCCATTTGTGCAAGGGACTCAGAGAGGGACTCCTTGCCTTCATCTCCACTGCATACAGCTATGGTGTGTCGGGGTCATCTGCCTGGTCTTCCTAATCGCCCTTCAGCTCCTCCTGCTCCTGTCACATGTGGACCTAAATCACCCATTTCTGAATACATTGCTTGTGTGTGACTCCTCCTCCTCCTTCTCTTCCTCCTCTTCCACCAGTTTAGCCCCCACAGGACTCAGGTAGCTGTGAGATGTAGGCTCCTGTCCCCTGGCCAGCCAGATTTATCAGCATCTGCTCCAGGATGTGATGGAGTGGAATGATGTTGTTCATCCCAGTCCAAGCGACTGACAAATAAAGTGGCCTCCTCAAAGGGCCTGAGCAAATGGCAGGTGTCACGCATGAGCTGCCACTGGTTAATATCAAAGTTACACAGGGGAGTGCTACTGCATGCTTGCATAATCAAGAAATCGTTTATGGCCTTCCTTTGCGCATATAGTCGGTTCAACATGTGGAGGGTGGAGTTCCAACGGGTAAAAACTTCGCATATCAGGCGATGTTGGGGAACGCTATTCTGCCTTTGCAGCTCAAGGAGGGTGTGCTTTGCAGTGTAAGAGTGGCGGAAGTGCATGCACAGTTTCTTAGCCATTTTCAGGGTGTCTTGCAGTTGGGTAGAAAACTTCAGGAACAACTTTATAACCAGATTGAAGATGTGCGCCATGCAGGGTGCATGGGTCAGCACTCCTTGACGTACCATGGTTCTGTTTTGGGCTAAGTTGGGCTAAGATTGGATTTCCTCTTGAAGGACGTGGAGCAGTTGCTCCCCGATGTGACTCAGTTTGCCCAGGCAAACCAGGTGCAGAACAGCGTGACACCACTGTGCTCTGCACATGTGGTATACTGGAGTAGCACTCCGAATTGTGCCTGCAGTAAAGGCTGAGGACAAGGTGGAGGATGAGGGCTCAGAGAAGGACATTGGCGCAGGACTAATCTTGAGAACATGGAGGTGGCAGTGCCGTCATCTGGTCGAGTTACTTGTGTAACTGGGCAGAAACCACATTTACCCAGTGTGCTGTAAAGGACATATTTTGTTCTTAACGGTAGTTAGAGCTTAACACATCGGCGCTGATGTGAACTTTAGCAGACACCAACAGGCTCAAGGACTGACCCACCTTCTGTTCAACATACGTGTGCAGAGCTGGTACAGCCTTTTTGGAGAGGTAATGATTGCTTAGGACTCTCCACCTTGGCTCAGCAGAAGCCATCAGTTCTCTGAAAGGTGCAGAGTAGTGTTGGGCGAGCATGCTCGGCCGAACACCATTTTCACTCGAGCAGCCAATAAACGTGCGGGGAAGTACTGGCCCTCACTGTAATGCTGTAGCCATGTTGGTTAATGGCATTACAGTGATTGGCTGGCCGGAAAGCGTCATCGGGTGCTATATAGCACCCGATGACACATGGTTCGGGTCAGAGCTGCAGCAGAAGGGACAGATAGTGTAGGGACAGAAATTGTTTAGTGTTGAAAGGTGTTAGAGACCCAAAAGTCCATTTAAGGACTATTGTTTTATCTGGCTGCAATATATATTATTAGCGCAACCTGCACTAAATTGCGTGCAATTGTTTGGCCGCTGCTGACAGTGACACAACCTCTGCTACATCTGTTGTGTTACATTTGCGCATCCTAAATATCTGTGACATTCAGCGCAATTGTTTGGCCGTTAGTGACAGCGACATTACCTGTGCTACATCTCCAGTATAACGTTTGCGCATCTTAAATATCTGTAACATTCAGTCTAATTTTTTTGCCTCTGGTGACAGCAACATTACCTGCGCTACATCTCCTGTATAATGTTTGCGAATTCTAAATATCTGTTACATTCAGTCAAATTTTTTCGCTGCTGGTGACAGCGAGATTACCTGTGCTGCATCTCCTGTATAACGTTTGCACATCCTAAATATCTGTGACATTCAGTCAAATTTATTTGCGCATACACTTACAAAACCTGTGCTACTGTACGTGTGACATACTTGCAAGCATATTTACCATTTAATATGCTCAAGGCGAGCAGTAAGGGACGGGGAAGTGGCCGTGCTGCTGATGGTGCACGCAGAGTCCGGGCCCTGGACGCGGTGAAACTGTGCCTGCTGCCAGAGCACAAGAAACACACTTATCCACGATACCTAGCTTCATGTCCCAGTTTGCAGGGCGGCGCAGGACACCACTCTCGAAGTCACACCAGTGCGACCATAGAAACATAGAAACATAGAATGTGTCGGCAGATAAGAACCATTTGGCCCATCTAGTCTGCCCAATATATCTGAATCCTATGAATAGTCCCTGGCCCTATCTTATATGAAGGATAGCCTTATGCCTATCCCATGCATGCTTAAACCCCTTCACTGTATTTGCAGCTACCACTTCTGCAGGAAGGCTATTCCATGCATCCACTACTCTCTCAGTAAAGTAATACTTCCTTATATTACTTTTAAACCTTTGCCCCTCTAATTTAAAACGGTGTCCGCTTGTGGTAGTTTTTTTTCTTTTAAATATGCTCTCCTCCTTTACCGAGTTGATTCCCTTTATGTATCTAAAAGTTTCTATCATATCCCCTCTGTCTCTTCTTTCTTCCAAGCTATACATATTAAGGTCCTTTAACCTTTCCTGGTAAGTTTTATCCTGCAATCCATGTACTAGTTTAGTAGCTCTTCTCTGAACTCTCTCTAGAGTATCTATATCCTTCTGGAGATATGGCCTCCAGTACTGCGCACAATACTCCAAGTGAGGTCTCACCAGTGTTCTGTACAGCGGCATAAGCACTTCACTCTTTCTACTGCTTATACCTCTCCCTATACATCCAAGCATTCTGCTGGCATTTCGTGCTGCTCTATTACATTGTCTTCCCACCTTTAAGTCTTCTGAAATAATTACTCCTAAATCCCTTTCCTCAGATACTGAGGTCAGGACTGTGTCAAATATGCTATATTCTGCCCTTGGGTTTTTACGCCCCAGGTGCATTATCTTGCACTTATCCACATCAGATTTCAGTTGCTAGAGTTCTGGCCATTCTTCTAGTTTTCCTAAATCCTTTTCCATTTGGCGTTTCCCTCCAGGAACATCAACCCTGTTACATATCTTCGTGTCATCAGCAAAAAGACCAGGTGGTCGGTTGGATTGCAGCAGATAATGCTTCCAGTTGGTTAAACACCACCCTGTCTTCCACAAAGTCCAGTCTCAGTAGCTAAGATTCTGGTCAACAGAATCCTCACCCTGATCCTCCTTCCTCCCACCATGGAGAGTCTTGGCAAACAAGTGATCCCACACTCAGATATTCAGAGGAGCTCATTTCAGTGCCATTCCTTGATTTGGACCTCTCGCCAAGCCCGCTTGAAGAGGGACATAAGGGAAATCTTGTGCATTGATTTCCAAACTCTTGAGCATCCACAGTCAGAAGAAGATGGCGGTGGGGAATGGCAATTAGTGTTTCACAAGGTGGATTATGATGATGAGACACAGTTGCCAATAAGTCAACGGCAATTCGTGTCTCAAGAGGTTGATGATGACGATGAGTCACAGTTGTCAATAAGTAAGGTTCTTGTTAGGTCAACAAGTCAGGAGGATGACCAGAGTGAGGAAATGGAAGAGGAGGTGGTGGACGATGAAATCACTGACCCAACCTGGGAAGGTGGCAAGCCGCGCGAGGACAGCAGTACAGAGGGGGACGGATCCGAAGCACCGCAACAGGCTGGAAGAGGCAGTGGGGTGGAAAAAGGGAGAAGGCGGGCCACATCAAACAGGCCCGCAACTGTTCCCCGGAGCACCGCCTTGCGGCAATCTCCCTTGCCAAGGGGTAGGTGTTCGGCAGTCTGGCGCTTCTTAAAGAAAGTGCGGACGATAAAAGAATTGTCATTTGCAACCTGTGCCGTACCAAAATGAGCAGGGGCGTGAAGACTAGCAACCTCACCACCACCAGCATGATCCGCCACATGGCATCAAAGCACCCTAATAGGTGGGCCGAACCCCTGGGTCCACAATCAGTGTCTGTGGGTCACACCACTGCCTCCTCTTCCTCTGTGTTACGTGCTTGTCAATCCCCTGTCCAAGATGGATGCCTCCCGCCCTGCACCTGGACCTTCGCAAGAACCATTAGCTAGCACATCCACTTCTGTGTCCCAGCACAGAGTACAGATGTCCATACCCCAGGCCTTTGAACGAAAGCTCAAATACCCAGCGACCCACTCACAGGCCATAGCACTAAATGCGCACCTTTCCAAATTGATGGCCCTGGAAATGTTGTCATTTAGGCTTGTGGACACTGAGGCTTTCCGCAGCCTGATGGCAGCTGTGGTCCCTCGTTACTCAGTCCCCAGCCGCCACTATTTTTCCCAGTGTGCCATCCCTGCATTTCCCTGACAGCACACTGGGTGATGTGGAGGCTGGGAGCGAGTCGTACCCTGAGATGGCACAGGTGCTATCGACGCCAAGGATTGCGGGCCCTACTTCCATCAGGATTTTCTGCCACCACCTACATTAGTAGCTGCAACCCCCCTCTTTCCCTCCTACGCCTCCTCCTCCACTTCCACCTCTGAATTATCATCTTGCAGCACTAGTCAGCCATCAGTCAGTAGCTGGAAGCAGTGTAGCACTGCCGTGGGGAAGCGACAACAGGCCGAGCTTAAACTAATATGTTTAGGTGACAAACAGCACACCGCCGCAGAGCTGTGGCAGGGTAAAAGGAACCAGACTAAGCTGTGGCTCACGCCACTCAACCTACAACCTGGCATGGTTGTGTCTGATAATGGCCGTAACTTGGTGGCGGCTTTGGAGCTTGGCAAGCTCACACACATACCATGCCTAGCCCATGTGTTCAACTTAGTGGTTCAGCGGTTTCTTAAAACCTACCCCAATTTGCCTGAGCTACTGGTGAAAGTGCGCCGCATGTGTGCCCATTTCCGAAAGTCATCTACAGCTGCTGCCGGTCTGGCAACATTGCAGCAGCGCTTGCAATTGCCATCTCACCAACTGTTGTGCAACGTGAGCACACGTTGGAACTCCGCGTTCCACATGTTGGCGAGGATTTGTGAGCAGCAGAGGGCAGTAGTGGAATACCAGCTGCAACATGGTCGTCGCCTTTCCAGTGAGCTTCCGCTCTTCACA
Source organism: Bufo bufo (assembly GCF_905171765.1). NCBI lineage: Eukaryota > Metazoa > Chordata > Amphibia > Anura > Bufonidae > Bufo > Bufo bufo. The sequence goes on from NC_053390.1 coordinate 565,393,667, forward strand.
AACGATGAGTGGGCATGGATTTCTGACCTCTGTGAGGTTTTACGCAACTTTGAGGAATCAATACAAATGGTGAGTGGCGATGCCGCTATTATCAACCCACTACTGTGTCTACTGAAATGCTCGTTGCTCACAATGAAGGCGCACGCTTTGCATGGGGAAAAGGGTGGAAATGGGGGAAGACAGTACACAGGGTGATAGCCAGACCACCCTCCGTTTGTCTTCTCAGCGTGAATTGGATGATGATGAGGAGGAGGAGGAGTAGGAGACAGTTGCCTCCGCTACAGAGGGTAGTACCCATAGCAGGTTTATTCCATCTGTTCAGCGTGGATGAACCGAAGAGGAGGAAGAGGATGAGGAGACTGAGAGTCATCCTCTCGATTAGGACAGCAAAGTCTTGTCTGTTGGGACTCTGACACACATGGCTGACTTTATGTTATGCTGCCTTTCCCGTGACCCTCGCGTTATATGCATTTTGACCAACACCGATTACTGGTTGTTCACCCTTCTCGACCCCCACTACAAAGAGAACTTCTCATCTCTCATTCCTGTGGTAGAGAGGACTAGCCAAATAGTGCAATACCAGAAGGTCCTTGTGGAAAAATTGCTCCAAAAATTTCCAGCTGACAACGCTGGCAGCAGAGTACGTAGTTCCTTGGGCAACCGAGGAGGGAAGATGAGGGGAACACACAGCAGTTCCAACAGAGGCAGGGCAACACTTTCCAAGGCCTGGGACAGTTTGATGACACCCCGCCAGCACCCTCACCCTGATGCGCAGCCTAGTGTCACTAGGAGGGAAAAGTTTTGGAAGATGGTGAAGGAGTACTTAGCAGATTGTGTCAGCATCCTCAGTGATCCCTCTGTGCCTTACAACTATTGGGTGTCCCAGCTGGACACGTGGCACGACCTGGCGCTCTACGCCTTGGAGGTGCTGGCCTGCCCTGCCGCCAGCGTTTTGTTAGAGCGGGTATTTAGTGCTGCTGGGAGCATTATAACTGATAAGCACATCCACCTGTCAACTGAAAATGCTGACAGGTTGACTCTTATTAAAATGAACAAGGCCTGGATTGCCCCTGACTTCTCTACTCCACCAGATGAAAGCGGCTGAACATAAAGGCACTTTAAATGTGGCTTTTATGGTGTATTGAATATACTGTATTCCCATGCACCCCTTCCACCACAAAAAAGGGTATATGGTTAAATCTTCCTTTTCTCGTCCTCCTCCTCCTCCTCCATCAAATCAACATGCTCCTAATCTTTCAGAGGGTCAGCTCAGCAGCAGACCCTCACACCTAATGTTTTAGAGGGTCACCAGCAGGCACTAACCCATAATGTTTTATATGTTCAGATCAGCAGCAGGCCCTCGCCACTAATGTTTTAGATGGTCAGCTTAGCAGCAGGCCCTCGCCCCTATTGTTTTAGATGGTCAGATCAGCAACAGGCCCTTGCCCATAATGTTTTAGATGTTCAGCTCAGCAGCAGACCCTCACCTCTAATGTTTTAGATGGTCAGATCAGCAGCAGGCCCTCGCCCCTAATGTTTTAGAGGGTCAGCTCAGCAGCAGACCCTCACCACTAATGTTTTAGATGGTCTCCAGCAGGCCCTCACCCATAATGTCTTAAATGATCAGCTCAGCACCAGATCCTCACCCCTAATGTTTTAGATGGTCAGATCAGCAGCAGACCCTCACCCCTAATGGTTTAAAGGGTCACCAGCAGGCCTTTGCTCTTAATGTTTTTGAGGGTCACCAGCAGGCCATCAATCATAATTTTTCAAGGGTGTGTATGATGCCCTCCTTTATGTGTAATAAAGGGTGTATTGGAGTGCCAGTTACTTGAAATTATTGGCAGCCCTTTCACTTGCATATTCTTTATGAGTGTAGGAGTCCCACTAGCTGAACAATTGAACCACAATGTGAATGAGGCCCTCCTTTATGTGATATACAGGTTGTATCGGAGTGCCTCTTCCTTGTAATTTTTGGCAGCACTTGCACTTTATATACAAGTAAATATACAGGAAAGAATGTTTCCTAACAATTTTTCCTCTAAAATCTTTGGTTTTGTGCGTATTATTGTCAGTCTGTAAAAGTGGCGTACTACTCGGACAACATCATTCCCAGCAGCAACCTGGGAGTCCAAGATGCATCCAGACATCCTCCCCATGCTGTTCCCGAACCCATGGGCGTTGCTAGGGTTTTAAAAGATCCGGGGCCCAAGCCCCAATGTATATGGCCCAATTCTCTAAGTCCACCGATACCCCCCCCAAAAAAATAAATAAAACACCTAGCACTGAAGATATTTTCCTGTACTTGCTATACAGCAGCACATACTGCTCACATCCAGGGCCTCCCAGGTGACGTCTCCTCTGATGTGGATCTTCTCTGTCATCATCTTCTCCATTCGGTCCGGACAACTTCTCTCAGCCGCGCCTCGTCTCTGCAGGGTGTGATACACAGACATCTTAGCCTCCTCACTTTTCTATCATTATCCCCCAACCTGGAGTCCCAACAGTGTTATCCTGCTGCTCGCTGTACTCCCCAATACCCTCAAATACTATCCTGAAGAAAAACTAGCGCCGCCCCATTGTGATAGTGCTCTTTAAAGCCCCCACCAATAGTAATCCCCTTCTTGAATGCCCTCAAGAGTAATACTGCCCCCTACAGTGATAATGCTCCCCAAGAGGGCCTACATTAGTAGTAGAGCCCAGTATTAATAATGCCCTCCCAGAGCCCCCAGTAGAAGTAAGGCACCCTATTGTTCCACCAATAGTAAAAAAGCTTTCTACAGACCCCTCAATATTAATAAGGCCCGCCACAGTGCTCTTACTAGAAATAAGGTGGATCTATAAGTCCCTCCAAGAGAGCCCCCAGTAGTGATAAGAACACCCTGTAGTTATATTCCTCCATTCAATGTCCTCAGATATTATAATTCCTCAGCCTCTACACCATACACTCCCATGTAAATAACATTATTTCCCTCCCTCTGCCATAGAATCCCATGTAAATAACATCCCTCTCTATCTACAGCCCCCTCCAAAATACAGTCCCATGTAAACAACATCACACCATCTCTCCTGGCCCCTCCAATATACAGTCCCACGTAAATAACATTTCCTCCTCCCCAGCCACCTTCATACAGTCCTATGTAAATACCATTATCCCCTCAATATTCAGTCCCATGTAAATACCATCACCCCCTCAATATTCAGTCCCATGTAAATAACATCACCCCCTCCCCAGCCACCTCCAACATGCAGTCCTATATAAATAACATTACCCCTCAACATTTAGTCCCATGCAAATACCATCACCCCCTCAATATTCAGTCCCATATAAATAACATCACTCCCTCCCACAGCCGCCTTCAACATATGGTCCCATGTAAATAACATCACCCTGCCCCAGCCACCTTCAACATGCATTCCCATGTAAATAACACCACTCCCTCAATATTCAATCCCATGTAAATACCATCACCCCCTCAATATTCAGTCCCATATAAATAACATCACTCCCTCCCACAGCCGCCTTCAACATATGGTCCCATATAAATAACATCACCCTGCCCCAGCCACCTTCAACATGCATTCCCATGTAAATAACATCACTCCCTTAACATTAAGTCCCATATAAATAACATCACCCCCTCCCCAGCCACCTCTAACATGCAGTCCTATATAAATAACATTACCCCTCAACATTTAGTCCCATGCAAATACCATCACCCCCTCAATATTCAGTCCCATATAAATAACATCACTCCCTCCCACAGCCGCCTTCAACATATGGTCCCATGTAAATAACATCACCCTGCCCCAGCCACCTTCAACATGCATTCCCATGTAAATAACACCACTCCCTCAATATTCAATCCCATGTAAATACCATCACCCCCTCAATATTCAGTCCCATATAAATAACATCACTCCCTCCCACAGCCGCCTTCAACATATGGTCCTATGTAAATAACATTACCCTGCCCCAGCCACCTTCAACATACAGTCCCATGTAAATAACTTCCCTCCCTTCTGCCCTAAAATACAGCCCCAGTTAAACAACTACAACTCCCAGCATTGCTCTGCCTCTCATACTGACCTCTCCTCATGTAGCAGACATCACCCCAGCTTCTTCCCAGGACTTCTCCTCCTCACTTCTGAGCCACGCTCCTGCACTGGTCACATGATTGTGACATTGCAGGTCCTTTTCAGCTACTGCATTTAGAACTGATCACATGGACTGTGATGTCATCACAGGTCTTTCAGCTCTTCCAGTGCATTAGATTCAATTGTATTGCCTTCCTGAGGGTGGCAATACAGTTCTATCTATCTGGCAGGCAGGACATTAGGGTCTGGGACAAAACATCAGGGGCCCAAGCCCCGAATGTTTTAACCAAGCAACGCCCCTGCCCAAACTATTTCAGCGGTGTTTCCATCATTTACCTGTGAACCAGCCACCCTCCTGTGAACCAGCCACCCTCCTGTGAACCAGCCACCCACCTGTGAACCAGCCACCCTCCGGTTAACCAGCCACCCTCCCGTCTTCAGAGCAGGCGGTGCCTGGTTTAATACTTGGGTTCTCCCATTGACTTCCATTGTGCTCTGTAGAGCACCCGAGCATCCTAAAGTGTTCTACTCGAGCACCAGAGCACTTTGGTGCTCGATCAACACTAGTGCTGAGTCCACCACATGGAAAGGAAGGGACTGTAGTACCAGCTACTTGGCCAGGAGCACATTCAGCTTCTGCACCTTTGGATGAGTGCACGCATACTGTTGCCTGTTTGCAATCACCCCGGTGATCGATTGCTGACGAAACTAATCATGAGCAGTAGAAGGAGGAGCAGAAGCATCAGGACCAGTAGACTCAGGAGGTGATGGAGCCTTGACTGCTAGAGATGGTTTGTGGGCCACTTGGTGATGCAGCGGTTTGTGCGTCAGGCTGTACCACTACAGTATCAGGCAATTTCACCCCAGAATCAAGGATGAATGGATGTACTTTTGTATAAAAGAACGTGAACACCCTAAAATTTTTAGTATCAGGCCACAATTTCACCCTAATCATACAATTAAAGAATAACGCATTTACTTTTTTATATATATATATATATATATATATATATATATATCTGTAGAATCAGGCCGCAATTTCACCCCAGAATCAAGGATGAATGGATGTACTTATGTATTAAATAATGCGAACACCCCAACATTTGTAGTATCAGGCTGCAATTTCACCCCAGAATCAAAGATGAATGGATGTACTTATGTAAAAAAAAAAAAACATGAACACACCAAAATTTGTAGTATCAGGCCGCAATTTCACCCTAATTTCATAATTAAGGATTAATGGATTTACTTATGTATATAAGAATGTGAACACCCTAAAATCTACAGTATCAGGCCGCAATTTCACCCCAGAATCAAGGATGAATGGATGTACTTTTGTATAAAAGAGCGTGAACACTTTAAAATCGGTAGTATCAGGCCGCAAAATTTGTAGTATCAAGCAGCAATTTCACACAAATTACACAATTAAGGATTAATGCATCTACTTATGTATAAAAGTGCGTCAACACAGCAAAATCTGTAGTATCAGGCTGCAATTTCCCCCCAATTACAAAATTAAGGGTTAACAGATTGACATGTAAAAAAGAACGTTAACGCCCCAAAATCTGTAGTATCAGGCTGCAATTTCACCCCAATTACACAATTAAGGATTAACAGATTGAATTATGTATACAAAAATGTGAACACCGCAAAATCTGTAGTATCAGGTCGCAATTTCACCCCAGAATCAAGGATGAATGGATTTACTTATGTAAAAAAGAATGCGAACACTTTAAAATCGGTAGTATCAGGCCACAATTTCACCCCAATTATATAATTAAGGATTCATCAATTGAATTATGTACAAAAGAACATGGACATCCCAAAATCTGTAGTATCAGGCTGCAATTTAAGCCCAGAATCAAGGATGAATGGATTTACTTATGTATAAAAGAACCTGAACACCCTAAAATTGGTAGTATCAAGCCGCAATTTCACCCCAATGACACAATTAAGGAATAACGGATTACTTATGTATAAAAGAATGTGAACATCCTAAAATCTGTAGTATCAGGCCGCAATTTCACCCCAATTACAGAAATAAGGATTAACAGATTGAATTATGTATAAAAGAACGTGAACACCCCAAAAACAGTAATATCAGGCCACATTTTCACCCCAATTAGACAATCAAGGATTAACAGATTTACTTATGTATAAAAGAATGTGAACCTCCCAAAATCAGTAGTATCAGACCGCAATTTCACCCCAATAACAGAATCAAGGATTAATGGAATTAGTATAAAAGAATGTGAACTACCTAAAATCTATAGCATTAGAACGCTTTTTAACCCCAATTAGTGCAGCACGGTGTAATAGTTTAGCTTCTGTATTTGCCAAGCTTTACACTGTTAAATTGGCCCCTGCTCTCTTCCCTAGAGTGTGGATAATTCCTCCCTATTATATCTCTACACTATCACTTAGCTGTCCCTGAACAGCTCAATAGTAATATTTTGTGAACAAATTGTTTCCTAATCACTGTCCCTAGTGCCTGTAACGTCTCTCCTTGCACTAAGTTCACTGTAAAATAGCGGTGACTGGCCAGGATGAGGTTTTTATAGGGCTATGACATCATAAGGGCTGGCTATATGCTGATTATCTGGCTGCACGGCATTATAGGTGATCCCTAGCTCCCAGGCTTCTTACTTCCTCTTTATAACACGTGCAGCAGCCATTAAAAAAAAAAAAATCCAATTTGTTACCATGAAGCGCAAGGAAATTCAGATTCGTAACAAATCAAATTTTTCCTGAATTCGGATCGAATTCCACTTTGTCAACTTTTATTCGCTCAACACTAATTAGGAGTGAACTCAAAATATAGAAGTAGTATCTGCCTTTTGTCTCTTTCTATGATTCATCCTTAGATATACCAATGCTCAGGAATGCAGTAAAACAGCATTTATAGATCGTATATGATTATTGATATGCTTCATGTGGTTTAAACTTCAGCCTGATCTTATTTCCAGTTCACTTACAGTTTACAGTAATGAAAACCTATGTCAATGCCTCAGTGGGGGAGATTTGAATTGCCTTATTCCATATTTTTTTTTTTGTTATGATTAGAGATGGGCGAATAATTCGATTCGGACGTTTCGACGAATTTCCCAAAAAGATTTGATTAGATCTAAATTTATTTGTGATGAATCGCATTAAAAAACAACGAATTCCTGGCTGCTGAGACCCTGTATATTGGTGTAGAACACTGTGCGTTGCAGAAACATGCATAGGGAGTCCGCTATGGTAGTGAAACAATACTGTGAATCAGTATGACACGCAGAATTATAATGCTGAAACAAGTAATGCCCCCATGACCGAGTGGACAGGGTGTCAGCAGTAAGGTTCTGTTGACGTCACTGTTTATTTTGCCCTTCTTCTCATCCGTCATAAGAACAACCCCAAAAAAAGGATCCTGTCTTTTCAGCATCCCCCTTCACACAGTCAGCATTTGCTCAGTAATCCATCAGTATTGCTAAGGCCAAAAAAACAGGAGTGGATCCAAAACTGAGATGACATGTGATTCAAAAGTGTGCATGTCTTCTATGTTTTGCACGCACTCCTGCTTTTGTCTTCCAAATCATGAGCACATCCTGCTGCAAAAAATGGACCATGTGATACAGGCCTTATGGATGCTCCAAAGACAGGATCCGTTGTGTTTCTCATTTTTCCGTCCTTCTGACAGATCAGAAGGGTAAAATAAATGGTGATCTCAACAAGGCCAAACAGGGAAAATAGTGGCCCTGTCATAGAGTGGGAAGGGTGGCAACAGAATGAGGAGTCAACACAGTGGCCCAGTTACAGAATAGGGAGGTGGCAATAGCATGAGGAGTAAACACAGTGGCCCAGTCACAGAGTGGTGAAGGTGGCAACAGCATGAGAAGTCAACACAGTGGCCAAGTCACAGAGTGGTGAGGTGGGGGGCAAAAGCAGTGGCAGTAACAGCACAAGATGGTGGGTGGAAGTAGGAGCACATGGCAGCAGGTGTGTGGCATCAAGCAGGTGTCAGCTTCCGAATAGTGGCTGAAGCAGGTGGCCAGAAGAAATGGGTCTCTTTTGACAAAGTTTGGGTGTGACACCCAGAATGATCTAGTCTAATGAATCAGGCACTAGCGTGTGGAAATCCTGGCTGATTCACGTCAGATTCATCTTCACAAAGGTCAGTCTCTCCACATTTTGGGTGGAAAGGCGAGTTCTCCTTGGGGTAAGAATGACAGTCCAAGTATGACACCACCTGCTGGTTCAGGTTCTGCTCCATGTCTTGCTGCTGAAGCTGGTGAGTGGTTTCTTCAGTAGGCAGGTGAAGAAAGTGCTCATCAGAGCAGCGGCCAACTGACTGACCCTCTCCGTAGCGAGGGTCTAACATGGTGGAGAGCCTGTAGTCACCCCTCTGCCGAATTGTGACAATTCAGCTGTCACTACCCAAGCAACTAAGCATGCATCGGGCCATTTGCGCAAGGTACTCGGAGGGACTCCCTGCCTCCATCTCTACTACATACTGCCACAATGTGTCGGGGTCATCTGCCTTGTCTTCCTCATCGCCCTCTAGCTCCTTCTGCTCCTCCTCTCCGGTCACTTGTGCAGAAAAAATGCCCATTTCTGTATACTGTACATTGCTTGTGTGTGAATGTCCTCCTCCTTCTCCCACTCCAGTTAAGCCCCCACAGGGCTCATGTGGCCGTGAGATGTAGGTGCCACGTCTCCTGTCCCCTGGCCAGCCAGATTTAGCAGCATCTGTTCCAGGATATGAAGCAGTGGAATGAAGTTGTTCATCCCGTAGTCCTCGCGACTGACAAAAAAAATGGCCTCCTCAAAGGGCCTAAGCAAACGGCAGGTGTCACTTATGAGCTGCCACTGGCTAATGCCAAAGTTACACAGGTTCGCCTGCATCATCAAAAAATCGTTTATGGCCTTCCTCTGCTCATATAGTCGGTCCAACATAAGGAAGGTGGAGTTCCAACAGGTAGAAATGTTGCTTATCAGGTGATGTTGCGGAACTCCATTCTGCCTTGCAGCTCAAGAAGGGTGTGCTTTGCAGTGTAAGAGTGGCTGAAGTGGATGCAAGTTTTCTGGCCATTTTCATAATGTCTTGCAGATGGGTGGAAGACTTCAGGAACCGCTTTACAACCAGATTAAACACATGCGCCATACAGGGCGCATGGCTCAGCCCTCCTGTTGTCGGTGACCATGGTTTCTATTTTCAGTTAGAGAGGCGACAGCCAGAATTCAATTTCTTTATGCAGTTCCTCCCCTGTGTGACCTTCGCCCAGGCAAACTAGGTGCAGAACCATGTGACACCACCGTACCCTGCACATGTGGCATGCTGGAGTATCACTCAAATTTGGCGCAGGACCCGCAGCTTAACAACGTAGAGGCGGCAGTGCTGTCACCTGGCCAAGTTGCTGGTGTGGCTGGGCAGGAACCACATTTACCCAATGGGCCGTAAAGGACGTACAGTCAGGTCCATAAATATTGGGACACCAACACAATTCTAACATTTTTGGCTCTATACATCACCACAATGGATTTGAAATTAAACTAACTAGATGCGCTTTAACTGCAGACTGTCAGCTTTAATTTGAGGGCATTTACATCCAAATCAGGTGAACGGTGTAGGAATTACAACAGTTTGCATATGTGCCTCCCACTTGTTAAGGGACCAAAAGTAATGGGACAGAATAATAATCATAAATCAAACTTTCACTTTTTAATACTTGATTGCAAATCCTTTGCAGTCAATTACAGCCTGAAGTCTGGAATGCATAGACATCACCTGACGCTGGGTTTCATCCCCGGTGATGCTCTGCCAGGCCTCTACTGCAACTGTTCCTGCTTGATCTTGGGGTATTTTCCCTTCAGTTTTGTCTTCAGCAAGTGAAATGCATGCTCAATCGGATTCAGGTCAGGTTGCTTTTGCAGTATGCTTTGGGTCATTGTCCATCTGCACTGTGAAGCGCCGTCCAATGAGTTCTGAAGCATTTGGCTGAATATGAGCAGATAATATTGCGCAAAACACTTCAGAATTCATCCTGCTGCCTTTGTCAGCAGTCACATCATCAATAAATACAATAGAACCAGTTCCATTGGCAGCCATACATGCCCACACCATGACACTACCACCACCATGCTTCACTGATGAGGTGGTATGCTTAGGATCATGAGCAGTTCCTTTCCTTCTCCATGCTCTTCTCTTCCCATCACTCTGGTACAAGTTGATCTTGGTCTCATCTGTCCATAGGATGTTGTTACAGAACTGTGAAGGTTTTTTTAGATGTCGTTTGGCAAACTTTAATCTGGCCTTCCTGTTTTTGAGGATCACCAATGGTTTACATCTTGTGGTAAACTCTCTGTATTCACTCTGGGGAAGTCTTCTCTTGATTGTTGACTTTGACACACATACACATACCTCCTGGAGAGTGTTCTTGATCTGGCCAACTGTTGTGAAGGGTATTTTCTTCACCAGGGAAAGAATTCTTCGGTCATCCACCACAGTTGTTTTCCGTGGTCTTCCCGGTCTTTTGGTGTTGCTGAGCTCACCGGTGCGTTCCTTCTATTGAAGAATGTTGCAAACAGTTGTTTTGGCCACGCCTAATGTTTTTGCTATCTCTCTGATGGGTTTGTTTTGTTTTTTCAGCCTAATGATGGCTTGCTTCACTGATAGTGACGGCTCTTTGGATCTCATCTTGAGAGTTGACAGCAACAGATTCCAAATGCAAATAGCACACTTGAAATGAACTCTGGATCTTTTATCTGCTCATTGTAGTTGGGATAATGAGGGAATAGCACACACCTGGCCATGGAACAGCTGAGAAGCCAAGTGTCCCATTACTTTTGGTCCCTTAACAAGTGGGAGGCACATATGCAAACTGTTGTAATTCCTACACCGTTCACCTGATTTGGATGTAAATACCCTCAAATTAAAGCTGACAGTCTGCAGTTAAAGCACATCTTGTTTGTTTCATTTCAAATCCATTGTAGTGGTGTATAGAGCCAAAAATGTTACAATTGTGTCAATGTCCCAATATTTATGGACCTGACTGTATATTGTACTTGACCTTAGTTACAGCTCCACATGTTGGCGCTGCCGTGAACTTCAGCAGACACCAACAGGCTCAAGGACTGGTCCACCTTCTGTTGTACAGGGCTGGTACTGCCTTTTTGGAGAAGTAATAATGGCTTGGGACTCTACACCTTGGCTCGGCACAAGCCATCAGTTCTCTGAAAGGTGCAGAGTCCATCACATGAAAATGAAAGGACTGTAGTACCAGCAACTTGGCCACGAGCATGTTCAGCTTCTGCACAATTGGATGAGTGCACAGAGTGTACTGTTGTCTTTTTGCCTCTGTGATCGATTGCTGACGAAATAAGTGATGTGGAGTAGGAGGATGAGGAGCAGGAGCATCAGGATCAGTAGATGATGGGAAGGAAACACAGCTCCCTTATGCTGAGGTGGTGGAGCATTGACTGCAGGAAAAGGGGTGCAGGCCACTTGGTGATGCAGCGGTGTGCGCTGGGCCACCACATCGGAGCCACGGTTTTCCCAGGCCACTTTATATGATGCTGCATGTGTTGACGCAGGGCCATGGTGCCAACATTGCCACCTTGGCCACGCTTCACCTTCTGCCCACAGATTCTGCAAATAGCCATGCTGACGTCCTCTGGCAGCTTGATGAAAAATTGGCACACTGCTGAGTATGGCATTTCCCCCCCAATACTTCATGCTGACTGCTTGATACCACTGCCTCCATGAACCCCTGCACTGCTACTTCTTTCTGTACAGGTAGGTTCCTGCATAGCGGGTGTTCTACCCCAGGCACATTTGGCTCCTGACCTCCCACTGATGTCACCCTGCTGACTCACGGCCATGCTACCACCCTGCTGGCTCAGCTGCTGCCTCACACGCAAGCTGCCAGCCTCTTCTCCTGATGATGTTGAAGCCCCCTCTTGACCCGGCTCCCACGTGCGATCGGCTACATCATCATTCACTACTGTTTGCACATCACTGATGTCACCCTCTCATCATCACTACTTGCCCGCCTAGTGGAGGAAGCAGCGGATCTCTCCTCCAGATCTTTGCTGGGCAGTAGCTGCTGATTGTCCTCTAGAACCTCGTCCTTGCTGAAAAGTGTAGCCGAGCCAATGGCATACAATACTTCTCGAGGTGAGGGAACAGAAAATGACAGAGGCAGGTTGAGGACAGGTGGGGGCACAGAGCTTGTTCCCAGGCCATACCAACTAAGCGTCGTTTTAGAGGAACCCACTGACTCTTGGCTGGGGGTATCTGATGTCACTTGCGATGAAGTAGAAGACGAAGTCAACCATTCAAGGACCGCTGGGTTGCTGGTCAAGACATGAGCGCTAGATGACACCGGGAGCTCAGGCCTCTTGCTGCAACTCCTCTTGCCCCCCCCCCCCCCTCCCCTTCTTCTGCTGCTACTTCTGCCTGCGACAGAATTTTTTTTTCCACTGCCCGTTCCTTTTGAAGGGCCTGTCACATGTCTGTCTGACATGCTGTAAATTAAAAGAAACTGCAAGGGTAAAAGAGCAATACTATCAGACTGCAATTTTACCCCAGAAGCAAGGGTGAGTGAAAGTAGTTATATATCAACTAAATACACACCAAAACTGGTTGTTTCATACTGCAATTTCACCCCAGAAGCAAGGGTGAATTGAATACTTATATATGTGAAATAAATACTCCCCAAAACTGTTTGTATCAGGCCGCAAATTCACCCCAGAAGCAATGGTGAATGGAAGTAGTTATATATATCAAGTAAATACACCCCAAACTGTTTGTATCAGACCACACTTTCAGTACAGAAGTAAGGATAAATGGAAGTAGTTATATATGAACTAAATACACCCCAAAACTGGTTGCATCAGACAGCACTTTAAGTACAGAAGCATGGGTGAATGGAAGTAGTTATATATTGACTAAATACACCCCAAGACTGGTTGTTTCAAACTGCAATTTCACCCCAGAAACAAGGGTGAATGGAAGTACTTATACATATATGAAATACGCCCCCCCCCCCTAAAAACTGGTTGTTTCAAACTGCAATTTCACCCTAGAAGCAAGGATAAATGGACGTACTTTTATATATTTAAAATAAACACACCCCAACACTGTTTGTATCAGGCAGCACATTCACCCCAGAAGCAAGGGTAAATGGAAGTAGTTATATATCAACTTAATACACCCCAAAACTGTTTGTATCAGTCAGCACTTTCAGTACAGAAGCAAGGGTGAATGGAAGTAGTTTTATATCGACTAAATACACCCCAAAACTGGTTGTATCAGACTGCAAATTAACCACAGAAGCAAGGGTGAATGGAAGTACTTATAAATTGTGGGGATTCGCTCTGGTAGCTAGGATAAGCGGGCGCAGTACAGAGGCAAAATACAAGTTTGTAATTCAAACTTCAGTGTTTATTCACACATAATGCCAAAAACAAAATGTCACTTTTGCAGTGTTGGTGTTACTTCACACCCAATGGCAAGTTAATATAAGAAAAGTACTTCACACCCAATGGCAAGTTAATATAACAAAAGTCACTTTGGTGGCAGTTCTTCCTCAGAAAGTTCAAATACAGGCTTTAGGCGGCCTGTTCCCCTGACACACGGGTCTACGCTCTCCAGCCCAGCACAGGCTTCAGATCCCAGCACAGGCCTCAGATCCCAGCACATAGACCTCCTGAGCTCAACTGTCAGACGGAGGTAATAATCTCCACCTGGTAGTGCTGGCTGGTTTTTATGCCTGGCAAAACCCGGCCTGGAACGTGGGGAGTAGTCACACACCCAGCAGATTGACTACTCCCAGTAAGAGCCATCCCGGATCAGCTATTACATCCATGCTAAGTACAAGGTATCAAAAAGCAAATGTTGCTGATACATAAAAACCGGCTCTTACTCCACCGAGGCCAGGAACCTTGGTGACACGTACCTATCATCCACGATGATGCCTTGTACCTTCTTACAACATATATGAAATAAACACACCCCAAAACTGGTTGTTTCAAACTGCAATTTCTACCCAGAGGCAAGGGTGAATAGAAGTTCTTATATATACTCCTATATATATAAAAATGGGTTTCTGTCTGTCTGTCTAGACGTCTGTCTGGACATTCTTTATGCGCGACCAAATGACTGGACCGATCTTCACCAAATTTGGCACACAGGTACATCAGGTGTCCGGGAAGGTTTTAGACTGGGTCTCAGCTCTTTAGGACGTACCGTTTCTGAGATATTCCCAAAAAATGATCCACATTAGCCAATACAAGCCTGCAAGTCTTTCTCTTCAAATCCCAACTGCCATAAAAACAGTTTTACTCCAGGTTTCCATAACAACCCAGCCATTTTTCTTTACTGCTTAAAGGGGCAGGTACTGTGGAGGTCACTGTTTTTAAAGAGGCAGGCACAGTGGAGGTCACTGTTATTAAATGGGTGAGCACTGTGGAGGTCACTGTTATTACAGGGGCGGGCGCTATGAAGGTCCCTGTTAAATGGGCGGTCACTGTGAAAGTCACTGTTAAGGAGGCGGTCACTGTGAAAGTCTCTGTTAAAGGGGCGGTTACTGTTAAAGGGGCAGTCACTGTGAAAGTCACTGTTAATAAATACTCCCCAAAACTATTTGTATCAGGCCACAAATTCACCCCAAAAGCAAGGGTGAATGGAAGCACTTATATATATTTTACATAAATACACCCCAAAACTGGTTGTTTCAGACTGCAAATTCACCCCAGAAGCAAGGATGAATGAATGGAAGTTGTATTATATCAACTAAATATACCCCAAAACTGTTTGTATCAGAGCACACTTTCAATACAGAAGCAAAGGTAAATGGAAGTAGGTATATATCAACTAAATACATCCCAAAACTGTTTGTATCAGACCGCACTTTTGACCTGATAACCAAAGCTAGGATTACTGGAATTACTGATGTTTTAATTAATGCAAACAACCTAAAATCTGTAGTAATAGATCACTTTTAGTAACCCCAATTAGTGCAGCAAGGTGTAATAGAATAGCTCATATTGCCCAGGCTTTAGACTACTATTGGTCCCTGCTCTCTCTCCCTACAGGGTGGATAATGCCTCCCTATCCTTTCATTGCACTATGGAAAATTTTCCCTGAAGAGCTCAATGTTTTTTTGGGTGAATAAAGTCTAAACACTAGTGCCTATAACATCTCTCCCTGCACTGTTCTCTGTAAAACGGCGGAGACCGGGCAGGAGGAAACTATTTATAGGGCTGTGACATCACAGGGGCTGGCTATCTGGCTAGGTCTGGGTGGCATTATGAGTGCTCTCTTGTTCCAGGTCTTCTTACTTCCTCTTTCCAACATGTGCAGCAGCCATTTTAGAAAAAATGCGATTCATTACCACAAAGCATGAGGAATTTCGACTTCGGGACAAATCAAAATTTTCCTGAAATTGGGATCGAATTCCACTTCATTAACTTCGATTCGCTCATCTCTAGTTATAGAAAAGTGGCAAGTGTTTTTTCTGTAATTTAAAGAAGAGGCCCAATTATATGTCCTTCCCCTTCTATATACACACTGCACACTGCTATTGACAATTTTCTTTGGGTATAATGCAGTATTGGGGCCAATAATATTTCTGTCTGTGTAATTTGCTCCCTAGGTCAAAAAAATATTTCTGTAGTATAAAACAAATATTACAAACTACCAACACTACCTCCAATATTACAATGCAGGAAAAGCCGGTAATATTTCTGCCTACTGTGTAATTTGTGTTTAACCCCTTCACGCCCAGCGCCATATATGTACGGTGCGCTGATCGGGCGGGTGCATGAGCTGTGCCTGCCCGATCAGCGGCAGGGGTCCGGCAGTCACTGATATCCGGACCCCTTCTGTATGCGCCGGCATTGGTGAAATCGTCAATGCCGGCACATTAACCCCTGCACAGCCACGGTCAGTGCTGACTGCGGCAACTGCGATGTCCGTGCAGGGAGGAAGCAGCCATCGGGTCCCCGTGGCTGCCTTCCGTGACAGCCTGTGAGATCCAGCCCCCTGGATCTCACAGGCAGGAAGGCTGTAAATGTATTACAGTGTGTCATACACTTACAGCCAATGCATGACAATACAGAAGTATTGTCATGCATTGTAAAGGGGATCAGACCCCCAAAAGTTGAAGTCCCAGAGTGGGACAAGTTTCAAGTAAAAAAAAAAAAAAAGCTTCCTTTTCCCAAAATAAAGAAAAAAAAATTTGTAAAAAATAGGGGAAAAAATAAAAGTAGACATATTAGGTATCGCCGCGTCCGTATCAACCGGCTATATAAAAATATCACATGACCTAACCCCTCAGGAGAACACCGTCAAAAAAATAAAATAAAAACATTGCTAAAAAAAATTTTTGGTCTCCTTACAGCACTAAAAGTGCAACACCAAGCGATCAAAAAGACGTATGCCCCTAAAATAGTACCAATCTAACTGTCACCTCATCCTTCCAAAAATGAGCCCCTACATAAGACAGTCGCCCAAAGAATAAAAAAAACTATGGCTCTCAGACTATGGAGACACTAAAACATAATTTTTTTTTGTTTTAAAAATTATATTATTATGTTAAATGTAAAAAAAAAAAGAAAGTAAACATATTAGGTATCGCCGCATCCGTAAGAACCTGGTGAACACCGTAAAAAAAATACAATAAAAATTGTGTCCTAAAAGCCATTTTTTTGTCACCTTATATCACAAAAAGTGTAATACCAAGCGATCAAAAAGTCATACGCACCCCAAAATAGTACCAATCAAACCGTAATCTCATCCCGCAAAAATTATACCCTATCTAAGACAATCTCCCAAAAACTGAAAAAACTATGGCTCTCAGACTATGGAGACACTAAAACATGATTTTTTTTTTTAAATGCTTTATTATGTAAAACTGAAACAAACAACCATATTTCGTATTGTCGCGTCCGTAACAACCTGCTCTATAAAAATACCACATGATCTAACCTGTCAGATGAAAGTTGTAAATAAAAAATAAAAACGGTGCTAAAACAGCTATTTTATGTTACCTTGCCTCACAAAAAGTGTAATATAGAGCAACCAAAAATTATATGTACTCTAAAATAGTACCAACAAAACTGCCAACTTTGGAGTTTCTACTCTAGGGGTGCATCAGGGGGGCTTCAAATGGGACATGGTGTCAAAAAAGCAGTCCAGCAAAATCTGCCTTCCAAAAACCATATGGCATTCCTTTCTTTCTGCGCACTTCTGTGTGCCCGTACAGCAGTTTACGACCACATATGGGGTGTTTCTCTAAACTACAGAATCAGGGTAATAAATATTGAGTTGTGTTTGGCTAATAACCCTTGCTTTGTTACTGTAAAAAAATGGATAGAAAAAATTGAAAATCTGCCAAAAATTTCATCTCCATTTTCAATGAATTCTTGTGGATCACCTAAAGGGTTAACAAAGTTAGTAAAATCAGTTTTGAATACCTTGAGATGTATAGTTTCTAAAATGGGGTCACTTTTTGGAGTTTCTACTCTAGGGGTGCATCAGGGGGGTCTTCAAATGTGACACGGCAGCTTTAATTTATTCCAATGAAATCTGCCTTTCAAAAACCATATGGCGTTCCTTTCCTTCTGCACCCTGCTGTGTGCCCGTACAGCAGTTTACGACCACATATGGGGTGTTTATGTAAACTACAGAATCAGGGTAATAAATATTGTGTTGTGTTTGGCTGTTAACCCTTGCTTTGTTAGTGGAAAAAAATGGATTAAAATGGAAAATCTGCCAAAAAAGTGAAATTCTGATATTTCATCTCCATTTTCCATTAATTCTTGTGGAACACCTAAAGGGTTAACAAAGTTTGTAAAAATCTGTTTAAAATACCTTGAGGGGCATAGTTTTTAAATGGGGTAACTTTTTTGGAGTTTCCACTCTAGGGGTGCATCAAGGGGTCTTTAAATGTGACATGGCAGTTTAAAATGATCCCAGTGAAATCTGCTTTCCAAAAAACATATGGTGTTCCCTTCATTCTGCGCAATACCATGTCCCCATACAGCAGTTTATGACCACATATGGGGTGTTACATAATCAGGGCAATAAATATTGATTTTTGTTTGGCTGTTAACCCTTGCTTTGTAACTGGAAAAAAAAAATATTAAAATGGAAAATCTGCCAAAAAAGTGAAATTCTGAAATTTCATCTCCATTTTCCATTAATTCTTGTGGAACACCTAAAGGGTAAACAAAGTTTGTAAAATCAGTTTTGAATACCTTGAGGGGTGTAGTTTCTAAAATGGGGTCATTTTTGGGTGGTTTCTATTATGTAAGCCTCACAAAGTGACTTCAGACCTGAACTGGTCCTTAAAAAGTGGGTTTTGGATATTTTCAGAAAAATTTCAAGATTTGATTCTAAACGTCCCCTTCTAACGTCCCCAAAAAATAAAATGGCATTCACAAAATAATTCAACCATAAAGTAGACATATAAGGAATGTAAAGTAATAACTATTTTTGGAGGTATTACTATCTATTTTATAAGTAGAGAAATAAAAATTTGGACATTTGCAAATTTTTCTAACTTTTTGGTACAGAAGTATTGTCATGCATTGTAAAGGGGAACAGACCCCCAAAAGTTGAAGTCCCAGAGTGGGACAAAAAAGCAAAGGAGAAAAAAGGGAAAAAAATTTAAGTTTTACAAAAAAATTACAAGTTTAAAGTAAAAAAAAAAAAAGCTTCCTTTTCCCAAAATAAAGAATTTTTTTTTTTGCAAAAAATAGGGGGAAAAATAAAAGTAGACATATTAGGTATCGCCGCGTCCGTATAAACCGGCTATATAAAAATATCACATGACCTAACCCCTCAGGAGAACACCGTAAAAAAATTAAAATAAAAACATTGCTAAAAAATTTTTTTTTGTCCCCTTACATCACTAAAAGTGCAACACCAAGCGATCAAAAAGACATATGCCCCCTAAAATAGTACCAATCTAACTGTCACCTCATCCTTCCAAAAATGAGCCCCTACATAAGACAGTCGCCCCAAAAAAATATTAACTTTTTGGTAAATTTGGTATTTTTTATAAATAAAAATCGTTAATTTCTAACGATAATTTGTTTTCCCTTAGTCCTAACAGTGGCACAGATGGGGTATTCTGCCCCTGTGGACTGGTTAGGACAGGTGGAAGTTTTAATGAAATAATAAAAAACTGACATATACACGCCCTCCCTGCCCCCAATAAAGAGGGGAGTGACCCTCCGGACATCGTGTAATTACAAGTAGACAAAAAATAACCACAATTACTAAAAAAAGGGGGGGAAATTTGTGTGCCACTGTTAGGACTAAGGGAAAACAAATTATCATTAGAAATTAACGATTCCCTTACGTCCTAACCAGTGGCACAGATGGGGATTTAGCAAGTAGAAACCCCCATGGGAGGGTCCTCATGCCTGGCGGAAGATAACACTGTCCGGCCAAATGAGGAATAACTATGTATTCTAGAATCCACTCTATAGTGTGAGATAAAAATGGAGTGAGAACTCCAAGAAGCTGACTTACAGATCACGTCCAATGGGATCGAGCTTTTCTCTGCAAAAGAAGTGGCCACTGCTCGAGTAGAGTGGGCCCTTACAAATTCAGGGGGCTCCGAGCCCTGAGACATATAAGACTCCCGAATTGCCTCTTTAATCCAGCGACTGATGGAGGGTTTAGAGGCTTTCCTCCCCTTATGGGTACCGGAAAAAAGGATAAGGCTACTTTCACACTAGCGTTCGGGTGTCCGCTCGTGCGCTCCGTTTGAAGGGGCTCACGAGCGGCCCCGAACGCATCCGTCTGGCCCTAATGCATTCTCAGTGGAGGCGGATCCACTGAGAATGCATCCGCCTGCCAGCGCTCAGCCTCCGCTCCGCTCAGTGAGCGGACACCTGAACGCTGCTTGCAGCGTTCGGGTGTCCGCCTGGCCTTGCGGAGGCGAGCGGATCCGTCCAGACTTATAATAGAAGTCAATGGGGACGGATCCGCTTGAAGATGACACCATATGGCTCAATCTTCAAGCGGATCCGTTCCCCATTGACTTTCAATGTAAAGTCTGAACGGATCCGCTCAGGCTACTTTCAGACTTAGAAAATTTTCTAAGTAATAATGCAGATGCAAACGTCTGCATTATCGGAGTGGATCCGTCTGATGAAACATCAGACGGATCCGCTCCGAACGCTAGTGTGAAAGTAGCCTAAGTAGGTTTTCATCCTTCCTAAATACCTTGGAGCGTTCCAGGTAAATCCTAAGACATCTCGAAATGTCGAGGGTATGGAGCCCTCTTTCCTCAGAGGAGGGGGGTGGAGCCAACGTTGGCAGGGAGATCACCTGGTTGATATTGTCAAAGGAAGGAACCTTTGGGATGAAAGTAGGCAAAAATTTTCCTGCAGGAACTTTGTATAAGGCTCAAAGGCAGAAAAAGCCTGGAGTTCCCCAACTCGCTTTGCAGAGGTAACAGCCAACAAGAAGGTGATCTTCCAGGTCAGGAACTTGAATCCCGCCTCCTCTAGGGGCTCAAAGGGGGGAGATGATAACCCCCTGAGCACGACCGATAAATCCCAAACAGGGATAGGTCTGATTACTGTAGGCTTTAATCTTGAGGCTCCCTTCAGGAATCTCTTGATAAGGGGGTTTTGAGAAATAGCTCTGTTGAGACAAGCAGAGATTGCTGAAATCTGCACTTTAAGGGTAGCTGGTGATAGCCCCCTGTCCAGACCGTCTTGAAGAAATTGGAGAATTATCGGGATGGAAGCTTCAGCGGATGTTTGCTGATGCCTTGTACACCAGGATGAAAAGATCTTCCAGATTCTGAAGTAGGCCTTATTGGTAGCTTCTGATCTGGAGTGCTCTAAGGTTCTCAAGACAGACCCTGATAGCCCTTCTATCCTTGGAAGGGACTGGTCAACCTCCAGGCCGTCAGGTTGAACATTTGAAGATTTGAGGAGATCTGGGTGTCCCCCGATACCAGTACTCTCTCTGGGGGAAGCCTCAGAAATTGACCCCGACTCATCTGTAAGAGTTGGGTAAACCAAGCTCTTTTCGGCCAGTATGGGATAATGGCGATAACTGACGCTTGGTCCTGCCTGATTTTCATCAAGACCCTTGGTATCAAGGAAATTGGAGGGAAGATGTAGGCCAGCCTGAACCTCCATGGGATTGACAGAGCATCTATAGCCACCGGGTTGTCCTCCCTGTAAAGGGAGCAATACCTCTCCACCTTGGTGTTGAACCTCGTTGCCATGAGATCGATCTCTGGCATGCCCCACCTGAGCATTATCTCCTTGAAGACCTCTGGATGAAGTGACCATTCTCCGGTTGGAAGACCTCGGCTCAGGCGATCCGCAATCACATTGAGAACTCCGCGAATGTGAACGGCTGATAAGTGGGTGAGGTTCAGTTCTGCCCAATCCAATGTCACCCCTATCTCTCTCAGGAGACTTTGTGACCTCGTGCCTCCCTGCTTGTTGATATACATCACAGCGGTCATGCTGTCTGATTGTACCTTCACTGCCTTCCCTCGAATGAAGAGAGCAAAATGAAATTCAAAATGAATGATTGCTCTGATCTCCAGGAGATTTGATGACAATAACCTCTCCTGAGGTGTCCAAGTTCCCTGGACTGTCATGTCCTGAAGATGCGCACCCCAGCCTACTAGGGATGCGTCTGAAGTAAGTATGATCGAAGAGGGCTGGATCAGAGACTTGCCGTCCTTGAGGTGGGACCACCACCTTAGAGAGGATCGGACTTTGTAAGGCAGGGAGAGCACGGAATTGAGTGCCACTGGACTGTGATTCCACTTGGCTAGTACTTCCGACTGGAGCGGACGTAGATGCCATAATGCCCAAGGTACCACCTGAGCGGTTGAACATTTTCATCCATGTTCGAATCTTTACCTGTTTTGGTACAGAAAGAGACTGGGCTGTCTGTTGCACGGATTGCCTTCTTTCGGGAGTGAGATGAATCGTCATCCTGACTGAATCCACCATGAACCCCAGGAACCTTACCGAGGTGGCTGGTTGAAGTTGGAATTTGTCCCAATTGATTATCCATCCCAACAGATGCAGGAATGTGACAGCCTGTTGGATGTGTTGGGACAGGATCGCTTGGGAAGGAGCTCTGAGGAGCCAGTCGTCCAGGTATGGAACTATACTTAGGCCCTGAAGCCTTAGCGCGGCCACCACAGAGACCACCACTTTGGTGAAAGTGTGTGGGGCTGAAGAAATCCCAAACGGGAGGGCCACAAACTGAAAATGTTTTAGGACCCCCCCCCCGATGTTTACCGCGATCCTTAAGAATCTTCTGGACCCAGGATGGATGGGAATATGGAGATAAGCATCCTTGAGGTCTAAGGTTGCCAAGAAATCTCCCGGCATAAGAAGATTGGTCACCGACTGGATAGTTTCCATACGGAACTTCTTTTGTTTTATGAAACGGTTGAAGAACCTCAGATCTATAATCATCCTCCAACCTCCTGTATTCTTGGGTACCAGGAAAACTGGGGAGTAGATACCTGTTCCCCTCTCTTGGAGAGGAACCTCTTCTAAGGCCCCCTTCTGGAAGTATTCTAGCACGTAATTTTCTAGAATCTTTTGCTTGTTGCTGGGAAGAAGCCTTGTTTGGATGAACTTGTCCAGAGGTGGACTGCTCAAGTCCACAAGGTAGCCCTGAGAAATTACACGCAGGACCCAACTGTCCTGGATATGATCCTGCCAACAAGGTAGAAAGTGCTGTAGGCGACCGCCTACGGGAATGTGGGGAGAAGGGAGCCTGGGATTTCCAGTCAGACCGACTAAATACCAAGAGCCTCGAGGAGGCCCGCAATCAGAGCGCCGAGGACTTCTTGGGGGGTCTAGAACCCCGAGAGGATTTTCCTCCTCTACGGGAGCCCCAATTCCTCTGGGCTCTGGGTTGAGGTTCCGCCCTGGAACCAAACCCCTTGCCCCGACCACGAAAGGACTGCTGGGGAAGGGACTTGCCCTTCTTGTCCTTCCATTATTTGGTCAAGCTCCGCACCAAAGAGTTTGCCAGGTTCATATTCCATGGCACAAAGATTGTGCTTTGAGGTTGTATCGGCCTTCCAAGGTTTCAACCAAAGCGGACGCCTGCCCGCGGTTGAGAGAGCCATGGACTTAGATGCCAGCTTCAATTGTTGTGGAGCTGCGTCACACAGGAAGTCTATGGCAAGGCTGGCCGTCTTACATGAGGCCAGAATGTCGTCCCTAGAGACCCCCTGGTCTAGGTCAGACTGAATCTGGGTGAATCTTGTTTTCAGAAAATTCACCACTTCAGACGAAGAAATCGCAACCGAGGCCGAGTCTGAGGAATAAGCGCGCCTAAGGGCGCAATCCGCCTTCCGGTCCATTGGATCTTGTAAACTTGACCCGTCGTCTGATGGGATCAGGGTCCTTCTAGATAGTTTTGCAATTGCCATGTCCACCTTGGGGACAGGCCCCCAGGAAGATACTTGATCTTCTTTGACCTGAAACACTGCCTTGAATCTTTTGGTCAACACTGGACCCTTCTACGGCTTTCTCCATTCCGTCTTCATCAGAGACAGGAGAGAATCATCTGCTTTAAAGGCCCTAGGCCCCCTAGAGGCAGAGGATGAGGCTTCCCCTGGATCAACGTCCTGGTCCCCCGACCGGACGGATTTTTGTAGCCACTGGGCTTTCTCCAGCGGAAAAAAATATGAAAACCCGTCCTCCTCATCCGAGGAGGAAGAGGCTGAACCGTCTCTCGCCTCCTGACACCCCGATACCTCCATCGCCCGATGGGGGGAGGAGGGACGATGGCGTTTGGAAACCAGGTGAACGCCTTCAGATCTTGTATGGAGGTGTTCACCTGGTTCATATTGGTCTCCATATAGCCCTTTACCCAATCGACAACGTCGTGGACCGATGGCTCCAGCTGGGGGAGAGTCTTGGCCCTACAGGGTGGGCACTGGGAAAAATCGTAGGAGTCCTCCTGCACGATCTGGCAGTCATGGCACTGCAGGTGACGTCTCTTGCCAGCAGACTTCCTGCTGGGCTCTCGCTCACCGTCCCCGGTAGAAGACATGGCTGAAAAATAGAAGAGATATGAATTTAAGCATAATTCAAGAAAAAAAGACCTTTAACCGCAAGCTTCAGGATCTTTACCCAGAAGATCCTAGCAAGAAATATTATTAAGAAAAAGGTTTTTCAGCAACACAGAGGTTTGCACGCAAACAACTCTAGCACCAACCACACGACTCAAGGTTAACAGAAAACTGCGCTCCAGGAGACTGAACCTGGAGCCTCACCAAGTTTAAATAGGGTGTTTGGCACCAAACGGAAGCCCCACCCACAAAGGGGCGGGGTAAACCTCTAAAGCTTATTCCTTTAGCTCTGAGTAAAAAAAAACCTTCTTTGGACCCCAGAGAGGGACCCTGAATCATAAAAAGGCACCCAACAGCCCTAAACCACGAAAATACTCCCCGGCAGACGCAGCTGCGATCGGCCGGAGAAAACCCGGAAGTGACGTCACTTCCGCAAGATGGTGGCGCCCAGCAGAACATGCGGGACACCGCTACCGCCGCTTCAGACCCCGAATGAGGTAAGGCTGAACTCCAGCTAAGGAGTCCTAGATCTCAGGCGGCATAGGAGGAGCGGAACCCGCTCCCAGAGGAAAAGATAATAAAAAACACTCTCTCCACCGAAGGGCTGGAGGAATGAACCACCCGTCCTGTCCTGTCCGCAGGACAGAAAAAAACACGATGTCCGGAGGGTCACTCCCCTCTTTATTGGGGGCAGGGAGAGCGTGTATATGTCAGTTTTTTATTATTTCATTAAAACTTCCACCTGTCCTAACCAGTCCACAGGGGTAGAATACCCCATCTGTGCCACTGGTTAGGACGTAAGGGAATGAAATTTTTTGACTCAATTATACCACTGTCATGAAGAACAATATTTGACGAGAAAACAATCTCAGAATGGCCCGGATAAGTAAAAGCGTTTTAAAGCTAT
Source organism: Bufo bufo (assembly GCF_905171765.1). NCBI lineage: Eukaryota > Metazoa > Chordata > Amphibia > Anura > Bufonidae > Bufo > Bufo bufo. Next base: position 565,418,747 of record NC_053390.1, read on the forward strand.
TCACACATAAAGTGACACATGTCAGATTTGCTAAAAATGGCCTGGGCAGAAAGGTGAAAAATGGCTTGGTCCTGAAAGGGTTAATAACGCTGGTTCAAAAAAGAGATTTATGTACTATATGACTCACTTTGCAAACTTGTAATGCAATTATTCCACACCATTACCACCACCAATATAACGATGCAGGAAAGGCCATTAATATCTTGTCAACTGTGTAATTTGCATTTAATAATGGTGGTTTGAAAAAGAGATTTGTGTACTATAAAACAAATGTTGCAACCTTGTAATGCAATAATTCCCCTGGCACCAATATAACAATAAAGGAAAGGCCAGTAATATTTCTGTCACTTGTGTAATTTGCATTTAATAATGCTAGTTCGAATAAGAGATTTCTATTATATAAAACACACGTTGCAAACTTGTAATGTGATTATTTCCCCCCACCATCACCACTATAATGATGCAGCAAAGCCGTATTAAAAAATATAAAAATTCAAATCAACCCCTTTCTTTAAAATTAAAATAAATGAACAATACAAAAAAAGGATCATATGCTTCACCGTGTCTGAAAACACCCGTACTATTAAAAATGGTATTTCATTGCTTACACTGCCAGGTTGGCAAAGTTTACTATGTGAAAAGATTCACTTTTCACATAACTTTCTGTTATGCAACAAGAATCCAGCCTGCACTGCATTTTCTTAACCCCCTTCCCGCCACCCCATACCTTCCAAAAGCCATAACTTTTTTTTTTTTCTTCTTATGGGGGCTTTTTCTTGAAAGACAACTTGCACTTTCTAAGGCCTCTTTCACACGGGCGAGTTTTCCACACGGGTGCAATGCGTGAGGTGAAGGCATTGCACCCGCACTGAATCCGGACCCATTCATTTCTATGGGGCTGTGCACATGACCGGTGATTTTCATGCATCACTTGTGCGTTGCATGAAAATCGCAGCATGCTCTATATTGTGCGTTTTTCACGCAACGCAGGCCCCTTTGAAGTGAATGGGGCTGCGTAAAAATCGCAAGCATCCGCAAGCAAGTGCGGATGCGGTGCGATTTTCACGCCTGGTTGCTAGGAGACGATCGGGATGGGGACCTGATCTATATTATTTTCCCTTATAACATGGATATAAGGGAAAATAATAGCATTCTTAATACAGAATGCATAGTACAATAGGGCTGGAGGGGTTAAAAAAATAATAATAATAATTTACCTCACCTTACGGCCTCCTGCACACGACCGTTGTGTGCACCCGTGGCCGTTGTGCCGTTTTCAGTTTTTTTTCGCGGACCCATTGACTTTCAATGGGTCCGTGGAAAAATCGGAAAATGCACCGTTTTGCAGCCGAGACCGTGATCCGTGTATCCTGTCCGTCAAAAAAATATGACCTGTCCTATTTTTTTGACGGACAACGGTTCACGGACCCATTCAAGTCAATGGGTCCGTGAAAGAACACGGATGCACACAAGATTGGCATCCGTGTCCGTGGCCGTAGGTTAGTTTTTATACAGACGGATCCGTCTGCATAAAAGCTTTTTCATAGCTGAGTTTTCACTTCGTGAAAACTCAGAACCGACAGTATATTCTAACACAGAGGCGTTCCCATGGTGATGGGGACGCTTCAGGTTAGAATATACTAAAAGAACTGTGTACATGACTGCCCCCTGCTGCCTGGCAGGTGCTGCCAGGCAGCAGGGGGCAGCCCCCCCCCCTGTAGTTAACACCTTGGTGGCCAGTGGGCCCCCCCTTTAGTTAACACATTGGTGGCCAGTGTGGCCACCCCCCCCCCTCCCTCCCTTGTAGTTAACTCATTGGTGGCCAGTGGGCCCCCCCCCTGTAGTTAACACATTGGTGGCCAGTGCGGCTGGCCCCCCCTCCCTCCCCTGTAGTTAACTCATTGGTGGCCAGTGGGCCCCCCTCCCTCCCCTGTAGTTAACTTCGTGAAAACTCAGAACCGACAGTATATTCTAACACAGAGGCGTTCCCATGGTGATGGGGACGCTTCAGGTTAGAATATACTAAAAGAACTGTGTACATGACTGCCCCCTGCTGCCTGGCAGGTGCTGCCAGGCAGCAGGGGGCAGCCCCCCCCCTGTAGTTAACACATTGGTGGCCAGTGCGGCCGCCCCCCCCCCTCCCTCCCCTGTAGTTAACTCATTGGTGGCCAGTGGGCCCCCCTCCCTCCCCTGTAGTTAACTCGTTGGTGGCCAGTGGGCCACCCCCCCTCCCTCCCCTGTAGTTAACTCGTTGGTGGCCAGTCATCAATGGGAGGAGCCAGAACAGAACTATAAAGACGCCACTAGTGCAGGGAAATGTGAGTTTTTATTAAAGATAAGTGTGTGTGTGTATGCGTAGCAGTGTTGTATGGGTGTAGCAGAGCTGTATGTGTGTAGCAGAGCTATGTGTGTACCAGGGCTGTATATGTATAGCAGAGCTGTATCTATGTGTAGCAGGCTGGCTGTATGTGTGCATGTGTTAGCCCAGCGTCGGGCTACTTCACTTCCAACTGCTGCCGCACAACATGCTGACAAGCGCGGGCAGTGGGTAGCTTAGCAGTTGCCCTTGCCGGTGTCACGGCTGTATGTGAGCAACAAGAGCATACACAGTAAATAGAGCTACTGACCGGACCCAAACTAGGGAGGATAAAGGGTGACCCCTGTCAGACCCTCAAAGCTCTCCCTATGCTGCTAAGCACATGACCAGATCCAAATGGTGGATCGAGGCATGCCCGCGTACCTAAGACTGATGACCACTGTAACCCCTACAATAGTGGAAGGGGCACGGCCACCGGTGCCCTGCTCAGTATATGGACGGAACCGGGGTCGTCTCGGATCCAGTCAGCAAACAAACAGAAACACTACAATGTCTGCACACTTAACTGAAGGAGCTGCAGCAGCAGTGAAGACAGACCCAAAGACAGCTGGCAATATCCGGAGTACTTGCTGCAGCAGAACACAGGTCCAGTGAAATGATAGCACACCAGTGAAGATACTCAAGCGAGAGATACAACTCAAATGAGAAATATAATCCGCACCCTACAAAGGAGGAGGGGTGATTTAAAGGCAGAGAAATCAAACACAGGAGGAACAGCTGGGAGGAAGGAAACAGAAAGTAAAGACCTCCTCACAGGGGCGGAGAAACAGAGCAGAGAGAACTCCTCCAAGCTCTAGTAGTGACATCATCACAGGGGTGGAGAAACAGAGCTGTGAGAACGTCTCAAAGCTCTGGTAGTGACAGCCGGTGCTTCCTTCCTTGCTGGCACTGGTGTACCTATGTAGTCTCTGGCATCCTCCTTCCAGCTCTGAGCAGAGCTTGCGCTCTGGCTCAGAGTCCTATACTGTTTGTTAGGCCATGTGTGGATGTGTCTCTCCTCCTTTTGCGAGGCAGCATGTGCACGCCTTCTATCTTCACCAGCCTATGGCTGGTTTGCAATGTGTATTTAAAGGTGCCTCTTTCAACTGGAAAGCGCCTGAGAAATTAGGTTTCTAGCTAGTCTAGTTTCCTGTTTGAGCTAAGGTGTTCTGCTGTTTCTTGTCATTCTGTGTACTGGACTTTGAATTACGTTTTATGGACTTTGCCTGTTTGCCGCCTGCCCTTACCCTGGTCTATGTTTACAGACTTTGCCTGATTGCCATCTGCCCTGGCTTCTGCCTTTATATCCTGACTATGCTACTATCACCTGTTGTATGATAAACGCGCGTCACGTATGGGTGACGAATAAAGAAGTTTTCTACTCTGCAAAGAAATTACGGAGTGCCGGTCTCGTTATTATATGTTTCTGTCTGATCAGTCTCTGGCCTCCCAGCATCTACTGGGTGTATTAGGTCACCTGGAGGTCAGTTCAGGGGGTTCACACTCAGGCCCCAATTCCCTCATATTCCAGTTCCTCTCCGAGGTAGCACCTGGTACACCCCTCGGGAAAGTCTCTCCTCACCATCAGAGGTATTGTGTGAAGAATGAGGGGTATGCTCAGACATCACTCTCAGAGGGAGTTGGTCACGTGGGACAGCGGGTTCTCACCCGCTGGTCATAACAGTATGGCAGTGCTGTGTGTGTATAGCAGGACTGTGTGTGTTTACCAGAACTGTTTGTGTGTGTGTGACAGGCAAATACTTGAAGGGGCTTTGCCACTTCAGCTAATAGCATTTATTATGCAGAGAAAGTTTCCATGGTTACGACAACCGTGCAGTCCAGCAGCATGGCTATGCTTGTACACTATAAAAAAAAAAGCACCAACTTACATGAGTTCCCACGGTCCCCAGCCACCAGAGAGGCTGGCATTTTTTCTTATACTATGCAAGCACGAGTAGCACTGCTGGATTTCAGGGTAGCTGTAACCATGGAAACAAGCAGTGTATAATCTGATAGAAAAATAAATCCAGCAAGGAAAGGAAGCAATATGGACAATCACAATACATTAGTAAGGGGCTTGTACTAACTTTCTCTACATGATAAATGGATGTGGACAGCACACATATAACATTCGTGTGCTGTCCACATAATAAATGCTATTAGCTAAAGTGGCAAAACCCCTTTAAAAAGAATCTAGCAGAACAAGAAGCATGGCAGGACACAACAGGGCAATGACAGGAGACACATTTATTTGGATAGGTACTTTTAAAGGGTAACTGTCATATTTTTTTAATTTGCTAGTTTATTAGGGCTAGGCATGTATACCTGAGTTAGTCTGTCAATGATTGTCAAAAAAGCTGTAATTACCTTATAATAACAGCTTTCATTAATGTCCTCTGTCCCTTTTCACTGCTCCCTTAAAAGACCGTTGCTATGGCTTGTCTGTCTTCCCTTTAGTATACAATCAGGTCAATAAATATTGGGACATTGACACACTTCTAACATTTTTGGCTCTATACACCACCACAATGGATTTGAAATGAAACGAACAAGATGTGCTTTACCTGCAGACTGTCAGCTTTAATGTGAGGGTATTTACATCCAAATCAGGTGAACGGTGTAGGAATTACAACAGTTTGCATATGTGCCTCCCACTTGTTAAGGAACCAAAAGTAATGGGACATAATAATAATCATAAATCAAACTTTCACTTTTTAATACTTGGTTGCAAATCCTTTGCAGTCAATTACAGCCTGAAGTCTGGAACGCATAGACATCACCAGATGCTGGGTTTCATCCCTGGTGATGCTCTGCCAGGCCTCTACTGCAACTGTCTTCAGTTCCTGCTTGTTCTTGGGGCATTTTCCCTTCAGTTTTGTCTTCAGCAAGTGAAATGCATGCTCAATCGGATTCAGGTCCGGTGATTGACTTGGCCATTGCATAACATTCCACTTCTTTCCCTTAAAAAAACTCTTTGGTTGCTTTTGCAGTATGCTTTGGGTCATTGTCCATCTCTAGTGTGAAGCGCCGTCCAATGATTTCTGAAGCATTTGGCTGAATATGAGCAGATAATATTGCCCGAAACACTTCAGAATTCATCCTGCTGCTTTTATCAGCAGTCACATCATCAATAAATACGAAAACCAGTTCCATTGGCAGCCATACATGCCCACGCCATGACACTGCCACCACCATGCTTCACTGATGAGGTGGTATGCTTAGGATCATGAGCAGTTCCTTTCCTTCTCCATACTCTTCTCTTCCCATCACTCTGGTACAAGTTGATCTCGGTCTCATCTGTCCATAGGATGTTGTTCCAGAACTGTGAAGGCTTTTTTAGATTTCGTTTGGCAAACTCTAATCTGGCCTTCCTGTTTTTGAGGCTCACCAATGGTTTACATCTTGTGGTGAACCCCCTGTATTCACTCTGGTGAAGTATTCTCTTGATTGTTGACTTTGACACACATATACCTACCTCCTGGAGAGTGTTCTTGATCTGGCCAACTGTTGTGAAGGGTGTTTTCTTCACCAGGGAAAGAATTCTTCGCTCATCCACCACAGTTGTTTTCCGTGGTCTTCCAGGTCTTTTGGTGTTGCTGAGCTCACCGGTGCATGCCTTCTTTTTAAGAATGTTCCAAACAGTTGTTTTGGCCACACCTAATGTTTTTGCTATCTCTCTGATGGGTTTGTTATGTTTTTTCAGCCTAATGATGGCTTGCTTCACTGATAGTGACAGCTCTTTGGATCTCATCTTGAGAGTTGACAGCAACAGATTCCAAATGCAAATAGCACACTTGAAATGAACTCTGGACCTTTTATCTGCTCATTGTAATTGGGATAATGAGGGAATAACACACACCTGGCCATGGAATGGCTGAGAAGCCTTTATCCCATTACTTTTGGTCCCTTAACAAGTGGGAGGCACATATGCAAACTGTTGTAATTCCTACACTGTTCACCTGATTTGGATATAAATACCCTCAAATTAAAGCTGACAGTCTGCAGTCAAAGCACATCTTGTTAGTTTCATTTCACATCCATTGTGGTAGTGAATAGAGCCAAAAATGTTAGAATTGTGTTGATGTCCCAATATTTATGGACCTGACTGTAAACAGAAGACAGAGGGGCGGTCCTTCACACTGCATGCCTGCATTAGGCTTCAGAGTGTGGAGGCATGTCTCTCAGTAATCCAATCTGATTGTCTGACAGGGAGCTGCTGGCTACAGCAAGTGTGTATGGGAAGTGAGGGAAAGCAGTTTTGGCCTTAGAGAACTGGCAGAGGAGCCATCTTGAGAAGGTCCTCATGTTGTAAATGTTTAAACCGCCCTAACTAAGGGAAAAACTCAAGGAAAACTGTGGTATGTGAAGAAACTAAAGATTGCTTTATGGATAATGTTGCTGCAGCAGTTACATAGGCTAAAATAAAAAATTTTTATGAAAACATGACAGTTACCCTTTAATGAGGTGACCACATGCACCATTGCTGATTGTTACAATAGTCAGCAGATGACACACTAAGGGCTTGTTCACCGTGCCGTGTTTTGCAGTCCGCAAATTTCGGATCCGCAAAACATGGATGCCACCTGTGTACCTTCCGCAATTTACGGAACGGAACGGATGGCCCTTTATAGAGATGCCTATTCTTGTCCGCAAAACTAACAAGAATAGGACATGATTTATAATTTTTGTGGGGCCACAGAACAGAGCAAAGGATGCGGACAGCACACGGAGTGCTATCCGCATCTTTTGCAGCCCCATTGAAGTGAATGGGTCTGCACCCGAGCTGCAAAAAATGCGGCTCAGATGCGGAACCAAACCACGGTCGTGTGAATGAGCCCTAAGAGTAACAGGAACTGACCAAAACTATTCACCCCCCTACCACACTACACCCTAAAGTTACTGACCTTGACCTGATTCGATTCGGCCGATTCGCCGAATTTTCCGCAAAGATTCGATTCCATCCAATTTTATTTGCGGCGAATTGTGTTAAAAAACAGCTATTTCCTGGCTACAGAGAGTCTGTATAGTGGTGTAGAACACTGTGCCTTGCAGTAACACGCAAAGGGAGTCTGCTATGGTAGTGAAACAATACTGTGAGTCAGTATGACATGTAGATGACAGGCGTCACTCTTAGAATCACTGCACACTTCACTTTTTTGGCCTGTTACAGGGCCAAAACTGACCAAATAACTCAAGTGTTAACTCAGCTTTACAGGTCGATGTTAGCACCAGGTATCTAGAACCGTGCAGAGGCCTAAGATCCTACTGTACTGTGAAAGAGTGCACTCCTTTTACACAGTCGTCAGCTGATTCAACATAGATATCTACAGAACCTGTTCTATGAAGCGCTTATACAAGTAGTGCCCCACCGACAGAGTGGAGAGGGTGTCAGCAGTAAGCTTGTGTTGATGTCACAGATTATTTTGCCCTTCCTCTGATCCATCAGAACAATAACCCCCCAAAAAACTGATCCTGTCTGTTGAGCATCTGCCTTCACTCGGTCAGCATTTGGTCAGAAACCCATCAGTATTGCTAAAACCCCAAAAAAACAGGAGTGGATCCAAAACAGAGACGACATGTGAATGGAATATTTGCATGTCTTCTGTGTTTTTTACCCACTCCTGCTTTTGGCTACCAAATCATAAGCCAATTCTGATGGGACCATACAGGCCTTACAGCTGCTACACAGACAGGTGTTGCGTCTCATTTTTCCTTCTTTCTGACAGATCAGAAGGGTCAAATAAATGGTGATGTCAACCAGGCCAAAAAGGCAAAATAGTGGCCCAGTAATGGAGTGGGGAGGGTGAGAGAACAGCTTGAGAAGTCGACAGAGTGGCCCAATGACATAGTGTTGAGGTAGCAGCAGCATGAGGAGACCACAGAGTGGCCTATTTACATAGTGTTGAGGTGGCATCAGCATGAGGAAGCCACAGAGTGGCAAGGTGACAGTGTGGAGATGGCAGCAGCATGAGGAGACCACAGAGTGGCACAATGAAAGAGTGTGGAGGTGGCAGCAGCAGAATGAGGAGGCCACAAATTGGCAAGGTGACATAGTGTGGAAGTGTCAGCAGCAGCAGCATGAGGAGGCCACAGACTGGCAAGGTGACATAGTGTAGAGGTGGCAGCAGCATGAGGAGGCCACAGAGTGGCCCAGTGAAATAGTGTTAAGTTTTCAGCAGCAGGAGGAGGCCACAGAGTGGCCCAGTGACATATTGTTGAGTTAGCAGCAGCATGAGGAGACCAAAGAGTGCCAAGGTGACAGTGCGGAGATGGCAGCAGCATGAGGAGACCACAGAGTGGCACAATGAAAGAATGTGGAGATGGCAGCAGCAGAATGAGGAGGCCACAAACTGCAAGGTGACATAGTGTGGAAGTATCAGCAGCAGCAGCATCAGGAGGCCACAGAGTGGCACTATGACAGAGTGTGAAGGTGACAGCAGCAGCATGAGGTGACCACAGAGTGGCCCAGAGACAAAGTTGTCAGTTGGCAGCAGCATGAGGAGGCCACAGAGTGGCACTATGACAGAGTGTGAAGGTGACAGCAGCAGCATGAGGAGACCACAGAGTGGCCCAGAGACAAAGTTGTCAGTTGGCAGCAGCATGAGGAGACCACAGAGTGGCAAGGTGACATAGTGTGGAGTTGGCAGCAGCATGAGGAGGCCACAGAGTGACCCAGAGACAGAGTTGTGAGTTGGCAGCAGCAGGAGGAGACCACAGAGTAGCCCAGTGACAAAAGTAGTGTTGAGGTAGCAGCAGCATGAGGAAACCAAAGAGTTGTGATTTGGCAGCAGCATGAGGAGACCACAGAGTGGCACAATGACAGTGTGGAGGTGGCAGCAGCAGCATGAGGAGGCCACAGACTGGCAAGGTAACAGTGTGGAGGCGGCATCAGCATGAGGAGGCCACAGAGTGGCAAAATGACAGAATGTGGAGGTGGCAGCAGCAGCATGAGGATGTCACAGACTGGCAAGGTGACAGTGTGGAGGTGGCATCAGCATGAGGAGGCCACAGAGTGGCGCAATGACAGAATGTGGAGGTGGCAGCAGCAGCATGCGGAGACCACAGAGTGGCCCAGAGACAGATTTGTGAGTTGGCAGCAGCATGAAGAGACCACAGAGTGGCAAGGTGGCATCGTGTGGAGGTGGCAGCAGCAGGAAGAGGCCACAGGCTGGCAAGGTGACATAGTGTGGAGGCGGCAGAAGCATGAGGAGACCACAGAGTGGCAAGGTGACATAATGTGGAGATGGCAGTAGCAGCAACATGAGAAGGCCACAGACTGGCAAGGTGACAGTGTGGAGGCAGCAGAGGCAGCAGCAGCATGAGAAGACCACAGAGGGGCCCATAGACAGAGTTGTGAGTTGGCAGCAGCATGAGGAGACCACAGAGTGGCCCAGAGACATAGTTGTGAGTTGGCAGCAGCATCAGGAGACCACAGAGTGGCACAATGACATAGTGTGGACTGGAAACAGCAGCATGAGGAGACCTGAGCGGTGAGGTGACAGCATCCTCAGGAGACCACAGAGTGACCCGGTGACATAGTGGAGAGGTGGGTGGCAATAACAGTACCCACTGACGATGGTGGGTGTAAGAAGGAGCACTTGGCATCAGATGTGTGGCATCAGGCGGGTGGCAGCATCAGAATAGTAGCTGAGACCGGTAGCCAGAAGAAACCGGTCTCTTTTGTCAAGGTTTGGGTGAGGCAGCATGGATGATCTAGTCTGATGCATCAGGCATTGGTGGGTGGAAATCCTGACTGATCCACCTCCTGATTCATCTTGACAAAGGTCATTCTCTCCACATTTTGGGTGGACAGGCGAGTTCTCCTTGGGGTAACTATGGCCACCGCCGCACTAAACACCTACTCTGATGCCACACTTCTGGCTGGGCAGTACAGCTTTTCCAGGGCAAACTCTGCCAGTTGCAGCCACAAATCCAGTTTGGCTGCCCAGTAGTCCAGCGGATCTTCAATGTGGGATGGCAGGGTGCTGTCCAAGTATGCCACCACCTGCTGGTTCAGGTTCTGATTTAGGTCTAGCTGCTGCTGGTGATTAGTTTCCTCACTAGGTGGGTTAAGAAAGCTGCTCATCATCGTCTGTAGACTCAAGCTGCTGCTGATGGAGCAGCAGCCATGGCAGTGGAACAAGAGCGCAGAGGGCCCCCCAGTCAGACCTGCGAGAGGATGGACGATGGCGCAGATAGGCAGCGGCCAACTGACTACATAGAATGTCTCTATAGTAGTTCAGTTTGTCCTCCCTCTCAGCAGGTGTAAAAAAGGCCCCCATTTTGGACCGGTGTAGAGGGTCCAACAAGGTGGAGATCCAGAAGTCATCCCTCTGCTGAATGGTGACAATTCAGTCACTACCCAAGCAAGTGAGTATGCAGCAGGCCATTTGCACAAGTGACACGGGGGGACTCCCTGCCTCCATCTCCACTGCATACTGCCACGGTGTGTCTGGGTCCTCTGCCTCATCTTCCTTATCGCCCTGTAGCTTCTCTGGCTGCTCTTGCTCTTCCTCTCCTGTCACCTATGTAGCAAAACCACCCATTTTGCTACATATTGCTTGTGCTCCAATGTCCTCCTCCTCCAGTTCAGCCCCCACAGGGCTCATGTGGCCGTGAGATCTAGGCGCCATGTCTCCAGTCCCCTGACCAGCCATATTTACCAGCATCTGTTACAGGATATGAAGCAGTGGAATGAAGTTGTTCATCCCGTAGTCCTGGCAACTGACAAATAACGTGGCATCTTTAAAGGGCCTGAGCAAACGGCAGGTGTCACGCATGAGCTGCCACTGTCTGACATCAAAGTTACACAGGGGAGTACTCCTGTCCACTTGGATCATCAAGAAATAGTTTATGGCCTCTCTCTGTTCGTATACTCGGTCCAACATATGGAGGGTGGAAATGTCGCATATCAGCCTATGTTGGGGGGTGCCATTATGCCACTGCAGCTCAATGAGGGTGTGCTTTGCGGTGTATGAGTGGATGAAGTGCATGCAAAGTTTCCTGGCCATTTTTAGGATGTCTTGCAGATGGGTGGAAGACTTGGGGAAACACTTGACAACCAGATTGGACACTTGTGCCATGCAGGGCGCATGGCTCATCCCTCCTTGACGTTACGCCGATACCATGTTCTTCCCGTTGTCAGTCACCATGGTTCCGCTTTTTAGTTGTCGCGGAGAAAGCCAGGATTCGATTTCTTGATGAAGGACATGGAGCAGTTCCTCTCCTGTGTGACTCCGTTCGCCCAGGCAAACTAGGTGCAGAACAGCGTGACACCACCGTGCCCTGCACATGTAGTGTTCTGGTGGGGCACTGTGAATTGTCCCTGCAGTGGAGACTGAGGACACGGTGGAGGATGAGGAGGCAGAGGCAGACATTGTCGCTGGACCAACGGCGTGAGAACGTGGAGGTGGAAGCGGTGTCACCTGGCCAAGTTGCTGCTGTAGCTGTGCAGGAACCACATTCACCAAGTGGGCTGTAAATGACATGTATTGTCCCTGACTGTAGCTACAGCTCCACATGTCGGCGCTGCCGTGCACTTTGGCAGACACCGACAGGCTCAAGGACTGGCTCACCTTCTGTTCTACATACATATGCAGGACTGGTACTGGCTTTTTGGCAAAGAAATGACGGCTTGGAACTCTCCACCTCAGCTCGGCACAAGCCATCAGTTCTCTGAAAGGTGTCCACCACTTGGAAAGGGAGGGACTGCAGCACCAGCAACTTGGCCAGAAGCACATTCAGCTTCTGTGCCGTAGGATGAGTGCACGCATACTGTTCTCTTGGAAATCGCTTCGATGATCGATTGCTAATGGAATAACTGACGAGGAGTAGGAGGGCGATGAGCAGGAGCATCAGGACTGGTAGATGATGGGAAGAACAGACAGCTCCATTCAGCTAAGGTGGTGGAGCCTTGACTGCCTGAAATCGGGTGCGTGCCACTGGGTGATGCAGAGGTTGCTGCAGCAGGCTGGACCAACACATTGGAGCCACTCTTCTCCCAGGCCACTTTATGGTGATGCTGCATATGTTGACGCAGGGCCGTGGTGCCAACGTTGGCACCCTGGCCACGCTTCACCTTCTGCCCACAGATTCGGCAAATAGCCATGTTCACCTCTGGCGGCTTAACAAAAAACTGCCACACCACCAAGTAGGTGATTTTAACCCCAACATCCCCACTGACTGACTGCTACAGCCGCTGCCTCCGTGAACCGCTGCACCACTACTTTCCGTGCAGGTAGACTCTTGTGAAGCGGGTGGTCTACCCCGGGCAAGTTTGGCTCCCGACCTCCCACTGCTGCCACTCTGCTGACTCCCGGCCACCCTACCGACTTGCTGGCTCCGCCTCTGCCTCACGCGTAAGCTGCCACCCTCTTCTCCCGATGATGACGACATACTGTTAGATCAGATAAATAAAGTAAAAAGGAAATTAAAACACCCCAAAAAAGGCTGTAATTTTCTCACTTCACCACACAACGGCTAATAAGCCCCTTTTTTTCCACTAATACACCCCAAAAAAGGCTTTAGAACATATAACTGCTCCGCTGAATGGTAAATAAGCCGTTATTTTTTCCCACTAATACACGCCAAAAAAGGCTGTAATTTACTCACTTCACCACACAACGGCTAATAAGCCCCTTTTTTTTTTTGCACTAATACACCCCAAAAAAGGCTTTAGAACATATAACTGTACCGCTGAACGGCTAATAAGCCCTTTTTTTCCACTAATGAACCCCAAAAAAGGCTTTAGAACATATAACTGCACAAGGGCTAATAAGATGTACAAATATTTCCTAGTAATACACCCTGTTAATGGCTGTATCTGTTATAGCCTACAATACCCCAATGGCAATGCCTAAGGCCTCTTTCACACTTGCGTTGTTGGGATCCGGCATGCACTTCCGTTGCCGGAGGTGCCCGCCGGATCCGGAAAAACGCAAGTGTACTGAAAGCATTTGAAGACGGAACCGTCTTCCAAATGCTTTCAGTGTTACTATGGCACCCAGGACGCTATTAAAGTCCTGGTTGCCATAGGTGGAGCGGGGAGCGGGGGAGCGGTATACTTACAGTCCGTGCAGCTCCCGGGGCACTCCAGAATGACGTCAGAGCGCCCCATGCGCATGGATGACGTGATCCATGCGATCACGTGATCCATGCGCTTGGGGCGCCCTGACGTCACTCTGGAGTGCCCGGGGAGCCGCACGGACGGTAAGTATACTGCTCCCCCGCTCCCCACTGCACTTTACCATGGCTGCCAGGACTTTAGCGTCCCGGCAGCCATGGTAACCATTCAGAAAAAGCTAAATGTCGGCTCCGGCAATGCGCCGAAACGACTTTTAGCTTAAGGCCGGATCCGGATCAATGCCTTCCAATGGGCATTAATTCCGGATCCGGCCTTGCGGCAAGTGTTCCGGATTTTTGGCCGGAGCAAAAAGCACAGCATGCTGCGGTATTTTCTCCGGCCAAAAAACGTTCCGTTCCGGAACTGAAGACATCCTGATGCATCCTGAACGGATTTCTCTCCATTCAGAATGCATTAGGATAATCCTGATCAGGATTCTTCCGGCATAGAGCCCCGACGACGGAACTCTATGCCGGAAGACAATAACGCAGGTGTGAAAGAGCCCTTACTGCCCAACCTACTACAACTTATACATCAAAAGAGCGAGGATTATTCATGATAAAAAAATCTCATTTTATTCAATTCAAATAACATGATCAATTACAGGTAAGAGTCAAAGGGACAAGACATGGAGACTAAGGCTACTTTCACACTTGCGGCAGAGAGATCCGGCAAGCAGTTCCGTCGCTGGAACTGCCTGCCGGATCAGGCAAAATGTATGCTAACTGATGGCATTAGTATGACTGATCAGGATCCTGATCAGTCTAAGGCCTCTTTCACACTTGCGTTGTTGGGATCCGGCATGCACTTCCGTTGCCGGAGGTGCCCGCCGGATCCGGAAAAACGCAAGTGTACTGAAAGCATTTGAAGACGGAACCGTCTTCCAAATGCTTTCAGTGTTACTATGGCACCCAGGACGCTATTAAAGTCCTGGCTGCCATAGTAGGAGCGGGGAGCGGGGGAGCGGTATACTTACAGTCCGTGCGGCTCCCGGGGCGCTCCAGAATGACGTCATAGCGCCCCATGCGCATGGATGACGTGATCCATGCGATCACATGATCCATGTGCTTGGGGCGCCCTGACGTCACTCTGGAGCGCCCGGGGAGCCGCACGGACGGTAAGTATACTGCTCCCCCGCTCCCCGCTACACTTTACCATGGCTGCCAGGACTTTAGCGTCCCGGCAGCCATGGTAACCATTCAGAAAAAGCTAAATGTCGGCTCCGGCAATGCGCCGAAACGACGTTTAGCTTAAGGCCGGATCCGGATCAATGCCTTCCAATTGGCATTAATTCCGGATCCGGCCTTGCGGCAAGTGTTCCGGATTTTTGGCCGGAGCTAAAAGCGCAGCATGCTGCAGTATTTTCTCCGGCCAAAAAACGTTCCGTTCCGGAACTGAAGACATCCTGATGCATCCTGAATGGATTTCTCTCCATTCAGAATGCATTAGGATAATCCTGATCAGGATTCTTCCGGCATAGAGCCCCGACGACGGAACTCTATGCCGGAAGACAATAACACAGGTGTGAAAGAGCCCTTAAAAATGCCTGATCAGTCGAAAAAATGCATTGAAATGCCGGATCCGTCTTTCCGGTGTCATCCGGCAAAAACGGATCCGGCATTTATTTTTTCACCTTTTTTTCAGTCTGCGCATGCGCATACCGGAAGGACGGATCCGGCATTCCGGTATTCTGAATGCCGGATCCGGCACTAATACATTCCTATGGGAAAAAATGCCTGATCCGGCATTCAGGCAAGTCTTCCGTTTTTTTAGCCAGAGATAAAACCGTAGCATGCTACGGTTTTCTCTTTTGCCTGATCAGTCAAAACGACTGAACTGAAGACATCCTGATGCAAACTGAACGGATTACTCTCCATTCAGAATGCATGGGGGCATACCTGATCAGTTCTTTTCCGGTATAGAGCCCTTGTGACGGAACTCTATGCCGGAAAAGAACAACGCAAGTGTGAAAGTAGCCTAAGCCACAATGGGGCTCTACAATGTGGAGAATCACATTAGGGGACAGAGTGACCATAAACAGCAGGTGACATAACAATTCAAGCAGAGGCTATGAACACTGGAGTAGTTGCGGGTGCAAATGCTGTTCCCTAATAAATAGCAACTACCTTGCTCTCAGTCATAGCATCAACCAATTGGACACTGTAGGGTATAGGAGGACAGTGAAATACTGATCATAAAGATGGCATTATACTATTAATACAAGCCACTCGTCCAACCCTGTTCCAGGTACCAAGTTACCTACCCATGTTGCTGCTGTGAACTGGTAACACAAATCCCCAAACGCTTCAACCTCGACACGTGTTTCGCCACATAGGCTTCGTCAGGAGGTACAAACAAACTAAGACAGGATTGGGCATATAAAGACCAAAGAGGAGGGATTAATTACCACTAACCATGATCATCTGTACCAGGGACGTTCCGGCGCGATACCGCGCATGTTGTATGACTGCCTCCTTCAGCGCTTCCTGGTCATCAATTGCGACCTGATTCAAGCACTTCCGGATAGCGGTCACACAGCGCATGCGCCGGCCGCGTCATCCCCCAATCACATGATCGCTCACTAGTCACCTGGTCCTGACGTCATAGGCACATGACAATCTCCCAGGTCCTTTGAACATAGCTGAACTGTTCACAGGTCCTGAGCACTCCTACACTTTCTCACAGACCCAGTGAACATTAGCCGATCATTGACCTGACGCTAAATTACTGTGACTCATCTGTACATCCGAACTGTCTCCACTTTCAGTTATTAAACCATTACATCATGTAAAAAATACAAATTTAATCTCATAATCACCTCTTAAAAAAGGTTTTTCATTATCATGATTGAGTAACAGGAAAAGAGGGAGGGGGAAGGGGGGGAGAAAACCATCCTCTCATCCATTTATACAGGGAAGGCACAAATCCAAATCACTAAGTGAATACATAATCTTTACATTAGACCGATCCTCCATCCTGAGGAATAAAGTGCATATGTGCTCCAATGATATCGATAATCACAGTGACATTACATGTGAATAATTATAACCATGTACACTGCTCAGAAAAATAAAGGGAACACGAAAAAATAACACAGCCTAGATCTGAATTAATTAAATATTCTTCTGAAATACTTTGTTCTTTACATAGTTGAATGTGCTGACAACAAAATCACACACAAAAAAAAAAAATGGAAATCAAATTTTTCAACCCATGGAGGTCTGGATTTGGAGTCACACTCAAAATTAAAGTGGAAAAACATACTACAGGCTGATCCAACTTTGATGTAATGTCCTTAAAACAAGTCAAAATGAGGCTCACTAGTGTGTGTGGCCTCCACGTGCCTGTATGACCTCCCTACAACGCCTGTGCATGCTCCTGATGAGGTGGCGGACGGTCTCCTGAGGGATCTCCTTCCAGACCTGGACTAAAGCATCTGCCAACTCCTGGACAGTCTGTGGTGCAACGTGACGTTGGTGGATAGAGCGAGACATGATGTCCCAGATGTGCTCAATTGGATTCAGGTCTGGGGAACAGGCGGGCCAGTCCATAGCATCAATGCCTTCGTCTTGCAGGAACTGCTGACACACTCCAGCCACATGAGGTCTAGCATTGTCTTGCATTAAGAGGAACCCAGGGCCAACCGCACTAGCATATGGTCTCACAAGGGGTCTGAGGATCTCATCTCGGTACCTAATGGCAGTCAGGCTACCTCTGGCGAGCACATGGAGGGCTGTGCGGCCCTCCAAAGAAATGCCACCTCACACCATTACTGCATTACTGACCCAATGCCAAACCGGTCATGCTGGAGGATGTTGCAGGCAGCAGAACGTTCTCCACGGAGTCTCAAGACTCTGTCACGTCTGTCACATGTGCTCAGTGTGAACCTGCTTTCATCTGTGACGAGCACAGGCGAATTTGTCAATCTTGGCGTTCTCTGACAAATGCCAAACATCCTGCACGGTGTTGGGCTGTAAGCACAACCCCCACCTGTGGACATCGGGCCCTCATATCACCCTCATGGAGTCTGTTTATGACCGTTTGAGCAGACACATGCACATTTGTGGCCTGCTGGAGGTCATTTTGCAGGGCTCTGGCAGTGCTCCTCCTGTTTCTCCTTGCACAAAGGCGGAGGTAGCGGACCTGCTGCTGGGTTGTTGCCCTCCTACGGCGTCCTCCACGTCTCCTGATGTACTGGCCTGTCTCCTGGTAGCGCCTCCATGCTCTGGACACTACGCTGACAGACACAGCAAACCTTCTTGCCACAGCTCGAATTGATGTGACATCCTTGATAAGCTGCACTACCTGAGCCACTTGTGTGGGTTGTAGACTCCGTCTCATGCTACCACTAGAGTGAAAGCACCGCCAGCATTCAAAAGTGACCAAAACATCAGCCAGGAAGCATAGGAACTGAGAATTGGTCTGTGTTCACCACCTGCAGAACCACTCCTTTATTGGGGGTGTCTTGCTAATTGCCTATAATTTCCACCTGTTGTCTATCCCATTTGCACAACAGCATGTGAAATTGATTGTCACTCAGTGTTGCTTCCTAAGTGGACAGTTTGATTTCACAGAAGTGTGATTGACTTGGAGTTACATTGTGTTGTTTAAGTGTTCCCTTTATTTTTTTGAGCAGTGTATATAGTGAACATTACATAGTAGGCGACTACAACCCCCAGTGGCAAGCTGCAGGGTAGCTGGTCTCAGACAAAAACTGGGGATCAGCCACTCCGCACCCGCCAATGGTGGGTCAGACCCGGCCCTACTGCCAATAGGTGAAACTAATGTCCAGATGAGGATGGAACAGAACCACCCGGTCAGGTGGCCCAGTCCCCCATCAGGTGGACAGTGTACCTAGTGATTAACCCCACAAAGGTGCTGAATACAATATTGCAGGTGCACCCACCTGTCACCACCAGACATCTGAGAAGCTCTGACAGACGTCATTCAGAACCTCCTCCTTGAGGTTCCTTTTGTTTTGCTTTCATTTTCTCATCTCGTTAGCCTCTCTCAGCTGTCATGTAGTTGCACTGATTGCATCCCTTTAAATCCCTTCCCATACTGCATCACTTTGTGGTTTATACAACTTCCTGGAGTATATGCATGCTGGATGCTACTACTGAGTCTTCTACAGAAAAGTTTTGTTTATTCATTTGTATTTTCCTGTTTGCTGGATCCCAGGAGACCCTGACTCCCTCCGTATCAAGTGTAGGGAGCCGGTGGTCATGTCCCCTCACTATTATAGGGTGTTCAGGGGTTATTTAGTCGAGGTACGAGGATATGCGATTTTCTACCATTGAGAATTTTGCATAGGCTGAGCAGTTTAGGGAGAGAGCCAGGTCTGTTGCAGGGCTATTTCTTTTGGTTCCTTAGTTTTGGATCCAGTCAGCCGGATCTTCCTTTTGTGTCTTCTAGTTTGCTGTACACCTTCCGTGACACCACCTCCCAGTGGGCTACGGCAGAGAAGCCAGTCCTCCTCCCGGAATTGACCTGTCCGCTGTGTGCAGTGGAGGGTGGGCATCATCCGAACAACATAAAAATAACAAAAATATGGGTCGGCCGTCCACCTAAGGGCGGACTGGACCACCCATGACCATGGGACCCCCGTCCCATATAAAAAATGTGTGTTAGAATACATAATCTATGTTGATCCTCAATTTAACGTGATAAAACTATCTCCATGATAGTGTCAACAAAATATAGAAAGTGCTTCTTCACTGATGATAGGTGACAGTCCCATGAATAGTGTTGGATAAGGGTCCGTCATGAGGACACACCCCGTATCTCCCTCTCAGATCACGTCATGCAATTGAAAACTTTCTTATGGTTCGTGGTTATCCACCATCCAATCTCACTCCATCTTAAATCTAAACAGAAAATGAAAATTAGAAACATACATATAAAAGAGCTTATATGCCCATAATAAAATTCACGTCTTACAAAATGGACTTGAAGCTATTATACTCATTTAAACCACCTGGAATCACTGTATCCAGCACAGTAATCCACTTTGTTTCCTTTTGTAGTAGCGCTTTTTTTGCGTCACCACCCCGCATCCCCAACCTCACTCTGTCAATCCCTCTTACCCTCAGGACACTGGGATCACTATTGTGGCACTTAAGGAAGTGCCGTGGAACAGATTGTAGTTCATCCACGTCCTGGTCTTCACATTGTGAGGCTGTGCGGATTTTGCTGGCGTGTTCCAGCATCCGAGTTTTCAAAGCTCTAGTTGTCATGCCGACATAAATCAATCGGCACGGACAAGTTAGCCAGTATACGACTCTCTCAGTAGTACAGGTTATATAATGAATGATCTTAAACTCTGCGTCCCCGGAGGCGTCATAAAAAGTGGTGGAACGTTCCATATACAGACATGCAGCACATTTGCCACAAGCTCTCGAACCCCTCGGAGGACCCTTACTCCCAAAGATCCCCTTGGGAATTTGGGGATAGTTGGGTAGAGAAGACCGCAGATCCCTGTCAGTCATCAGCACTGACCAATGCCTCTTCATTATCTCCTGCATCCTACGCCATTCATTGTTGAAGGGAGTGATGAATCTGACTGAGCCATCTTTAGATTTCTCAAATGTTTTTTTTCTACACAGTAAGGCCTCCCTCATTTTGTTTTTGGCCATCTCATAGCCCTTTGTCACCACCCCCATCTGGTATCCCCTGTCCAGGAAGCATTTCGTGAGGTCTGAGGATTGTTGTTCGAACCTCTCATCCTTGGAACATATGCGCCTCATAAATTGGCCTTTCGGTATGGCCTGTATTACCTTAGGATAGTGTGATGAGGTGGCATGCAACAATGCATTCACCGATGTAGGCTTCCTAAATACATCTGTCGCTACCATCCCCCTATTCTCCTTTTTGATCATAATATCAAGGAAGTCCACCTCCATTGGGCATATGATCCAGGTGAGCCTGATGTTGAACTCATTAACATTGAGGGCGGCCAAAAAGTCATCCAACTGCGACGTGGAGCCCTGCCAGATGAAGAACACGTCGTCGATATACCTAAACCAGAGCTGAGCCGCCTCAAAGCCCACTGAATTCTGGACGATTTCTCCTTCCCACAGCCCCAGGAACAAATTTGCATACGAGGGCGAACAGGGCGCCCCCATCACAGTCCCCCGGGGCTGTAGGAAGAAGCGATCCTTAAAAAGAATCAAATCATCGTCCAGATTCGTCATCGTGATAAAGTATCTAGACGCTCTCAGACCCTGGCCGTGACATAGCGACGTGTACAGAGACTCCCCGTCGCAGGTGACCAAAAGCATATCATCCTCCAGGCACAATCCATCCAATCGCCTCAACATGTCAGATGTATCTTGCACAAAGGATGGCAAAGTCTCCACACAGCCCTTAAGATAAAAATCAATAAATTTCCCAATATTGGCACACAATCCACCAATCCCCGAGACGATCAGTCGTCTCGGTGGATTGGCGGTATTCTTGTGTACCTTGGGCAATAAGTATAAAGTGGGGCTGATTGGAGACTCCAACCTTCAGCCCTTCCATCATTTTGGAACTGATGACATTATTAGTCACTGCCTCCTGTAGCAGCATGTATAATTCCGCCTGGTACTTAGCCAATGGGTTACCGTCCAGGCGCATTTAACATGATTTTTCATTGAGTTGCCTGAAAACCTCCTGCTTGTACATCTGCACCGGCCAGACATTACCCCCCTTGTCCGCCTGTTTAATAACCACCTCTTTGAGAGATTTTAATTCTCTCAATGCCTTCCTTTGTGGTGGAGTAAGATTATCTCTATATTTTTTAGATTACATTATCTTAAAGTCTTCTTTCACTAACTTAGTGAATATATCCACTACTGGACAAAGTGACCTGGGGGGGAATGTCTGTGATCTCCGGTGCAGGTGCACGGTGGTAGGCATCCCAGGCTGGCTCTCCTGTTCCTCTCAGAGGGACATCAGATCCTGAAGCGCCTGTTGTTCGGTTGCATTCACAGGTGCTGATTTATCATCTTTCTTGTTGAAGTATTTCTTCAACAATAATTTGCGGGAGAAAAGTTCCAGATCCTTCACTGCCTCAAAGAAGTCAAATTTCCCAACAGGGAAAAAAGACAGACCTTTTTGTAACGCCTCTATTTGGGGAACACTAAGGGTAATACTAGATAGGTTAATTACCTTCAGTTCTTGGATTTCTTGTTCTTGTCGCTGTTGTTCCCATTTGTTCTCTTCTGAGATGGGGTGCGTAGGTTGTACTTCTCTTTGTCTACGTCTGGACCTCGCCCAGGCTTTAGACGCTACCCTAAAAAAGTCTGTCCACATTCTACTTCAGAGGTAACTGAATTGCTAGATATGGAGCGTCTCCTATCCCACGTTTTCTGCCACCTAAACACCTTGTTTTGTTGGTAGTCTCTTAGGTCACGCTGGAATTTTGTAGCTTTAGTGGTTTGGATCTCCTTCTCACATTTGAGTAAATCCTGCTCTACCACTTTATCAAACTCATCCAGCTCCTCTTTAGTTAAGGCCTGTTGGATCTTCTCTTTCAGGCAATCTATCTCCCTCTCTACAATTTCAAGGGATCTGCGGTCTGCCCCAATCAGCAATTCTACCACGGTCTGGGAACACCTGGTCAAGGTTTCCTCCCACTTGCCTATGAATGTTGGATCCTCAATCTCCAGGGTCGGAAAGATTTGGATCCGTAATCCCCTCGGGATGATATTTTTTTGTAAGTAATTTTCTAATGCCCCCTTATTCCACCACAATCTAGTACGCCTCCTAAGGGACTCCTGGATTCTTTGCTTCAAGTCCTTAATATCTTGTTTCTCCACATCAGATGGTGTTTTGTCTCCAAATACCGATCCCAATTGGCTCAACCAATTAGCATCACGTCTCCTAAAGTCCAGGTTGAAGCGTTTGGGGATTTGTGTTACCAGTTCACAGCAGCAACATGGGTAGGTAACTTGGTACCTGGAACAGGGTTGGACGAGTGGCTTGTATTAATAGTATAATGTCATCTTTATTATCAGTATTTCACCGTCCTCCTATACCCTACAGTGTCCAATTGGTTGATGCTATGACTGAGAGCAAGGTAGTTGTTATTTATTAGGGAACAGCATTTGCACCCGCAACTACTCCAGTGTTCATAGCCTCTGCCTGAATTGTTATGTCACCTGCTGTTTATGGTCACTCTGTCCCCTAATGTGATTCTCCACATTGTAGAGCCCTATTGTGGCTTAGTCTCCATGTCTTGTCCCTTTGACTCTTACCTGTAATTGATCATGTTATTTGAATTGAATATAATGAGATTTTTTATCATGAATAATCCTCGCTCTTTTGTTGTATAAATGGCTGTATCTGTAACACCCCAGAGTTGTGTTACTACACTCCTCTACCCTGCTACTATCTATTAAGAGCCTTTACATTGTCATCACATATGATTTTGCTCATGTCATTCCCAAATGTGCATAAAACCATGTTTAAGGTAATTTTTTCCTTGTAATGTTCCAGGTTGACCAGCAGGTGGCAGCATCATTGGTAGGGATAGTTTTAATGTTATGGTCGTTCAGAGTGGAACGATCCGGTTCTGTTCTGCCCCCCTGCTTAAGGGAAGTGGAGGTTCCCACATTCTGCAGCAAGGGAGGAAAAAAACTGTTATAACTAGTTCCAGCCCTCCCTGCATAGGGAAGACAGCAAGGATCAAGTCTCGTGCTGAGATTTGATCAAATTCCCAGTCTGAGCTCTGCAGCTCAGCTGGATGACACAAAGCAGAAAGTTACAGACAACTCCAGTTCCAGGAAGAAATCATACCCTGAGAAGATAACTGTGAGTAAAATCCAGAGACCCAGGAGAAGCCATATTCCTCCTCAGCTAGTCAGTCCCCATACAGCAGAAGATAGAAAGTGCAGAAGCCAAATTCCTGCCACAGTATAGAGCTAACAAGCAGACGTCCTTTCCTGCAAGCTCCAGGTTGAAAGAGCAGAAGATAAATCCCTGCCAACCATTGCCAATACCTGCTGGGACCTAAGAGAAAAGCTGTATTTTGCTTGAATGAAAGTTACAATCAGTAAAGACAAGTTTGAACTTCACCAAAAGTCTGGATCTCAATTTCTGCTACAAATATCTCCATTACTCCCACTATCACTACACTCAATTTATTGCAAGTGAGCCAGGAGCCGGGAGTCCAGCCGTACCCAGGTAGGAGACACCGTTGATACAATTACCACTACCATACAGAGACATTACAGCACTCTGGCATTCCTAAACTGGGACATGCATTATAACATCTTTGAAGGGCCCTGTGACAATACCCTGCGCACGCTGCAATTGGCGTCACAAACAAACTATAGACTATTATACCCATATCCTGGTCACTGCATATCACACAGCACTTGCACCCCAATAACAAGAAAGATTTGCTGGAATTACAGAGGCATCATCTATTGCAAACCTGAAAGCAGCAGTATAATGGCAATTTGGATCCCCAATCAGGGCAGCAAGGTGTAATAGGATTGTTCCTATTACCCAGGCTGTACACTACCCTATTGGACCCTGTTTTCCTTTTATAGTGTGAAATAATTCCTCCCTATCCTTTGCCTACACTTCTAATGATGAAATTTGTCCTGAAATTCAGATCGAATTCCACTTCGTCAACTTCAATTTGCTCATCTCTAATATCTAATATATATAAAGCTGAGTGTATGTATGTATCTATGTACTGTATGTACGTATGTGTGTATGTCCGCTAAAGGAATCCCACCGTCGCATTTACAATCACAAAATTTGGCACACAGGTACATGATGTGGCCGGGAAGGTTTTAGACCAGGTGTCAGCTCTCTAGCACGTACCGTTCCCGGAGATATTCCCAAAAAATGCATTAGCCAATAGAAGCCTGGTCACATGACCCTTATCAACCAATCTTATCAGCCAATAGAAGCTCGCAGGCCCTTAGTCTTCACATACACACAGTTTTACACCAGGTTTCTATAACAACCCAGCCATTTTTCTTTACTGCTGTAGGTCAGTGTACTTTAAAGGGGCAGGGCACTGTGGATGACACTTAAGGGAGCGGAGTGCTGTGGAGGTCACAGTTAAGGGGGCAAGTAGGGTGGCTATTCAGGCCACCCTTAAAAGACAGACCTAAAATCCCCGTCGGCTTCAGAGTGGGAGGGACGTGGCTTAGCGGACCTGGCGGCGGGGATTGAAAAAATGAAGGTAAAAATCAACTTCTGTCAGCTGCAGGGGTGGGAGGGAGGATGACTTTCTCCCTGCAGCTCACCCTCAGACAGCACAGTGCTGCTGTCTGAGAGTGAGCTGTTCAAAAGGACCTCCCTGTGTCTGTCCAGGCCCTGCGCTGGACGGAGGACAGGGAGTCTAAAAGCCGGACTGTCCGGCCTAAACTGGACCTCTGGCCACCCTAGGGGCAGGCTGCAGTGGAAGTCATAGTTAAGGGGATGGCCCGCTATGGAGGTCAGTATTAAGGGGCAGATTGCTGTGAACGCCACTGTTTAGTGGATGGGGTGTTGTGGAAATCACTGTTAAGGAGATGGGGTACTGTGGAGGTCACTAATAATGGGGCGGGCGCTGTGGAGGTCACTGTTAAGGGGTGGGGTGCTGTAGAGGTTACTGTTAAGGGGGCAGGGTGTTGTGGAGGTCACAATTTAAGGGAACAGAGTTCTGTCGAGGTCACTGTTAAGGGGGTGGGTTACTGTGGAAATCTCTGTTAATGAGACGGGGAACTATGGAGGACAATAATAAAGGGGCGGCCGCTGCGGAGGTCTCTGTCAAAGGGGAGGGCGCTGTGGATGTTACTGTTAAGAGGGCAGGCCGCTGTGGAGGTCACTGTTAAAGGGGCAGGGTACTGTAGATGTCACTGTTATAGTGGATACTGTTGATATCTTTTAAAGACACACACAAATATTAAATGTTCAAAGTTAAGTGGGTGGGCTGCTGTGGAGGTCACATTTTAAGGAGGCAGGACACTGTTGGGATTTAGTGTTAAGGGGTGGGGGGGGGGGGCTGTGGAGGTCACTGTTAAGGGGGCGGGGTCTTTAGTGTGATCTCTGCAATGCCCAACACTACCCAAGATGACTCTCCCAGAGTATATACAGGCTGCCTCACTCACATAGTGCACACACATTTACCATTCCCTTGCTGGTGTCTTACAATGGCTTAAAGGCACAGTACATGGTCACAAATCAGTCCTAGAGATGATTGAAGTATTAAAAAATACGATTTGGCTGCTTCACCAAATTTTACAAGAAAATTCATAGCTGATCGCGTCATCTGACAATAATAACACTGGGTAAAAATAAATAAATTAAATCATACTTACCTCATCCATTTGCTCTTGAAGAGCCAGCCGCCACCATTTTTATTGAAGATCTAGCACGAAATCTCGCACAGCCCGAGGTGACGTCATCATGTTGGCCGGCGTGGTGACGTCATACGTCACCGTGCACAGGATTTCGTGTGAGATCTTTAACCAAGATGGCGGCCGGCCCTTCGCAATCAAACCGAAGAGGTAAGTATGATTTTTAGAGCTTTTTACCACTATTCAGGGAAAGTCGTTTCGCTACCAGTAAGCAAGAGGAAATTTGGCTTCACGGCAAATTGAATTTTCCCTGAAATTTGGATCAAAGCCCACTTCATGGACTTTGATTGGCTCAACGCTATAAATCACCCGAACATGGCAATTAATTGTGGGTGCAAGTTACATGGCAGAGCAGCAGTGCTGGGAGACAGTAACATGCATAAACAAAACATAACATAATAGCAATGCTGGCATGTTCTGGTAACACTAGGTGGTATTGCCACCACAAGAGGGTAAAATGGTAACTCATAGAAACTAGAAATATATTGGATACAGGGCACTCAAGAGACCGTGACCATGTGGTTGCAACAATTATATAGTTTTATTGATGATAAAACAAATAAAATAGGAAATATAGTACAGTGTTATATGATCAGAAATAATGAGTCACCTCGCGTTATTATAAAATGGCATATACAGTATAGTGGGTACTACAATGAATATGATCGCAATGTTCCAGCTATTGAAAAGTCCGCTAGGTGTAAATTGTCATAGAGAGCGGACCTCAATGCTATGACAAGCAAGTTATGATGTTCTTCAGTGTCGCAATCACTGAAATGATCGATCCAATACTTATATGCAGCCTTTGAAATAAATACCTGAGTATGGTAGATATAGACCAGAAAACAGATGTCCCACGCTTAGTTGCAGCGGCGTCCCGCCGAAACAGAAGTGGGCAGCAGCGTCCCGCTACAAAGTTACTTGCAAGTAGAAGTTGATTATAATCGACCAAACCTTAAGATATGACCACTCTCCGAAATGTGCCTTTGTTCGTGCAGCACTTGTAGAATCAGGAGATTGCAGACGGCTCTATATATCGTTGTCCAAGCCTATGGACCTCCGCTTTTGAATGAAAATTCCGCAGTAATATAGTGATGGAAAATTTTGTCGGTAAAGGTCCACCTCTGGTCTGTTAGTTGGTCGATCTTCGGTACTTAGGTCTTTCGGTACAAAGTTAAGGGGTGTCGCACCAGACGCGTTTCGGGGTCTAACTATTTGCCCCTTCCTCAGTGGTATTTCTGATCATATAACACTGTGCGATATCTTATATATATAATTAACTCATAGAAACTGTTACTGTAAAGTATATGGTTTTCTTTGTAAGAAGTACAAGGCTGATCTCCAACCCTCTTACATGCTGGGCCCCACAACAGATGCTGTACAATTTACCCTAGTAGTTTCATCCATGTCCCAGAGGTTTTACTCACAGATAAACAACTATAATGTCACAGAAGAGTACATGCATTGAAACCCTAGAAATCCTAGACTAGAAAAACAGGATCTTTTTGTTTAACTTTATGCTAGCGATCACTATGGGTCTAAGAAAATGGATCCCATACCTCCAAACTTTTAAAAATCGCAAAGAGGGACAGTATGTGCGGCGTGCACCACCGCAATTTATTTTCATACTAGGCCACGCCTCTAACTCGCCCAAAGCATAATTACTGACTCCGTTACAATTGCAGCAGCTGGGGATCAGTTAGGGGAGTTTAAGTTCCTTTATTTTTTTTACAGCATGTGGAGCCCCTGGGGTAATTTTTTTTCTTGCACTTCAATAACCATTTAAATATTAGCAAATAATCATCGGAGTATAGAGATTTTAAAGGTTATCCAAGAGTATAAAAAGCCCCCCCATATGCCGGGCTCCCCAAACTGATTCTACTTACCTGGCTCCCTGATCTCCACATCACTCCTGGTCCCCGCACAGCCACCGCTGCTTCTCGCCATGCGCGGATGAATACATCCGGTGTCGGGGGGTGGGGGAGGCAGCCAATGGCAGGCGGTGATAGGGACAAGCCTCCCTAGCATCACGGGTGGCCTGGCCTGGCTTATGGGGGGCTTTTTATGCTCTTGGATAACCCCTTTAAGGTCCAAATTGCACTATATAATGAAGTTATGGTCTAATATACAGGTAGAATCCATGCTGATAGTTTAGTAAGGAGCAATTTAGTAAATCTATTATGCATTCATTCCCCAGGTCAAAAAGAGTGACATTTAAGGATCAAAGAGGGACAGAGGGATTTGGGTCAAAAAGAGGGACATTTGGGAGGCATGGGATCCTAAATAAAATTGCTTATGGCCACTGTTTGCTCTAAGCTGTGTGATCTGGAAAGGAAGGGAGTGAAAATATATTAACAAGCTATACACACAATGAAAGGAAAAGGATAATTGTAAAATCTTTTATATGTATCTCAGTACATTGGAACAACTGAAGCGACAAATAGAGTCACTTTTCCTGTTTCAAATGTCTAAATCTTTCATTGCTCAACACGATGACTGCATGAAATAACTTTTTATGACCTTATCTAGATGACTAGCACTCTGTCATCATGTGATACATGCTTCTCGTTGTTCATCACAGTGCACTTGTGCCGTTCAACTGGTTCTTTTAGTCCCGCAGTAACAGATCACCAGGTCACCTTCTGAAGATTGTCTCTTTATGGATACTATTGACATCAAGAACAAATGCACATCAAATTTCAGTATAAGGAAGGAATCCACTTTTATTGCACTCACAAGAAAAAAAATAATCAAATCAAGTTCAAACATAAAGACTGTGGCAGGCCAAGTCCCTGTACAACCCCAGGTTTTGCGCTTACAGATTCTTGGGTATGTTTGATGGAAATGACGCTTGACCCAGGGGTGCACCTAGCCTTTCTGCTGCCTGAGGCATAAACTGAAACGGCGCCCCCCCATGCCAATATTTTTATCTGACCCCTTTGCCACAATGAAAGCGCTCATTGCCCATGACCCTTCCGCTGCCCCCCTCTTGCCCCTACCTGGTGCTGCCTTAGGAGATTGCCTCACCTGGCCTCATTGGTGGTGCACCCCTGGCTTGACCTATATACACAGTACTGTGCAAATGTTTTAGGCAGGTGTAGAAAGATGCTAAACTTCCAGGATTCTTTGCAGTTCTTTATGCTGAAGATAGTTTTTAATGACACTAACTGTATGTTTGGGGTTGTTGCCCTGCTGCAGAATAAATTTGGGGCCAATCAGATGCCTCCTTGATGATATTGTATGATGAATAAGTATCTGGCTACATCTCTCAGCATTGAGGACATCATTAATCCTGACCAAATCCTCAACTCCAAGTAGGCATTGTCGATCCCATAAAAATTGAGATTTGTTTCTTATTGTCGATTCCCGTTGTTACTAAGAACAATGTATACCAGATGAAAAAGATTCATAATGTAGGCACCTGGAAAGATAACATAACATTCATGTTAGAATCCAAGCTCCTGACATTGTAGCCTACCAACCATGGAAACCGGAGTGGTTTTCTGTCCCAATTCTGGATAATTGTGTGATGTTCCGGGACAACAATTTTCAATGCGAGGGCGATCCATTTAACTATGACGCGACTAATGCGTTGTGTGGCCTCGAATACGAGAAACATGGATCAGAAAAGTGCCAGGTGACCCTGTCAAAAATCGAGGAGGGAAACGTGGTAAATGCGGTCTTAATTAAAAATAAGTGGCTTGTTAGTACTCGCCTACCAGACATGACTGTTTTCTCAAATGACCACGTAATGGTGAAAGTCATCGCCCTGCCTTCTCGTGTATCCATTATAAAAGTACCTCAAAATTCCAGGATTATGATTAGAAATCGTACTCTATATCCTGTTGACCTAGAGGACATTGAAGGAGAAGTGGAGAGTATTGATGCCTTCCAAAACCAGGAGATTGCCATAAACCCAGACTTAAGATTTTTGCTAGATAACAAACCTAGCCATACTATCCGAATGGTAATCAGGAAGGACAACGTCACCATGGACACATTACAGTATTCGCCAGCAGACAATGATATATTGTATCCCTCCGTTTGGACACGGGGGGGGGGGGGAGATTATATATGGGGCATATTGTTTATCAGCATAATAGGATAGTTAAGTTTGTTAACCATCCAAGTGGTGCGTTGAATAAGATTCTTCAAAAAGACTTTGGCCAAGTTATGGTACAAACAAGGTTCACGCACCCAACCTTTAGAAGAAGACATATGAAAAGCCTTTTTTTTATGCATTCCAAATACATTCACACGTTATGGAACATTTTGGAATGAAGGGGGATTTGTTGTGCATTTTCATACGTATACAATATTATCTAATGACATTATAAGCAAAATGAATGCTCATCTCATTGCCTTTAAGAATAAGATCAGCCTGAACCAAAGTTCTATTATGTGGCTGAAAAAAAAAAGCCAAGATGAGTTCATGGCAAGTTCAGTTTATATAAAAATATAATTGTGAACATAAACGGACATTGTATTTAAAAGTTATTGCTAAAGATATGGGACCATCTGTAAGGAGTAAGTCAACTCCCTAAGACATGTCTGTCTGGAGAGAACAAGGTTACTTGATAAGGACTCATATCCTTGAGGCACACCTGCTGTATGAGGTTCAATTTATATATTCATAATTATATTATATATATATCTCTGCATGATATACAAATCGGATTCCAAAAAAGTTGGGACACTAAACAAATTGTGACTAAAAACTGAATGCAATGATGTGGAGATGGCAAATGTCAATATTTTATTTGTAATAGAACGTAGATGACAGATCAAACGCTTAATCCGAGTAAATGTATCATTTTAAAGGAAAAATACGTTGATTCCAATTTTCACGGTGTCAACAAATCCCCAAAAAGTTGGGACAAGTAGCAATAAGAGGCTGGAAAAAGTAAATTTGAGCATAACGAAGACCTGGAAGACCAATTAACACTAATTAGGTCAATTGGCAACATGATTGGGTATAAAAAGAGCTTCTCAGAGTGGCAGTGTCTCTCAGAAGCCAAGATGGGTAGAGGATCACCAATTCCCACAATGTTGCGCAGAAAGATAGTGGAGCAATATCAGAAAGGTGTTACCCAGCGAAAAATTGCAAAGACTTTGCATCTATCATCATCAAATGTGCATAACATCATCCGAAGATTCAGAGAATCTGGAACAATCTCTGTGCGTAAGGGTCAAGGCCGTAAAACCATACTGAATGCCCGTGATCTCCGGGCCCTTAAACGACACTGCACCACAAACAGGAATGCTACTGTAAAGGAAATCACAGAATGGGCTCAGGAATACTTCCAGAAACCATTGTCAGTGAACACAATCCACCGTGACATCCGCCGTTGCCAGCTGAAACTCTACAGTGCAAAGAAGAAGCCATTTCTAAGAAAGATCCACAAGCTCAGGCGTTTTGACTGGGCCAGGGATCATTTAAAATGGAGTGTGGCAAAATGGAAGACTGTTCTGTGGTCAGACGAGTCACGATTCGAAATTCTTTTTGGAAATCTGGGACGCCATGTCATCCGGACCGAAGAGGACAAGGACAACCCAAGTTGTTATCAACGCTCAGTTCAGAAGCCTGCATTTCTGATGGTATGGGGTTGCATGAGTGCGTGTGGCATGGGCAGCTTGCATGTCTGGAAAGGCACCATCAATGCAGAAAAATATATTCAGGTTCTAGAACAACATATGCTCCCATCCAGACGTCATCTCTTTCAGGGAAGACCCTGCACTTTTCAACAAGATAATGCCAGACCACATTCTGCATCAATCACAACATCATGGCTGCGTAGGAGAAGGATCCGGGTACTGAAATGGCCAGTCTGCAGTCCAGATCTTTCACCTATAGAGAACATTTGGCGCATCATAAAGAGGAAGGTGCAACAAAGAAGGCCCAAGATGATTGAACAGTTAGAGGCCTGTATTAGACAAGAATGGGAGAGCATTCCTATTTCTAAACTTGAGAAACTGGTCTCCTCGGTCCCCAGACGTCTGTTGAGTGTTGTAAGAAGAAGGGGAGATGCCACACAGTGGTGAAAATGGCCTTGTCCCAACTTTTTGGGGATTTGTTGACACCATGAAATTCTGATTCAAGATATTTTTCCCTTAAAATGGTACATTTTCTTAGTTTAAACTTTTGTTCCGTGATTTATGTTCTCTTCTGAATAAAATATTAGAAGTTGGCACCTCCACATCATTGCATTCAGTTTTTATTCACGATTTGTATAGTGTCCCAACTTTTTTGGAATCCGGTTTGTATTTAGTTTACAACATATGTTAATCAATAATTCATATAATGTGTTATCTATGTGTAACAATGTATCGATTTATATATATGTCATACCATGTATTTACCATTTAGAAGGTATTGTAGAAAGTACAGAAAAAAGTGAGTTTATGTTAATTGGATTTCTGGGATATAAAAATTCTATTTCAAAACAATAGTTATTCATGGATTAGATAAGTGAAATGTACAAGTTCTGATGCCAAGCATCAAAGCCGCTATATAAAATTTTCATCAAGTCAATCTATATTTCAAAAAGATAGGAGAAGACAGTCAACTCCAACAAGTTCAGGATATAGGTAATTAAAAATGTCAGGAAAAGACCTTCCTCAATGATTTATAGTGATTCAGCCAACTAAGAGAGGCCATAGGCCTAACTAACTGGGACAAAGTCCTCAAAAATAAAAATACAGCCAAAAAATGGGATATCTTTAAAAACATCCTAAAATCTCATTGTGAGAGGTACATACCGTATGGGAATAAAAGGTTAAGGAACAAAAAGAAACCAATGTGGATAAACAGAACTGTAAAGAAAGCAATAAATGACAAAAAGAAAGCATATAAAACACTAAAACAGGAGGGTAGCACGGAAGCACTGAAAAACTATAAGGAAAAAAACAGAACATGTAAAAAACAAATAAAAGCGGCCAAACTAGAGACCGAGAGATTAATTGCCAAAGAGAGTAAAACTAACCCTAAAATATTCTTCAATTATATAAATGTTAAAAAGTATAAATCTGAAGGTGTCGGCCCTTTAAAGAGTAATGAGGGGGGAGTCGCAGAGAGCGACGAGGAGAAAGCAAAGCTGTTAAATATTTTTTTCTCCAATGTATTCACTGAGGAAAATAAACTGTCAGATGAAATGCTGAATGTTGAAATAAATTTGCCATTAAAAGTGTCCTGTCTGACCCAGGAAGAAGTACAACAGCGACTTAAAAAGATCAAAATAGACAAATCGCCAGGACCGGATGGCATACACCCCCGTATCCTAAGGGAATTAAGAAATGTCATAGCCAGACCTTTATTTCTGATATTTGCGTACTCTTTACTGACAGGGAATGTCCCACAGGATTGGCGCATGGCAAATGTGGTGCCAATATTCAAAAAGGGTCCAAAAACAGAGCCTGGAAACTATAGGCCGGTAAGTTTAACATCTGTTGTGGGTAAACTGTTTGAAGGTTTTCTGAGAGATGCTATGTTAGAGCATCTTAACGGAAATAAGCAAATAACGCCATATCAGCATGGCTTCGTGAGGGATCGGTCATGTCAAACTAATTTAATCAGTTTCTATGAGGAGGTAAGTTCTAGACTTGACAGCGGCGAATCAATGGATGTCTTGTATCTGGACTTCTCCAAAGCATTTGACACTGTACCGCATAAAAGGTTAGTATATAAAATGAGAATGCTCGGACTCGGAGAAAACGTCTGTAAGTGGGTAAGTAACTGGCTCAATGATAGAAAACAGAGGGTGGTCATTAACGGTACATACTCAGATTGGGTCACTGTCACTAGTGGAGTTCCTCAGGGGTCAGTATTGGGCCCTATTCTCTTCAATATATTTATTAATGATCTTGTAGAAGGCTTGGATAGTAAAATATCAATTTTCGCAGATGACGCTAAACTGTGTAAAGTAATTAACACTGAAGAGGACAGTATACTACTACAGAGGGATCTGGATAGATTGGAGGCTTGGGCAGATAAGTGGCAGATGAGGTTTAACACTGACAAATGTAAAGTTATGCACATGGGAAGGAATAATGCAAGTCACCCATACATACTAAATGGTAAAACACTCGGTAACACTGACATGGAAAAGGATCTAGGAATTTTAATAAACAGCAAACTAAGCTGCAAAAAACAGTGTCAGGCAGCTGCTGCCAAGGCCAATAAGATAATGGGTTGCATCAAAAGGGGCATAGATGCCCGTGATGAGAACATATTCCTACTACTTTACAAATCACTGGTCAGACCACACATGGAGTACTGTGTACAGTTCTGGGCTCCTGTGAACAAGGCAGACATAGCAGAGCTGGAGAGGGTCCAGAGGAGGGCAACTAAAGTAATAACTGGAATGGGGCAACTACAGTACCCTTAAAAAGATTATCAAAAGTAGGGTTATTCACGTTAGAAAAAAGACGACTGAGTGGAGATCTAATTACTATGTATAAATATATCAGGGGGCAGTACAGAGATCTATCCCATCATCTATTTATCCCCAGGACTGTGACTGTGACGAGGGGACATCCTCTGCGTTTGGAGGAAAGAAGGTTTGTACACAAACATAGAAAAGGGTTCTTTACGGTAAGAGCAGTGAGACTATGGAACTCTCTGCCTGAGGAGGTGGTGATGGTGAGTACAATAAAGGAATTCAAGAGGGGCCTGGATGTATTTCTGGAGTGTAATAATATTACAGGCTATAGCTACTAGAGAGGGGTCGTTGATCCAGGGAGTTATTCTGATTGCCTGATTGGAGTCGGGAAGGAATTTTTTATTCCCCTAAAGTGGGGAAAATTGGCTTCTACCTCACAGGGTTTTTTTGCCTTCCTCTGGATCAACTTGCAGGATGACAGGCCGAACTGGATGGACAAATGTCTTTTTTCGGCCTTATGTACTATGTTACTATGTTACTAAAGGTCAACGAAGTCATGAGAACGTGTTATTAGATAATTAATTTTAATGCTTAAAAGTAGTGATGTTCATCTACAGTACCGCAGTGCCATCTGGAGGCAGATGGACAATATTATATTATTTCATTATTTGTTCTATACCATAGTAGGAGTTTGATATGACATCATGATGTTATTAGCATGCGAGTACACCCACCTTACCTGATTGGGAATCCCTAATCTAAAGGGGATGATTCTTAGATAAGGGGGTAATAATTACTCGTGTGCGGAGTAGCATAAGGGGACTAGAGAAAAGGATCCATTTATCCATTGATCCATCCATTCATTCAATCAAAAAGAAAAACTTTACCAGAATAAACTTGGATTATTCTTTTTGGATTACTAGGAAAGTTCTTCAGAACTGGTCCCATCTGAACTCTGTCTACCTTTGACCCGGTAACGTATATTTTGTTTACTACCCATGATATTAATAAGATATTTCTCTCGGTATATAGCCAAGAGTTCCTATATTGTGGGAATATATAGTGTTAGGCGCCTCCATAATGCTGATTATTTTCTTAGCAAAGATGCATATTGTTAATGGAAGATCTAACATTATTTGAAAAGAGGACTAAACCCTTGGAAAGTTATTTTCCTTAGTCTGATTGCCGAGCTGAATATTTTATCATATTAATATCATATATTTTTGATTGGTCATAGAAAAACAGAGTCAAGGGATAACAGTTATTTTCCTGTAAATCCGTGTTTTATTGTTCTAGCCTGTTTGATAAACAGAAGATCCTAAGTTTCTCTTGGTATATGAGTCCGTTTGTTAAAAGTATGACACTGGTTGTCATAAATCATTAAATCATACTGTACTGATCAGATAGGGGTGTGTTAACACCACCGTGTGGTACATTTTGGGTGTTACTTTGTAACTTCATCATTTGTTTTGCAGTTGTATTGTTTTTATATTCTTTGTTTTTATAATAAATGATTATATATTTTTGCATATACAATTGTCCCTTTGTTTCACTGCTTGCACAAATCAAATTAAGATACTTGATAAAAAGAACTTAGAGGCGTTTTTTATGTCCGCCTGAAGGATAATATAATTTTTCTATTTTTTTTTATCCTCTCTTTTATATAAAGATTCTTATACATTGTAACAGAAAGTGGTAGTGGACCCACTGTGCCAACCAACCGGTTTGGCTTTGGGCTATTTCTAAGGTATTTGTCCTAGCAGTAGCAAGGTTTTCACTCTTTAAAGGGGTTGTCCGGGTTCAGAGCTGAACCCGGACATACCCTCATTTTCACCCAGGCAGCCCCCCTGAGGCTAGCATCGGAGCATCTCATGCTCCGATGCGCTCCCTTGCCCTGCCCTAAATCGCGCAGGGCAAGGTCTCTTTCGTTTTCAATAACACACTGCCGGGCGATAACTTCCGCCTGGCAGTGTGTTCGGTGACGTCACCGGCTCTGATGGGTGGGCTTTAGCGCTGCCCTAGCCGTTTTACTGGTTAGGGCAGCGCTAAATCCCATACATCAGTGCCGGTGACGTCACCGGGCTTCCTGGCAGCCCCATGGAGAACCCCGGGATGTCACCGGATCTCCAAAAAATGCCTTTGCTCTGCGCGATTTAGCACAGCGCAAAGGAGAGCATCGGAGCATGAACTGCTCCGATGCTCGTCAGGGGGGCTGCCGGGGTGAAAATGGAGGTATGTCCCCTTTAACCTCTATACAGGATCTGGTCTTTACTGCAGGGGAGCCACCAGGCCACTACCTCACTGGTGTAAAGCACCAAATGATCAGACAATACTCATAGTCAGGAACAGGCCAAGATCAGGGCAGGCAGAGTTATTGCATATTCATAAAACAATCCAAGATCAGGGCAGGCAGAGTTTGTGTATGTCTGTAAAACCAATCTGAGGTCAGGGCAGGCAGCGTAGAGTCAGAGTCAATAAACAAGCAGAGTTTGGTACACAGGCAGAATAACAGAAAAGTACAATAACAAACTAGGAACCTGAAGCTCAGGCATCCTCCCCTAGGGGAAGGTTCCTTAAATACCCAAAGGTAACCAGTCATTGGCTGGCAGACATTTGAAAAAATGCACAGTAGCCCTTTAAGAGCCAGGAGATGTGTGTGGATCCTAAGAAAAACAGGAAGAGGCCTTAGAGCCTGGTGCTGGATGTAGCCTCCAACGTGAGACACCAGAGTATGAGGACCATCTCCACTACAGGAAAGCAGAGGATAACTAGTAGGGACCAGACACTGGGATAGGTGATAGATGCATCCCCTGTGCCTGCCCCAGATAGAGGGACATAGATGGGCACAGAGCATTGCTGTGACATGCATGCATGTTACATGCTTTCACATGGCCATGTGTGGTCCATACAATGCAGTCCGTGTGATAGCCACATATCCCAAACCCACTGTGGCTCATGCAGAGGCCTGCTGAAGAGTACATGGAGGATGAGAGTGGTGGTGGTACTCCCTAGGGCCATGCAGTGAATGCAGTGAATGGAGGGTGCACACTTTCTTCCTTCAGGCACACTGTGGTGTTGGGGCTCCTGCCTCGTAGTAGTTGGGGTGCCCTTGATGTTAGTGTTGGTCTGGGTGTAAGGAAGGAGAGAAGGTGCAACGCCGGCAAATGGTGGAATCATTAACTAGGTCAGTTAGTGTAAATAAATATGTCTCCCTTTACTTGCTGAAGATAATTATTAATGACATTGGCTGTATATTTGGAGTTGTTTCCTACTGCAGAATAAATTTGGAGCCAACCAAACACCTCCCTGATGGTACTACATGATGGATAAGTATTTCCCTGTATTTATCAGCATTGAGGACACTGACTAGTGATGGACGAACATCTGCCGGGACGGATCGTGAACGAGATCGCGCGAACACGATCAAATGTTCGCGAACCGCAAGTTCGCAGCGGGTCCCATTCATTTTAATGGCAGGCGAGCCTGAAAAACCTTCAGCTCATATTTGCAGCCAAGAAATAATTACTAGAAGTGCACAAATAGTCCCACAACATGGACAGTGACATACCAGATGTATTATTCGAATTTGCGATCTCCATTCATTATTTTTTTCAATGCGAAATATCGGCAATTTAATTTTCACGTACGCGCATGCGGAAATGCACTATACAGTACCCAAATGCACTATAAAGAAAGTATATTGGTATATAACACCCCGCTTCAATCAGTTTTTTGGGGGGCGACTGGTATATCACACCAGTAGAAATGATTTGTTCCAATAACCCTTGTACCGCTATATACCTGCAGTATCGCAGCAGAACCGCACACAATACAAATGCACTATAATATACTTTCTAACATATAAAGTATATTATAACATTGCACAAGGAAGGCAATCCATTAGAATATACATAAAGATAAAATGTAACCTTTAATAATGTTACTATGAGGGTCCATTCACACGTCCGTAAGTGTTTTGTCGATCCGCAAAACACGGACACCGGCAATGTGCATTCCGCAATTTGCGGACCGCACATCGCCAGCACTATAATAGAAAATGCCTAATCTTGTCTGCAATTGCAGACAAGAAAAGGACATGTTCTTTTTTTTTTGCGGAAACGGTAGCACGGATGCGGAAGTGCGGATCTGCAAATGCGGTTGCGGACAGCACATTCCGGCCCCATTGAAAATTGCGAACAGATGTGGACCCATTTTGCGGACGTGTGAATGGAAAAGATATCCCTCAAAATGAAAATAAATAAAATTATTAAAGTTAAGCAAAAAGCATAGATGTGGTAGGCAATAACAAGTGCTCGGTGGCACCAAATCAGAAACCATATGTCCTACCACAATCCAGGGGGTTCCAGTGCACATCCATGAATCCCAGAGGGAAAGCAAAAAACATCTATCCCTGGGCTAGATGATGATGTGGTATTGAAGGACATTGTGGGCAAAGAACTGTCCCTGATATTGCCCTACAAGGGGGTGCTATTCTGGCCCTGATAGCCTAACCACAGACCCACCCGCCCTGATAAGAGTGACCTGTCTGGAACCTTACCCTATATAAAAATGGCCCTAGTAAGCCCCTAGCCCCTAGGCCCCTGACTTCCAGGTGATTACTATATTGATCTATGTGGTTTTGACTCATTATAAAAGTATATTATAAGTATATCGCACCCCTCTGTGTATCACACCTATCGATAGCACACCTATACTAGTGCTTAAAATGACTTTTGTGGCCCTATTAGCTAGCGTTTGGTGTCCCTAACAGCCTGTCTATGCTCCAGACAGCAACCTCTCCCTACACTGGGAAAACACTGAATGTAAAATGGCGGCCAGATCAGGTTTATTTATAAGGTAGGGGGTATGTCCATGTGCTGAAATGTCTCAATTGGCTGTCCTGTACCACCTGATAGATGTGCCATGGGTCAAAGTTCTTCACAATGTAAAAGAATATGGCGGGCGCGAATATCTCCATATGTTCACATGTTCGGCGAATCGCGAACACGCAAAGTTCGCCGCGAAATGACCGCCGGGCGAATCGCAAGGCCATCTCTAATCCTGACCACATTGAGGAATGTAGACAAAGTGGTTGACCAATGTCGAAACCAATGCAGGTACGGGAGGAAGGTTTATGACCGTCCACCTCTCCCTCTATAATCCCCTCCAGCCATTCTCTCCTCCTCTACACAGGCTTATGTGAGAGCTGCAAGTACAGCATATCTCATTTCACTCTGCTTTAACTCAGGCTAGATCGCTATGGATTTTTTTTTTCTGTCAATTGAAAATCCATGTTTTGGATAAAAGGCAATATGTTTATTCTTGGATCTGATTCCGCATGGAAGATCCCAATGATATCAATGAGAGGTCTATAAGCCACATCAAAATGTTTGTAAAAATTTACACTAAAACAAATTCAAAATCACTGAAAATGGTGCACTACAATGGTAAATGCAATTGACAATAAATGCAACAGTAAATGGAACCCTCACACTGATATTAAAATAAGACGTTTGCCAATATATTCTTATATCAAGAACATACCGGAGCCCGCGCAAATCCGTGCTATAATTGTAATAGCACGGATTTCTGGCTTTTGCAGGAGTTTAGCTGTTATACTTTGGGACTCATTTAATTATTTTTCTTTTAAACAGGTCTAAGAATGGATGGTGTGTCACATGTGCCACCATGTGCCTCAGCTACAAAATCAGAAAAAGTTAAATAAATATAACTTCATTTTCAAATAGTATTTTGTCTCATATTTATCCTATAATACTGATTATTGTCAAATTGTATTTGTCTTGTGTAGTTGGAATGGATAAAGAAACGTCTACAAGAAAAATATGTTTTTTCAGATAATTAAGAACCATGTTTTCCGGAAAACCCGACTCGTTCATGAAACCAGGAAGATAACATTGAACTTGAAGAGTCAAACAACAGAACTGGAAATAATATATGGTGTTCTTGTACGCATTGTGAACCAATGGCAATGAAAATTGAATCGATATGCTGTAAAGAAGTTTCAAATATTGAACCATATCTTGAAGAAATGCGTTGTATAATTGAATATGATTATTTTCATCAATTTTGTGAAGATAGAGGAAGAGTGGAGGTCTCGATGCATTCAATAGGTCAAGTGTTGCATCCTCCGCCGGATAAAGATTTGAACAGAGGTTTGAATTTATGTAATGTATTGATCACCATATAATAAAAGTGAT
This sequence comes from Bufo bufo, assembly GCF_905171765.1. Classification (NCBI taxonomy): domain Eukaryota; kingdom Metazoa; phylum Chordata; class Amphibia; order Anura; family Bufonidae; genus Bufo; species Bufo bufo. The sequence continues at coordinate 565,459,165 of NC_053390.1, forward strand.
GACAAAACATGCTACTGGCAATTGTTTTTTCAATATATTTGTCAGTAAAATTTTCGATAAAATATAAAAATATATTATATTTATTTAATATGTTTTACATTTTATTACAGGCTACTTAGAAAAACGGCTTATCGTGGTTTCACAGCTTGGATACATGGCTATCTTGGCGTGGGCAAAAGAAGACCAATTCCATCTTGTGCTGTGTCTGTCATAAGAAAAGTATTTCCGGACCCAGACCAAGATTATTGTGGATTTCTGATGTTTCGAGAAGAGCCAGCAGAGTATCTTGCCATGGATTAGAGCGGTTAAAGGATAGCTTTCAGCAGATTTGGACATATGACTTTGGCTAACCTGTTACTAGTGTGCGTGGTAGCTGAAGGCATCTGTGTAGGTTTTGTCTTCAAATGTGCACGTATTGCACTTAAAGACGAACTTTTAATATATTTGAATAGTAGCCTCTAGTAGCAACGGTGGAGTTGCCTTTACACCTCATCTCTATACTCAGTTGTCATGCCTTCTACACTGTGTTTGACAGGAACGGACAGTGAAAAACTCATCAATCGTGGTACAGACATTCAAAGTGTAGAGGACTTGGCATGGAGACCAGCCTCTAGGTGATACCAGCCTCTAGGTGTTATTGCGACAAACAGGTCTCGACTATATATTTGTTTTTATGTATGCTATTGTGGGTTCGATACAAGTTAAATAAATAAGAGGAACTTTCATGGGTCCCAACATTGTTAGATTACTATATGGACATGTAGAGCGGTGCCAGGGATCTCACTGCACTATTATCCCTGGTTGACCCTCCGTTTGCCCACTGTGTCCACGTTAACTACTTCCGCTGTGTATGTTAATTTCTACTCTTGGTTCACCAGGGAGGAGTATGCCCTGTTTCTCCCTTGGCGTTCTTCCTTCTTCCTGGTTGTAGCTCTATTCAATCGCAAAGCAGAGCTCACAGCCAGTGAGAAAAAAACCTTCCAGGCTGTGAGGTCTGCGCTGCGATTGGAAAGCGCTACAGCCTGGGAGAAGGAACACTCACGGAGAAACAGGGCAGACTCCGCCTAGTATAACCAATTCAGTGAAAATACCCTTGGACATTGTTGGCAAACTGAGGGGCACCACGGAATAATAATTGAAGTGTTATCCCTTGGCGCTGCTCTACACAGCCTGATAATAATAATCTTACAATGTTGGTACCGATGAAAGTTTCCCTTTAACACTATATTTGCATATTTTTTGTTGATACTAATAAAATCCAACAGATTACATACATTTTGAATTTTATTGGATAAAAACAATTACACATGAACAGGATTAGTAAAAAATTTTTTTTTACTAAATAATAATTTATAAATGCATATGTCATATTTAAATGATATAATGATATCAAAGAACAAATTACCCCAAAAATCTTTTTTTTAAACTATATATAAATAAATACGTTTATATTTTATTAATGAGGCCTCCTCCATATCCCCTCATAGCCTTGACCAATCCTCACACTTTTTTTGGGTCATTCTTTAGATATATTTAATATAAATTTAGATCAGGGCTACAACCATTTAATTTTCAAATAAACAAAAAAATATTTGAAAAAATTGTGTATCATTATGTGAAATAAATATTTACATTCAAAATTTTTATTAAATCGATCTAAAGAATGTTCAAAAATTTTATAAATATTTATATATAGTTTATTTGTCTCCAATTGGATATATATATATATATGGACGCACCTTCTCATTCATAGAGTTTTCTTTCTATTCATGACTATGAAGGCATCAAAACTATGAATTAACACATGTGGAATTATATACATAACAAACAAGTGTGAAACAACTAAAAATATGTAATATTCTAGGTTCTTCAAAGTAGCCACCTTTTGCTTTGATTGCTGCTTTGCACACTCTTGGCATTCTCTTGATGAGCTTCAAGAGGTAGTCCCCTGAAATGGTCTTCCAACAGTCTTGAAGGAGTTCCCAGAGATTCTTAGCACTTGTTGGCCGTTTTGCCTTCACTCTGCGGTCCAGCTCACCCCAAACCATCTCGACTGGGTTCAGGTCCGGTGACTGTGGAGGCCAGGTCATCTGGCACAGCACCCCATCACTCTCCTTCATGGTCAAATAGCCCTTACTTTCAAAGTTTTCCCAATTTTTCGGCTGACTTACTAACCTCATAAGAAATGATGGCCACTCGTTTTTCTTTACTTATCTGCTTTTTTCTTGCCATAATACAAATTCTAACAGTCTATTCAGTAGGACTATCAGCTGTGTATCCACCTGACTTCTCCTAAACGCAACTGATGGTCCCAACCCTATTTATAAGGCAAGAAATCCCACTTATTAAACCTACAGGGCACACCTGTGAAGTGAAAACCATTTCAGGGGACTACCTCTTGAAGCTCATCAAGAGAATGCCAAGAGTGTGCAAAGCAGTAATCAAAGCAAAAGGTGGCTACTTTGAAGAACCTAGAATATGACATATTTTCAGTTGTTTTACACTTGTTTGTTATGTATATAATTCCACATGTGTTAATTCATAGTTTTGATGCCTTCAGTGTGAATCTACAATTTTCATAGTCATGAAAATAAAGAAAACTCTTTGAATGAGAAGGTGTGTCCAAACTTTTGGTCTGTACTGTATGTATATATAATTAATTAAGTAAAATTAATAAAATAAAATATCTCTGATATTATATATATATATATATATATATATATAAAAATAAATATATCAATAGTAAAGGATGACACATAGGCAACGGATGTATCATTAAAAAGGACATTTTAACGGTCCAAACATTGTAAGATAATTATCAGGCTGTGTAGAGCGTTTCACCAGGAGCTCACTGCACTTACTATTATTCCCTGGCGCACCTACGTTCTCCTGCTATGTACACCGGTATTTGGCTGAATTGTTTATACTAGGCCAAGTCTGCCCAGTTTCTCCCTGGGCATTCCAATCGCAGCATAGAGCTCACAGCCATGGAGAAAAAAAATTCTACCAGGCTGTTAGGTGTGCGCTGCGATTGAACTGCGCTAAAGCCTGGTAGAAGGAAAACCCAGGGATAAACAGGGCAGACTCCCCCTAGTATAGCCAATCCAGCAAAAATAAGGGTGGAAAGAGCATAAGACCGGAGGGGCACCCCGGAATAATAGTAGGTCCATTGAGATATCGTTGGGCCGCTCTACATACACAGCCTGATAATTCTCTTACAATGTTAGGACAGATGAAAGGTCCTCTTTATGTAGTGGCTCTTCACACTGCCTTCCACTGTGGTCTTTCACGTCCAGGTAATCACATGATGTCTGCTGTGTTCTGTCCTGTCCAAGGTGGTACCTTGTTCTTCGCCTGTGTACAAAAGTTTGTGTTAGTCCATAAAAGGTGCGGTAAACAGGTGCGGTGACTTTGGAATGAAACAGAAACAATCTTTCTCACAAAAATACAATCAAATGTCTTGCACCCACTGTAGAGTTGCTGAGACAAATAGCACGCCACGGCTAGAGAGTTGTCCTCCTACGCCCAGGATGACCACCTTTCAATAAAGGTTAAATAAAAAATACATAGTTAAAATTACATATAGTCAGCATTTAAAATAAAACACTTTATTTTTTGTAAGTTCACGTAATACTGACTTCTGGTTTGTGGTTCACTGAACGCTATTTTTCACAAACATCTATTAAAAATAGATTATATTTTTTTTTTTTTTTGAACAATAATTTTTATTAAAATTTTCATAAACATAGGTTACATTTAAATGTAAACATTCACATGTACAAGATTGTATCACAGCAGATAATAAGGCACTTGTGACATCTTCTAATAGGGGAAGGTAGTTACATTGCACACGACAAATAAACTGGTACCATTAACAGAAAAGGTCACTAAGGTACATAAATACTGGGGTGCATACTAATATTCAAGTAATATAGTAGAGCTAAAAGATCATAATCTAATAGCTGCATTAGGAGGAATGTTGCATTTCTTATCACTTAGCCACACTTCCCAATTCTTTAGGAAGACAGACTTTGAGTTCCTAGCTGATGCCCAAAGACCCTCAAATAAGCAGTTGTTGTCAAGCGTTCTAAAAATTCTCTTGATATTAGGGAGTTCACCAGCTTTCCAGCAGGCAGCAACTTTCAGACGTGTAACAAATATTAAGTGACTGGCAATTACTCTAAAGTGGTATGGCAGGTCTATAAGGCCTACAGAAAGTAAAGCCATCTTAGGAGAGGGGTCAATAGGATAACCTGCTAGAGAAGATAAGAACTCAAAAATTGAGATCCACAGATTTTTTACTGTACGGCACTCCCACCACATGTGAAGATATGTTCCATAATCATGGCCACATCTCCAGCAAGCTGGGGAGACCTCAGGAAAGATTCTGTTTATATAAACAGGGGTTCTATACCATCTGTATAATAATTTTCTTGCTCCTTCTAAGTGATCAGAGCATTTGGAGAGTTTAGAGACAGAGGTAAAAACTTCGTTCCACTCTGAATCTGTGAGAGCTGAACCCAATTCTACATTCCACTTATCTATAATATGCTGTAAGGGGTTTGTATTTGATTCCTTTAGTAAATGATAACCTTTTGTAATACCTTTATCTAATCTGTGTGTCATTTGAATCCAGTCCGATAAAGAGTGATTGAGAGAAGTATGGTGAAAATTTCTAGGGGATTGAAGTAGATGTCTTATTCTCAGATACTTATAGAAATCTGTATTGGGTATGTTAAACTCTTTATGTAGATAAGCGAAATCAACAAAAACATCATTTTTCTTTAGTTGCCCTATATTAGTGATACCCAAAGTAATCCAATTGTCAATCCTTAGGTCAGGAATGGCTAATTCACAAATTTCTAAGGGCAGGGAAAAAACTGAGGTGGTAACTAGTTTTTCTATTCTAGCAATAGTATACCAGATGTTGTGTATTGCTTTCAGAGTTGCGAGTAAGGAAATATTCTTAATGCCAAAGACCGCTGTAGCAGAGAGGTGTAGATTTATATCATGGGAGCCCATTATATTTTTTTCCAGTAAAACCCATTTTTTTGAAGTATCATTCTTGATCAGGTATCTCATTTGGTCAAGTATAGCGGAGGCATAATAATGTTTAATAGAAGGGACATTAAGACCACCTGTTTTAAGTGATTTGTTAAGTATAGGTCCTTTCACTCTGGGTTTGTATTTTCCCCATATGTGTCTGTTGATTAAAGCTTGTAGCTTTGTTATGTAACCGTTGGGAATAGCAATTGGAATGTTACGGAACATGTAAATGATTTTGGGTAGAATCACCATTTTGATTGCAGCTATTCTTCCTAACCATGACAGCGAGTCCATTCTTAGGTTGTTTAAGGAGTCGTTGATTTTATTATATAGTGGCCAAAAATTGACTTTAAATAGTTTGTTAGTAGGGAAGGCGAGTTGTATGCCCAGATATGTCAATGATTCATCAGCCCATGGGTATTTATACAAGTTAGAAATTGACCGCCTGGTGGCTCTGGTCAAACCCAGGTCAAGAATTTGGGACTTATTAATATTCACTTTATAAAAGGAAGCCTTACCAAAATTAGCAATAATATTGTTAATAGCATTTAATGCAGTGGTTGGGTTTGACGTTAGAATTAAAACATCATCAGCAAAAAGTCCTATGCGATGATCTGTATTTCCTACTGTTATCCCTTTAATAAGGGGGGAAGATCTGATATGTTCCGCAAAGGGTTCCATTGCCAGGGCAAATATTAGGGGTGACATGGGACAGCCTTGTCTAGTTCCATTTTTGATATTGAATGGAGCAGATAGAAAACTAGAAGAATATATAGAGGCACTAGGATTGGAATATAAGGACATTACTGCGGAAAGGAAGAAATCTCCAAAACCGTATTTTTCCAAAGTAGCCTGAATATATTTCCAGTGTATCCTATCGAACGCCTTCTCCGCATCCAAGGAAAGGAGCAAAGAAGGCGTTTTGGTGGCATATGCCACATCTAGGAGATCTATGAATCTCCTAGTACCATCTGATGATTGTCTGTTGGGAACAAAACCAATTTGATCATTGGCTATTAAGGAAGGAAGAATGGTAGATAATCTTTTTGCTAAAATTTTTGCAAATATCTTTATATCAGAGTTTAATAGCGATATAGGTCTGAAATTGGCCGGTTTATCTGCAGATTTACCAGGTTTTGGGAGTGTAATTATCATTGCATTTAACATATCCTTGGGGATTGATTTTTGCTCTGCTATCAAATTGAAGGATCTAGTCAAGAAGGGATTTAAAATGTTGGAGAAGTTTTTATAATATTCGTTTGTAAGTCCATCTGGGCCAGGAGACTTATTATTTTTAAGGGAATGAATTGCTTCGGATATTTCCAGGTGTGTGATTTTATGAGTTGAGAGATTGATTTTGGGATGGGGTTATAGAAGGTAGGGAAATGCCATTGAGAAAGTCATTAATATATTCAGAAGTTGGTTGAACAATGTCAGTTGATTTCTCTAAATTATATAAATTTTCATAGTATTTAGCGAATTCCTCTGCTATGTGTTTAGGGTTATATAGTTTTTGGTTCTGGTTGTCATATAAGAAGGGGATTCTTGATTTGGCTTCTCTTTTCTTAACTCTATTAGCTAAAATTTTTGATGCTTTGTTACCTTGAGAATAATGATCTGATTTGACTTTACGAAGGTAGAATTCATGTTTTTCATGTAGATGAAGATATAGATGATGTCTGGCTGTTTTTAATTTGCTAAGGGTTTTGGGATCTAGAGAAATCTTAGAGGAGTCCTCCAAGGTTTTGATATTAGCTAATAATTTATCTAGGATTTCCCTTCTTTTTTTCTTTTGAATAGCTGCATGTTTTAGTAGTACACCTCTTATAAATGCTTTGTGCGCACTCCATAGTGTAATATCTGATACCAGATTATTATCATTTGTTTTAAAGTATTCTTTTAGAGAGTTTTCTACATCTGTGCGTATAGAGGCATTTTGGAGTAAAGAATTATTCAGCCTCCATGGGGAATATATTCTATTGCTATACATGTCGTCTAGTGTAAGAGATATAAACGCATGGTCAGACCATGTTATATTAGAAATTGTTACCTCTAGTACTTTTTGAAGAAGCCATTTATCAGATACTAAGAGGTCAATTCTAGAGTAAGTGTTGTGTGGGTGAGAAAAAAAAGTAAAATCTTTTTCATTGGCGTGATGGACCCTCCAGATATCTAGAAGTCCTTCCTGAAATAGGAAGTCTCTGAGTTGCGAGTTTTTGGGAGAGGGGAGAGGAGACGGGAGTCTATCAATTGAGGAGTCGGGACACATGTTGAAGTCGCCACAAATCAATATAGATCCTTGTTTAGAATCCTGAGCTAGTTTAATGGTGCGTTTGATAAAATTTATCTGATCAGCATTTGGGGCATAAAGATTAACTATTGTGTATCTAGAATTGTTTATGTCACATATAATGATAACATATCTACCCTCTTCATCTATTATTGTTTTATGGCATTGGAAAGCAATAGAATTCTTAAAGCCTATGATCACACCTTTTCTTTTTTTTGAAGCTGGTGAAAAAAAAGTATGTGGAAAGGAGGGGTGAGAAAATCTGTAGGAGTCCTCCTCATTAAGGTGAGACTCTTGAATACAGATGATGTCAGCTCTCTGTTTCCTCACCTCATTCCAACAAGCTGAACGTTTAAAGGGGCTATTAAGACCCCTAACATTTGCAGAGAATATTTTTATACCTTTACTGGACATCTTGATCTACAAGGTAGCATGCTAGTGTTACTAATCTGATTTGGTTGACTAGTAGTGTGTGAATAACATAATAAAGTACCCAAATGTTACCGTATGTCAGTTGTGGGGGTCGTAGCTTTGTACCTTTGGTTTCAGTTGTTTGAGGAGGTAGCTGTAAACCTTTTTTGTGTAACCTTATAAAACAACAGATTAAAACATAGAAAATAAAATAAATAGTAAATAACAATAACATAACAATGGTCTAACAGTGACCACAAGATGTGATGTATCTCACTTAGTATGGGAGGCGTTAGGGAAACAGTGGATTAGGGAATGTGAACACTGAGATGGTATAAGTGTTCTGAGAGGTAGAGCAACAGGGTGTGGAACCCCGTAAAAATAGTATAACATGGGAGTATACTTAAGGTAATATAGATATTGTCCAGAGGAGGTATCACGGAGGGTTTCTTCCCACTTTGGTCCATTCTGGTGTTAGGGTTAGGTGACTTCTGTCAGAGGAATTCCTGTTAGGAGGAGAGTTCATAGCTTTATCTTTGTCTTTAGCGCCCTCCGGTGGCAAGGTGATGTTCCAGTTGGCAAAAGCTTTTGACGCTTCCTGAGGAGAAACTAGGACAGTTGATGAGTTTTGATATCTCACAATCAGCTTAACAGGGAAACCCCATTTGTAAGGGATATTGTTATCCCTTAATGCTTTGGTGTAATTTTGAAATTCACGTCTTCTGCTCAGCGTTGCTGGTGAAAGGTCGGTGAATAGGAGTACATTAGAGAATCTTTCAGGAATATCCGACCTCTTTTTCTGAGCTTCCCTCATCAGGGAGTCTTTTAGATGAAAAAAGTGGATTCTGGCTAATACACCCCTAGGGATAGAGGCTGGTAGAGCTTTGGGTTTAGGAACCCGGTGAACCCGGTCTATAATTAACTCAGACCCTGGGGTATCTGGTAAATATGACACTATAAGGTCTGCAATAAAATCATGCAGCTGAGAGTCTGAATCTAACGTTATTTCTTCTGGAGCGATCCTCCAGATCAGCAATTTTAAGTTTGATGGTTGCTATGTCATCTTCAACCGCATTATGATTGTCTACTAATGAGTTATGCGCTGTGACAAACTCCTCCATTTTTTCTTCTAAATGTGCGGTTCTTTCTCCTATGGCGACTATGTCTGTATGAATAACAGAGATTGTCTCTTTGAAATCACCATGGATAGATCTTTTTAGATCTGCCAGCATGTCCTGCATTGTGGCAACTGTTAAACCAGGGCCTATATCTGGTGAAGCAGGGTAAGTATCAAGGGGAGGGCTGTATGGCTGCTGTTCACTCACCCTTTTTTGTTTTTTAGGTCCCTGTGGAGGTGGAGAACCGGATCCTGCTGAAGAGGGAGATCCAGGAGGACGCTGGACTGGTGCCGCTGCAGAGGACAGACAGGACTCTCCCCCTGTGTGGCGGGAACCGGCGCCATCTTGTGAAGCCCCAGGAGCTGGGTGAAAGAACGCCGTCATCTTCTGCGGCTGCGGATCCTTCTTCCTTCCTCTGGTCATCATCGGCAAGTCTGCCGGCTCAAGAGCTGTCCTGGGACAGGTAAGTATATTAAAATTGTGCTGTAGTTAAGTCGCTATGTGCCGCTGACGGAGTTCCACAGCCGGAGCTCTGGCACTATGCGACCTCTCCTCCCGGCATCCGGCCACGCCCCCTTTATATATTTTAAAAGAAAAATAATTTTACCATAGTAAGGTTAAAAAATTAAATAAATAAACTAGCACTTACTAAATTTTTACATTTTATAGTTGATGCATCTTTTCCTCTACTTCTATTACAGTTAACAAAAGAATCTGCAAACAGATAATTGCTTTCCTAAAAGTTATATTTAGTAACAACTACAAGATAAACCGGTAAACATTAATCAACTAGAAAGTAACGGATAAGCTAAACCAGATATCAGATTGAATTTTAAAATAATAATATATATATTTTTTTGGGTTATTGAAATTATTTTTTGCCAAACCGAGACCAATGTTGACGTATAATGTCGTCATTTTTGGGCCGCTCTACATTTGCAATGTTTGGTGGAAGATCAGGCGTTCGACTTCTCCATTCTGAAGTTCTGTCTCCCAATGCTATTTTCAAACAGTCAGGTAAAAAATTTTCAACATGTTCTACGCCCATTGGTTCATAGACGTTTTTCACCATCCAACGTTTTTTTTCTCTTTGGAAGTATTAATTTTGTTCGCCTTGTACCTATGGGTGTTGAGACAAAAATGGCTAGCTTTGTTCTGGCTTCCATGCTGTCAATTCCAAATGTATCTTTTTGGTATGATATTTTAATACTAAACTATGGAAGGCTTCTAGTGGTCCAGTGTGGCAATTTCTGATCAAGTGGGGAACATCGTTGTTGAACTGTTGATTTTTGATTATCTCTTCCAGTCTTTGAAAAGCGTTGATCTCCTTTTTGAGCCATAAAACAGAGGTGTTTTCAGTATGAAATTCTTCATGGGAACATTTTTTGTAGTGCTCTCCATCTTCTCACTCATGCATGTTGACTATGTGATGGAGAACAGAATTCCAACGTTCCCGTAAGAAAAGCTCATTGTGATCAGATGTTTTTACACTCCACCAGAAATGGTTCACTATCTTATCAATCCATGGTTTCAATTCCAGTCCAGCTCGTCCGTTATTTGCCTTTAACAACTTTTTTTTAATTGACTTAGCGTAATGCCAAATGTCAAACTGATGATCTATGTCAGTGTACAACTCGCGCATCATCTTTTGTATACTGACATGTCGATTAGAGACAAAGACACAAACATCCAAGCCATTGCTAATAACTCTATCCATCACAGTTTTAAAACCAAATTTTTCCATAGCAACAGAAGAACTGCACTGGCTTCGATGCACTACTTCAAAATCTATAATTTTTTTCAGTGTATATTTCCATAACTGTGTAAGTATAATATTTTGCTGAATGGCCAGGGCTATCACATTGACCATCTCCAGCTAAACACATTGGAAAAGCATGCATTTTGTCATATAATTTTCTCTTTTGTTTTTTCGATTGCAGGGGAAAAAAATCTCGTTTGATATCGGTAAAAAGTAGTCTCCGAAAATGACGTCAAACTTAAAATGTTAAAAAACTTGTGCACCTTTTGAAAGTTGAGTCCACTACACAAGATTGAAGCTGCCAATCAATGACTATATTGGTAAATTCACGTATAGGGGATTTTTCTTCCATATGGACATTTTTTTCAATACTAATAATTTTAGAATTAGAAGCGTCCATTAAATTTGTAATAGGAATTTCAACATTCACAGGAAGTTGTTGAATTTCCATGCATGAAACCAAATCAGTCTGCCCACTAGACTCTGTATTTATAGAAGATTCGGATGACAAAGCTCTTTCGGATAACCGTAGGTCACTAAGATTTTCTTTTGTCCTTTTTTTTATATGGTTTTAGTTTTGCTAAATCCTCGTGCACTTTTCTATCTGAATCTAGCAAATTTACAAATATGCTTGGCTTCGCAATATCACTAAGTACACGACCACCAGCATTGACAATGAAATTATCATGGGCAAAATGTAATGAACACAATCTATACTTATTATATCTTTTTTTTTTTTATGCTAAAATTTTGTCTGCAAGCAAATTTAAATCCTCTCTACCAAAATAAATTTACACTGACAACCATTCTATTATTCTTTCCTTAGGCCTCTTTCAGACGGGCATTGCGGGAAAAGGTGGGGGTACGTTGCGGGAACATGCGTGATTTTTCCGCGTGAGTGCAAAACATTGTAATGCGTTTTGCACTCGCGTGAGAAAAATCGGCATGTTTGGTACCCAAACCCGAACTTCTTCACAGAAGTTCGGGCTTGGGATCGGTCTTCTGTAGATTGTATTATTATCCCTTAGAACATGGTTATAAGGGAAAATAATAGCATTCTGAATACAGAATGCATAGTACAATAGCGCTGGAAGGGTAAAATAAATTAATAAAAAAATTTAACTCACCTTAATCTACTTGATCGCGCTGCCGGCATCTCTTCTGTCTTCTTTCATTGCTGTGTGCAGCAACAGGACCTGTGGTGACGTCACTCCGGTCATCACATGGTCCATCACATGATCCATCACCATGGTAAAAGATCATGTGATGGATCATGTGATGACCGGAGTGACGTCACCACAGGTCCTGTTCCTGCACACAGCTAAGATGAATTATAACCTACAATTTACCCCAATAGCAATACCTAACTCCCCAACCTACTACAACTTATACAACAAAAGAGCAAGGATTCTTCATGATAAAAAATCTCATTTTATTAAATTCAAATAACACTATCATGGAGATAGTTCTATCACGTTAAATGGATGATCAACACAGATTATGTATTCTAACACACAATTTTTATATGGGACGGGGGTCCCATGGTTATGGGTGGTCTAGTCCGCCCTTAGGTGGACGGTGACCCATATTTTTGTTATTTTTATGTTGTTCGGATGATGCCCACCCTCCACTGCGCACGGCGGACAGGTCAATTCCGGCAAGAGGATTGGCTTCTCTGCTGTAGCCCACTGGGAGGTGGGTGCACCTGCAACATTGTATTCAGCACCTTTGTGAAGTTAATAACTAGGTACACTGTCCACCTGATGGGGGATTGGGCCACCAGACCAGGTGGTTCTGTTCCGTCCTCATCTGGACATTAGTCTCACTTATTGGCATTCGGGGCGGGTCTGACCCACCTCTGGCGGTTGCGGAGTGGCTGATCCCCAGTGTTTCTCTGGGACCAGCCGCCCTGCAGCTTGCCACTGGGGGTTGGAGTCGCCTACTATGCAATGTTCACTATATACAGTGGGGGAAATAATTATTTGACCCCTCACTGATTTTGTAAGTTTGTCCAATGACAAAGAAATGAAAAGTCTCAGAACAGTATCATTTCAATGGTAGGTTTATTGTAACAGTGGCAGATAGCACATCAAAAGGAAAATCGAAAAAATAACTTTAAATAAAAGATAGCAACTGATTTGCATTTCATTGAGTGAAATAAGTATTTGAACCCTCTAACAAAAAAAGACTTAATACTTGGTGGAAAAACCCTTGTTTGCAAGCACAGAGGTCAAACGTTTCTTGTAATTGATGACCAAGTTTGCGCACATTTTAGGAGGAATGTTGGTCCACTCCTCTTTGCAGATCATCTCTAAATCCCTAAGGTTTCGAGGCTGTCTCTGTGCAACTCTGAGCTTGAGCTCCCTCCATAGGTTTTCGATTGGATTAAGGTCCGGAGACTGACTAGGCCACTCCATGACCTTAATGTGCTTCTTCTTGAGCCACTCCTTTGTTGCCTTTGCTGTATGTTTTGGGTCATTGTCGTGCTGGAACACCCATCCACGACCCATTTTCAGTTTCCTGGCAGAGGGAAGGAGGTTGTCGCTCAGGATTTCACGATACATGGCTCCGTCCATTTTCCCGTTTATGCGAATAAGTTGTCCTGTGCCCTTAGCAGAAAAACACCCCCAAAGCAAAATGTTTCCACCCCCATGCTTGACGGTGGGGACGGTGTTTTGGGGGTCATAGGCAGCATTTTTCTTCCTCCAAACACAGCGAGTTGAGTTAATGCCAAAGAGCTCTATTTTGGTCTCATCAGACCACAGCACCTTCTCCCAGTCACTCTCTGAATCATTCAGGTGTTCATTGGCAAACTTCAGACGGGCCTGCACATGTGCCTTCCTGAGCAGGGGGACCTTGCGAGCCCTGCAGGATTTTAATCCATTGCGGTGTAATGTGTTTCCAATGGTTTTCTTGGTGACTGTGGTCCCTGCTAATTTGAGGTCATTAACTAACTCCTCCCGTGTAGTTCTAGGATGCTTTTTCATCTTTCTCAGAACCATTGACACCCCACGAGGTGAGATCTTGCGTGGAGCCCCAGACGAGGTCGATTGATGGTCATTTTGTGCTCCTTCCATTTTCGAACAATCGCACCAACAGTTGTCACCTTCTCTCCCAGCTTCTTGCTAATGGTTTTGTAGCCCATTCCAGCCTTGTGCAGGTCTACAATTTTGTCTCTGACATCCTTGGACAGCTCTTTGGTCTTTCCCATGTTGGAGAGTTTGGAGTCTGCTTGATTGATTGATTCTGTGGACAGGTGTCTTTTATACAGGTGACTAGTTAAGACAGGTGTCCTTAATGAGGGTGACTAATTGAGTAGAAGTGTCTAACCACTCTGTGGGAGCCAGAACTCTTAATGGTTGGTAGGGGTTCAAATACTTATTTCACTCAATGAAATGCAAATCAGTTGCTATCTTTTATTTAAAGTTATTTTTTCGATTTTCCTTTTGATGTGCTATCTGCCACTGTTACAATAAACCTACCATTGAAATGATACTGTTCTGAGACTTTTCATTTCTTTGTCATTGGACAAACTTACAAAATCAGTGAGGGGTCAAATAATTATTTCCCCCACTGTATATGGTTATAATTATTCACATGAAATGTCACTGTGATCATTGATATCATTGGAGCACATATGCACTTTATTCCTCAGGATGGAGGATCGGTCTAATGTAAAGATTATGTATTCACTTAGTGATTTGGATTTGTGCCTTCCCTGTATGAATGGATGAGAGGATGGTTCCCCCCCCCCTTTCCCCTCCCTTTATTCCTATTACTCAATCATGATAATAAAAAACCTCTTTCAAGAGGTGATTATGAGATTAAATTTGTATTTTTTACATGATGTAATGGTTTAATAACTGAAACTGGAGGCAGTTTGGATGTACAGATGAGTCGCAGGAATTTAGCGTCAGGTTAATGATGGGCTGATATTCACTGGGTCTGTGAGAAGGTGTAGGAGTGCTCAGGACCTGTGAACAGTTCAGCTATGGTCGAAAGACCTGGGAGATTGTCATGTGCCTATGACGTCAGGACCAGGTGACTAGTGAGCGATCATGTGATCAGGGGATGACGCGGCCGGTGCATGCGCTCTGTGACCGATATCCGGAAGTGCTTGAATAAGGTCGCAATTGATGACCAGGAAGCGCTGAAGGAGGCAGTCATACATCATGTGCGGTATCGCGCCGGAACGCCCCTGGTACAGATGATCATGGTTAGTGGTGATTTATCCCTCCTTTTTGGTCTTTCTATGCCCAATCCTGTCTTAGTTTGCTTGTACCTCCTGACGAAGCCTACGTGGCGAAACACGTGTCGAGGTTGAAGCGTTTGGGGATTTGTGTTACCAGTTCACAACAGCAACATGGGTAGGTAACATGGTACCTGGAATAGGGTTGGACGAGTGGCTTGTATTAAATGTATAATGCCATCTTTATGATCAGTATTCTACCGTCCTTCTATACCCTACAGTGTCCAATTGGTTGATGCTATGACAGAGAGCAAGGTAGTTGTTATTTATTAGGGAATAGCATTTGCACCCGCAACTACTCCAGTGTTCATAGCCTCTGCTTGAATTGTTATGTCACCTGCTGTTTATGGTCACTTTGTCCCCTAATGTGATTCTCCACATTGTAGAGCCCCATTGTGGCTTAGTCTCCATGTCTTGTCCCTTTGACTCTTACCTGTAATTGATCATGTTATTTGAATTGAATAAAATGAGATTTTTTTATCATGAAGAAGTCACAGCTAAGATGAAGACAGAAGGAGATGCCGGCTGCGCGATCAAGTGGATTAAGGTGAGTTACATTTTTTTATATTTTTTTTAACCCCTTCAGCGCTATTTTACTATGCATTCTGTATTCAGAATGCTATTATTTTCCCTTATAACCATGTTATAAGGGAAAATAATAATGATTGGGTCTCCATCCCGATCGTCTCCTAGCAACCGTGCGTGAAAATCGCACCGCATCCGCACTTGCTTGCGGATGCTTGCGATTTTCACGCAACCCCATTCATTTCTATGGGTCTGCATTACGTGAAAAACGCACAAAATAGAGCATGCTGAGATTTTCACGCAACGCACAAGTGATGCATGAAAATCACCGCTCATGTGAACAGCCCCATAGAAATGAATGGGTCGGGATTAAGTGCGGGGGCAATGCGTTCAACTCACGCATCGCATCCGCGCGGAATAATCGCCCATGTGAAAGGGGCCTTACTGTTTGGAAAGCAATGCAATTTAATTTCATGGCCATTTACGATTCTGCCTGGCACGAATAAGCAGTTTTTGACCCAACAAGTTGCTGTCATTTTCCAAATTCCTGTAGTAAAGATAAAAAAAATTATAATAATTGAAAATACATGTTCAGTGCACACATATTTCAATTTAAATTTTAACTTACCATATCTCTTATCCATAAAACTCAACTGTGTATAGTCGAAACGTAGAACTTTAAAATCACGTATTCCAACGGGGAATATGTATTTGTAACAAAAGATATTTGATACTCTTCTATCTTCGTCCATTGTTGAACCTTGGAAAAAATATTTTTCTGGGAAATACTTACCAAATTTAGTGACTTACCATAAATGTTGTTGCAACATATAAACACAGAAACGTTTAACAGTTGAAACGGCAAATAACCATTTGCCAACATGGATAGGGTTTCTGAACTCCAAAACTTTAGGGAACATGTTTCTTCTAGGGGTTGTTTCCATACTTACTGACAGGATACTGCCGCTGCGATCCTCTCTGCCGGGGACTCCAAGATGGCGCACACATGGGGATGTGTAAAAGCTCAAGTTCTCGCGAATCTTGCGAGAACTTGAGCTCCTTCTCCCTGGCTAAGAGCGCAGCGCTCTGATTGGATGCGCTCTTAGCCAGGGAAAAGAAAAACGCGCTCTGTACAAATTCTTATCACCGCCTGCTCGAACCGAATCACCTCATTAGCATATGAGGCACCAGAATTACTGGAGACCACAGCCGACGAAAGGGGGGGGGTCCTCTGAAAAAAAAATAATCGGAATTACATGACTGGGGGCCACACTGTTAGGTAATGTTACGGTTTCCATACAAGTTTTTTAGTGAAAGGTCCTCTTTAAGGAACATACAATAAAAATCCAGTCTGTATGAAAAAAGTATACCGTAATGTCCACAGCATCAAAGTTAATTACTTTAGGAAGTCCTAAAATTGTGCTGTAAGAACAATTCAACAATTCAGGTAAATGCTAAATAAAATCCTAATACCGTAATATGTGAATTCACTCATTAGGAACAGTACATTGTATAATGACATAGTAAATGCACATCATTTTCAGAGCATCAATGTAATGTATTTTAAGTCTATATATAGCGTTTGACCTTTTCTGACAAAATGCTTGACTTACTGTTGCAATGATGTCTATTAAATGAGGCATAATCAATTATACCAAAAAGCAGCTGCTGAAAGCTGGAAAGTTGAAAAATCAATAGAGGTTTATGGAAAGTCAAATGAATGCTGCATTACAAACGTCATTATAACTAATCAGCTCATTTTCACGTTTCACATTTGATCACATTCAAATTAATAAATTTGTACTAAATAACTCGCTCTACATGAACAAAAGCCTTGGTTTGCTTATGCCTATTATGTATACTGGGGAGATTTATCAAAACTGGTATAAACGAAAACTAGCTTAGTTGTCCATAGCAATCAAGCGGATTCCACCTTTCATTTTCAAAAGGAGCTCTTAAAAACAAAAGATGGCGTTTCATGGACCGGACCATTGCTAGGATACGCTGAGGAATTCACTTTATCCACAAGTACATTTGCAAAGCCTAATGATATTGTTGCAATTTGAGCCCTGCTGCTCAGTTCTGGGAACTTCTGCAGACTGTGATAGGATGCATCACTTGAATTTGGAGCAGCTAGTCTCACTAGTTTATGGTATCCTTGAACTGTGAGATAAGGGGGCACATTTATCAAGCATGCCTGATTTTGGCCGTAAAATTAGACTGGTGTATTTAATTCATCTGTCTTTCTTTTGCAGAGTGTTTATTAAAAGCCACACAGCCGTTGATGAATTATACTCAGCGTATTGATATTAGTCTGACCTCTGGTGGTTGTTTTTCAGTTAGACAGGTTGATATTCACTTAGACTGCTCTAATTTATTTGCACATGAAAAAGTTGCATCTCTGCAGAGAAAAGTCACATCTCTAGGAAAGTGTGCCTTTTAAATCAAAAAAAGTCGCACTTTACCACTGAAAACAAAGAAAAGTTCACAGCCCTGGGGAGGCATAGAAATTGGACTGTTTTCAGGTGCAAAAAAAATCTAAATTGTCGGATGGGGTGCGAAAGTCTCCAAAACAAGCTCATTTTTAGTAGTAAATGTGACTAAAACAGCATTTTTTGACTAAAAACAAGCGCAAACCCGTAAATGTGCCCCAATAGATGTGAGGCCTACAACAACAGAGCTGTAATTGATGCCTTATGGAAAGCAGTTGCCTCTGAACGTATGCCCACAGAGTGGGAGACCAGTTTCGCTGCTGAGCGCATCACACCAGGTAAGTTGTTTACAGTATATGTTGTGGCCATTTCTTTTTGTTCCTTTTAGGGTTTTTGTGTAGTGTTTGCATAGCTTTTTTTTTATTTATCTTGAGCGTGCTTGTGTGCCATTAGTGAATGATTTGTGTAAAAATGTGTTTTTGGGGTTATATATTTGGCACCTATTTTTAAACCCTTGATTTGCTGCAGCATTTTCAACAAACGTTTGTTTAAGTTTATCCTGGCCAGTGTGCCTTTTACATTACACACATGTCCTCTTCATACTGTAATTTTTTCTTTAAATGACTAATTAAATTTATGTTGCTTTCAATTTATGCAATGTGGTTGTAAGGCATCATTGCAAAAATGTGTGTATTTGATTGTCAATTTTAGTTAGCAGACTTGTTACGTCACGTTTCATCTTAAATAGCAGCTCCATGAAGACGTTTTGAAATGAATACTTTAAGATGCAATTTTTGTTTAAAATCACATTAATATGATTTAAACTCACATACAGTATGTGTATGTATGTATTCCACAGTGGTTTATATTAAGGGTGAGCAAATCAATTCATAATGACTCAAATTCATTACAAATTTCACAAAAATGTGTCCTCCAAACAAACCTGATGATTTTCAAGTTTGCTTTGGATGAATAGTAAAGCAGCGCACAATGCCATTTTACTGGACGTTATGGTGGGCAAAGCCAAAAAGGAGGAAGAATAAGGATGCTCACATGACCCTTGGAGGAACTGGGGGGAGGGCTTGCCCTGATTGGCTCTTAGGCTGACAGACAGACTGGATCAGCCAATCAGTGGGGTAGCAGACCAAAAGATTCCTGTGCAGAGCATGCCATTCTGTGTTGATCTTTTTCTTGGCTCCAGCAGGCTAAGGGTAAACTGGCAGGTAAACTTGAATACTTTACTTTCTCTCTCTTTGCTGTGCTAAACTCTGAATGCATTCTACTTACTGGATTTTCTAGACGTTCTAGTACAGTTGATTGTGGTGTCTTCAGCTGTTGACCCCCTCGTAATACTCAGTTAATGAACTGCAAGGAGTCGGGGTGCTTTACAAGCTGCTTCCCCTGGAATTCTCCTTCTGTAGTGGGAGAGAAAGCCCCCTTACGCCTCCATAATGTCTGGTCTCCTTCCAACTCTTAACTAACTACAGTTTACTTCAACTTCTCTCTTGGTGGGAAGCAGGACTAGACCACTTCTGCCAAAAAAAGGAGATAATGGAATGGTAAGTTCCATTCTATTTAAAGGTACTCTCTGCCAGATACACTGTTACCTGCTGGACAACCAGGCACATTACATGAACAGAACAGTTATTGCATATAACCGTATTACACTTTGCTGGTGGTGGTACGATTGGTGGTGCAAACCAATACAATGGTGGCAAACAGGCTAGCAATCGGAACAGAATGAAATAATTGCGGGTCTTTGATCGGTGAAAGCAGTTTGAGGGAGTGAGGGGCTGGAGTACAGTGTTTAATAATACAGCTGCTGAAGAATAGAGATAAGCAAAGTTTGGTAAAATTCGATTTGGCTGCTTTGCCGAATAATAAAAAAAAAAATCAGCTTTGTGACGAATTACTTTACCAGGTAGCGCATTTCTTTGTAAGTAGTGGGTGCAATTACAGGGAGAGGTGATTGTGCCGCTCCTCATCATTGTACCCTTCAGATGCGATGTTCATACATGATCGCGGCATCTGATATACATAAAAGAGAGTAAATCGGAAAAAAAAACTAAAACAAATATTTATCTGAACCATTTGTCACGAGCAAATTGGAACAGATATTTTCTTTTGTCTTTTTACACTATTTCATGTTAAAGAGGACCTTTCATCAGTATTAACATAGGCTAATTATGGTATCACCTTGTAGGGTGGCCCCCACTGACGCCATGTTGTTGTTTTTTTTAAAAACCCCGCCCCCCTGTCCAATCAGAGCGGACCGCTCACAGCCTGGGAGAAGGAGCTCAGGTTCTCGTGAGATTCTTTCCCTGATTGTGAGCAGTCCGCTCTGATTGGATCACGCTCACAGCCAGGGAGAAGGATACGGTCCACTCTGATTGGATCGCGCTCACAGCCAGGGAGAACGAGACGGTCCACTCTGATTGGATCGCGCTCACAGCCAGGGAGAAGGAGACTCCCATAGCAGAAGACTGCGTCTCCTCCCCATTGCGAGTTTACTGCTCATTATAATACAGGGCGCCAAATCATCGGGGACCACAGTGAACAAACGGGGGAAAGGGGGGCTTTAAAAAAAAAAAACACCCATGGCATCAGTGGGGGCTGCCCTACAAGTTAATACCATAATTAGCCTATGTCAAAGCTGATGAAAGGTCCTCTTTAAATCTATTCACAAACGTGATGTCACGCTTTGGTGTGGGAGAGAAACAGCACACCGAGCAAGAGGAAAGGGGGGGAACAGGGAATCAGGCCTAAGAACAAAGGAAGGAAGATGGACACCTCCTAGTAAAACCGTTCTGGCAACGCTGCAGCAACGCTTGCAATTGCCATTTCACCGACTGTTGTGCGACGTGAGCACACACTGGAACTCCACGTTCCATATGTTGGCCAGGCATTGTGAGCAGCAGAGGCCAGTAGTGTAATACCAGCTGCAACATGGTCGTCGTCTTTCCAGTCTGCTTCCGCTCTTCACAAGCGACGAGTGGGCATGGATGTCTGACCTCTGTGAGGTTTTACGCAACTTTGAGGAATCAACACAGATGGTGAGCGGTGATGCCGTTATTATCAGCATAGCCATCCCACTTCTGTGTCTACTGAAACACTCGCTGCTCACAATGAAGGAGGATGCTTTGCATGTGGAAGAGGTGGAAATGGGGGAAGACCGTACACAGGGTGATAGCCAGACCACCCGTTCGTCTTCTCACCACAAATTGGATGAGGAGGAGCAGGAGACGGTTGCCTCCGCTACAGAGGGTAGTACCCAAAGCAGGTTTATTCCATCTGTTCAGCGTGGATGGGCCAAAGAGGAGGAGATTGAGAGTCATCCTCCTGATGAGGAGAGCAAAGTCTTGTCTGTTGGGACTCTGGCACACATGGCTGACTTTATGTTATGCTGCCTTTCTCGTGACCCTCGCGTTATACGCATTTTGGCCTACACCGATTACTGGTTGTTCATCCTTTTCGACCCCCGCTACAAAGAGAACTCATCTCTCCTTCCTGTGGTGGAGGACTAGCAAAATGGTGCAATACCAGAAAGTCCTTGTGGAAAAATTGCTTCAAAAATTTCCAGCTGACAACTCTGGTAGCAGAGTACATAGTTCCTTGGGCAACCGAGGAGGGGAGATGAGGGGAACACACAGCAGTTCCAACAGAGGCAAGACAACACTCTCCAAGGCCTGGGACAGTTTCATGACACCCCGCCAGCAACCTGACCCTGATGCACGGCCTAGTGTCACAAGGAGAGAAAAGTTTTGGAAGATGGCGAAGGAATGCGTAGCAGACCGTGTCAGCGTCCTCAATGATCCCTCTGGGCCTTACAACTATTGGGTCTCCAAGTTGGACGCATTGCACAAACTGTCACTCTACGCCTTGGAGGTCCTGGCCTGCCCTGTCGCCAGAGTTTTGTCAGAACGGGTATTTAGCGCTGTTGGGGGCATAATAACTCAGCGCATCTGACTGTCAACTGAAAATGCTGAAAGGTTGATTCTTATCAAAATGAACAAGGTCTGGATTGCCCCTGACTTCTCTACTCCACCAGAGGAAAGCAGCTGAACATAAAGGCAAAGGCACTTTAAATGTTTTATAATGTATTGAATACACTGTATTCCCATGCACCCCTTCCATCACAAAAAAGGGTATATGGTTCAATCTTCCTTTTATCGTCCTCCTCCTACATCATATCAACATGCTTATTAGGCTGCCCTTGCTCCTAATGTTTTAGAGGGTCAGCTCCGCAGCAGGCCCTCAACCATAATTTATTTCGATGGTCAGCTCAGCAGCAGGCCCTCTACCATAATTTTTTCGATGGTCAGCTCAGCAGTAGGCCCTCAACCATAATTTTGTCGATGGTCAGCTCAGCAGCAGGCCCTCAACCATAATTTTTTCGATGGTCAGCTCAGCAGCAGGCCCTCGCCCCTAATGTTTTTGAGGGTCACCAGCAGGCCATCAATCATAATTTTTCAAGGGTGTGTATGATGCCCTCCTTTATGTGTAATAAAGGGTGTATTAGAGTGCCGGTTCATTGTAATTTTTGGCAGCCCTTTCACTTAGTGCATAGGCTTTATGAGTGTAGGATTCCCACTACCTGAACAATTGTACCACAATGTGAATGAGGCCCTCCTTTATGTGATATACAGGTTGTATCGGAGTGCCTCTTCCTTGTAATTTTTGGCAGCACTTGCACTTTATATACAAGTAAATATACTTTGACTTCCATTGTGCTCAGGTGTTCAGTAGAGCACCCGAGCATCCCAAGGTGTTCTACTCGGTCAACACTAGTCTGCTGCCTTTAGGAAGCTGATTGTGTGTGTTCAGCCTTGCTCGAAGATACATAGACAGCATTATTTCTCTCAAAAATCCATCCCTGCCTGGTACTCTCACTTTGCTGAGAATGTGGGACCCTCCTTGCAATTGTCACTTTGTGGCAAGGTGCATGCCACGGTGTTCATCGGAGCAGCTGTTACAGGAAGGGACAGTACATGTCTGTTACAGCCCCTTGGGTCAATGTTTTTTATGGCAGCGGCGAGGCAGCACCCCAACAACACCTTTTGACATCTTTATGTTTGTGTTGGCCTGGCACTTATCCACTACCTCCTCCTCCTCCTTGGACATCCTCCCGTACTCAACAACAGCAGGGCAGACCGTCGCTCCCACTCCCCCTCCCTCCTATCAAATGTGTAAATTCAAGCATTGCCATGCCGGGTTGTAGCTGAGCGGCCTGGGTGAGAGTAGCCACACAGCCAATCAGTTACTGAAGTGCATCAAGAGCAGCAAACATCCCACTGGCTGTCTCCCCATCAACTCTAACTGGGCAAGGTGGTCAGTGACAATAGATGTAACATCGTGGCTGCGCTAAACCTGGGGGAAATAACACATGCTTCCTGTACGGAGCAGTGCAATGCTTTTTAATAACATACACTGGCTTACAGGAGGTGCTGGTCCAGGAGACTGTCCCCGCATTTCAGGTATTCCTATGTGGCAAAGGACACCCTCCAGTACTTGCAGCATTAGAACGGTCAGCTGTTACACTGCTTAATCCGTGACACTCCAACCAGCTGGAATTCCAATTTGCATATTCTACAGCATCTACCTTAGCAGGGAGCATGTGTAGGGCAGGGACAACTGCCATATAAACAATGTCATCCCCCACCAGGTTCATTCCTACCTGGACTCTGGCCTCTCCCCAGTGGATCTACAGCCATCTGGAACCATCTACAGTCAGAGCTGACTGTTCTGTAAGCCTGATGTTGGGGCACAGTAGAACTACCCTGACAGCAGCTTGTGCAGTGTCAGACTGGGGTTCCTTTGGCCCGCCAAAGGAAATAATAATTGAGGCACAACCTCTATGTCATCAATAAAGTCTAACTAATAATAATAATAAATTAAAAAAAACAGCCTAGTGGCATGTGATTAGCTCTAAAGGCAGCCAAATAGTTTTTCCTTCTAGATCTTTGAGGGCCACCATGGTATTAGAGCCTGGGCCTACCAGATAATCTTCTGATGTTCTAGTGGGCCAGTCCGACTTTGAGTTTGTGTCAAAAAGACACAGAACATAATGTATTAGCATACACAAATATGCTAATACATTGTAAGTTAAAAATAGAACTGTAAAGTAGTAATCTGGGCAGCACGGTGGCTCAGTGGTTAGCACTGTTGCCTTGCAGCGCTGGGGTCCTAGGTTCCAATCCAACCAAGGACAACATCTGCATGGAGTTTGTATGTTCTCCCTGTATTTGCGTGGGTTTCCTCTGGGTAATGAGGTATGCGTGGGTTTCCTCCCACACTCCAAAGACATACTGATAGGGACCTTAGATTGTGAGCCCCATTGGGGACAGTTGAATGATAATGTCTGTAAAGCGCTGCGGAATATAGTAGCGCTATATAAGTGCACTAAATAAATAAATAATAAATAAATCTACAGTATGTGATTTTAAAAATGTAATAAAATATCTGATAAAAAAATAATATAAAGTTCAGCAAAAAAGTCAACACTTTATATAAATTTTGTTGTGCATACATTACATAAAAACAAAAAAATATATATCTGTAACCCCCTCCTCCCCCCCTCCCAAACAACTTAATGTGGTGATGTGTATGGTGTGAGTGCTGGAAAGTATGTATATCCTACCAAGATACCTCAGCTGGGTGAGATAAATAAAATCCAGAAAGCTGCAGAGGTTTCAGCAAAGCGTAGTTTGCTGAGACAGCTATGTTTACATTTTGTTCTGGGCTGGATTTCATTTGGAGTGGTGGATATTTTTGGTAGTGGGATCTGCCAGTGCACACCCTTCCAGTCCATGTATTGTCTTTTACCTGAGGTCATCACAGGTGAGGCCTGCTGTAATCAAGGTGGGATAAAACCAACCCTCTGTGTGTCAGTCTGGGGAGAGAAGTCTTGGAAACAGAGGCCTACAGAGGCTCTGGGTGGTCTCAGCCAGGAGGGCTGACGGGACACAAGGCTACGTGTAGCCGGATCTCTTCCCTATCTGGACTTGTGTTTGGGGAGTGAAACTGTTAGGCTACTTTCATACTAGCGTTCAGAGAAGATCCGTCTGGTGTCTGCACAGACGGATCCGCTCATATAATGCAGACTTTGGATCCGTTCAGAACGGATCCGTCTGCATTATAGTTTAGAAAAAATTCTAAGTGTGAAAGTAGTTCAGACGGATCCGTCCAGACTTTACATTGAAAGTCAATGGGGGACGGATCCGTTTGAAAATTTAGCCATATTGTGTCATCTTCAAACGGATTCGTCCCCATTGACTTACATTGTAAGTCTGGACGGATCCGTTTGCCTCCGCACGGCCAGGCGGACACCTGAACGCTGCAAGCAGCGTTCAGGTGTCCGCTTGCTGAGAGGAGCGGAGGCTGAACGCTGCCAGACTGATGCATTCTGAGCGGATCCGCATCCACTCAGAATGCATTAGGGCAGTACGGATGCCTTCGAACGGAGCTCACAAGCGGAGCCCCGAACGCTAGTGGGAAAGTAGCCTAAAGCTTAGCCTGAAACCCTGTGTATAAGCTGTGCTTAGAGGTGAGTCAGGGAAAGAACTACCGTATTTTTCGCCCCATAAGACGCACTTTCCCCCCCCCCAAAAGTGGGGGGAAAATGCCCCTGCGTCTTATGGGGCGAATTCTGCCATTTTACATCGCAGTCTGCGATGCTGCAGCATCGCAGACTGCGATGTATCAGCTGGAGGGGGGAGGGAGGAGGGGCCGGTGTCATGCAAATGCGGCGGGGCCGGTGCGGTCACTGTACTCCGCCCCGCCGCTCACTCATTTCCTCAATGCCTAAACCTTTTATAATAATAACTTTAATTGAAGTTCCGATCCCAAGCCCCATCTGTACTACTTACTAAATGTCCTGTAGCAGGCAGAGCAGGGCGGGCGGCCAGCCGGAACTCACTGACGTTACGTGCCTGCGCCACCTACTTCATTCATAAATTTGAGTAATGTCTGGAAACCCCATGTTTGGTGAACCCGTTGACTATATTTCAACAATGTTTATTTGTTCTTTCTCTCAGAGTGAGAGTGGTGCGGCCTATATATTGGAGTCCGCAGGTACATTCCAATAGGTACAGTATATGATGTAAGTTGAAGAGCAGTTTAAAAAGTGTTTGATTTTGAATCGCTCTCCAGTGACATTACTGGTAAACTGGGAGGTGCGTGTGGAGATATTTAGACAGCACTTAAAACATCGATGCCCACATTTATAACTTCCCAGTTGAGGAAGTAAAGTAGTTGAATGCGGTTTATTTTTCTTTTTGTCCCATATGCGACTAGGGGCAATAAGATTCTTGAGGGTCTGGGCTCTTCTACAGGTTATCTGAGGTTTTGGTTTAATATGTTTCTTTAAGGGTACTTTCACACTTGCGTTGTTTGATTCCGGATTCTGATCAGTCAGAAAAATGCATTGCAGTACCAGATCCGTTTTTCTGATGTCATCAGGCAAAACGGATCCGGTATTTATTCTTTTCTCATTTTTAAAGGTCTGCGCATGCGCAGACCGGAAGAACGGATCCAGCATTCCGGTATTTTGAATGCCGGATCTGGCACTAATACATTCCTATGAAAAAAAATGCCGGATCCGGCATTCAGGCAAGTCTTCAGTTTTTTTCGCCGGAGATAAAACCGTAGCATGCTACGGTTTTCTCTTTTGCCTGATCAGTCAAAATGACTGAACTGAAGACATCCTGATGCATCCTGAATGGATTACTCTCCATTCAGAATGCATGGGGATATGCCTGATCAGTTATTTTCCGGTATAGAGCCCCTAGGACGGAACTCTATGCCGGAAAAGAAAAACGCTAGTGTGAAAGTAGCCTAAAAAAGGATCTGCTTGTAGGATTGACCAGTGTTTGGTGAGAATATTGAGCAATATATTATGATTGATGTTATATGTAGTTATAAAGGTGGATTTGAAATTTTCCAATATCTTTGGATTTTCTTGTCTCGTTTTTCATGATAATAGGCACTCTTGTTAGGTGTGATTTTTCGCAGAAGAAGGGTTCCCACCTGCAGGACAGGACAGCTCTGGGATTGTAGAAGTGGTTATGCCAGAGCTGATTAATATTCTGTGTTTACTATTAAATAACCTGCAGGAGATTGCAGGCCAGAACAGCAGTAATATGCATATTGTGCCCCCAGCCAAACCCCATACCAGCAACGTCTGTTTAAAGGTGCTGTGTGGCCATTAACAATGAAGACTGACTATACAGTGCAGTCTTCATTATTAAATAGGCCGCGTGGTTCTTCACCGCAGCATGGCCGTAGACCTGCCCACAGCACTATACCTGATTTATAGCGATTCATGACAAATTAATTCTTAACGGATCTAATTTCTTGTTGAACTTCGGCAAAGCTGCAGAATCAAATTTTTCAAAACATCTCTAATCATAACTAAGGCTGATGCCATACATAGTTTTTTCTGGCACTCCCAGTCTGCATTTCTAGCTGGTTGTGTTACTCTCAAGGTATCCAACCTGCCTGCATGCTAGTATATAAAGTGTTGTGATGCAGCTGATGTGTGGCAAGTGCCGGGACTGAGAGCATAAAGTACACAATACTTCTCAATTATTATTGTTATTGGATCTAGAGTGTGAATAGATATCCAACCACAGGTAGACTGGCCATAGACCCTACAGGAAAATTTCCCAGTGGGCCAATGCTAAGAGGGCCGCCGAAGCCCTCCTCTTGGTCACCAGCCAGGTACATAAAGATCTGATGCTCTCAGCATTAATTAATGTAGGCAGTATTTTGTGCTGCACTGTGGTATCTAGTTCTACTGAGGCAATGATTTCTGGTGTACTGCTATATTTGGTTCTGCTGAGGCAGTATTTTGTGCTGTAGTATTTGGGTCTGCTGGTGCAGTATTTTGTTGCTGGCCCCAACTACTTCTGTTGTTCCGCCTTTTGTGAATTTGGACCAGCCATGGGGCCACTTTCAGTTTTTTTCCAGGGCTACTTTAAGTTACCAGTCAGCCCCTGTATTCAGCTGGCTTGAACCAACGTACAGCTCTTATATATTTTTATGAACTAATTCTGCCAGTCTGGGAGCATTAATGTGTATTTGGTGTCACACTCTAATATTATTTATTATGTTTATAATCGACATGTATATAACATTGTTATGTGGTTTGTAAACAGTTAATATTACCTTGCAGCAATTCCTTTAATGAAGCACCGGAAATTATGAAATGTGATGATTAGAAGGTCAGCGACCATAAGAAGGTTGATACAATTCATCTGAAACATGTGGCATGTCTTTTCTCTGCTGTATTGCTGTTTTTAATGTTCTTCCAATAAGGCCTCTTGAACGCGAAATTATTTTTTTTTTCGTTTCCGTGCCGTTTTTTGTATACAGAACCATTCATTTCCATACTCCATATGCCTTCTGTTTCCGTAATTCAGTTTTTCCGTTCAAATATAGAACATGTCCTATTATTGTCCGCATAACGAACAAGGATAGTACTGTTCTATCAGGGGCCAGCTGTTCCGTTCCACAAAAAACGGAATCCACAAGGAAGTCATCTGTATTTTTTTTGCGGATCCGTTTTTTGTGGACTGCAAAATACTGAAAAAGCCCTACGGTCGTGTGCAAGAGGCCTAAAGGATTGAAGTTTTAAAGTTTGCATCTACCAAAGGATCACTGCAGATATGTTTATCAAGTTTGGACTGGGTTGACACAGTTTTCCTGTTTACCTCAGGAGCACTACTGAATGTGAAAGTGCAGCATTCAAGGACGTGGTGAGCTACTACATCTGTTTTCTATTTACTGAACAAAAATGCCAGCCCCAGATTTTGTATGCAAGTCTATAGGAAATAATAAAAGCAGGGCAAATAGGCTTTTTGTAGTGGAATTTTTTCAACATTTAGATATGTGATTTTTGGGGGCAATAGCATTTTTTAACCATTTTCCCATTCACTGTAGAGAGAAAAAAAGAACAAAAAAAAGTTGCGAGACTGAAAAATTATACCTCTTAAAAAACGCCTATAAAAACATCAGAATTTCCTGGTGTTTTATGCAAGTCAAAAAAGCACAAAAAAGACTGTGGAAGGCCACATGCACATGTTGTGGAATACGTGTGGTTTTACACAAAAACTTATGTACACTTTGCAGAATTTTTCTGTGCAGAAATTGACCTGTACTGGGGATTTCAAAATCCGCAGCATGTTAACTATGTTTGCGGTTTTAGCTAATGATTTCACCCGTTTCAATGGATTAAGGACAAGGATAGAACTGTTCTATTAACGGCCGGCCTTTCCCTTCCACAAAAAGCGGAATGCTTGTTTTGCGGACCCACAATTTGCTGACGGTAAAGCACCCAAAGGTCATGTGCAGGAGCCCTAAGGCTGGGTTCGCAAGTGACTGATTAGCTGCAGATTTGCTATCAGGTATTTTCATGTGACAAATCCACAGCGTTGTACAGTAACAGCAAAGTGAATGAGTTTTCAGCAATTGTCAGACACACGTGGCAGAAAAAATCTGTAGCAGGATCTGAACTGTTGTGTGTATTTTAAATCCACAGCATGTCAATATACACTCACCTAAAGAATTATTAGGAACACCATACTAATACGGTGTTGGACCCCCTTTTGCATTCAGAACTGCCTTAATTCTACGTGACATTGATTCAACAAGGTGCTGATAGCATTCTTTAGAAATGTTGGCCCATATTGATAGGATAGCATCTTGCAGTTGATGGAGATTTGAGGGATGCACATCCAGGGCACGAAGCTCCCGTTCCACCACATCCCAAAGATGCTCTATTGGGTTGAGATCTGGTGACTGTGGGGGCCATTTTAGTACAGTGAACTCATTGTCATGTTCAAGAAACCAATTTGAAATGATTCGAGCTTTGTGACATGGTGCATTATCCTGCTGGAAGTAGCCATCAGAGGATGGATACATGTTCTCTTTCTGTTTACGCCAAATTCGGACTCTACCATTTGAATGTCTCAACAGAAATCGAGACTCATCAGACCAGGCAACATTTTTCCAGTCTTCAACAGTCCAATTTTGGTGAGCTCGTGCAAATTGTAGCCTCTTTTTCCTATTTGTAGTGGAGATGAGTGGTACCCGGTGGGGTCTTCTGCTGTTGTAGCCCATCCGCCTCAAGGTTGTGCGTGTTGTGGCTTCACAAATGCTTTGCTGTATACCTCGGTTGTAACGAGTGGTTATTTCAGTCAACGTTGCTCTTCTATCAGCTTGAATCAGTCGGCCCATTCTCCTCTGACCTCTAGCATCCACAAGGCATTTTTGCCCGCAGGACTGCCGCATACTGGATGTTTTTCCCTTTTTTACACCATTCTTTTTAAACCCTAGAAATGGTTGTGCGTGAAAATCCCAGTAACTGAGCAGATTGTGAAATACTCAGACCGGCCCGTCTGGCACCAACAACCATGCCACGCTCAAAATTGCTTAAATCACCTTTCTTTCCTATTCTGACATTCAGTTTGGAGTTCAGGAGATTGTCTTGACCAGGACCACACCCCTAAATGCATTGAAGCAACTGCCATGTGATTGGTTGACTAAATAATTGCATTAATGAGAAATAGAACAGGTGTTCCTAATAATTCTTTAGGTGAGTGTATAAGGCTGTGGTCACACATGACTGATTAGCTACGGATTTGCTGTTGCATATTTTCATGTGGCAAATTTACAACGTTGTACAGTAATAGCAAGTGGATGAAAATTAAGAAAAAGGGCCTGAAGCAAAACTTTTTATACATTCCTCCTTCAAAAGTCTATCCACAGATTTTCAGTGATGTTCAGATCAGGGGACTGTGAGGGCCTGGGCAAAACCTTCAGATTGCGCCTTTTGAGGTAGTTTTAGGTTGAAATGTAATTAAGAAATGGCAGCTACCAAGAACAGTGGATGTCAAGAGAAGGTCTGGTAGACTAAGAAAAATTTCAGAGACAGCTGCTTGTAGGATTGCTAGAAAGGCAAATCGGAACCCCTGCAAGAGGTCTTCTTTAATAGAATCTGGAGTTGTGGTACATTGTTCTACTGTTCAGCAACACCTGCACAAATATGGCTGTTACGGCATACAAGGAAGTGCTTCAAACTCCCGAACGGAACCTCACGAATAGCTTCTAGCAGACGAATATGAAACGCACCCAAGCGGCTTACACTCCTAGCAAACAGTCTCTAACAGCATACAGTGAATCCCCCTAAGAATGAGACGAGGCTCTGTGTTGAGGGTAAAGCAGTGGACAGGCAGAGCTGTGGGTTTATTGTTCTTATATAACATTGTTACACACTAGTACCACCCACAGGGTTTTGTACAACCAATAAACACGTACAATACAGTAAAACACTCCCATACAAAATCCTCCTCTCTGCCTGTGACACAATTACCTTACACAATGGATTGATGTAATTATCACAGGCAGGGGAATACACAGTTTACACAATGTCTTCTGTCCTGGAGACAACCGAGGAGTAATTAAATTATCTCTCAGGACAAAGGGAAATCGCCAATACACACGTGGAGACAATAGGACAGAAATCACTATTCAAATATACAATGTCACAACCATTACAGTAAACATAGACATTTAACATATCCCCAGATAGCTTCTGTCTGAGTGCATTCAATTATTAGGTGAATGGCACTCAGACTAAACAAATACAGTTCAATTGCCATGCAGTTTAAGTTTAGCATGGGCTGATGAGAGGGCCCATAATCCTGGGGCAAGAGGCTGGCAACCAGGCTTCTCCAGCACCCAGTGGCGAGGTTGGTTTCGCCACAATGGCCTTCATGGAACAGTCATCAGAAGATAACCTCTCCTGCGTCCTTACCACAAAATTCAGCATAAGAAATTTGCAAAAGAACATCTAAACAAGCCTGATGCATTTTGGTAACAAGTCATGCAAACCAATGAGATCAAAATAGAAGTCTTTGGCCACAATAAGCAAAGGTGGAGAAGAAAGGGCACAGAATTTCATGAAAAGAACACCTCTCCAACCATAAAGCATGGGGGTGGATCAATCATTCTTTGGGTTTGTTTTGCAGCCAGGCACGGGGGAACATTTCACCAGTATAAGGAAGAATGGATTCAATGACATTCCAGCAAATTCTGGAATCATCAAAACGCAGTCAGGACTGAGCATGTGAGCGTCTGACGTCTGACGCTAGGCTCCGCCCCCCCTCCCCCTGCCTGCTGCCGCTGCAATGTGTCTGCTGGGGATGCTGATACTTTGGTGGTGAGATTCCCAATGTGGAGGAGCGGAGGGACGCCGTTTTGTTTCCGTCCACGGAGCTGACGTGAATTGGCGCGAGGTTGGGAGCCGGGGGTCCGGTGTGTGGAGAGGGAAAACACTGATCTGTGAAGTTGCGCTCCCCGGGCGGCCCGGTGCGTGAGTGGGAGCCAGGACTGCTGAGGGAGTCATTCCCAGTGAGCGGCTGTTTAGAGGAGAAGAGTGGGCGTTTTGTTGGATAGGTGGGAGCTATCTTACAACAGGAAAGCCGTGTTACAGCCGCAAAGGGTAGGAAAGAAGCAGGGTTTGGGAGTGGAAATTGGAGGCTGTGTGGACACTCTGCAGCATTTGATATATTTGTGGGGACCGATTGTCCCTTGCTGAAGGAAAGTGGGAGAAGAGGGAAAGGAAGAAGAAAAGGGGGGTGAAGATATACGGACGGTTCTGGAGTATTTTATACAGTGGACTGATTTATAGACACATATATCGTACAGTCCTGACCCTGACCTTAACCATCTTTGGAATTCCTCTCGCTGGACTAATCCCTTCTGACTCCCTGGATTAACCATGGGCTAACCATTCCTAACCTAACCCCCTCCTTCAAAGGTATTATGCTGGCACCTCTCCCGCTGGTTTAATTATCGTGAATCTGCGGCTTCCCCGCCTCTCCCTCCTTGACTAAACACACTCAGACTAAGAAATTGTTCCTGGAGGTGTCTTATTTGAGTATCTGTGGATAGTAGGAAATGTATTAATCATTCGCTAACTGGATTCTTTATTTATTTTTGCACTAGCATTTTTTGTTCCTAATATTTTTTTTTCCTTTCCTAATAATAATAATATTGGGACTAAGGCGCAGCTCATGGCTCTGTTTAATTGGACTATTCGTCGATAATACACTAACATATTGTAAACAGTATTTGATGTTATCTGGCTTAATGTTGGTGATTGAGACAATTGTAGTTCTGAGATAACTGCTGGGTAATAGTCGCAATAGTTGTGAGAGGGGAAAGAGGTAGGAAGGGGTAGGGAAGGAGAGAGGGGAAAGAGAGGAAAGAAAAAGAAAGTATAAAAATGCCCCCAAAGAAAAAAGAGGAACAGCGCGGCCTTGCTGGCGCTGTCGGTAGGAGATCAGCAACAACAGCACAGCCTAAACAAATTTCTGATCTCCAACTCCCCAGTGTCTACTTCTCTACAGAAAGAAAAAACTATAGATATAGAGACACATGCTCTGACACAAGAGAATGGGACTGTGGGTAACACGGGAGAACAAGGAACCCCTGTGGTAGATGCGGAGATCGATGTAAAAATGATATATTTCATACCGTCTCTAGGATGGAAAATGTAATGGGGAGTATAGTGACACAGATTGGGGCAGTGCAAACTGGTGTTAGTGTAATACATGATGAGCTGGAGAAAATAAGACAGCGATTACACGAGATGGAAAGAAGGATCCCGTCTTTGGAGCACTCTGTCGAGAAATTAGAGAAGGAGGTTGCATCTCTAAGGGCTCTTTCACACTTGCGTTGTTATGTTCCGGCATAGAGTTCCGTCGTCGGGGCTCTATGCCGGAAGAATCTTGATCAGGATTATCCCCATGCATTCTGAATGGAGAGAAATCCGTTCAGGATGCATCAGGATGCAGCAGGATGCCTTCAGCTCCGGAAGGGAACGTTTTTTGGCCGGAAAAAATACCGCAGCATGCTGCGCTTTTTGCTCCGGCCAAAAATCCTGAACACTTGCCGCAAGGCCGGATCCGGAATTAATGCCCATTGAAAGGCATTAATCCGGATCCGGCCTTAAGCTAAACGTCGTTTCGGCGCATTACCGGATCCGACGTTTAGCTTTTTCTGAATGGTTACCATGGCTTCCAGGACGCTAAAGTCCTGGTTGCCATGGTAAAGTGTAGTGGGGAGCGGGGGAGCAGTATGCTTACCGTCCGTGCGGCTCCCGGGGCGCTTCAGAGTGACTTCAGGGGGATCACGTCATCCATGCGCATGGGGCGCTCTGACGTCATTCTGGAGCGCCCCGGGAGCCGCACAGACTGTAAGTATACTGCTCTCCCGCTCCCCACTACTACTATGGCAGCCAGGACTTTAATAGCATCCTGGGTGCCATAGTAACACTGAACGCATTTTGAAGACGGATCCGTCTTCAAATGCTTTCAGTTCACTTGCGTTGTTACGGATCCGGCGGGCACCTCCGGCAAATGGAGTACACGACGGATCCGGACAACGCAAGTGTGAAAGAGGCCTAAAACAGTTAAATAATAAGATGGAACAAAAAATAATAAATCAAGAAGATAGATCGAGAAGAACAAATATAAGATGTGTAGGGATTCCAGAACAGGAAGAAGGAGATAATTGTATAGAATTTATGGAGGGATGGATAAAGGAGAATTGCAAGGAGGGTATCCTCTCTCCCCTGTTCGCGATTGAAAGAGCACACAGGGTTCCCACAAAAAAAGGGTCCATGGGGATTTACCCTAGACACATGCTGGTGAAATGTTTACTTTCTACGGATCGAGATACAATATTGTCTGATGCTAGAACCTCAGAAAAATATCAGATACATGGTGAAAAGATAAGACTTTTTCCAGATTATTCAGCAGATACTAATGCACGTAGGAAGGAGTTTATAGCTGCAAAAAAGAGACTAAGGGAAGCAGGTTTGAAGTATAGCTTACTCTTTCCTGCAAAGCTAAGGGTGGAATATAAAGGAAGGGTCGAATTTTTTCAGATACCTATAGAAGCCAATGAATGGGCAGACAGGATGGGTTTTTGAGGGGGAGGAGTAGAAGGGGGGATAAGGAGCCATTATGCTAAGTAATGGAGCTGCCTCGACTGCTTACCAGCAGGGGGGGGGGGAGCTATTCAGAAGGGTGGGGAGGGAGGTATCTTGGAGAAGAGAAAGGGGTTGTGTTTTTTTACTTTTTTTTTCTTTTTTTCTTTTTTCCTGCTAGATGATTAAGATCCTTTCGTTAAATGTAAGAGGTCTGCGAGAAAGGATAAAGAGATAGGCTATCTTTGAGTGGATGAAGAGGTTTTTGCCAGCCATTGTTTGCCTCCAAGAGACACATTTAGATAAAGAATCCTTAAGGTGGTTGGAGAAGAGATGGATAGTGGAGGGGTACCATTCGGTATACACTACTTATTCTAGAGGGGTCTATATTTTGGTACATGATAAGATAAAATTTGAGTGTGTTGCATATGAGGCAGACGACTGTGGTAGGTACCTCTTCCTACAATCTAATATAGAAGGAGTTAAAATGGTAATTGCAAATATATATATTCCACCACCATATAAGCCAGATGTATTGTATGAGTTGCATAGATTCATGATAAATAGACAAGAATGTATAATGATCGCAATAGAAGATTATAATGCTGTAATGGATCCACTCAGGGATAGAATGTCTAGCAGAGGGGGAAGAATACAAAATGCAGATTTGTTTAAACTGGCCTTGGAGTTTGACTGGACTGATGTCTGGCATTATCTGAACCCGGAAGAAACCATGTATTCTTGTTATTCTAAATCACATCAAATGTGGTCAAGAATAGATATGGTCTTCGGAAATAAAAACTTAATGTCCCAAAACAGGATTAAGATAAAGTATTTGCCTATGGCCTTATCCGATCATAGTGCTGTGGTAATGGAATTGGACTTGAACAGAAAGCAATATTTGCCAATGTTTAAATTTAATCCCCATTGGTTATCCTTAATCCCAGATAAAGAAAGTGTATTGGTGGAGTTAAAAAATTTCTTTCAGGAGAATAATAACTCTGCTAATAAATTGATAATTTGGGATACCGCCAAGGCATATCTAAGAGGAGTTTTGTTTAAAAAGGTGAATTATTGGAAAAAAATTACCAAAGAAAAGGGGAATTTATTGGAAAAAACTTAGAAGAAGCAAGATTAGTATGTATAATGAACCCTAGTGGAAATAATAATAAGAAATGGGAGGAGGAACATGAAAAGTTAAAAATACACCAGATGGAGAGAACTAGGAAAGAATTGTTCTTCCAAGGGTTTTGGCTAGCCTCAGAGGGAGAAAAAGTTGGGAAAATTTTATCAGGTATAGTAAAAAATCAGAGAGGGAAATCATGGATAGGGGAGATTAGAGATAATAGGGATGAAATAGTCAGTTTGCCTGAAGGAATTTAAAAAAAATTGTGGATTACTTTCAGGAACTTTATAAGTCTAGGGTACAATATACAAAAAAAGATCTGGACCATTATCTAGATCAGATTGTCCTGAGTGAGATATCTAAGGCCCAAAAGGAATACCTGGAAAAAGAAATATCTATTTTAGAACTAGAAGAGGTTTTGGGTATGGTGAAACCATTAAAAACACCAGGGTGCGATGGACTCCCTTTCGAAATATATAGGACCTTTGCGCAGGTGTTATTACCAGAATTAAGAGCAACCCTGTGTGAGGCCCAAAAAATAGGCGATTTACCAGACTCAATGAAAGAAGCAACTCTTACATTGATGCAAAAAAGGGTAAAGAACAACTAGACCCCGGTTCATATAGACCAATATCTGTGTTAAACACAGATGTTAAAATTCTGGCAAAGGTTTTGGCAGGTAGGCTTTCCAAGGTGATTAAAGGTATAATTCACGAAGACCAGACAGGTTTTATACCTGGAAGAATGATATATTCAAATATAAGAAGGCTGTACCTTCATATCGAAGCCAATAAAACAGAAAGTGGTGAGAAAGCTATACTCTCACTGGATGCCCAAAAGGCATTTGACTGTATCGAGTGGGAGTATCTTTGGGCAGTTCTGAAAAGGGTTGGTATAGGCGAGGGATTTATAAGATGGATTCAACTTATATACTCCAATCCGAGGTCTAGGGTGATGGTGGATGGAAGCTTGTCCCTGCCTTTTGCCCTTTGCAGGGGCACTAGGCAGGGATGCCTTCTCTCCCCATTATTATTTGCTATCGCAATAGAACCCTTGGCTTGCATAATTAGAAATGATAGGGAGTTTAAAGGTTTTCAATATGGGGAAGGAAATGAAAAACTATCAATGTACGCCGATGATATTTTATTATTTATGCACAACACTGGGGATGAGTTTAATAGAGTAATAGATCTTTTTTTTTTTTATGGTATAAACATTAATTGGGGGAAATCCCATATGATGTTATTAGGCAAGGGGCAACTACAGAATGGCTCAAGGGTGCATGTGCTTGAGAAACATGAGAGTTTAAAATATTTAGGTATAGAAATTTCTAGAAATATAGAAGACTACGAAAAGTTAAATGTACTCCCCTTAATAAAAGAACTTAGAACTAAAATACATATTTGGAAAAGATTACGGTTGTCAATTCAGGGACGGGTGAATTTAACAAAAATGATTTTTTCTCCCAAAAATATTGTTTTACAAAATGCCCCAATGAGGTTGCCAAAGAAATTTTTTGGGTTATTAGACAGTTTAATGGGGGATTTCATTTGGAAAGGTGCCATTCCTAGGTTAAAGAGAGAAGTGCTTCAGCTCCCAGCAGTTCCTAATTTGTTTTTTTTTATTATTTAAAAAACAATATAGTCAGATAAAAGGGACTTTAAATGGTTTAGTGGGAAGGGAGGAATTAACGAAAATGGGGTGGAGAGGGGAAATGAATCACTTAGAGGTTTTGGAGTCAGGAACACTGGGGAAAAATACCACAGAAAATAGAATATTGAATTCAATGGAATATACATGGGTGGAAGTTAAAAAAATATTAGATATTAAAGGTTATTTGCACTATACAACTATTTGGAAAAATATTAATTTAAAGGAATTGCAAATGATTAGGTTTTACATAGACTGGGATACAAAGGGGGTGAAATATCTAGGTGAAGTATTTGAGGAAGATAAATTGAAGGATTTTGGCACCTTGGTAAGGGAGTTTGGGATCCCCCAAAAGGATATTTATAAATATTTTCAGCTTAAAAATGCTATGAGGACATCGGCGAATTTAGATAAATATAGAAAGGAACAATCAGATAGAATAGGTAAATTTACTAATGGAGGAGAAAAAAGATGAACAACGGCAAAAAGATATGGAATTTTGATGGAAGGAAAAAAAAAAACGGATTACAATACTTGCCAGAGGAAAATGGGAAAAAGAGCTCCCGTCTTTTACGGAAGAAAAATTTAATGATGCTCTTAGAAGTTATATTATGGTGTTGGAAAGGGCCTCACATAGGATCTCTCATTTTTTCATAGTTCATAGGCTACATTGATCTCCTTGGGCGTTAAAGAGAATGGGTGTTAGAACTTCAGACAAGTGCCCAAAATGTAGGGGAGAGAAGGCGGATCTTATACATTGTTTTTGGAGATGCCCTAAACTATTTAGGTATTGGAAAGAAATTGCAGAGACTGTATTAGTATTTTTGGGTGTTCAAGTCTTTGAAGACCCAGTAGTTTGTATATTAGGGGCTACAGAACATCTTAAATTAAATAAAGAGATACGATTGGTTTTAGGTAAAGGACTATTTCAAGCTAGACTTCTCATACTTCGGAAATGGGTAAATGGAGATCCCCCTACAGTGGGACAGTGGCAAGAAGCAGTTGCTAATTTGATAAAATTGGAACGGGTGTCCGAGAGATATAGTGAGAGAGCAGAAAAAATTGATAAAATATGGAAAAAATGGTTGAACTAGGGCCGGATGTGTGTTTTTTCCCTTTTTTTTTCTCTCTCTCTCTCTCTTTCTTTCTCCAAAGGGTGGGGGGTGGGTACTTGGGGTAAAATGTTATTATATTAGTGATTTATGTAATATGGATTTTTGGATTTTTCTGATTTTGTACATGTTTCTTATATAATAGAAATAAAAAAATAAAATAAAATAATAATTCTGGAATCAAGCATAACACCCACTGTCAAATATGGCACATCACATGACCTATATTAGCCAATAGAAGACTGCAGGTCTTTCTTTTCATATCCCAACTGCCATACACATGGTCACATGTCCCTTATCAGCCAATAGAAGCGTGTAGGTCCTTAGTTTCCACATACACATAGTTTTACACCAGGTTACCATAACAACCCAGCCATTTTTCTTCACTGCTGTAGGTCAGCTTTAAAGGGGCAGGGTGCTGTGAATGACACTGTTAAGGGAGCGGAGTGCTGTGGAGGTCACAGTTCAGGGGCAGGTAGAGTGGCCATTCAGGCCACCCTCAAAAGACGGACTTAAAAACCCCGCCCCCAGGTCCTGATAATGCACGCCCCCTCCCACTCCGCAGCCGACGGGGATTGAAAAAATGAAGGTAAAAATCTACTTCTGTCAGCTGCAGGGGTGGGAGGGACGGTGACTTTCTCCCTGCAGCTCAAGCTCAGACAACACAGTGCTGCTATGTGAGAGTGAGCTGTTCAAAAGGACATCCCTGCATGAGATATTCCCCAAAAATGCATTAGCCAATAGAATCCTAGTCACATGACCCTTATCAGCCAATAGAAGCTCATAGGCCCTTAGTCTCCACATACAGACAGTTTTACATCAGGTTTCAAATAACCCAGCCATTTTTCTTCACTGCTGTAGGTCAGCTTTAAAGGGGCAGGGCGCTGTGGATGACACTGTTAAATGAGCAGAGTGCTGTGGAGGTCACAGTTCAGGGGCAGGTAGGGTGGCCATTCAGACCACCCTCAAAAGACTTAAAAATCCCGCCCCCAGGTCCCACTAAGCCACGTCCCCCCCACTCCACAGCCGATGAGGATTGAAAAAATGAAGGCAAAAATCAACTTCTCTCAGCTGCAGAGGATCGAGTGACTTTCTCCCTGCAGCTCAGTGCTGCTGTCTGAGAGTGAGCTGTTCAAAAGAACATCCGTATGTCCTTCCAGGCCATGCTCTGGACGGAGGACAGGGAGTCTGAAAGCCGGACTGTCAGGCCTAAAACCGGACCTCTGGCCACCCTAGGGGCAGGCTGCTGTGGAGGTCACAGTTAAGGGGACGGTCAGCTATGGAGGTCAGTGTTAAGCAGCAGATTGCTGTAGAGGCCACTGTTAAGGGGATGGGGTGTTGTGGAAATCACTGTTAAGGAGATGGGGTACTGTGGAGGTCACTGTTAAAGGGGCGGGCTGCTGTGGAGGTCACTGATAAGGGGGCGGGCACTGTGGAGGTCTCTGTTAAGGGGACATGGAACTGTGGAGATCACAGTTAAGGGGACGGTCCGCTATGGAAGTCAGTGTTAAGGGGCAGGGTGGTGTAGAGGTCACTGTTAAGGGGGATACTGTCGATATTTTTCAATGACCTACAGAAACATTAAATGAAATATATGAAATATAGCCGGGTCCTTCTGCTAGTATATTTATAATAAAGTAGTATTTAAGTATTACTTTAACTACTGAGTCACATTAAGAGTTGCTGTGATATAATTCACACAAATTGGATCCGCCTATGATTTTGAATTTTTTTTTTCCATTTTATGGGTGATTTGGAATCCAGCCCTCAACTTATTCATGCGTTTGGCTTCTACTGATCATTGATACATCATTTTGATGTCACTGAATTACAGAATTTATATCATTAAATATTTTCAACTTGAATCTTTTGTTTATCAAGATTCAAGGAGCACCCTTAATTTTTTGGAGCAGTATATATATGGCAGAAATCGCTAAGGGGTTAAAGAGGTTGTGAATTATTAGGATTATTGAAGCATATTGTTCTTCAGTACCTGCAGCCATACATGACTAATCTGCTGCCTTAATCTCAGCGTGTTCTCTGTCAATACACCTAATGCAGTGCATAACAATGTGATGGTCTTCCACAAGTTCACTGATTTCTAAATAAATTCAAGATAGGTTATATATAGAGATGAGCATACTTCAAAAATTTGCTTTGTTAAATTTCACAAAGAAATTGGATTTGTTACAAATTACTTTGTCACAAATTACATTCCATTTTATGTAGTGGGCGCAATAACGGCGAAAGGCGATCACACCACCCTCCATCATTGCACCCATTAGATGCCACGTTCATCACTGATCATGGCATCCGACATTAAAAATGAGGCCTTTCAGGGGTTAATCACAGTTAAAAAAAAAAAAATACATACTCACCTTACATACAGTTGCAAGAAAAAGTATGTGAACCCTTTGGAATGATATGGATTTCTGCACAAATTGGTCATAAAATGGGATCTGATCTTCCTCTAAGTCACAACAATAGACAATCACAGTCTGCTTAAACTAATAACACACAAAGAATTAAATGTTACCATGTATTTATTGAACACACCATGTAAACATTCACAGTGCAGGTGGAAAAAGTATGTGAACCCTTGGATTAAATAACTGGTTGAACCTCCTTTGGCAGCAATAACTTCAACCAAACGTTTCCTGTAGTTGCAGATCAGACGTGCACAAAGGTCAGGAGTAATTCTTGACCATTTCTCTTTACAGAACTGTTTCAGTTCAGCAATATTCTTGGGATGTCTGGTGTGAATCGCTTTCTTGAGGTCATGCCACAGAATCTCAATCGGGTTGAGGTCAGGACTCTGACTGGGCCACTCCAGAAGGCGTATTTTCTTCTGTTTAAGCCATTCTGTTGTTGATTTTCTTCTATGCTTTGGGTCGTTGTCCTGTTGCAACAACCAATTTCTATAGAGCTTCAGCTGCTGGACAGATAGCCTTAAGTTCTCCTGCAAAATGTCTTGATAAACTTGGGAATTCATTTTTCCTTCGATGATAGCAATCCGTCCAGGCCCTGACGCAGAAAAGCAGCCCCAAACCATGATGCCACCACCACCATACTTCACAGTTGGGATGAGGTTTTGATGTTGGTGTGCTGTGCCTCGTTTTCTCCACACATAATGTTCTGTGTTTCTTCTAAACAACTCAACTTTGGTTTCATCTGTCAACAGAATATTTTGCCAGGACTGCTGTGGAACATCCAGGTGCTCTTGTGCAAACTGTAAACGTGCAGCAATGTTTTTTTATTTTTTTTATTTATAACTTTCTTTATTCGGACGTAAATCTCAGTTAATACACATTTTTGGCAAGCATGCCATATATCCGTCACATAAAGTACATCCTTTTAAATAACAATGTTAGCGATACATGAAGCACATTTGCATACAAAGACAATTAATTGTTCTCCTTTTCATTTCAATTTTAATAATCAAAAAAAAACAAAAAACTTCATAACTCCCCTCCCTCCCAAACTCCCCCCCCCAACACCTGTCACTCATGTTAAATTGCT
Source organism: Bufo bufo (assembly GCF_905171765.1). Taxonomy (NCBI): domain Eukaryota; kingdom Metazoa; phylum Chordata; class Amphibia; order Anura; family Bufonidae; genus Bufo; species Bufo bufo. The sequence continues at coordinate 565,501,395 of NC_053390.1, forward strand.
GCGAGTAAAAGTAATATAGTTAACCGTCTTACTACTCACTAACTATGTTCCATCGCTTCTATATTTCCAGTTTACCAAGCGTACCCTTAACCTTTGCCTCTAGATACCATTTTGTCTGAATAAAGGGATTCATCAGTTCCTCTATTTCCTCCCCCGTTAAAGCATGTTCCACAAACCTTCTCCACTTTTTAATGAGTTTTGCCACCACTTTCTCCTTACATCTACCTGCTTCAAATCTCTCCATATATAATATCTTCTTCACCAAGCCTATAACTTCATCCTTGGTAGGGAATGTATTTAGCAGCCAATGGCGTAGGAGGCATTTTTTGACCGCCATAAGTATTATATGCACACCCGGTTCTGCTATACCTTTCCCTTGGGATTCATCTTGTCCCACTGGGATATATTGGAATATACATTGCTGGGGCTCTGCGTTCACTTCTATGTCCCATACCTCTCTGACGAAGGAGATCACCTCCTCCCACAGTGGCTTAATCTGTCTACAACCCCACAACCCATGCAATAGATCTGCTTTCGGTTGCGAACACTTCGGGCATTCTCTCAAGTAATGTGCTGGGTAGAGATGGCCCGAACTATCCGACGGCGAACAGTTCCCGGCGAACATAGCTTGTTCGCGTTCGCCTCTGCCGGGCGAACACATGCGATGTTCGGTCCGCCCCCTATACATCATCATTGAGCAAACTTTGACCCTGTACCTCACAGTCAGCAGACACATTCCAGCCAATCAGCAGCATACCCTCCCTCCCAGACCCTCCCACCTCCTGCACAGCATCCATTTTAGATTCATTCTGAAGCTGCAGTCTTAGTGAGAGGAGGGAGACTGTAACTGCTGCTGATTTAATTGGGAAATCGATAGCTAGGCTAGTGAATTCAGTGTCCACTCCAGTCCTGAAAGACTCATCTGATCTCTGCTGTAAGGACAGCGTCCTGACAGCACCCCAAAAAGCCCTTTTTAGGGCTGCAACATTAGTCTGCTTTTTTTTTTTCCTTTATATACATATTGCAGTTGCCTGGCCTGCCTGTGTGTGAGGAGCTGCAGGCCCACAGACTGTAGTGTGCCCACTGCCAGTGCTCACCCCTGTCATTCCGTGTGGCACAGGACTTTGCTTAAAAAAAGGCACTTAATTTTTACACTTTAATCTAAGGTTAGTTGCCTGCCAGTGTGTGTCAGGCTGACTTCCACTGACTGTAGTGTGCCCACTGCCAGTGCCCACCACTCATACCGGCTGGCACAGGACTTTGCATAAAAAAGGCATTTAATTTTTACACTTTAGTGTAATTTCAGCTGCTTGCCTGCTGCTAGTGTGTGTCAGGCCGACTTCAACTGACTGTAGTGTGCCCACTGCCAGTGCCCACCCCTGTCATCCCGTGTGGCACAGGACTTTGCTTAAAAAAAAGGCACTTCATTTTTACACTTTAATCTAAGGTTAGTTGCCTGCCAGTGTGTGTCAGGCCGACTTCAACTGACTGTAGTGTGCCCACTGCCAGTGCCCACCCCTGTCATCCCGAGTGGCACAGGACTTTGCTTAAAAAAGGCATTTAATTTTTACACTTTAGTGTAATTTCAGCTGCTTGCCTGCTGCTAGTGTGTGTCAGGCCGACTTCAACTGACTGTAGTGTGCCCACTGCCAGTGCCAACCACTGATACCGGGTGGCACAGTAGCTTGCCGATAAATAAGGCATTTAATTTTTAGACAGTAGTCTAAATTCAGTTGCTTGCCTGCTGCCAGTGTGTGTCAGGCCCGCTTCCACTGACTGTAGTGTGCCCACTGCCAGTGCCAACCACTGATACCGGGTGGCACAGTAGCTTGCCGATAAATAAGGCATTTAATTTTTAGACAGTAGTCTAAATTCAGTTGCTTGCCTGCTGCCAGTCAGTGTGTCAGGCCCTCTTCCACTGACTGTAGTGTGCCCACTGCCAGTGCCAACCACTCATACCGGGTGGCACAGTAGCTTGCCGATAAATAAGGCATTTAATTTTTACACTTTAGTGTAATTTCAGTTGCTTGCCTGCTGCCAGTGTGTGTCAGGCCCGCTTCTACTGACTGTAGTGTGCCCACTGCCAGTGCCAACCACTGATACCATCTCCCCGTTCGAAAAATCTATTCAATAAATGGCACCCAGATTGGGGACGTTAGAGGGATTAAACTGATGAGAATAGTACTACAGAAAATACCACTCATATCGGGTGTGACAGTAAATTGCACGGCGCAGACGCAGTCACCGTGGATTAAAACAGAGTGGAGGGAGCCAGCGTTTTTTTAACCATCTCCCCGTCCGAAAAATCTGTTTAATAAATGGCCCCCAGATTGGGGAGTCGGGGACGTTAGAGGGATTAAACTGATGAGAATAGTACTACAGAAAATACCACTCATATCGGGTGTGACAGTAAATTGCACGGCGCAGACGCAGTCACCGTGGATAAAAACAAAGGGGAGGGAGCCAGCGTTTTTTTAACCATCTCCCCGTTCGAAAAATCAATTCAATTGACCTTTCGGGGACCCTTGGTGTTGTACGTGGCTGGGTGGAGGAAGAAACCTTCAATGACATCACCGGGACGTGGCTAGCTTGGTATCCAACCTTGTGCAAATGGGGAGTTTGCGGTTGTGCAAATGAACTGTTTGCGGTGCATTAAAAGGGGAGTTTGGTCTGTCAATGTCTGTGATGCGGGCGTAACCCTTACACTACCTGATCGATACAACATCATACCTGATCGTATACACACACTGGATGTTTTAAAGCACGTTATTCCAAACAATTTAGGAATGTTAGTTGATTTATGCCCTTTATGGATTAAAACCCGACTCTGCGTCCACTACGTAATTTTCCATGGGAGTTTTGCCATAGATCCCCCTCCGGCATGCCACAGTCCAGGTGTTAGACCCCTTGAAACAACTTTCTCATCACTATTGTGGCCAGAAAGAGTCCCTGTGGGTTTTAAAATTCGCCTGTCTATTGAAGTCTATGGCGGTTCGCCCGGTTCGCCAGTTCGCGAACATTTGCGGAAGTTCTCGTTCGCTGTTCGCGAACTGAAAATTTTATGTTCGCGACATCACTAGTGCTGGGGCATTAGCGTATGAAAGATTTAAGGCATATGTGGCCTTATGTAAAATTCGCAGCTGCGACTCTCGCCATTGTTCACTCTGGATTGCCTTCCTAATGTATTCCATACCCTCTCTTATTTTGAGGGAGAGGTCTGCAACGTTTATATCTTTTTCCCAATGCGCAAATACTTTTTTTGCCAAGCCAATATAGCTCGTACTATGAATACGTCTGTAAAGCTCTGACAGTGATGTCGATACATCCTTTCCCCCTAGGAGAGCTGCAAACCAAGTCAGTCTGTCAGATTCTCCCAGTGATTTCGACTGTGCTTTGCAGTACGCCGAAAGCTGAAAATATGACAGTGAAAGAGAGTCAGATAGTTGGTATTTACCTACCACTTGTTCCCAAGTCATCAACATATTATCTGACATCCCCTTTATATCGCTGAGAGTATGGATGCCTTTCTCCCTCCATTTTTTAAACATCCCATTGTCCCTCCCTTGTGGAAAGGCCGGAAGAGACCATAGGGGCATCTGGGGTGACACATATATCGGCAGCTTATACAGTTTCCTAACTGCTTTCCATGTCATAATGGTGTCCCTAAGCAGTACTGAATGTTTAATATTTGCTGGAAGATCTTTTAGTCTGGTATGTAACAGGGCCGCTAAGTTCCATGGTTGCGCCACTTCCCTTTCTATCCTACCTGCTGAGAAGTAGTTGGTACCCCACACCCAATCTCTCACATGCCGAAATAAAGCTGCCAAATTATATAATCTAATATCAGGCATTTTCAATCCTCCTTCCCACTTTAGCAAACATAATTTTTTGTACGCTATGCGGGGCCTTTTTTTTTTCCAGAGGAAAGCCACAAAAGCCGCTTGTAGTTTCCTTATGTCTACATGCTTTAGTAACATTGGGATCATCTGCAGTGGATATAGCATCTTGGGGATACTAACCATTTTTATTAGACACGCCCTCCCTGTCAGAGACAATGGTAATTCCTTCCAATTATAAAGCTCCTTAATAATCTTACTAATTAATGGTGGATAATTCAATGTATAGATTTAAGAAGCAGTTCTCCCTATTTTGATCCCCAGGTACGTGAGATATTCCTTCCTCAGCTCCACTCCAGTCTGTGACATCTTTAGTTTGTTTTGGTCCCCCAGAAGCAAAAGTTGACTCTTGGAGACATTTATTTTATATCCCGTTACTCCACTATATTTTTGGAATGTCTCCAGTATTGACTGTAAATGTAGGTCTGGGGCTCCCATATAAATTAAAAGGTCATCCGCAAAGCATGTAAGTTTCAGCATCTCTTTTCCCACTTTAATTCCCTCATATATATTTGATCGAATGAGATATAAAGCCAAAGGTTCCAGAGCTAGATCAAACAATAAGGGCGATAATGGGCATCCCTGTCTCGTTCCCTTATTAAGTTGTATTACTTCTGACAGAAAACCCGGAACGTGCACCCTCGCCTGCAGGGCCGCGTATAGCGCTGAAATATAATTCCTAAAGTTACCTTTCAAGGCCATTGTGTCCAGAACGTCATTCAGCCATTGCCAGCTGACATTGTCAAATGCCTTTGTGGCATCTACTGCCAGGAGGGCGTGTGAGCTATTCAACGACTTCGCCTTCAAACTATCTTGCACTGCCAGAACCTTCCTAATATTTGTTACCGCCGATCGCCCCTTAATGAAACCCCCCTGATGGTCCCCGATTATATCTGGCATAAGTAATGCCAATCTGTTGGCCAAGAGTTTAGAAGCTATCTTTAGATCCTGATTAATCAGGGAAATATGTCTGAAAGATTCCGGATTGGTTAAATCCTTTCCTTCTTTAGGGATGAGTTTAATGTATGCCGTATTACCGGATGGCGGTATTCTACCCCCCTGAATCACCCCATTAAATAAAGCAGCCAGCACTGATACAATCTCTGGCCCCAGAGTTTTATAGAATTCCGCTGGAAATCTGTCAGGGCCTGGCGATTTGCCATTCTGTAGGGATTTGATCGTCTGTGTTATTTCAGCCTCCGTGATTTCCGCATTAATTCTAGCCAACGCCTCGTTTGACAATGACGGAAGTCGTACCTTCTCCAGAAGTTCCCGTGCTAACCCTTCGTTATAAGAGTCTTTAGAATACATAGCTGTGAAATTATCTTTCATAATGTCTACCATCTTTCTAGGGTGGGTGTGCAGAACTCCTTTTTTTATCTTTCAAAGGAAAAACTTGTACACGCCGAGTGTATGGGCGCGCCAGGTTCGCCAAAAGTTTACCTGCTTTGTTACCATGCTTAAACAGGGTGGCTTGTGTACAATCTGTGAACCGTTTGACCTTGCCTTCTTGCAAATAGTCATAATTATGCTTTGCTGTGATCCACTGTATTCTATTGATGTCTGATGGTTCATCTATATATTTTGTATATGCTAACCGAACCAGCTGAATTGCTTGTTCATATTTTCTCTGTATATCTCTTTTCTGCCCTATTGTAAAAGACATTATGCGCCCTCTCAACACTGCCTTGGCCGTTTCCCAAAAAAGCTCTGGATTCTGCCTGTGAGATTCATTATCTTGGGAGTACTCCCACCACCATCCCTTTAGTCTATCATTAAAATCCTTGTCCGACAGTAAGTGACTAGGCATTCTCCAAACATGATCCGACCCCCTAGGAAGAGACTCAGTAACCTCAACCCACAACGGAGCGTGATCCGATATCAGCAGATCAGCTATTTTAGTTTTATGAGTTCTCGGAACCATTTCCGGAGACATTAACAGATAATCTATCCTAGACCAAGACCGTTGGGAGTGAGAGTAGTGAGAATACTTCCTATCTATCGGGTGGTGATGTCTCCAGATGTCAATCAGGCCAGTCGCCTCCAGCAGCGGGGTTAATGTATGGGCTCCTTCCGGGTTCTGCGGGGGCTGACTACGTTTCTCCTGCTTTCTGTCTTCTACAGTATTACGCACTCTATTAAAATCACCTCCCACTATCATTTGGGGATTCTTATTTTGCAGGATTAAGGTCTCCAGTGCTTGATAAAACCCAGATTGGGCCATATTTGGGGAATATATATTATATAGAGTCAGATTACCTCCCTTCAGCCCTAACTCCACTCTCATGGTTCTGCCTTCCTCGTCTGTTTCACATTTGTTCACAGTGTATTGTAAGTGTTTGTGGAATAGCATCATTGTACCAGCCTTTCTACCCACCGATGGAGATCCCAATACCTGACCAACCCACTGTTTGCGCATCTTCCAGAGGTCGAGCTCCTCCAGATGCGTCTCCTGCAACAGGGCAACATCTGCCTTTAGTTTCTTGAGATGTCTTAATACCATGCTACGTTTAGTCTGGGAACGCAAACCTTTAACATTCCAAGTAACTATTCTCATAAAGGTATTCGATTTAGAGCTATTATTAGACACGCATCTGGAGGAGGAACAAACCTCCCCTCCATGACCAGTGAGTTAAAGTACATAACAACGATGAGCAGCAACAAAAGCGACAGTTCCCCATTCAGAACTCCCCCTCCCTCCCTTCCCCACCCCAACCCTGAACATAAATTACTTTCAACAACGACATCATGTAAATAGCCTTGACTTCTCTTTTTTCGCGCCACCACCGGAGCTGTCGTTACTCCGATTCTCCCTAGCCAGTAACTAAGCACTACACAGATCAAATCTATGGAATTCACTCCCACCCAAAGCCCTAAGCAATTCTTCAGTATGGGTTCACCATAGTGAACCGCGTAAAACCCCTCTTTACCACATTAACAAGTCATATTTATGATAGATTATATAATACCCCCTTATTATAAGTATACGTTCAAATATACATTCACCCTCTTCTTCCCTTTTTTATTTTTTCCCCTTTTATTTATTTTTTATTTTTTCCCCCCTTTCAATTAACCAGATGAATCCCAGCCCCGTTACCCTCCCCTTCATAGACCAACATACTGGTTCATCTAATGGCCGCCTTCTCGGCAGACCTGGGAAATATATGTCCTCCAAGCCTCCTTCTTCTCAGTCCTGAGAATCCTTCTGAACTTCCTCAATCCTTGACGATCCCTGCCGGCCCTGTGAGTCTGATATTTTCTCCCATCTACAGTTTGGTATAGGACCCGACGGCTTCCTGCTCTTCACTGGTCTCGGCTCCCCGTCCGTATCAATGTCCATCGCTTCCCACGCTTCCTTTGGGGTAAGGTATGTATCAATACAGCCATCTTGATGAAATACTCTCAGCGTGGCAGGGAACAGCAGTGCAAATTTTACTTTCTGCTTGACTAAAGTAGAGCAGATTTGCGAAAAAGATCTCCGCCGTATTGTTACTTCTATGGAATAATCACTGAAGAGGAACACTTTCGCACCCCTCAACATTAGAGGGTGTTGGGCTCCCTTGTATTTCTTCAGAATCTCTTCTTTGGCAGCATAATTTAAATATTTTGCTATGGCCGGTCTCGGCCTGGAACGGCCCCCTTCCTCCTCAGCGGGACGGGCCGGTCCCAATCTATGGGCCCTCTCCACTGTGTATTTGCCTTGCAGTCCCAAAGCTTGAGGGAGTTCCGTGGCGAATATCTGTGGCAGTTGTGATGGCAGGATATCTTCCGGCAGCCCCACCACCCAGAGATTACTTCTCCTCGATCGATTCTCCAGGTCCTCCATCTTGTCTTTAAGTGCCCGATTATTAGACAGCACCTCACGGACCTGCACCTGCATTTTCTCCATTTCCTCTTCCATCATAGACATTCTCTGCTCCAGCTCTGCTATCTGGGAGGCGTGCTTGGAGACATCCTTTTGGATTTGGAGGAGCGCTGCCGAAACTGTGGCTTCCAGGGTGGATTTAATGTCTGGTGCCAGTAATTTTGCCACTTCTATTGCCATATTACGTCAGGAGATGGTGATATCTTGATCAGGGGCTAAACTAACCTCCGCATCTTCAATCCCTGACTCTGTTTGCTTGGCTGGTGGCTGCGCTGCTGACCGGGTAAATCGCTGTGCTTTCTCCACAGCCGCCATCTTGCTTCGCGGCTGTTTATCATCAGCTTGTAAAGGACGCGCTGGCGTGCTCGCTGTGCCGTCCTTTCTTAGGAACTTCTCCATCCACTACCTCTGGCCACTGTTCGGGGGGTCAGTGTGAAAAACTTGCTTTTTGAGGGGTATCTAGCTCAGTTTGCGGGCTTCAGACGCCGGAGCTCTCTTCTCCCTCAGCCTCTCATGCGCGCGCCGGAACCGGAAGTCGGCAATGTTTTTGTTTTTTTTGACAGCAGTGGCTTCCTCTGTGGTATCCTCCCATGAAATACATTCTTGTTTAGTGTTTTACGTATCGTAGATTCGCTAACATGGATGTTAGCATATGCCAGAGACTTTTGTAAGTCTTTATCTGACACTCTAGGATTCTTCTTCACCTCATTGAGCAGTCTCCGCTGTGCTCTTGCAGTCATCTTTACAGGATGGCCACTCCTAGGGAGAGTAGCAGCAGAGCTGAACTTTCTCCATTTATAGACAACTTGTCTTACCGTGGACTGATGAACAGCAAGGCTTTTGGAGATACTTTTATAACCCTTTCCAGCTTTATGCAAGTCAACAATTCTTAATCATAGGTCTTCTGAGAGCTCTTTTGTGCGAGGCATCATTCACATCAGGCAATGCTTCTTGTGAAAAGCAAACCCAGAACTGGTGTGTGTTTTTTATAGGGCAGGGCAGCTGTAACCAACACCTCCAATCTCATCTCATTGATTGGACTCCAGTTGGCTGACACCTCACTCCAATTAGCTCTTGGAGATGTCATTAGTCTAGGGGTTCACATACTTTTTCCACCTGCATTGTGAATGTTTACATGGTGTGTTCAATAAAAACATGGTAACATTTAATTCGTTGTGTGTTATTAGTTTAAGCAGACTGTGATTGTCTATTGTTGTGACTTAGATGAAGATCAGATCACATTTTATGACTAATTTGTGTAGAAATCCATATCATTCCAAAGGGTTCACATACTTTTTCTTGCAACTGTAGCTCAGAATGGAGAGTGTAAAAATCCAATTTACCCTAATAGATCTCTGTTAGGGTGAATAGGAGAGGGGATCAAAAGATCCCATGTACACTCGTGGCCAAAAGTTTTGAGAATTACATAAATATTGGAAATTGGAAAAGTTGCTGCTTAAGTTTTTATAATAGCAATTTGCATATACTCCAGAATGTTATGAAGAGTGATCAGATGAATTGCATAGTCCTTCTTTGGCATGAAAATTAACTTAATCCCAAAAAAACCTTTCCACTGCATTTCATTGCTGTCATTAAAGGACCTGCTGAGATCATTTCAGTAATCGTCTTGTTAACTCAGGTGAGAATGTTGACGAGCACAAGGTTGGAGATCATTATGTCAGGCTGATTGGGTTAAAATGGCAGACTTGACATGTTAAAAGGAGGGTGATGCTTGAAATCATTGTTCTTCCATTGTTAACCATGGTGACCTGCAAAGAAACGCGTGCAGCCACCATTGCGTTGCATAAAAATGGCTTCACAGGCAAGGATATTGTGGCTACTAAGATTGCACCTCAATCAACAATTTATAGGATCATCAAGAACTTCAAGGAAAGAGGTTCAATTCTTATTAAGAAGGCTTCAGGGCGTCCAAGAAAGTCCAGCAAGCGCCAGGATCGTCTCCTAAAGAGGATTCAGCTGCGGGATCGGAGTGCCACCAGTGCAGAGCTTGCTCAGAAATGGCAGCAGGCAGGTGTGAGCGCATCTGCACGCACAGTGAGGCGAAGACTTTTGGAAGATGGCCTGGTGTCAAGAAGGGTAGCAAAGAAGCCACTTCTCTCCAAAAAAAACATCAGGGACAGATTGATCTTCTGCAGAAAGTATGGTGAATGGACTGCTGAGGACTGGGGCAAAGTCATATTCTCCGATGAAGCCTCTTTCCGATTGTTTGGGGCATCTGGAAAAAGGCTTGTCTGGAGAAGAAAAGGTGAGCGCTACCATCAGTCCTGTGTCATGCCAACAGTAAAGCATCCTGAGACCATTCATGTGTGGGGTTGCTTCTCATTCAAGGGAGTGGGCTCACTCACAATTTTGCCCAAAAACACAGCCATGAATAAAGAATGGTACCAAAACACCCTCCAACAGCAACTTCTTCCAACAATCCAACAAAAGTTTGGTGAAGAACAATGCATTTTCCAGCACGATGGAGCACCGTGCCATAAGGCAAAAGTGATAATTAAGTGGCTCGGGGACCAAAACGTTGACATTTTGGGTCCATGGCCTGGAAACTCCCCAGATCTTAATCCCATTGAGAACTTGTGGTCAATCCTCAAGAGGCGGGTGGACAAACAAAAACCCACTAATTCTGACAAACTCCAAGAAGGGATTATGAAAGAATGGGTTGCTATCAGTCAGGAATTGGCCCAGAAGTTGATTGCGAGCATGCCCAGTCGAATTGCAGAGGTCCTGAAAAAGAAGGGCCAACACTGCAAATACTGACTCTTTGCATAAATGTCATGTAATTGTCGATAAAAGCCTTTGAAACGTTTGAAGTGCATGTAATTATATTTCACTACATCACAGAAACAACTGAAACAAAGATCTAAAAGCAGTTTAGCAGCAAACTTTGTGAAAACTAATATTTTTGTCATTCTCAAAACTTTTGGCCACGACTGTACTAGCACCCTATGGGGGCTAACAGTAAAAAAAAAAGTGAAAATAAATAAATAATTAAAATAAAAAAAACACCCTTATATTAAAAGTTTAAATCACCCCCCTTTCCCAAATTTACATATAAAATATATAAACAATAAAAAATAAACATATTAGGTATTGCCATGTCCAAAAATGTCTGAACTATTAAAATATGTTTTTAAATTCCTGTACGGTGAACACCGCAATGGAAAAAAATATGAAAAACACGTGATTCGACATTTTTTATCATCTTGTCCACACCCAAAAATGTAATAACACTGATCAAAAAGACGTACAGTACATACCACAAAAATGGTACCAATACAAAATACAGTTTGTTTCACAAAAAAACAAGCCCTCATACAGGTCTGTTGACCGAAATATAAAAAGTTCTGGCTGTCAGAATATGGCAATGCAAAGAAAATGTTGATTTTTTTTTTCAAAGATTTAAATTTTTTTAAAGTTCTAAAACAACAAAAAATATACAAGTTTGTTATCGCTGCATTCATATTGAGCTGCAGAATAAGGACGTCGGGTCATTTTTAGTGAACAGTGAATGATGTCAAAAACCTTGTGAGAATTCAGTTTAGTTTTTTTCAATTTTGCCACACAAATATTTTTTTTTCCTGTTTTTCAATACAAGACATGGTAAATTAAATGGTGACATTAAAATATGTGTCCCGTAAAAAATAAGCCCTCATATAGCTATGTGAATGAAAAAATTCTAAAGTGCCATAAAACCAGACAGCAACGTTTCGGCTACATGGTAGCCTTTATCAAGCCTAGTATAGAGTGACTATATCCACCCTTTTAAAGTGCATGTGACTCAGCCCCCTACAATAGGGAGCCAATACAAAGTGTACCCCAATTAATATCATTACCAACCAGGATTGTTATATAAAGGTAATTAGCATAAAGGCAATTAAAAAGCAAAACCTCACATGTGCCTATCTTAACCCTAGTGTGTGCAAACGGTAGCCGCCATCCGCGCTCATCAGGACTCACCCCGCGCGTCTCCAGAACCTCAACGCGCATGTCAATGATCCCACCCACAATCGTCCAGGATCAGGGGAGCACGCACTCGCGCGTCATTAACCCCGATTGCACGACGAACATGTGATCATCATAGGGGCCTCCAGGCCACTCCTCCTCATTCATTCTTACAACCTCCGATAGATGTCCGTGACCTGTTTGCATAGAACTACGCACACAAAGGGCACGGAACTTCAAAGGGAGGCCATGACAGGCAATGTAATTACAGTGGAGGGACCCCAAAAAATGTCCTACCCCAAATGGAGGCCGCTGGCAGAGTCCAGATGTCACGGATCGGCCCATATGCTCCACATCCATATCCTGCATGATATTTTAAAAAATATATATTTATTATGTGACAGTCTAAAAACAGAATAAAAACATCTAACATACACACATACTGAATATGTTATATCACAACAATCCATAGCAATTCCACCCTTAATATACAACACTGTTCACATTGAACTCAATGTTGAGACCATGCGGTTGCAAAGATTTTAACGCAAAGATCCATTGTATCGTACCTCCTTTTTTCTGAGAATACGTTCCATATCCCCACCTCTTCTGAGGGTATCCACTGAGTCTTTCACCCAGAATCTGAGCTGGCTGACAGAGTGCCCACACTCCACAAAATGTTTAGCGACCGGTTTATCAACTGCCTTCTTTCTGATCGTACTTTTGTGTTTATTGATCCTCTCCCTAATCTCCATAGTAGTCTCTCCCACATAAATCAAACTGCATGGACACTGCAGCATATAAACCACATATCTAGATCTACAGGTGTAAAACTGTTTAATCTTATAGCTATTACCACTATAAGGATGTACAAAAGTATCACCCCTGATCAGATTGCCACAATTGCAGCAACCCAGACACGGGAAATTGACCATCTTTCTTGGTTCCAAATAGCGTTGTCCATCCCCACGTGTATCCCCTATATCTGATTTCACCAATCTGTCACCTACACTGGCATTCCTTTTGTACGCCATTAATGGCGGATTACTGAACTCACGTATCATTGGCAACCCTGTCTGCAAACTGTACCATTCTTTCCTTATGATATGGGATACAGCACCACTATGTGCACCAAATGTTGAGACAAAGGGAATACGATCCCTTGTCCTGGCAACCGGTCTAATGTGAAGTGTTGATTCCCTGTCAACCAAACCCACTCTTTCCTTGGCCCTTTGCAACAGTTTGCGTGGATATCCTCTCTCTAAAAATGTGTTACTCATCTCATTAATTCGCACCTCAAAAGTGTCATCTTAAGATGCCACCCTCCTCACCCGTAGAATCTGACTCCAGGGGAACAAATCAAGTGTACGTGGTGGGTAATTATTGTCAAATCTTAATAAATTATTCCTATCGGTGGTGGGTTTCTGAAATAAATCAGTCTTCAACATACCCTGGTCCATGTATACCCCGACATCCAGGAACTGCAGTTCCTTTTGAGAGGAAGACAGAGTAAACTGTAGGCCAGGTACCCCACTGTTCAGATATTGATGAAAATCATCAAGAGCTTCTTTGGTACCATTCCATATCATAAAAATATCATCGATGTAATGCCAGCACTGGACTCCCTCCCGGTGTGCAGACTGGTAAACCAGTCTGTCCTCCACCTCTGCCATAAAGATGTTGTCATAAGTAGGGGCCACATTAGACCTCATGGCCACACCCTGTTGATGTTGGTAGAAGGTTTCACCAAAGAGGAATTCCTCCAAGGAGTAATTCCTCTTCAGGACCACCTCCAGTAGGTGGAGGACAAAACAGCGACCACCTGGAGAGAGCCCAGTGCCAGCTAGCACCACATCAACGACATTTAAACCGTACTCATGCTCAATTGATGTTTACAAAGATACCATATTGAAACTTACCAGGAGGAATTGTGCAGGTAACCGGATTTCCCTTAATTTAGTCAAAAAATTACTTGTATTCCTTATATAGGAAGGAGCGTTGGTTGCATGGACACGTAACAACTTATCCCAAAAAATGGCACTCATGCTAAAGATCGAACCCCTGCCAGACACAAGCCTCTTGTGAATCTTGGGAAGAACATAAAACAACGGGGTGATGGGATGCTGCACTCTGAGGTAGTCATTTAAATCATCATCAATGAGACCTGCATGATGGGCATCACCAATGATCTTATTTAGTGTATTCGTAATGTCCCATTTGGGATCACCTCCTAACTTTATGTACACATCACCATCACCCAGCTGTCTCCGAACCTCCCCAATATATTTACACAAGTCCATCACAACCACAGCTCCCCCCTTATCTGCAGCCTTGATTGTAATCTCCTTATTATGTTACAATTGCTTCAAAGCATTTCTTTCTCGTTCTGACAGATTATTCTTTGCTACCCTGCATTCCTGTTCCATCAGATTGTGTATCTGTCTAGTCACTATCTCAATATATGATTCAATGACATGGTTATTCTATGGTGGTACAAAATAACTTTTTTTCTTCAGCTCTAGTTTGTTCAATGCTAATTTCACAACATCTTTATTGCATACAACATCCGTAACCACGACCATGGAAAAAAAGCCATTCAATCTCAAGCTTCTGAAAAAACTGTTGTAACGGATCTCCTGGCACCCCGACCGGGTACCTCCGTTGATAGATGCTCCTAATGCTTTCCGAGGACTCCAAGCACTCCACTTGACACCGTACGCACTGCAGACCCCACGAACCGCCGAAGCTTGGTTGAGGTCTCACCGTCTCCTACCCACCCTGGACCTACGACAAGGCTCCAGGCTCCAGTGGGTGAACCTCTCCTAAAACCAGAGAGCAGGAACAGCTCTTAAAAGAGCTAGTAGTTATAGCCAGGGGAGTATAGCAAATCTCCCAGCGTATAGCAATCCCCAGCGTCGATCAGTTACCCAAACACCAGCCTCAACATGATGAAGGATAAAACAGGAACACTTTATTGAGGGCTACCCGCCCGTATTTATGCAGGTCCCCATCTGGTTGACACGCCCCTAGGGGACCAGAATGAAGACTGTGACACAGGACAGATATGCAGCAATTCAGGATACACAGACACAATACATCCCCACAATGCATCATGGTTTCCTCCTCTCTGCCCTGGAGACACCCGAGGAGTAATCCAATTATCTCTCAGGACAAAGGGAAATCGCCAATACACATGTGGGGACAACAGGACAGAAATCACCACCCAAACACACAATGTCACACCCCCACAGCAAACACAGACATTTAACATATTCCCAGATAGCTCAAGTGTGAGTGCATATCATTAGGTGAATGGCACTCAGAATACACAAATACAATAAAATTTGCTATCTGGGTACCCTCACATAACAAAATACAATTGCAAAGACAGATTTAAGCTGTGTGGCCGGTCTGTCTGCTCCTTTAAAGTTAGTATGGGCCATAATCCTGAGGCAAGAGGCTGGTAGCCAGGCCCCTCCGAAACCCAGTGGCGAGGTTGGTTTCGCCACAACTGTGTAAATCCAGTTCAACACCAAACCAATAGCTATTCGCTGTGGGACAGGATAGCGGCTACCGTTTGCCCACACTAGGGTTAAGGTAGGCACATGTGAGGTTTTCCTTTTTATTGTCTTTATTCGAATTACCTTTAAATAACAATCATGGTTGGTAATGATATTAATTGGGGTACACTTTGTATTGGCTCCCTATTGTAGGGGGCGGAGTCACATGCACTTTAAAAAAGCAGATATGGTCACTCTATACTAGACTTGATAAAGGCTACCATGTAGCCGAAACGTTGCTGTCTGATTTTATGGCACACATTCTGTTGAAGCTTGTCCAATAAAGAACTCACTTAAGATGCTGCCGTGGCCTCTTTCTGTATACTACGGAACTGTATATGTTGGGCTGATGATGATCTGCGGTCGTGGCTCGGCTGTTGCATATCAGTGTGGTCATAAAGTCCGTGAGTGCTGCTCTACAACTGTTTTACACTATGCCCTAGATAGGTCATTAATATCCAAATAGTTAGGGTCTGACACCCCTCAACCTCACCGATCAGCCATTCCCTGCAGTCTTCAGTGCTGGAACTAGCACTGTGAATGGAGCTGGAAGCACAGCTCCATTCAACGTGTAGTGGATGTGCTGAACAAAACCTGAGAGTGTAGAAAGCCAGCCTTAGAATGCACCTATACAGTTGTAAACCTAAATTGGTGGCCCAATGGGTTGTAGGCCCAGCTCTTTTCTTCCTGTTTATGTTCCTTGTATGTCCACCAAATTGAGAATAGATCACCCAGACCCTCAACCAGTCCACGTAATAGTTCACGTTTGGTCATGTTACAGAAACCTGTACTTCAGAACTGTGTGGGTTGTTCAATACCTGCATCCTTCAACACATGGGATACTTATCTTTAAAGGGTAAGCTCTATAAAGTCACATTCAGTCCCATTTTAAGTGCCACTCATAGAACCTCATACAGTGCCGGTCAGAGAGCTCAAATAGAGTGTCATATAGAGACCACATGTACTGTATTATCACAGAGCTGTCATACAATTCAAGCCATTTCCCACCCACGTTTCAAAAGCACTGAAAGCAGCGTAAACTCCCTAAAGATGCAGATTTTTGTGAAAAAATGTTGTGTGCCATAATGTGCAGGGTTTTTTTTACATCAGAAAAGCCACATGGAGGTCTTGATAAATGCCTTCCAAATTATATTAGAAAGTTGTAAAACTTATAAAGTTATATTAACATAAAACCAACGTACAATTGAATTTATTCCATGTGCCCTGTGGAGACCCTCTTGTATCCAGACTGACATGTTGTTTCAGGGGCGGACACAGACAGCAGAGGGTCCCTCCCTGCAAAGAATGTGCCTGGGCCCCCCTTCCCCAAGCCAAATTCGCAACCTAACCTATTCCATCCTAACATTACTTATAGCAATACAAAACATACAGGGTAAGGCTACTTTCACACTACCGTTCAGAGCGGGTCCATCTGATGTCTGCTCAGACGTATCCGCTCATATAATGCAGACGTTTGGATCCGTTAAGAACGGATCCGTCTGCATTATATTGTAGAAAAAATTCTAAGTGTGAAAGTAGCTTCAGACAGATCCGTCCAGACTTTACATTGAAAGTCAATGGGGGACGGATCAGTTTGAAGATTGAGCCATATGGTGTCAACTTCAAACGGATCCATCCCCATTGACTTACATTGTAAGTCTGGACGGATCCGCTTGCCTCCGCACGGCCAGGCGGACACCCGAACGCTGCAAGCAGCGTTCAGGTGTCCGCTTGCTGAGCGGAGCGGAGGCTGAACGCTGCCAGACTGATGCATTCTGAGCGGATCCGCGTCCACTCAGAATGCATTGGGGCAGTACGGATGCGTTCGGGGCCGCTTGTGAGCCCCTTCAAACGGAGCTCACATTATATTGTAGAAAAAATTCTAAGTGTGAAAGTAGCTTCAGACGGATCTGTCCAGACTTTACATTGAAAGTCAATGGGGGACGGATCCGTTTGAAGATTGAGCCATATGGTGTCAACTTCAAACGGATCCGTCCCCATTGACTTACATTGTAAGTCTGGACGGATCCGCTTGCCTCCGCACGGCCAGGCGGACACCCGAACGCTGCAAGCAGCGTTCAGGTGTCCGCTTGCTGAGCGGAGCGGAGGCTGAACGCTGCCAGACTGATGCATTCTGAGCGGATCCGCGTCCACTCAGAATGCATTGGGGCAGTACAGATGCGTTCGGGGCCGCTTGTGAGCCCCTTCAAACGGAGCTCACAAGCGGACACCCGAACGCTAGTGTGAAAGTAGCCTTAGGCTACTTTCACACCTGCGGCTCTGGCCACCTGATCCGGCAGAAAATGAAAGGAATCGGCCGGACACAAACCGCAGCATGCAGCGGTTTGTGTCCCGCTGATTCTCTGCATTTTTGCCAGATTGTGTCCGGATCTCTGCCGTACCCCATTATAGTCAATGGGGCCGGCGGGCATTCTGTCTGCATCCAGCAGTGCTGGAGCATTCCGGCAGGCTGTTCTCTGCTGGAACAGCCTGCCGGAATCACATACGCAGATGTGAAAGTAGCCTAATACAGGTCCACATACCTCTTCCATCACGTGCTGTCTCCTTTGATGTAGATGTTCTCTGTCCTCATCTTCTCCTTTCAGACCAGACTGCCATGATGATTTCTTTCAGCCATCTCTCTCTCTGCAGAGTTTGACAGACATCTTAGTTTCCTACTTTTCCATCATCCTCCCACCTTCTGAACATCCCATCCTGCCACCCCCAATACTGTCCCCGCTGTGCTCCCTATACAAGTTACACACAGATAGTTCCCCTTCCATATTGGCACACAGTGTCCTAAAAAATAACTGTGCCCAGGAAACAGTGTCCCTGACACTAATAGTGTAAACATAATGTTCCCCAAAAATAATTGTGCTAAGCTGATACCGTTCCAGGGTGCCCCCCACAGTAATACTGCTCCCCAAAGTCCCACCAATAGAAATAATTATCTACCAGACAACACATAGTAGTAATAGTGCCCCTACAGTAATATATAAGTATTCATGTTCCTCATAGTCCCTCAACTGTAATAAAGTCCACCATAATGCCCACATTAGTAATAATTCTCTTTATAATGTTTTACAGTAAAAATAAAAATGCCCTGTTGTGTGGCAGTATAAAAAAAACCCTCCTCTTAGTGCCCACTGTAGAGCCAATGTCCCCCTAGTACCCTCATAATGCGTGCCAATGCCCCCTACTGTGTGCCCAAAAAAAACTCTTAGTGCCCCCATAATGTGTGCCTGACAATATGGTGTCTGACAATATGCCAGTAGAAAATTCCCCCATAATGTGTGCCAGTATAATTCCCCTATATAATGACCCCAATAGTGCTCCTCTCCCCGCTTCTCCATAGTGCACCCCATGTGTGCCAGTATATAGTATAGGGTGCCCAGTAGATGCCCCCATAGTGCTCCCCCTTCTCCATAGTGCCCCCCATGTGTGCCAGTATATAAGATAGGGCCCCCATATTGCTCCCCCCTCCATAGTGCCCCCCATATGTGCCAGTATACAAGATAGGGCCCCCCATAGTGCTCCTCCCCTTCCATAGTGCCCCCCATGTCTGCCAGTATATAAAATAGGCAGGCCCCCCATATATCAATTGCTCAGGCCCCCCCAATATGTCATTTGCTCAGATAGGCCCCCATATCTGTTGCTCAGGAGGACCCACCTCCCATATCAGTTGCTTATTCAAGCCCCCATACGTCAATTGCTCAGATAGGCCCCCATATCTGTTGCTCAGGATCCCCCATATCAGATGCCCATTTACGCCCCCATATCAGTTGCTCAGACACCCCCCATATCAGTTGCTCATTCAGGCCCCCCATATGTCACTTGCTCAGGACCCCCACCCATATCAGTTGCTCAGGGGGACCCACCTCCCATATCAGTTTCTTATTTAAGCCCCCCCATATGTCAGTTGCCCGGGACCCCCCCATATCAGTTGCTCAGAAGGACCCCCTCAATATCAGTTATTTATTCAGGCCCCCCCATATGTCAGTTGTTCAGGGCCCCCCCCCCCCCATATTCTCATTCAGGCCCCCCAAATGTCACTTGCTCAGGAACCCCAGAGTCAGGCACCCCCATATGCTCATTCAGGCCACCCATATCGATGTGACAGACCTCCAGGGCCCCCATCAGACCTCAGATCAGACTAAAAATAAATAATTAAAACTTACCTCTCCTGCTCCGCTGCTCCGCTGGTCTCCATGTCCTGAAGTGAGTGCCTGCCCTGCTGGTCTCCAACAGCCCGCTCTGCACAGTCACGTGAACTGACTGCGTACAGCTTCAGGTCATAGTGTGTGCTGTACGCAGTCAGTCTGGAGGAGACCAGGGAGGAAGCGGAGCCGGAGGGGTAAGTAAGCACCAATCTCTTGTATACTAGTGAGCGCTTCAGGATGCGCTTACTAGTATGATACTAGTGAGCGCTTCCAGAAGCGCTCACTAGTATTAATGGGCCCCCTCACACGCCGGGCCCCTGTGCAGCTAAACCGGCTGCACCGGCCTATGTCCGCCCCTGTGTTGTTTCACTGTAATTTAGTTTCCTGATACAACTAGAACATTGCTGTATTGGAATAGTCTACAGTCATGCCTTGTGATAAGCAGTAATTACTGTCAGAATCCTTGGAAGGTAAAGCCTGAATATGGCTTTGGACAGAAAGTTGTTTATGCTGATGCTTATAAAGGGATTATCAGCACATTCTTCTTATCATACTATACATGCCAAGAAAGAATATTAAAGAATATCGGTTTTTCAGTGGCCCATAGTAAATTTAACACTACTGCTACTATTTTTCACTTTCAAATGCTGAGTGCTGCTTATATTACAGATTGATTTAATGCTAGGCTGGCATTGTGGATGGGTTCCTGGCAGGAAGCAGGACCAGCCAACTGTTACCAAGAGGGGAGAACCAGGGTGGTTGCCAACCATACTTTTCTCTTGCTGGTACACATGGGCAAAACAATAAAAATTGCATAACATTAAACAATTACAGTCAGGTCCATAAATATTGGGACAGCGACACAATTCTAACATTTTTGGCTCTATACGCCACCACAATGGATTTGAAATGAAACAAACAAGATGTGTTTTAACTGCAGACTGTCAGCTTTAATTTGATGGTATTTACATCCAAATCAGGTGAACGGTGTAGGAATTACAACAGTTTGCATATGTGCCCCCCCCTTGTTAAGGGACCAAAAGTAATGGGACAGAATAATAATCATAAATCAAACTTTCACTTTTTAATACTTGGTTGCAAATCCTTTGCAGTCAATTACAGCCTGAAGTCTGGAATGCATAGACATCACCAGACACTGGGTTTCATCCTTGGTGATGCTCTGCCAGGCCTCTACTGCAACTGTTTTCAGTTCCTGCAGTCACGACCATGGTCATGGTCGCGACTCCTTGAGCCGCATGCAGTTGCCCGCGGTCTGCTCTTGTTGTCAACCACAGGTGAGGGCTGTTAGTATGTTGCCTCACGTGTGGTTGCCGTTGGCAACATGAGGTTGTTGGCAGTGGAGCAGCCTGAGCTGGTTGCTAGGCGGTCCGCTGTCTATGCATGCGGTTGCATCAGGCAACGTGTGTTTGTATGTGTGCACTTTCTTTGTTTGGTATGCACGGGATTAAGTTGTATGTGCACTTCCCCTTTAAGTGGCTACCTTACCTTGTCTGGTGTTGGAGGGGTTAACTCCCTTCCTAGTGTGTGTCTGTGTGGGTGTGGCTACTTGGGCTATTTAGCTTCTGCTGGATGCCTGAAGCAGAGGGGTACTCCAGCCATGCTGTATGCTGGAGTCATCCTCCTGGTCTTCTTATGCCATCTATCTAGTGAGTGCCACCCTTGTGGTCATAGACGTTAAGATGTTAAGAATATGTTAAGATGTTAACTTTATGTTCTTGTGGTGTCTCACCTTTTGCAGCTATGGTTTCCTGGGTTCCTGTGTGAGTTGTGGTGTGTGCTGTGTCCTTTTATGTTGGTGTGGACATCAGCACTTGTGCACGGGTTCCAAGCTGTGTGTCTGTGGCAGCTAGGTGTGGTACTAGTTTCACTTACCTGCCACTGCCATATGCGGTATATGTTCCCCTTTCCTTGCAGATTGGCCAGTGAGACTCCTGTTCGTCCGTGTCTAGGAGGAACAGGTCGTCTTACCCTGCTCCTGGTCCAGGGATTCCCTGAGGGCTTGTAGGGACCCGAGGTTCCAGAGTATGAGCCCTCCTACCATCTGGGTTGGCTCATATGGTTAGGAGTCAGGGTCAGAGTTAGGTACGCATTAGGAGGTGACCTGCTCCCTGATTCCTGTCCTGGCCTAGCAGCTTCTCACTATCCCTTTAACATCGCACGGCGGGGGGTTTCCCCCACTCTCCGTCGTGACACCTGCTTGTTCTTGGGGCATTATCCCTTCAGTTTTGTCTTCAGCAAGTAAAATACATGCTCAATCGGATTCAGCTCAGGTGATTGACTTGGCCATTGCATAACATTCCACTTCTTTCCCTTAAACTCTTTGGATGCTTTTGAGGTATGCTTTGGCTCATTGTCCATCTGCACTGTGAAGCACCGTCCAATGAGTTCTGAAGCATTTGGTTGAATAAGAGCAGATAATATTGCCCGAAACACTTCAGAATTCATCCTGCTGCTTTTGTCAGCAGTCACATCATCAATAAATACAAGAGAACCAGTTCCATTGGCAGCCATACATGCCCACACCATGACACTACCACCACCATGCTTCACTGATGAGGTGATATGCTTAGGATCATGAGTAGTTCCTTTCCTTCTCCATACTCTTATCACCAATGGTTTACATCTTGTGGTGAACCCTCTGTATTCACTCTGGTGAAGTCTTCTCTTGATTGTTGACTTTGACACAATATACACCTACCTCCTGGAGAGTGTTCTTGATCTGGCCAACTGTTGTGAAGGGTGTTTTCTTCACCAGGGAAAGAATTCTTTGGTCATCCACCACAGTTGTTTTCCGTGGTCTTCAGGGTCTTTTGGTGTTGCTGAGCTCAGCGGTGCGTTCCTTCTTTTTAAGAATGTTCCAAACAGTTGTTTTGGCCACGCCTAATTTTTTTGCTAGTTCTCTGATGGGTTTGTTTTGTTTTTTCAGCCTAATGATGGTTTGCTTCACTGATAGAGACAGCTCTTTGGATCTCATCTTGAGAGTTGACAGCAACAGATTCCAAATGCAAATAGCACACTTCAAATGAACTCTGGACCTTTTATCTGCTCATTGTAATTGGGATAATGAGAGAATAATACACACTTGGCCATGGAACAGCTGAGAAGCCAATTGTCCCATTACTTTTGGTTCCTTAACAAGTGGGAGGCACATATGCAAACTGTTGTAATTCCTACACTGTTCACCTGATTTGGATGTAAATACCCTCAAATTAAAGCTGACGGTCTGCAGTTAACCACCTCAGCTCCCCAAGCTTAACCGCCTCTGGACCGCCTAACGCAAGATCGCGTTCCGGAGGCGGCAGCCCTGCGCAGAGTCACGCATATATGCATCATCTCGCGAGACGCGAGATTTCCTGTGAACGCGCGCACACAGGCGCACGCGTTCACAGGATCGGAAGGTAAGCGAGTGGATCTCCAGCCTGCCAGCGGCGATCGTTCGCTGGCAGGCTGGAGATGCGATTTTTTTAACCCCTAACAGGTATATTAGACGCTGTTTTGATAACAGCGTCTAATATACCTGGTCCTCTCGTGGTCCCTTTTGTTTGGATCAACCACCAGAGGACACAGGTAGCTCAGTAATAAGTAGCACCAAGCACCACACTACACTACACCCCCCCCTGTCACTTATTAACCCCTTATTAATCCCTGATCACCCCTGATCACCCCATATAGACTCCCTGATCACCCCCCTGTCATTGATCACCCCCCTGTAAGGCTCCATTCAGAAGTCCGTATGATTTTTTACGGATCCACTGATACATGGATCAGATCCGCAAAACACATACGGACGTCTGAATGGAGCCTTACAGGGGGGTGATCAATGACGGGGGTGATCACCCCATATAGACTTCCTGAATCACCCTCCTGTCATTGATCACCCCCATGTCATTGATCACCCCCATGTAAGGCTGCATTCAGATGTCCGTATGTTTTTTACGGATCCACGGATACATGGATCGGATCCGCAAAACACATACGGACGTCTGAATGGAGCCTTACAGGGGGGTGATCAATGACAGGGGGGTGATCACCCCATATAGACTCCCTGATCACCCCCTGTCATTGATCACCCCCCCTGTAAGGCTGCATTCAGATGTCCGTATGTTTTTTACGGATCCACGGATACATGGATCGGATCCGCAAAACACATACGGACATCTGAATGGAGCCTTATAGGGGGGTGATCAATGACAGGGGGGTGATCACCCCATATAGACTCCCTGATCACCCCCCTGTCATTGATCACCCCCTGTCATTAATCACCCCCTTGTAAGGCTCCATTCAGACGTCCGTATCATTATTACGGATCCACTGATACATGGATCGGATCCGCAAAACACATACGGACGTCTGAATGGAGCCTTACAGGGGGGTGATCAATGACAGGGGGGTGATCACCCCATATAGACTCCCTGATCACCCCCCTGTCATTGATCACCCCCCTGTCATTGATCACCCATCTGTAAGGCTGCATTCAGATGTCCGTATGTTTTTTTACGGATCCACGGATACATGGATCGGATCCGCAAAACACATACGGACATCTGAATGGAGCCTTATAGGGGGTGATCAATGACAGGGGGGTGATCACCCCATATAGACTCCCTGATCACCCCCCTGTTATTGATCACCCCCTTGTAAGGCTCCATTCAGACGTCCGTATGATTTTTACGGATCCACTGATACATGGATCGGATCCGCAAAACACATACGGACGTCTGAATGGAGCCTTACAGGGGGGTGATCAATGACAGGTGGGTGATCACCCCATATAGACTCCCTGATCACCCCCCTGTCATTGATCACCCCCCTGTAAGGCTGCATTCAGATGTCCGTATGTTTTTTACGGATCCACGGATACATGGATCGGATCCGCAAAACACATACGGACATCTGAATGGAGCCTTATAAGGGGGTGATCAATGACAGGGGGGTGATCACCCCACATAGACTCCCTGATCACCCCCCTGTCATTGATCACCCCCCTGTAAGGCTGCATTCAGATGTCAGTATGTTTTTTACAGATCCACGGATACATGGATCGGATCCGCAAAACACATACGGACATCTGAATGGAGCCTTATAGGGGGGTGATCAATGACAGGGGGGTGATCACCCCATATAGACTCCCTGATCACCCCCCTGTCATTGATCACCCCCCCTGTCATTGATCACCCCCCCTGTCATTGATCACCCCCCTGAAAGGCTGCATTCAGATGTCCGTATGTTTTTTACGGATCCACGGATACATGGATCGGATCCGCAAAACACATACAGACATCTGAATGGAGCCTTATAGGGGGGTGATCAATGACAGGGGGGTGATCACCCCATATAGACTCCCTGATCACCCCCCTGTCATTGATCACCCCCCTGTAAGGCTCCATTCAGACATTTTTTTGGCCCAAGTTAGCGGAAATTATATATTTTTTCTTACAAAGTCTCATATTCCACTAACTTGTGTCAAAAAATAAAATCTCACATGAACTCCCCATACCCCTCACGGAATCCAAATGCGTATAAATTTTTAGACATTTATATTCCAGACTTCTTCTCACGCTTTAGGGCCCCTAGAATGCCAGGGCAGTATAAATACCCCACATGTGACCCCATTTTGGAAAGAAGACACCCCAAGGTATTCGCTGAAGGGCATATTGAGTCCATGAAAGATTGAAATTTTTGTCCCAAGTTAGCGGAAAGGGAGACTTTGTGAGAAAAAAAAATAATAATCAATTTCCGCTAACTTGTGCCAAAAAAAAAAAATTTCTATGAACTCGCCATGCCCCTCATTGAATACCTTGGGGTGTCTTCTTTCCAAAATGGGGTCACATGTGGGGTATTTATACTGCCCTGGCATTTTAGGGGCCCTAAAGCGTGAGAAGAATTCTGGGATCCAAATGTCTAAAAATGCCCTCATAAAAGGAATGTGGGCCCCTTTGCGCATCTAGGCTGCAAAAAAGTGTCACACATCTGGTATCGCCGTACTCAGGATAAGTTGGGCAATGTGTTTTGGGGTGTCATTTTACATATACCCATGCTGGGTGAGATAAATATCTTGGTCAAATGCCAACTTTGTATAAAAAATGGGAAAAGTTGTCTTTTGCCGAGATATTTCTCTCACCCAGCATGAGTATATGTAAAAAGACACCCCAAAACACATTGCCCAACTTCTCCTGAATACGGCGATACCACATGTGTGACACTTTTTTGCAGCCTAGGTGGGCAAAGTGGCCCACATTCCAAAGAGCACCTTTCGGATTTCACAGGTCATTTACCTACTTACCACACATTAGGGCCCCTAGAATGCCAGGGCAGTATAACTACCCCACACGTGACCCCATTTTGCAAAGAAGACACCCCAAGGTATTCCGTGAGGGGCATGGCGAGTTCCTAGAATTTTTTATTTTTTGTCACAAGTTAGCGGAAAATGATGATTTTTTTTTTTTCTTACAAAGTCTCATATTTCACTAACTTGTGACAAAAAATAAAAACTTCCATGAACTCACTATGCCCATCACGAGATACCTTGGGGTGTCTTCTTTCCAAAATGGGGTCACTTGTGGGGTAGTTATACTGCCCTGGCATTTTAGGTGCCGAATGCGTGAGAAGTAGTTTGAAATCAAAATCTGTAAAAAATGGCCGGTGAAATCCGAAAGGTGCTCTTTGGAATGTGGGCCCCTTTGCCCACCTAGGCTGCAAAAAAGTGTCACACATCTGGTATCCCCATACTCAGGAGAAGTTGGGCAATGTGTTTTGGGGTGTCTTTTTACATATACCCATGCTGGGTGAGAGAAATATCTTGGCAAAAGACAACTTTTTCCATTTTTTTATACAAAGTTGGCATTTGACCGAGATATTTATCTCGGATCTCGTTTTATTTGTAAAATTTTACAACTGAAAGTGCAAAATGTCATTTTTTTGCAAAAAAAAATCTTTAAATTTCGATTAATAACAAAAAAAGTAAAAATGTCAGCAGCAATGAAATACCACCAAATGAAAGCTCTATTAGTGAGAAGAAAAGGAGGTAAAATTCATTTGGGTGGTAAGTTGCATGACCGAGCAATAAACGGTGAAAGTAGTGTAGGTCAGAAGTGTAAAAAGTGGCCTGGTCATTAAGGGTGTTTAAGGTAGGGGGGCTGAAGTAGTTAAACACCCTTAATGACCAGACCACTTTTTACAATTCTGCACTACACTATTTTCACGGTTTATTGTGCGGTCATGCAACTTATCACCCAAATGAATTTTACCTCCTTTTCTTTTCACTAATAGAGCTTTCATTTGGTAGTATTTCATTGCTGCTGACATTTTTACTTTTTTTGTTATTAATCGAAATTTACCAAAATTTTTGCAAAAGAATGGCATTTTTCACTTTCAGTTGTAATATATTTTTTTTAAAACTACATTTCTATATAAAAATTTTATCTAAATTTATTGTTCTACATGTCTTTGATTAAAAAAATGCAATAAGTGTATATTTATTGGTTTGGGTAAAAGTTATAGCGTTTACAAACTATGGTACAAAATTGTGAATTTCCGCATTTTGAAGCAGCTCTGACTTTCTGAGCACCTGTCATGTTTCCGGAGGTTCTACAATGCCCAGACAGTAGAAAACCCCCACAAATGACCCCATTTTGGAAAGTAGACACCCTAAGGTATTCGCTGATGGGCATAGTGAGTTCATAGAACTTTTTATTTTTTGTCACAAGTTAGTGGAAAATCATAATTTTCCGCTAACTTGTGCCAAAAAAAAAAAATTCCATGAACTCACTATGCCCATCACGAAATACATTGGGGTGTCTTCTTTCCAAAATGGGGTCACTTGTGGGGTAGTTATACTGCCCTGGCATTTTAGGGGCCCTAATGTGTGAGAAGTAGTTTGAAATTCAAATGTGTAAAAAATGTCCTGTGAAATCCTAAAGGTGCTCTTTAGAATGTGGGCCCCTTTGCCCACCTAGGCTTCAAAAAAGTGTCACACATTTGGTATCGCCGTAAAAGTCAACTTTTCCCATTTTTTTATACAGAGTTGTCAATTTACAGAGATATTCCTCTCACCCAGCATGGGTATATGTAAAAATACACCCCAAAACACATTGCCCTACTTCTCCTGAGCACGGCGATACCGCATGTGTGACACTTTTTTGCAGCCTAGGTGCGCAAAGGGGCCCAAATTCCAATGAGAATCTTTACGATTTCACAGGGCATTTTTTACGCATTTGGATTCCAAACTACTTCTCACGCTTTAGGTCCCATAAAGTGCCAGGGCAGTATAAATACTCCACAAGTGACCCCATTTTGGAAAGAAGACACCCCAAGGTATTCCGTGAGGGGCATGGCGAGTTCCTAGAATAAATTTTTTTTGGCACAAGTTAGCGGAAAAGGATTTTTATTTTTTATTTTTTATTTTTTTTTCTTACAAAGTCTCATATTCCACTAACTTGTGACAAAAAATAAAATTTTACATGAACTCGCCATGCCCCTCACAAAATACCTGTCTTCTACAATGCCCAGACAGTAGAAAACCCCCACAAATGACCCCATTTTGGAAAGTAGACACCCTAAGGTATTCGCTGATGGGCATAGTGAGTTCATAGAACTTTTTATTTTTTGTCACAAGTTAGTGGAAAATCATAATTTTCCGCTAACTTGTGCCAAAAAAAAAAAAATTCCATGAACTCACTATGCCCATCACGAAATACGTTGGAGTGTCTTCTTTCCAAAATGGGGTCACTTGTGGGGGATTTATACTGCCCTGGCATTTTAGGGGCCCTAAAGCGTGAGAAGAAGTCTGGAATATAAATGTCCAAAAATTTTTACGCATTTGGATTCCGTGAGGGGTATGGTGAGTTCATGTGAGATTTCATTTTTTGTCACAAGTTAATGTCAAAATAAGTCTATAAAGTTACTTTTGAGCTGAAATGTAATTGAAAGGTAGAATGCTCATTTTATTATAGATATATGGATAACCCTGAATCTCAAAGATCTGTGAAGTGTCAGAGAATTCAAGGGAGCATTTGAAGTCAGTAGCGACTCTGTAATTTTAACATCAGAGGCTCAGTATAATGATGTCACAACCCTGCAAAGTTTAAAAGCCACATTTCAGTGCAATGAAGGGGATTGTCTACATTCTAGGATCAGGTAGTAATGTAGAGGGTACATCCATATATAGTTAACACAAGTGAATCTTAGAGACCAGATAACACATGTCTCCAGAAACCTGATTAAAAAAACAGCAGAATCTGCCTGTCTTTGAACAGCAGAAATACAGTAACTAAATATCAGCCAAATGATGCAGGTCCAGGAGTATGGTCACATTCTACAGCAGGTAAATTTAGCTTTTTTCATATTGCATTTGAGAAT
Organism: Bufo bufo; assembly: GCF_905171765.1. Classification (NCBI taxonomy): domain Eukaryota; kingdom Metazoa; phylum Chordata; class Amphibia; order Anura; family Bufonidae; genus Bufo; species Bufo bufo. The sequence goes on from NC_053390.1 coordinate 565,530,217, forward strand.
TTTTTATTAGTATATAGAATAACAACCAATCTCCATCCGTGGTTGGTGCTGGCTGTATAATACAGCGGGGAACCGGCCGCATTGACAGGGAATGGCGATGACACAAAACCTGGTTAATTAACCCCTCAGATGCCGCATTCAATAGCAATAGCGGCATATGTGAAGAGGGAGGGGGCTCACTCTGCCTTCTGATCGGAGCAGCGCGGTGTACGCTGTAATGAAAAAAATGAAAAACGCACAATTAAACATTTTTTAATCACCTTGTCCCACCCATAAAATGTAAAGAACATTCATGAAAAAGTGGTATGTACCACAATGTTTGTACCAATAAAAACTACAGTTTGTTTTGCAAAAAGCAAGCCCTCATACAGCTTTGTGGATGGAAATTTAGTAAAATTATGGCTGTCAGAAAATGGCGATGCTAAGAAAATGTTTGATTTTTTTTTTTAGTTTTTTTTTTAACAAAATAAAAACTATACAAATCTGGTATCGCTGTAATCATATTGAACCGCAGAATAAAGATGTAATGTCATTTTTAGCGCACAGTGAACACTGTAATATCAAAACCCAAAAAACCTTGGCAGGATTTTGGATTTTTTTAAATTTCACTCCACAAAAATGTTTTTTTTCTGTTTTTCAGTACATGACATGGTAAATTAAATGGTGGCAGTAAAATTATAACATTTTTCCTGCTAAAAGTAAGCCCTCATATGGCTACTTGTACGGAAAACTAAAAAAGTTATTGCTCTTGGAATGTGGGTAGGAAAAAAATTAATAATTTATTCTTTTTTGAGGGGGAGATTTATCAAGCCCAGTGTTCACATGCCACCCTCTGGATTAAGTTGCGCTTAATTTATTAAGAGACAGATGTCTCTAAATACATTAGATAGATGCATCTCTGGCCCCAATTACCGGTATCCTGCTAATCCTGAGAATGAAAAGACTACAACACTAGTTCATATCTCTGCTTGAACATTGGCAGCTCTTACACTTGCTTTGATACAGACAATATCTGCATGAGGTTTTATGTACTTCTCATGCTTTAATTTGCTTCTCCCCACTGTCCAAACACACTTTTTTTTATCTCAATATTGCAAATAAGACGTTTCCAGAAAAAGAGTTATCAACACGATTCTAGACCCAATGTATCAAGGAACCTTGATGGGCACAAATGACGCTCTTAGAATGAATTTTAAAGGAGCTTCTGGCTTTCTCTGCGCCTCCAGTCACTGATTGAGCAGCAGGGTGACGGAGAAAATTAGGAGCTTATGAATATTCAGGACTAATCAGCACACGCTGGAGATGTTTAAGACAAGACTTTAGCAAAGACGGTGACCGAGCATTTTGCTAAGGAGTCCTGTCATTAGTTAATTATGTTACCCTTAGGATACTATAAAACTAGTGACAGATTCCCTTTAAATAAGAAGCTTCAACTTCACTAAGAAACCAGTTGATCAAAAGTTTTTACGTTCTATATGCTAATTACATTGTTGTTTGCCTTATATTTGATACTTAAAGTACAATTTGTGACATTCTACAACATAATAAACCTTTATGCTGTGCAGATTTTCACTGCATGATATTTTTGATATTTTACATAATTTCATACAGTACATACTGTAGGTTGGTTGTCAGTATAGAATAAATTTCATAACATAAATTAGTATGCAAGCCATTTTATCTTTTAGTTACTAGGGCAACAAAAATAACACTATACCAGGAAGCAAAAGAGATGCATGCATTTTAAAATGAGTGTTATAAAGCACCCAAATTAAATTCACACTTCAGTCATTTGATCAGTTATTTCCATCAGTTATTGTGAGCCAACACCAGTATTGAAGGCTACTCAGAGATCAGATATAATGGAAAGATCTGCACCTGCTATGTGTTTTTGACCCGCACCTAGTTTTGGCTCACAATAACTGATGAAATAACTGACCAGACAACTGAAATGTGAACACAGCCTAAGATGCTTGCATATGCTTTTTCAATACTTTCTAGTGTTGGTCGAGCACCAAAGTGCTCAGGTGCTCGGGTGCTGGAGTAGAACACCCGAGCACAATAGAATTCAATGGGACAACCCGAGCATTAAACCAGGCACCCCCTGCTCTGAAGAGGGGAAGGTGTCTGGTTCCTAGTAAAAGGTCAGAAATTGATGGAAACACCACTAAAATGGTTGGGGAAAAGCATGGGGAGAATGTCTGGATGCATCTTGGACTCCCAGGTCGCTGCTGGGAACGATGTTGTCCGAGTAGTACACCACTTTTACAGACTGACAATAATACGCACCAAACTGAAGATAAAATCGATTTTAGAGGAAAAATTGTTAGGAAACATTCTTTCCTGTATATTTACTAGTATATAAAGTACAAGTGCTGCTAAAAATTACAAGGAAGAGGCACTCCGATAGTGATAAGCGGCAGGGGTCATATTCGAATTCACGATATTCTGCAAATATTTTGTAGAATATTCGTTGAATATTCGCAAATTCGAATATTCATTATATTCTACGATTTTTTTACTCGAAAAATCAGCAAGGTAATGATCGTGTAATATGCGAATTTTTCAACTTACAGCTATTAGACAAAGAAGATTATAGCACTATATTAGCTAAATTGCTCTATATTCGCTATATTGCTATACCTTTGTTTTTTCGAATATTCGTAATATTCTAAAACAAGAATATATAGCAATATAGCGAATATAAAAAAAAAAAAAAATAGAGCAATTTAGCTAATATAGTGCTATAATCTTCTTTGTCTAATAGTTGTAAGTTGAAAAATTCGCAATAAAAATTAGCATTACGAAAATTCGCAAACAACACTACTCCTAAAGTCAAATATACTGCAGCCTTCTCATTGGCCCACAAGCTAGAAGCAGGGAGGGATCATGTGTACTGATGGCAAAAAAAATTGAATATTCGAAATTACGAATATATATCACTATATTCGAAATATTCGTGAATTTTCGAAGTACCTATATTCGCGCTAAAAATTTGACATTCGAATATTCGCGATCAACACTACACTCCGATACAACCTGTATATCATATAAAGTTGTGGTATCATATTCCCATTGTGGTACAATTGTTCAGGTAGTGGGAATCCTATGCACTAAGGGAAAGGGCTGCCAAAAATTACAAGGAACCTGGACTCCAATACACCCTTTATTACACATAAAGGAGGGCATCATACACACCCTTAAAAAATTATGATTGATGGCCTGCTGGTGACCCTCAAAAACATTACTAGCAAGGGCCTGCTGGTGACCCTCTAAAACATTAGGGGTTAGGTTCTGCTGCTAAGCTGACCATCTAAAACATTAGGGGAGAGGGCCTGCTGCCAAGCTGACCATCTAAAACATTATGGGTGAGGGCCCGCTGCTGAGCTGACCCTCTAAAACATTAAGAGCGAGGGCAGCCTAATAAGGATGTTGATATGATGGAGGAGGAGGAGGACGAGAAAAGGGAGATTGAACCATATACCCTTTTTAGTGGTGGAAGGGGTGCATGGGAATACAGTGTATTCAATACACCATAAAAGCCATATTTAGAGTACCTTTATGTTCAGCCGCTTTCCTCTGGTGGAGTAGAGAAGTCAGGGGCAATCCAGGCCTTGTTCATTTTTATAAGAGTCAACCGGTCAGAATTTTCAGTTGACAGGCGGATGCGCTTATCAGTTATTATGCCCCCAGCAGCACTAAATACACGCTCTGACAAAATGCTGGCGGTGGGGCAGGCCACGTGTCCAGCTTGGACACCCAATAGTTGTAAGGCACACGGGGATCACTGAGGACGCTGACACTGTCTTCTATGTGTTCCTTCACCATCTTCCAAAATGTTTCCCTCCTTGTGACACTAGGCTGCACATCAGGGTGAGGTTGCTGGCAGGGTGTCATAAAACTTTCCCAGGCCTTGGAGAGTGTTGCCCTGCCTCTGTTGGAACTGCTGTATGCTCCCCTCGTCTCCCCTCCTCGGTTGGCCAAGGAACTACGTACTCAGCTGGAAATTTTTGGAGCAATTTTTCAACAAGGACCTTCTGGTATTGCACCATTTTGCTAGTTCCCTCCATCACAGGAATGAGAGATGATAAGTTCTCTTTGTAGCGGGGGTCGAGAAGGGTGAACAACCAGTAATCGGTGTTGGCCAAAATGCGTACAATGCGAGGGTCACGGGAAAGGCAGCCTAACATAAAGTCAGCCATGTGTGCCAGAGTCCCAACAGACAAGACTTCGCTGTCCTCATCAGCAGGATGACTCTCAATCTCCTCATCCTCTTCCTCCTCTTCTACCCATCCACGCTGAACACATGGAATAAAACTTCCATGGCTACCCTCTGTATTGGAGGCAACCGTCTCCTGCTCCTCCTCCTCCTCATCATTCAATTTGTGCTGAGAAGACGAACTGAGGGTGGTCTGGCTATCACCCTGTGTACTGTCTTCCCCTATTTCCACCTCTTCCACATGCAAAGCGTCCGCCTCAATTGTGAGCAGCGAGCGTTTGAGTAGACACAGAAGTGGGATGGTTACGCTGATAATAGCGGCATCGCCGCTCACCATCTGTGTTGATTCCTCAAAGTTGTGTAAAACCTCACAGAGGTCAGACATCCATGCCCATTCGTCGCTTGTGAAGAACAGAAGCTGACTGGAAAGGCGACGACCATGTTGCAGCTGGTATTCCACTACTGCCATCTGCTGCTCACAAAGCCTTGCCAACATGTGGAACATGGAGATCCAGTGCGTGCTCACGTCGCACAACAGTCGGTGAGCTGGCAATTGCAAGCGCTGCTGCAGCATTACCAGACCGGCGGAAGCTGACGATGACTTGTAGAAATGGGCACACACGCGGCACACCTTCACCCGTAGCTCAGGCAAATGGGGTAGGTTTTGAAAAACCGGTGAACCACTAGGTTGAACACATGGGCTAGGTATGGTATGTGTGTGAGCTTGACGAGCTCCAAAGCCACCACCAAGTTACGGGCATTATCAGACACAACCATGCCTGGTTGTAGGTTGAGTGGTGAGAGCCACAGCTTAGTATGGTCCCTTATCCCCTGCCACAGTTCTGCAGCGGTCTGCTGTTTGTCAACTAAGCAGATCAGTTTAAGCACGTGGAAGAGGAGGCAGTGGTGTGACCCGCAGACACTGGTTGTGGGCCTAAGCGTTCGGCCCACCTATTACGGTGCTTTGATGCCATGTGGCGGATCAAGCTGGTGGTGGTGAGGTCGTTAGTGTTCACGCCCCTGCTCATCTTGGTACGGCAGAGGTTACAAATGACAATTCTTTTATCGTCCGCACTTTCCTCAAAAAAGTACCAGACTGCGGAACACCTAACACTTGGCAAGGGAGATTGCCACAAGGGGGTGCTCCGGGGAACAGTTGTGGGCCTGTTTGGTGTGGCCCGCCTTCTCCCTTTTGCCACCCCACTGCCTCTTCCAGCCTGTTGCGGTGCTGCGGATCCCTCCTCCTCTGTACTGCTGTCCTCGCTCGGCTTGCCACCTTCCCAGGTTGGGTCAGTGATTTCATCGTCCAGCACCTCCTCTTCCACTTCCTCACTCTGGTCATCCTCCTGACTTGTTGACCTAACAACAACCTCAGTAATTGACAACTGTGTCTCATCCTCATCATGAACCTCTTGAGACACTAATTGCGGTTGACTATTTGGCAACTGTGTCTCATCATCCACCTCGTGAAACACTAATTGCCGATCCCCACCGTCATCTTCTTCTGACTGTGGATGCTCAATAGTTTGGGAATCAGGGCACAAGATCTCCTCATGTCCCTCTTCAAGCGGGCTTGGCGAGAGGCTCAAATTAAGGAATAGCAATGAAAATAGCTTCTTGGAATATACGAGTGTGGGATCACTTGTTTGCCAAGACTTTCCATGGTGGGTGAAAGGAGTATCAGAGTGAGGATTCTGTTGACCAGACTCTTGGCTACTGAACTTTGTGGAAGACAGGGTGGTGCTTAACCGACTGGAAGCATTATCTGCTGCAATCCAACCTACCACCTGGTCTCACTGATCTGACTTCGAGAGTGGTGTCCTGCACCGCCCTGCAAACTGGGACATGAAGCTAGGTATCGTGGATGAGTGTGTTTTTTTGTGCTCTGGCAGCAGGCACAGTTTCACCACGCCCAGGGCCACGGCCTCTGCATGCACCAACAGCAGCACGGCCACTTCCCCGTCCCTTACTGTTCGCCTTGCGCATATTAAATGGTATATATGCTTGCAAGTATGTCACACGTACAGTAGCGCAGGTTTTGTAAGTGTATGCGCAAATAAAGTACACAGAATGTCACAGATATTTTTAGGATGCGGACACGTTAAACAGGGGGTATAGCGCAATTAATGTCGCTGTCACCACTGCCTAAATAAAAATTACACTGAATTAATGTCACTGATATTAAGGTTGCACAAACGTTATACAGGAGGTATAGTGCAAGTAATGTCGCTGTCACCACCGCCTAATAAAAAATTATACTGAATTAATTTCACTGATATTTAGGTTGCACAAACATTATACAGGAGGTATAGCGCAAGTGATGTCGCTGTCACCACCGCCTAATAAAAAATTACACTGAATGAATGTCACTGATATTTAGGATGCACAAACATTAAACAGGAGCTATAGCGCAAGTAATGTCGCTGTCACAACCGCCTAATAAAAAATGACACTGAATGAATGTCACTGATATTTAGGATGCACAAACGTTATACAGGAGATATAGTGCAGATAATGTCGCTGTCTCCAGCGGCGAAAAAAATGACATTGATTGTCACTGATATTTCTGATGCGCTAACGTTATACTGGAGATGTAGCGCAGGTAATGTCGCTGCCACCAGCAGCAAAAAAATTATACTGAATGTCACTGATATTTTGGATACGCAAACGTTATACAGGAGATGTAGCGCAAGTATTGTATCTGTTTGCAGCGGACACCATCTACGGAAAAAGTACACTGGATGTCATAGATAATTTTAGGCTGTGCATATGTTAGACAGGACATGTGGCGCAGATAATGTCGCTGTCTGCAGCGGGCAAACAATTGCAAGCTATTTAGTGCAGGTTGTGCTAAAAATATATATTTCTGCCACACACAATAGTCCTTAAAAGGACTTTTGGATCTCTAACAAGTTCAAGCAATTTAGCGCAGGTTGCACTAAAAATATATATTGCTGCCACACACAAAAGTCTTTAAAAGGACTTTTGGGTCTATAACAAGTATAAAAACTAAAATTTTGCTATTTCAATCCCTACATTATCTCTCCCTTCTGCTCTTTAGCTCTCCCTGACTAATACTGAGCCGAACACGTGTCATCGGGTGCTATATAGCCAACATGGCTATGACATTACAGTGAATGGCAGCACTTACCTGCATAGCAGCCAACAAACCTGCAGTGAGGAGACTTGAGCATCGTGCTTGAGCACACGCGGTATTCGGCCGAACACCGCAATGCTGAGCATGCTCGCCCAACACTAATACTTTCATAATATGAAGATAAATCACAATAATTTTTACACAATTGCACTGTCCCTGCAGTCTCCCTATGCTCTCCCTACAGTGTCTAAACACTCTCCCTACACTGTCTCTGCACTGTGCCTATTTAATATTCTAAAATTAAAACCTTTCTAACACACTGTCCCTAGTGCTTGCTTTGTCTCTCTCCATGCTCAGTTCACAGTGGAATGGTGGTGACCATGTGGGATGAGGCTTTTATAGAGCTGTGACATCACAGAGGATGGCTATCTGCTGATTGGCTGGCTGCACAGCATAATGGGTCATATTCCATTTCTGGGCTTATTATTTTCACTTTGTAACAAGTGTAGCCATCATTCTAGGAAAAAAACTATTTGTTACCACAAAGCGAAAGGAAATCCAGATTTGTGGCAAATCAAATTTTTCCTGAAATTCAGTTTCAAGTCAATTTGTTTCACTTTGATTTGCTCAACACTAGTTATTTACATGAGAGAAATTACATCAGATTTGTTGTTCATACATTAGCAATTTCTCCCGATCCCCCCCAAAAACGCATGCTTATAGACCTCATAGACTTCAATGGAGTCATTAACAGAAACTGAAAATCTGTAACAAAAACCCATAAAAACTCCACAAAAACACAACAAAACCACTAGAGATGAACGAATTGAAGATGAAAAAGTTGAATTAGATCCAAATTTCAGGAAAAATTTGATTCGCAACGAATGCGAATTTCCTCTCAATTCGTTGCAATAATTTGCAATTTTTCATAAAACGGCGGCTACAATGGCGGCTACACGTGTGAGGACATGGGGCACAGAACTCTGGGAAGGCGGGCTGACCCATAATGCCATGCATGCAGCCAATCAGCAGCCAGCCCTGTGAAGTCACAGCCCTATAAATACCCGCAGCCATCTTGGATTCAGACATTTTGCAGCCTCCTGAGTGCAGGGACAGATGTTGCAGGTGCTAGGGAGAGTTATACTGAAAACCTCATTGTGAAAAAAAGCATTGAAATTGGGAAACATTGAAATTGCAGGGAAACGATAGGGAGGAATGATTTCACAGCATCTTAGTGCAGGTAAAGACCTCTGAAGTCGCTAGGGACAGTGCTAGAAAAACCTCATTGTGAAAAAAAAATAATAAGCGATTTACAAGTGCAGGGAAACATTATTTGGAGATCCAAATAGCCATTATACAGCTCTGGCATTCCAACAATTTGTACTTGTTATTAGGGTGCAAGTGCTATGTTGAAAAGCCTTTAGTGGCTTATATCTGTGGAAAAAGAAAAATATATACGCATTTCACTTCTGCAATTATTTGTGTTGAAAGAGTTTAGTGACCTATTTCAGTACAAAAAGGAAAAAAATATACGCACTTCACTGTTGCATTTATTTGTAGTAAAAGACTTTAGTGGCCTATTTCAGTACAAAACGAAAAATATATACGCATTTCACTTCTGCAATTATATGTGGTGAAAGCGTTCAGTGTCCTATTTCAGTACAAAAAGGAAAAAAATATACGCACTTGACTGTTGCATTAATTAGTGGTGAAAGACTTTAGTGGCCTAATTCAGTACAAAAAGGAAAAATATATACAAATTTCACTTCTGCAGTTATACTTGTATGTGGTGAAAGCGTTCAGTGTCCTATTTCAGTACAAAAAGGAAAAAAATATTTGCACTGCACTATTGCATTTATTTGTGGTGAAAGAGTTTAAGTGGCCTATTTCAGTTCAAAAAGTAAAAATACATACACATTTCACTTCTGCAGTTATATGTGGTGAAAGCGTTCAGTGTCCAGTTCAGTACAAAAAGAAAAAAATATACGCACTTCACCTCGTTTCCCTGGGCGAACGGAGTCACACAGGGACGGAACTGCTTCATGTCCTTCGTCAAGAAATTGAATCCTGGCTTTCTCCCCGACAACTCAAAATCAGGAAGAACATTGTGTCGGTGCTGCGTCATGTAGGGCTGAGCCATGCGCCCCGCATGGCACACGTGTTCAATCTGGTTGTCAAGTGGTTCCTGAAGCCTTTCACCTATCTGCAAGACATCCTAAAAATGGCCAGGAAACTTTGCATGCAATTCAGCCACTCGTATGTTGGACCGACTATACGAACAGAGAAAGGCCATCAACGATTTCTTGACGATGCAAGTGGATAAGAGAACTCTCCTGTGTAACTTTGATGTTAGCCAGTGGCAGCTCATGCGTGACGCCTGCCACTTGCTCTGGCCTTTTGAGGACGCCATGTTTTTTTGTCAGTTGCCAGGACTACTGGATGAAAAACGTCATTTCACTGCTTCATGTCCTGGAACAGATGGTAGTAACAATGGATGGTCAGGGGACTGGAGACGTGGCGCCTAGATCTCACGGCCACATGAGCCCTGTGGGGGCTGAACTGGAAGGAGGAGGAGGAGGGGGAGGAAGACATTGAAGCACAGGCAATACATAGCGAAATGGGTGTTTTTTGACAGGAGAGAAGGAGCATAAGCAGCCAGAGGAGCTACAGGGCGATGAGGAAGACGAGACAGAGGACCCAGACACACAGTGGCAGTATGCAGTGGAGATGGAGGCAGGGAGTCTCTCCGAGTCACTTGCACAAATGGCCTGATGCATGCTCACTTGCTTGCATAGTAACATCTGAATTGTCACCATTTGGCAGAAGGATGACTTCTAGCTCTCCACCTTGTAGGACCCTCGCTATCAGTCCAGAATAGGGGCCTTTTTTACACCCACTGAGAGCGAGGACAAACTGAACCACTACAGAGACATCCTATGTAGTCAGTTGACCGCTGCCTATCTGCGCCATCGTCCATCCTCTCGCAGGTCTGACCAGGGGGCTGCTGGGGAGAAGTGTGGGGTGGCAGGACCAGTACCAGCTCCATCAGCAGCAGCCTGAGTTTACAGTCACTGATGAGCAGCTTTCTTTACTCGCATAGTGAAGAAACTACTCACCAGCAGCAGCAGGTAGACCTGGAGCAGGACCTGAACCAGCAGGTGGTAGCATACTTGGACAGCACCCTGCCACCCCACATTGAAGATCCGCTGGACTACTGGGCAGCCAAACTGGATTTGTGGCTGCAACTGGCCGAGTTTGCCCTGGAAAAGCTGTCCTGGCTGGCCAGTAGTGTGGCATCACAGCGGGTGTTTAGTGCGGCGGGGGCCATAGTTACCCCAAGGAAAACTCGCCTGTCCACCCAAAATGTGGAGAGACTGACCTTTGTCAAGATGAATCAGGCGTGGATCAGCCAGGATTTCCAACCACCAATTCCTGATGCATCAGACTAGATAATCTATGGTGCCACACTTTAATAAAAGAGACCAGTTTCTTCTGGCTACCTGCCTCAGCTACTACTCTGATGCATCCCCCCGCCTGATGCCACACATCTGATGCCAAGTGCTCCTTCTTTCACCCACCTTTATCAGCGGGTACTGGGATTGCTACCCACTGCCCCACTCTGTCACCAGGTCACTTTGTGGTCTCCTGTTGCAGCTGCTGCTGCCATCTCCACTCTATGTCAACTTGCCACTCTGTGGTATCCTGAGGCTGCTGCTGCCATCATCACACTATGTCACCTTGCCACTCTGTAGTATCCTGATGCTGCGGCTGCTGCCATCTCCACACTATGTTACCTTGCCACTCTGTGGTATTCTGATGCTGTTGCTGCCATCTCCACACTATGTCACCTTGCCACTGTGTGGTATCCTGATGCTACTGCTGCTGCTGCCATCTCCACACTATGTCACCTTGCCACTCTGTGGTATCCTGCTGCTGCTTCCATCTCCACACTATGTAACCTTTCCACTCTGTGGTATCTTGATGCTGCTGTTGTTGCTGCCATCTCCACACTATGTCACCTTGCCACTCTGTGGTCTCCTGATGCTGCTGCTGCTACTGCCATCTCCACACTATGTTACTTTGCCACTATGTGGTATCCTGCTGATGCGATCTCCACGCTATGTCACCTTGCCACTCTGTGGTATCCTGATTCTGCGGCTGCTGCCATCTCCACACTATGTCACCTTGCCACTCTGTTGTCTCCTGATGCTGCTGCTGTCATCTCTACACTATGTCACCTTGCCACTGTGTGGTATCCTGCTGCTGCTACTACCATCTCCACACTATGTCACCTTGCCACTGCGTGGTATCCTGCTTCTGCTACTGCCATCTCCACACTATGTAACCTTGCCAATCTGTTGTCTCCTGATGCTGCTACTGCCATCTCCACACTATGTAACCTTGCCACTTTGTGGTATCCTGCTGCTTTCATCTCCACACTATGTCACCTTGCCACTCTAGGGTCTCTTGATGCTGCTACTGCCATCTCCACACTATGTCACATTGCCACTGTTTGGTCTCCTGATGCTGCTCATGCTACTGCCATCTCCACACAATGTCACTTTGCCACTCTGTGGTATCCTGCTGCTGCTGCCATCTCCACACTATGTCACCTTGCCACTCTGTGGTATCCTGATGCTGCTGCTGCCATCTCGACACTATGTCACCTTGCCACTGCTTTGTCTCCTGATGCTAGGGAAAAAAGAGACAATGCAGCAGCACCCTGCAAATCAGATAAAGTACAACAATGCCATTAGGGCTGCACGATATGGGAATTTTGTGCGATTGCGATTAGGGCCCTAAAAATTGCGATAACGATGTGCGATGCGATATTTTAAGGGAATTGTGCTAGAGGTCTATTTGCTTGGATTTTCCCATATGAGCCGCTGACGCGGCTGGGTATGACATAGTTATGGGGGATCTGTGGATGGCGCTGTTATGTGGGGGATCTGTGGATGACGTTGTTATGTGGGGGATCTGTGGATGGCGCTGTTATGTGGGGGATCTGTGGATGGCGCTGTTATGTGGGGGATCTGTGGATGGCGCTGTTATGTGGGGGATCTGTGGAGGACGCTGTTATGTGGGGGATCTGTGGAGGACGCTGTTATGTGGGGGATCTGTGGAGGACGCTGTTATGTGGGGGATCTGTGGAGGACGCTGTTATGTGGGGGGATCTGTGGATGACGCTGTTATGTGGGGGATCTGTGGAGGTGTAGATCTGTGGATGACGCTGCTATGGGGGATCTGTGGAGGACGCTGTTATGCGGGAGATCTGTGGAGGACGCTGTTATGTGCGGGATCTGTGGATGACGCTGTTATGTGGGGGATCTGTGGATGACGCTGTTATGTGGGAGATCTGTGGATGACGCTGTTATGTGGGGGATCTGTGGAGGACGCTGTTATGTGGGGGGATCTGTGGAGGACGCTGTTATGTGGGGGATCTGTGGAGGTGTAGATCTGTGGATGACGCTGCTATGGGGGATCTGTGGAGGACGCTGTTATGCGGGAGATCTGTGGAGGACGCTGTTATGTGGGGGATCTGTGGATGACGCTGTTATGTGGGGGATCTGTGGATGACGCTGTTATGTGGGGGATCTGTGGATGACGCTGTTATGTGGGGGATCTGTGGAGGACGCTGTTATGTGGGAGATCTGTCGAGGATGCTGTTATGTGGGGGATCTGTGGAGGTGTAGATCTGTGGATGACGCTGTTATGGGGGATCTGTGGATGACGCTGTTATGGGGGATCTGTGGAGGACGCTGTTATGTGGGAGATCTGTGGAGGACGCTGTTATGTGGGAGATCTGTGGAGGACGCTGTTATGTGGGAGATCTGTGGAGGACGCTGTTATGTGGGGGATCTGTGGATGACGCTGTTATGTGGGGGATCTGTGGAGGTGTAGATCTGTGGATGACGCTGTTATGGGGGATCTGTGAAGGACGCTGTTATGCGGGAGATCTGTGGAGGACGCTGTTATGCGGGAGATCTGTGGATGACGCTGTTATGTGGGGGATCTGTGGAGGACGCTGTTATGTGGGAGATCTGTGGAGGACGCTGTTATGTGGGAGATCTGTGGAGGACGCTGTTATGTGGGGGATCTGTGGAGGTGTAGATCTGTGGATGACGCTGTTATGGGGGATCTGTGGATGACGCTGTTATGGGGGATCTGTGGAGGACGCTGTTATGTGGGAGATCTGTGGAGGACGCTGTTATGTGGGAGATCTGTTGAGGACGCTGTTATGTGGGAGATCTGTGGATGACGCTGTTATGTGGGAGATCTGTGGATGACGCTGTTATGTGGGAGATCTGTGGATGACGCTGTTATGTGGGAGATCTGTGGAGGACGCTGTTGTGGGGGATCTGTGGAGGACGCTGTTATGTGGGGGATCTGTGGAGGACGCTGTTATGTGGGGGATCTGTGGAGGACGCTGTTATGTGGGAGATCTGTGGAGGACGCTGTTATGCGGGAGATCTGTGGAGGACGCTGTTATGCGGGAGATCTGTGGATGACGCTGTTATGTGGGGGATCTGTGGAGGACGCTGTTATGTGGGAGATCTGTGGAGGACGCTGTTATGTGGGGGATCTGTGGAGGTGTAGATCTGTGGATGACGCTGTTATGGGGGATCTGTGGATGACGCTGTTATGTGGGGGATCTGTGGAGGACGCTGTTATGTGGGAGATCTGTGGAGGACGCTGTTATGTGGGGGATCTGTGGAGGTGTAGATCTGTGAATGACGCTGTTATGGGGGATCTGTGGAGGACGCTGTTATGGGGGATCTGTGGAGGACGCTGTTATGGGGGAGATCTGTGGAGGAGGCTGTTATGTGGGAGATCTGTGGAGGACGCTGTTATGTGGGAGATCTGTGGAGGACGCTGTTATGGGGGATCTGTGGAGGACGCTGTTATGTGGGGGATCTGTGGAGGACGCTGTTATGTTGGGCATCTGAGGAGGACGCTGTTGTGGGGGATCTGAGGAGGACTCTGTTGTGGGGGATCTGCGGAGGACACTGTTATGGGGGATCTGCGGAGGACACTGTTATGGGGGATCTGCGGAGGACACTGTTATGGGGGATCTGCGGAGGACACTGTTATGGGGGATCTGCGGAGGACACTGTTATGGGGGATCTGCGGAGGACACTGTTATGGGGGACCTGCGGAGGACACTGTTATGGGGGATCTGCGGAGGACACTGTTATGGGGGATCTGCGGAGGACACTGTTATGGGGGATCTGCGGAGGACACTGTTATGGGGGATCTGCGGAGGACACTGTTATGGGGGATCTGCGGAGGACACTGTTATGGGGGATCTGCGGAGGACACTGTTATGGGGGATCTGCGGAGGACACTGTTATGGGGGATCTGCGGAGGACACTGTTATGGGGGATCTGCGGAGGACACTGTTATGGGGGATCTGCGGAGGACACTGTTATGGGGGATCTGCGGAGAACACTGTTATGGGGGATCTGCGGAGGACACTGTTATGGGGGATCTGCGGGGGACACTGTTATGGGGGACCTGCGGAGGACACTGTTATGGGGGACCTGCGGAGGACACTGTTATGGGGGACCTGCGGAGGACACTGTTATGGGGGACCTGCGGAGGACACTGTTATGGGGGACCTGCGGAGGACACTGTTATGGGGGACCTGCGGAGGACACTGTTATGGGGGACCTGTGGAAAACACTGTTATGGGGGACCTGTGGAGGGCACTGTTATGGGGGACCTGTGGAGGGCACTGTTATGGGGGATGTGTGCTATGACACATAGGGCCACGAGGGGGGCCAGCATAAGACACACATATAGCATCTTATGCTGGTCCCCCTCATGGCCCTATGTGTCCCTTCATGTGTCCTAAACTGCGCACATAACTCTCCTAATCATAAAATGGGCAGCCTCTGTACTTTCACTATGAATGCACTCACACTGCAGAGAGCGGCAGAGAGCGAGCCGGCCGGCGCGTGACTGACGTCACTGTCATGCTCCTCCCACTTAATTCAGGAAGCAGGAGCGTGACTAAGTGACGTCAGTCACGCGCCGGCCGGCTGCCTCGCTCGCTCCCGCTCGTCGCTGCAGTGCATTCATCGTGAAAGTAAGTACAGAGGCTGGACCTGTTATCAATAGGACAGAGGACTTTTTATCAATAGGGGCCCCTTCATATATAATCGCAGCATTTTCGGGTCGGCCGAATCGCCAAATCGCATTTGCCGATTATCGCGATTCGATTATTTTTGCGATATATCGTGCAGCCCTAAATGCCATAATCACAAAAATTATAGAGCTAATGCTACGCTTATTTATAAAGTGAGATGCTTGGCAAATGCATTTTATACAAAACCATCTGAGCCCGTCTGCGTACGTCAAAGCAATCTCTGTTAGACGGGTCCTAACACTAAATACTACCTGTTATGCATTCCTTATCCAATCATTTTAAAATAGTACATAATAAAAATCCAAAGGGTCTGAAATTTGCGGCCATAGATAAGGTGAATAGAGATTGGAGGGGGGGCAACCATATCAACAAAATGTCAAGGTTGGAGACACAGCGTATTTTCGAACTCAACACTCTACTCCCAGGAGGGCTAAATGCAGAATTTGAGTTGTTTGGTTTTCTCTAAAGTAGGGGTGGGTGCCCCCTGCTGAAGGCCAACCCAACCTTCTTTGTCTATTAGGTGGGATGGTCCTTGGCAGTGGGCTCCCACTCCCTTCCTCACATATCCCCCCACTCCTACAACTTTACGGAATATTGAAAATATTGGAAGTATCGAATGGCAAGACCCAAATAGTTATATTGAAACGGCTTATTAGTGGTATTGATTGATGAATTTTTGTATTTTTTAGAAGTATGTTCTTAAGCGACTGTTTTTTATCATTTTGAAGTTATAGACTTAATTGTTATGTATTGTCCACTACCCAACAGACAGTAGGGAGCATGAACAGATGTTTTGTTATATTTTATTTTATAAAAGGGAAAGAGAAAAAAAAAAAAAAAAAAAAAAAAAAAAAACGCATGAAAAACGCACCAGAACCGCATGGGTGTAGATGCGTTTTTTGGTGCAATACAACCAGCAGAGAGAGATAAGTCACTGGTATGAATATTTTTTAAAACTGATATTGCTTTGATGTGTTTTTAATAGTTTTTGTATAAACATGATGTAGGTTATTGAACACTATTATTTATAAACTCAATATGCTGGAAGCATAAAAGAAAAGCTCCATGTGTTCTAGGAGCAAACATTAGCTCCAGTAAACTGTGGGTCCAGATTCCGGTCAGGATCCATGCCGGGTTTTGAAGAAGTAGTCTAGGACTATAAAAGGAAGCATTTTCAGGGGGACTGGTAGCTACTGAGGAAGGGGCAATCTTAAGCCCCGAAACGCGTCTAGCTCTAACAGGACCCCGAATTTTTAAGGAGTGAGGACCAATAGATAGTGCCGGAACCTCGCACCATACTGCTAAACACCACGATAAGGTTCAAGTATAAAGAATCCGTGACAGCCTACAGCAGAGACCGGGCTGCACATGCCAAACTTTTACCTACGTGGGATTTTAACAACCTGACCGCTCAAAAAAGCCTGGAGGTAATTAAAAACACGACCCAGCAGAGCGACGGTGTGCAGCGAAGTGGTGAGGAGAATCTTTCCGGTAAGACTATCTTTTTCATCAAATATTTGCTGACAAGAGATTTAACAAGACTCAAATGCTATTAGCCCAGTGGGACGCTACTGGTTGAATATAGAGCGGGACGCCGCTATACCTGTTTTGTTGTGGGACTATCACGTCACGGTGCCTCTAACTGTTACCTTGGAGCTTCAGAACTTTGCCAGTGAGTTGGGGAACAACTCGCAATTGTAGTTTTCCCAGTAAAAATTCAGCATTTGCGATATATATGCGTTTTAATTGTGCGATTCTTTTATTGTGTGAATAATCTATGATGTACCTTTTTATTGTCGTTTTAATGTTAGAATATGCCATGTGTAGTTTATAATATCCATCTAGAGTCAGAGTGCCGGTTATAGTGAGCAAGTGTTGTTTTATACATAGCTTTCCTACAGGAGGGCCATATTCTCTCTTTTATTGTCGTTTTTTGCCTTATATATTAATAAATATCTGTGTGATCCCTGTATCCTGAGAGTGCCCAGTTCATTTATCACAAGTTGCACGTTATTTTTAGTGGACTGGGTGAGTCCACTTTACTGAGTGCACCTCTGCTTGGTCTTTGTGTGTTCCTGTGCGCCTCATTTACTACTTTTTTTACTACCTGTTATGCGCCATAATGGCCGCTATAAAATTCAGGGAGTGTTGGATCCTTGACGTACGACAGACGGGCTCAGATGGTTTTGTACAAAATGCATTGGCCAAGCATCTCACTTTATAAATAAGCGTAGCATTAGCACTATAATTTTCGTGACTATGGCATTGTTGTACTTTATCTGATTTGCAGGGTGCTGCTGCATTGTCTCTTTTTTCCCTAGGTCTTTGCCATGGCAGCGTGCACCTGCGCACTGGGAAGTGCTGACTAACCCCCTTTTTTTGCAGATTTACAATGCTGGAGATGTGGCACTGCAGCGAGTCGTGCACTCCTGATTAGCCTGTCTGCCCTATAGGCTGATTTTAATTAGTTTCAGTATAAAGCTGTAGCCTGCTCTCACTACATTCTTTGGAAGCTGTCTGGCACAAGGAAAGGTATAGAGTGGGCTCGGCATGCATGTTGGTACATGCATCCCTTGTAATGGAGGCCATTATGACACCAAAAATGGTAAAAGGCAGAGTGGATCCAGCATGCATGTGGATCCAACACTCCCTGAATTTTATGGCAGCCATTATGGCGCATAACAGGTAGTATTTAGTGTTAGGACCCGTCTAACAGAGATCGCCTTGACGTACGGCAGACGGGCTCAGATGGTTTTGTACAAAATGCATTGGCCAAGCATCTCACTTTATAAATAAGCGTAGCATTAGCACTATAATTTTTGTGACTATGGCATTGTTGTACTTTATCTAATTTGCAGGGTGCTGCTGCATTGTCTCTTTTTTCCCTAGGTCTTTGCCATGGCAGCGTGCACCTGCACACTGGGAGGTGCAGACTAACCCCCCTTTTTTTTGCTGGTCTCCTGATGCTGCTGCTGCCATCTCCACACTATATCACCTTGCCACTGTGTGGTATCCTGATGCTGCTGCTATCTCCACACTATGTCACCTTGCCACGTTGTGGTATACTGATGCTGCTGCTGCTACTGTCATCTCCACATTATGTCACCTTGCCACTCTGTGGTTTCCTGCTACTGCTATCTCCACACCATGTCACCTTGCCACTCTGTGGTATCCTCCTGATTCTGCTGCTGTCGCCACCTCTAGACTCTGTCATTTGGCCACTCTGTGGCCTTCTCCTGATGCTGCTGCCTCCTCATACTACTGCCAACTCCAGACTTGGTCATTGTGCCACTCGGTGGCCTCCTCATTCTGCTGCCAACTCCAGACTCGGTCATTGCGCCACTCTGTGGCCTCCTCATGCTACTGCCACCTCCACAATCTTGTCGTCGTGCTACTCTGGTCTCCTCATGCTTCAGACACCTCCACACTTTGTCGTCGTGCCACTCTGTGGCCTCCTCATGCTGCTGCCACCTCCGCAATATCTCGTCATCGTGCTACTCTGTGGCCTCCTCATGCTGCTGCCACCTCCACAATATTTCGTCATCGTGCCAGTCTGTGGCCTCCTGATGCTGCCGCCACCTCCAGACTCTGTCATTGGAACACTCTGTTGTCTCCTCATGCTGCTTTCACCTCACCACTATGTCATAGGTCCACTCTGTGAACTTCTCATGCTGTTCCCACCCTCCCCACTTCATGACTGGACCACTATTTTGTCTTTTGGCCTGGTTGACATCATTATTTATTTGAGCTTTCTTTTGATCTGTCAGAAGGAAAGAAAAATGAGACGCACAACGGATCCTGTCTGTGTAGCAGCTGTAAGGCCTGCATGGTCCCATCAGAATTGGCTTATGATTTGGATGCCTAAAGCAGGAATGGGTACAAAACACAGAAGACATGCAAATATTCCTTTCAAGTGTCATCTCTGTTTTAGATCCACTCCTGTTTTTTTTGGCATTAGCAATACTGATGGATTATTGAGCAAATGCTGACCGAGTGAAGGCGTATGCTCCACAGACAGGATCCGTTTTTTGTGAGTTATTGTTCTGACGGATCAGAGGAAGGGCAAATTAATCAGTGACATCAACACAAATTTAATGCTGACACCCTCTCCACTCTGTCTGGGGGGGCTCTACTTATATACGCGTTTAATAGAACAGGTTCTGTAGACATCTATCTGGAATCAGCTGGCGATGGATAAAAGGAGTGCGCTTCTTCTTGGCACTAACATCGACCTATAAGGTTGAGTTCATACTTGAGTTATTTGGTCAGTTTTGGCCCCATGACTGCCCTAATAAGTGAAGTGTGCCGTGATTCTAAGAGGGAAGAAATGCAAATGAGCTCTTAACAAGCTCTGCCTCTAATACCACCAGATGTAAGGCAGCTATCCTATAAGTCAATGTTCAGCTCTTAAAATAAGCCTTGAGACATGACTTGGACATTAAATAAGCCAGCACCTCATCTGCAGACAGCTGTTTCGGGGTGATTGCCCCTCATCAGTGCAGAGCAGAGAGTACTGGCTTAACTGGGTAGGAGGCCTGTGTCCGAGGAAGGGGGGAACTAACTCTCCATAGGGAGAGAGCACCTTAAGCAGCCATACATGCTCCTCTGGAATTCTGGGAGGGAGGGAATGCAAATGAGCTCTTAACAAGCTCTGCCTCTAATGCAACCAGATGTAAGGCAGCTATACTATAAGTAAATTCTAGATCAGTACCCATGATCCCTCACTGCTTCTTGCTTGTGGGCCTATGAAAAGGCTGCAATATCTTTGACTTTAGGAGTAGTGTAAATTTACCTGGTCTGAATCTGTGCACCAAGTCATTACAGCGGAGGTGAGCTGGACTTTTTCTATAAACAAGATGCGCTCTCCATGTAATAACAATTCTAGAGGATCTATTCTTATGACTCTATACTGTGCTATTCTTGTATTATTCCTGCTAGAAGTTTACAAATAAATTGCCAGCAGTCTGCAGTAAAGGTACTACTAGGTGTTACCAGTACCTGGTGTGTCTGACTTTGTCCAATAAGTGCTTCTAGTGGCAGACGAAACCACCCCCGACTTGTAACACTAACCTGGACCTTTACTGCAAGCTGCTGGCAACTCATTCATAACTTCTAGTAGAAATAACAGAGGAATGGGACAACATAGAGTCATAAAAATAGATCCTCCAGAATAACATGGGGAGTGCATGTAGTTACTAAAACTGACATGTCTGGAGAGTAGACAGATCCTATTTAACCCATACAGTACCAGCCCCGTACATGTACGGCACTGGCTACTGTGTCCAAAATCCCAGCTCCGCAGTACTACGGCCCACTGAAAAAAACTGCATAACCCCTTTAAGTCCAGAGGGATATCTAGTATTTAATCTAAATATTCAGAAAGCCTCTTTTTGTAATATGACTTTTTTATTATCACCTCCTCTTAAATTGCGATTGTGTAAAGTGATGAAATGTTTGACTGCATTGGACGTCCCTTAACTGTTAGGATTCTCTATATAATTGATGTGCTCCAATATTCTAGTTTTACATTTTCTTGAGGTGCTCCCTACATACATTTAATCACAATCCGTGCAAATAATAATATAAATTATTCCACTTGTATTGCAGTTGATATAACTTTTAATTGAAAATGTAGTTTTATTTTGTGCATCATGGAAACATTTTGTGGGTAACACATAATTACATACTTTGCATGGATGGCCCCTGCATTTCGAGAAACCCAAATATTTTAACCAAGAATTCTTGTGTTTTTTCAATTGAAAAGAAAAAAAAGATGGCAATAAAATGTTTTCTAATGTACAAGCCATTCTGGAAACAATCCTACACCCTTCCTTCAATGCATCTCGTAAAATGTCATCCTCATGCAAAATTGGAAGGTATTTATGTATCATGATTTTTATTTCTGAAAATTGACGGCTGTAAGTTAGAGCTAATGTGGGCTGTCTTGCTGCACTATATACATTCTCTTTCTTTTTATTCATTATATTTTTTGAATAACAATTGTTTTCTATCTTTTATTATTTGCTATAGTGAATGCTATATTCAGCATCCAATCAGCATAGCCTCTTGCTTTCAGGCGAGTTTTTATTTCCTGACACTCCTGTAAAAATAAGGCATTATCACTGCAATTTCTACGAGCCCTTATCATTACCGACTGGAATGGATTTAATAGAATGTGCAGGATGGTGACTGTTAGCACTAAGAATGGTATTACCTGCCGTTTGCTTACGGTGTGTCTCGGTCTGGATGGTTTTATTGGGAATACCTCGAAGTCTGAGATCCAAGAAATTAACCTGACATGAATCAAAAGAATATGTAAATTTAAGTTATAGGTATTATTATTGAGGTAAGAGATGAACATCGGATGTGTTAAGAAGTTTTTTATTTTAACTGGGATCAAAAATATACATGGGTGGTTACTGATGTTGTTTCATTATTTCCATAGATTCCACATATTATTGCTATACAAGTATTGGAGTACCATCTTCATAGATATAGTAGATATTCAACTACCCTCATAGAGTATATATTAGATGTGACACAATTATTTTTTATTTGATCGCAAGTTTTATGTCCAGAAAAATTGAGTATCTATGGGGGTAAATTCTCGCCGTCCCTTGCAAATTTAGTGATGTCTTATTGGGTAGAGAAAAATATCTATTCAGATAATAATCCTTTTTTGCAGATGATAATCTGGTATTGCAGATATATAGACGATCTGCTCCTTATTTGGAGTAGAGATGTGTCTGCCGTACCAGCCTTTATCTCTTACCTCAATAATAATACCTACCGTAAATTTACATATTCTTTTGATTCATGTCAGGTTAATTTCTTGGATCTCACACTTCGAGGTATTCCCAACAAAACCATCCAGACAGACATACCGTAAGCAAACGGAAGGTAATACAATTCTTATGGCTCTTTCACACGAGCGGATGTTATGGCTCTTTCACACGAGCGGATGCCGTGAGTGGAATCCGCTGCATGTAAGAGAACCAAGCCCCGCTCCAGACAGCAGAGACACGGGGCATTAACATGATTGATAATGCTCCGTGCCTCTCTGTGATCTTTTTACTACAAAATCACAGTGAGATAAAGTTGTCACTGTGATATTGTAGTAAAAAGGTCACAGAGAGGCAAAGAGCATTATCAATCATGTTAAAGCTCCGTGTCTCTGCTGTCGGGAATGGGGCTTGGTTCTCTTTCACGCAGCGGTTTACCCGCACAGGATCCGCTCATGTGAAAGAGCCCTTAGTGCTAACTGTCACCATCCTGCACATACTATTAAATCCATTCCAGTCGGTGAAATGATAAGAGCTCGTAGAAATTGCAGTGATAATGCCTAATTTTTACAGGAGTGTCAGGAAATAAAAACTCACCTGAAAGCAAAAGGCTATGCTGATTGGATGCTGAATAGAGCATTCACTATAGCAAATAAAAAAGATAGAAAACAATTGTTATTCAAATAAATATAATGATTAAAAAGAAAAAGAAAATTTATATAGTGCAGCAAGACAGCCCACATTAGTTCTAACGTACAGCCGTCAATTTTCAGAAATAAAAAACATGATACATAAATACCTTCCAATTTTGCATGAGGATGACATTTTACAAGATGCATTGAAGGAAGGGTGTAGGATTGTTTCCTGACCGGCTTGTACATTAAGAAACATTTTATCGCCATAATGCAGGGGCCATCCATGCAAAGTATGTAATTATGTTTTACCCACAAAATGTTTCCATGATGCACAAAATAAAACAACATTTTCAATTAAAAGTTATATCAACTCCAATACAAGTGGAATTATTTATATTATTATTTGCGCTGATTGTGATTTAATGTACTGTATTTTTCGCTTTATAAGACGCACTCCCCCCCCCCCTCCAAAAGTGGGGGAAAAAAGGTATGAATGAGTGACGTGCCGCTGCTGGCCTGCCTGCTAGCTTGATAGTGAGTACTACTACAGACGATTACAGTACTTTTACAAAGCAGAGCCACTTGTTGAGGGTTACATGACTAATCTTTACATATGAAGACTGCTGTGAGCCGAGCCTGGTGTAATGGGGATCAGGGACATGAGAAGACCAGCATAAGATGCTATATACCATCTGTGTCATCCACATATCCCCCCATAACAGTATCATCCACATATCCCCCCCATAGCAGTATCATCCACATATCCCCCCCATAACAGTATCATCCACATATCCCCCCATAGCAGTATCATCCACAGATCCCCCATAACAGTGTCATCCACAGCTCCCCCCATATCAGTGTGTCATCCACAGATCCCCCCATATCAGTGTGTCATCCACGGATCCCCCATAACAGTGTCATCCACAGATCCCCAATAACAGTGTCATCCATAGCTCCCCCCATAATAGTGTGTTTTCTTACAACTATTAGGTCAAATTTAGTATAAAAGAAATATTAATGACTTTGATAATTATATGAATATACGTTCCCTATTATTGATGTATTTTTATTTGCCCATTCTATATAGTAAGTCAGTGTGGCCAACACTGGTTTCATTATGTTTTGAAGCCTTGCAGTCTTTGTTCCCACCTTTTACTAATAAAATTTCAATTTTGCCTACTACAGGAGAGAATCGGCCAGTCTTCTGTTTATTCAACAAAGTGGTGTTGCAATGGAGAGAGCATGCCAAGAAAACAATTCCTCTCCACCTGGAGACAAATCCTGTCAAGATTTATGCAACTGCGGAATGGGCTGTTCATCGACCAAGATACTTCTGGGGGAACCTGCCTGGCATGAACAGGCCTCCAGTAGCTACAGACAATGAGAAGACAAAGCTTAAAGATAGCTTGGAGCCCGGAAGAGTCGCAAAGTTACTAAAGATTCAAACCAACCAACCAGGCCCCGATCTCTTTGTCCGGGGAAAATATCACGGGTTCCCAGTCATCATGGAAATCCAAAGGAGGGCATCCTGTGGTGAACGGAGATTGAGAGGGTCTTTGGATTTCACCTGCACTATACGGACTTCTCAGAAATGAACCGCTGCTCCCGACAGTTGCTCCTTGGGACGGTCATCCAGCATCTATTTGCCCCAATGAAGGATTAGAGACACTGGATTTTACAATATTAAATTATTATTTTGTGCATTAGCAATACTGATGGATTATTGAGCAAATGCTGACTGAGTGAAGGCGGATGCTCCACAGACAGGATACGTTTTTTGTGGGTTATTGTTCTGATGGATCAGAGGATGGGCAAAATAATCAGTGACTTCAACTCAAACTTACTGCTGACACCCTCTCCACTCTGTCGGGGCTCTACTTGTATAAGCGTTTAATAGAACATGGACCTGTAAGGCTGAGTTAATACTTGAGTTATTTGGTCAGTTTTGGCCCCGTGACTGCCCAAATAAGTGAAGTGTGCAGTGATTCTAATAGCGACGCCTGTCATCTGCATGTCATACTGACTGACAGTATTATTTCACTACCCCAGCACACTCCCTATGCCTGTTACTGCAAGGCACAGTTTTCTACACCCATATAAAGGCTCTATTCAGCCCGGAAATAACCGTTTTTTTATCACGATTTGTCGCAAATATATTCGGATCGAATCAAATTTTTTCTGAAAATTCGGCGAACCAGCCTAATCAATTTTTTTTTAAATTCGCTCATTTCTAGTTACTATACCATGGTATGCCTTAGTTTCAAATTCCATAAAGGCTTTTCTTTCTGCGCCTGCGCAGTCTACTTCCTGAAGTCTCTTCGATCCTGCGCCATTAGAGGTTAGTATAACTTTTTTTTTTTTGCTATTTGTTTTCAGTAAAAAGAAATATAAGCAGCTCCTATGTATTTATACATAGGAGCTGTACTAATTAGGTCATGCTAGGAGTAGTAGTGTTGTTGATTACTACTCCTAGCATCCACTATGTACTTGTACCACATGTAGTGCCTATGTAGTTTTGCATAGGCAATGCATGTGGTGCAAGTACATAGTGGATACTAGGGGTGGAAGTCCTGATGACTACCACCCCTAGCATCCACTATGTACTTGCACCACATGCAGTGCCTATGTAGTTTTGCATAAGCAATGCATGTGGTGCAAGTACATAGTGGATGCTAGGGGTGATAGTCCTGATGACTACCACCCCTAGCAGGGCCGGTTCTAGGTGAAATGGGGCACTGGGGCGAAAAACAATAAGGGCCCCCCCCTCATGACACTTGATGACTTTTACAGAAGAAACTGTATATTGTGTGGCACAGTGGAGGCTATATGTGTATAACATAAACATATTTCATATGAAAGCGTACAATTACTTGGCTTGGCCCTTGGGGATCTCGGACGCCACTTCAACACTTTGGCCGGGGGCTCAGCGGAGCTGATGTTGTGCTTTATCCTAATGAGAAAGATTTCATAATAAGGATTTGGAGAAGGGGCAGAGGGATAGCAGAGCAGGGAGAGGCTGGTGCTGCTACTAGGGGGTCATACCATGGGGGAGTAATAAAGCCCACCATAATGCCCCCCTCCCAGTAGAAATAATTCTCCTTATAATGTGACAGTGAAAAAAATACCCCCTTGTAATGCCCCCAGTTGAGCTAATGTCCCCATAGTGCCCCCATAATGTGCCAGTATAAAATACCCCTATATAGTGACCCCAGTAAATGCAACCATAGTGCTCCTCTCCCCCCTCCCTCCTAGTGCCCCCCATAATGTACCAGTATAAAATGCCCCATATATAGTGCCCCAGTAGATGCCCTCAGTGTCCTCCATAATTTGTAAGTATAAAATACCCCTTCTCAGTGCCCCCATAGATGACCCCATAGTAGTCCTCTCCCCCCTTCCCCATAGTACCCACCATAATGTGTCCCAGTATAAAATGCCCCTATACAGAGCCCCCATATAAAATAACCATTCTTTGTGGCCTCAGTAGATGCCCCTATAGTGCCCACCAATAATGTGCCATTAAGAAGTGCCCCCAATAATATGCCAGTAGTAAGTGCCCCCATAGATGTCCCCCAATAATGTGCCAGTAAAATGTGCCCTCATAGATGCCCCCCAATCATGTGCCAGTAATAAGAGCCCCCCCATATCATGTGTCAGTAACAAGAGCCTCCCCCATATCATGTGCCAGTAGCCAGAGTACCCCCCATCATGTGCCAGTAGCCTAGAGCCCCCCCTATATCATGTGCCAGTAGCCAGAGCCCCCCCTATATCATGTGCCAGTAGCCAGAGCCCCCCCTATATCATGTGCCAGTAGCCAGAGCCCCCCCTCCCTATCATGTGCCAGTAGCCGGAGGCCCCCCTATCATGTGGCAGTAGCCAGAGCCTCCCCCTATCATGTTTCAGTATTCTGAGCCCCCCATCAACATGTGCCAGTAGCCTGAGCCCCCCCCTATCATGTGCCAGTAACCATAGGGCCCCTCCCTATCATGTGCCAGTAGCCTTAGGGCCCCCCTATCATGTCCCAGTAGCCATAGGGCCCCCCTATCATGTCGCAGTAGCCATAGTCCCCCCGATCATGTGCCAGTAGCCTGAACCCCCCATCATGTGCCAGTAGCCACCAGTATTGTACACAAAAAAAAAAAAACACTTATACTTACCTCCTTGGCAGCGATGCGATGCAGGCCTCTTCCGGCCTGTGTCCCGCACTGTACGGCTCAGGGCGCAGGCGGAGTGATCGCGCCGCCTGCGCCGGCCTCTTATAGGCTGCCGGCCTAGTGCCTGCAGCCTATCAGAGGAAGGGGAAGGGACACACCTCTCCCTCCCCTGCCCTGCTGCACAGCCATCTGTATCGCTGTTCTGAGGCCAGCGATACAGAAGACTATGGAGATGAGCGCTTCCACAATGTAAGCGCTCATCTCCGTGTGACACTGACTGTCCTACCTGCCTATAGTTAGTTGCGGGCCGGCGCGGGGGGGCCCTAAGGACTCGGGGGCCCGGGGGCAATTGCCCCCCTTGCCTCTATGGAAGCGCCGGCCCTGACCCCTAGCATCCACTATGTACTTGCACCACATGCAGTGCCTATGTAGTCTTTCATAGGCAATGCATGTGGTGCAAGTACATAGTGAATGCTAGGGGTGGAAGTCCTGATGACTACCACCCCTAGCATCCACTATGTACTTGCACCACATGCAGTGCCTATGTAGTTTTGCATAGGCAATGCATGTGGTGCAAGTACATAGTGGATGCTAGGTGTGGTAGTCCTGATGACTACCACCCCTAGCATCCACTATGTACTTGCACCACATGCAGTGCCTATGTAGTTTTGCATAGGCAATGCATGTGGTGCAAGTACATAGTGGATGCTAGGGGTGGTAGTCATCAGGACTACCACCCCTAGCATCCACTATGTACTTGCACCACATGCAGTGGCTATGTAGTTTTGGATAGGCAATGCTGCAAGTACATAGTGGATGCTAGGGGTGGACAGTGTCTTGTACAGCACCACCCCACATCCTATCCCCCGTCCATGCCCTATCCCCCATTCATGCCCTATCTCCCATCACAACCTCAAAAAGCCCTTCCCAAACTACCTACCCCCCTTTCCAACCTCCTCAGCCCCCATCCCAGCCTCCCTACTCATGCTCGGTCAACTCCTTCTCCTGCTCCCCAATCCAGATTGCATACTCCCTCTGTTGTGCTTGCCCCAACACACACTTATATGTCCACAGGGGCACAGGAACAGGAACGAGGGGGACCATCCAGTGTTCGGCTCTCTACCACCCAACCTTCTACTCCCACAGGTCCTACCTATAGGCATTTGTAGCCTTTTTTTTATAATTTTTATTTATTTACATATTTAAAAATATTTAAGTTATACAATAAAATATTTTTTGTTTGATTTTTTTTTTTAATTTTTAAAAAAATTTAAAGTGTTTAATAAAATTTAACATCTCACATCGCTTTTGAAGCGACCTATACTCGGTTCGCTCCACCAGCGATGGGAGATAACTTTAGTGTATGTAGAACAGGCCTTTAAAAATGTCCAATCGCCAGTGTTGCGACACAAGTATGTGTCGCTCCTCTAGCGTGGGCAGATTTAACCTCACTCTCCATAACAGGCCTGATAAAATCTACCAGCGCCAGTGGAGCGACACAAGTATGTGTCGCTCCTCTAGCGTGGGCAGATTTACCTCAGTCTCCATAACAGGCCTGATAAAATCTACCAGCGCCAGTGGAGCGACACAAGTCATTTAATTTATTCACTGCACCGCCCCCTCCACTACGTCATTTAATTTATTCACTGCACCGCCCCCTCCACTACGTCATTTAATTTATTCACTGGACCGTCCTTGCTTCCTCCTCTCTTGGCCTACGAAATCCCGCGCAGGCGCAGTATCGCTGAGTGCCGCGCAGGCGAAGTATCGCTCAGTGCCTGCGCCTGTGCCTGCTCCAGAGGGCAACAGCCTCAATAGTGTCACTGGGCATGCGCCGAGCCCAGTGACATAATCAGAGCGCTGTTGCCCTCAGGCGCAGGCACTCAGCGATACTGCGCCTGCGCGGGATTTCGGAGGCCAAGAGAGGAGGAAGCAAGGACGGTGCAGTGAATAAATTAAATGACGTAGTGGAGGGGGCGGCGCTGTAGGCCAAGAGAGGAGGAAGCAAGGACGGTGCAGTGAATAAATTAAATGACGTAGTGGAGGGGGCGGCGCCGTTCGGCCAGTATGTGGGAGTACATTTATTTCTTGGGAGACGTGCTGGGCTTGGAAGAAAGGCGGGCTGGGCACTGCAGGGGGGCGTTACTGGGCACTAGAGCAGAGTAATAACGCCCCTCTGGGCACCTTGAGACTTAATTTGCATATCAGAAAAATCGCTTTTCATCTGAATGAAAAGTTGAATAAAAGAAAGAGGACACATGCTGGAATGAAGGTACTTTATTGCACATTGCTATGTTAACGGTTTTATATGGTCAAAATAGGTGACAGATTTCCTTTAAATAAATAATGGCAGTCAGTATTTTTTCAATGGTCTTGGATAACCTTTGTCACGTGATAACAATGTAACATATATCACTTCCTGTTAGTTCTATTATGTCTGTATACTCATAACACCTTGTTGTGTAAAAGAACACATTTGTTTTGATCTTTCCATTTGTTGAAATGTTCTTCAATATAAACCATTAATATAAATTTAATGATATGCCTTTTGATGGTTGATAATAAAACTCAACACTGTTAATATCACATTTATTCGGAAATATACCCAACACTGATACCCAGTGTTGTATTTTAGTTTACCCTGCCCTTCGTACCCTTTGATATTTTGTTTGCAAATGTACCCATCTTTCTACATGTTATATTATTAATTTAAAGCTGTTTCCTTTTCCATAAGAACAATTATAATACAAAATGTATTTCTTTTGTTGGACCGCGCTGCCTCAGGATTAACAGAGATTCCACACTCGAAGCCAGTCAGATAATCGCGAACATGGGAAAGCATACAGGCCAAATGAAACGATCGGGGTGCGCAGGGAGCCACATGCGCAGTGGAGAAGTGGAAGCCAGTGCCAGTAGTCCGCACGGGCGCAGACTACAGTGTCCACTGCACCTGCGCGAGACTACGGAGCAGAGATTACATGACGTCAGGATAGTGCAGTGAATAAATTAAGTGGTAGGCGGTGCTGGGCTCCGGATCAATGGGCTCGGCTGGGCTCCAGGAGATCGGGGGACAACCCCTTGGGCTCCTGACAGAGGTGATTTACATATGAATAAGATCGCTTTTTATAAGAATATAAGGCACACAGAGCATAAACAGAGGAATCATTGTAAACACTGCATGAAGGCTAATGGGCACATATAAATATCTACATATCGTTAATCCTGGTGACAGAATCCCTTTAACATGATCTAAGGAGTGCTGGCTACAGTGCTTTGACTTCTACTATTCAGATAACTTCCCATAGGAATCTAATGCAGACATTGCCAACAACATCACATCTATGAAAGGCTATAGTAAGTAACAAATAATAAAATTTAGTAAGATATTTATTCTTACTATACAATTAAAAGGGTTGTTCGGGTTCAGAGCTGAACCTGGACATATACCCGTTTTCACCCAGACAGCCCCCCGAATATGAGCATCAGTTCATTTCATGTGCCGATGCTCTCCTTTGCCCTGCGCTGAATCGGACAGGGCAAAGGCTTTTTTGTAGATTCGGTGACGTATCGGGCTCTTCATGAGTAAAGCTAGGTGGAGGCTTCCACCCAGCAGTGAACCCGGTGACGTCACCAGCACTAATGGGTGGGCTTTAGAGCTGCCCTAACCTGTAAAACGGCTAAGGCAGCACTAAAACCCACCCATCAGTGCCTGTGACGTCACCGGCCAGCCACATAGTGTAAAAATATAAACAAAAATTCCCTTGCCCCCAGGGCAAGGGAATGCATCAGAGCATAAAATGCTCTGATGCTTATATCAGAGGGGCTGCCTATTAGAGATGTCCCGAAATATTCGCCGGCGAACATAGCTTGTTTGCGTTCGCCGCGGCGGGGGAACATATGAGATGTTCGGTCCGCCCCCTATACATCATCATTGAGCAAACTTTGACCCTGTACCTCACAGTCAGCAGACACATTCCAGCCAATCAGCATACCCTTCCTCCCAGACCCTCCCACCTCCTATCAAAAAGCAAGGACAGCATCCATCTTAGATTCATTCTGAAGCTGCAGTGTCACAAATTTGACTAACTTGTAATCGCAATGCGATTAATACAGGTTATATTAATCACATTGCGAATTCAACTTAGAGCTGGGTTCCTAATGACCCTGTACCTCACAGTCAGCAGACACATTCCAGCCAATCAGCAGCATACCCTCCCTCCCAGACCCTCCCACCTCATAGCAAAAAGCAAGGACAGCATCCATCTTAGATTCATTCAGAAGCTGCAGTGTTAGTGAGAGGAGGGACAGTGCAGCTGCTGCTGATTTAATAGGGAAATCGATAGTTAGGCCAGTGTATTCAGTGTCCACTCCAGTCCTGAAAGACTCATCTGATCTGCTGTAAGGACAGCGTCCTGACAGCACCCCAAAAAGCCCTTTTAGGGCTAGGACATCAGTCTGCTTTTTTTTTTTTTTCCTGTGTAATCTAATTGCAGTTGCCTGCCAGCGTGTGTGTCAGGCCCACAGCGTATACTGTGCCCACTTGCGCAGTGCCACCACTCATATCTGTAATCTAATTGCAGTTAGTTGCCTGCAAGCGTGTGTGTCAGGCCTACAGCGTGTACTGTGACAACTACTGCCAGTGCACAGTGCCACCAGTGCCACTCATATCTGGTGTCACAGTAGATTACATTTAAAAAAATAAACTTTTTTCACTGTAACCTAATTGCAGTTAGTTGCCTGCAAGCGTGTGTGTCAGGCCTACAGCGTGTACTGTTCCAACTACTGCCAGTGAACAGTGCCACCAGTGCCACTCATATCTGGTGTCACAGTAGCTTGCACGCATAGTACAACTAATCAAAAAAAAAATGACAGGCAGAGGCAGGCCACCCCGCAGGGGCCGTCGTGGTCGTGGTGCTGTGACTTCCTTTGGCCCTAGAATAATGCCCAGTGTTCAGAGGGCACGTACCCTGAACTCGAAAAGTTCTGAGGACATAGTATACTGGCTAACACAGGACACCCAATCTTCTACAGCTTCCGCTCGGAACCTTGACGCACCATCCTCCTCCAGCTCAGCTTCGGGCACCTCTCAAGTTACCACTCGCCCGCCTGCCGCCACCAACACTAGCACCACAG
Source organism: Bufo bufo (assembly GCF_905171765.1). NCBI lineage: Eukaryota > Metazoa > Chordata > Amphibia > Anura > Bufonidae > Bufo > Bufo bufo. The sequence continues at coordinate 565,562,383 of NC_053390.1, forward strand.
CTGCTTTACTTGATCTGTCAGAGGAGTTATTTACACATCAGTTGGAAGAAATGAGTGATGCGCAACCATTATTGCCAGAGGATGTAGATAACAGGGATATGTCTCAGTCAGGCAGCATTACACACATGTTGTACCCGCTACTGCTTCCTTTGCTGAGTTGTCAGATACAAGTGAAGCGGTTGATGATGACGATGTGTCCTTGGATGTCACGTGGGTGCCCGCTCGAAGAGAAGAAGAACAGGGGGAAAGTTCAAATGAGGAGACAGAGAGGAGGAGGAGACGAGTTGGAAGCAGGGGGAGGTCGTCGCAAGGAGCTAGTGGCACAGTCAGACAGCATGTATCGGCTCCCGGGGTCAGCCAGACAGCACACCAATCAACGCATGCTGTTGCCACCACCAGAATGCCGTCATTGCAAAGCTCAGCAGTGTGGCATTTTTTTTGTGTGTCTGCCTCTGATAACAGCGATGCCATTTGCAACCTGTGTCTCGTTGGTGCGCACGTGTTCCTCTGCGTCCTCGGCATCCTCGGCGTCTTCCTCTGTTACCGCTTCCTGAGTCTCCGCGATGCTATCTGCAATACAGGAAGTGACAAGTTCTCAGACCGGAAGTGACGGTCTATTCCTCCGATCAGCTGACTAATTTCGTCAGCAAGCTATATGATGAATATTCGCTTATAATTCCTTTCTGTATAGGCAATCTTTATTGAATCAAAGTCCATGTACTATTCCTTCTTTGTACCAAACGCGTTTCGGTGCACTCTTGCACCTTCATCAGTGGTGAATAGTACTACTGATCTCCTTCCTTTTATAGGGGAGGGATCATTGAAGTATTTGGGTTAAATTGAAACCATGGGATGGATGTACTTTAAACCTACTGGACTCATCATGGTTTATTTTCGTAGCAGCTATATGGTCATTAAGATACAGTTATAAATTCATATTAGCAATAATACAGATGATTTCAAAGCTACTAGATACCACAATTAATTAATAATTTATGAAGTAAAACAATAATATATTAGTAAGGGTACGTCGCCATCATAAAGACATCATTATCATAGATATTATAAAAAATTGAATATAAAAATATAAATACCAGTATAAAAGATAGAATATAAAAATATATAAATATAATAGAACATAAAATTTCACATAAAATTTCACGTAAAATTTCACATAACATTTCTCATAGAATTTCATAGAATCCTCATCTTCTCATTGGTATAGTCTTGGTCTTTTATATGTGTCAGTTTCAGATATATGTATAAGTGTAAATGGGGAGAGGGGCCCAACGGGGAGAGACCGTCGAGATGCTGATAGACAGCCAGAACTCGACAGACTGTCCCCGGAGGGCACATCTCCCTATAAGAATCCAAACAACTCTAATTCTGCATTTAGACCAGCCGGGGTGATAGTTTCAAATTCAAAAATCTTACGAGATTCTGCTCTGGACATGCTTGATATGTGGTTGCCCCCTCTCCAAGACTTATGAACTCTTTCAAATGCTATATAGGTTAACCCAGAAGGGTCTTTATTGTGGTGTGTTCATACATTATATCCAATACTTTGGCAATTGGTACTGCCATATTGGAGAGAGCACCAATCTATGCTTTGCTGTCAGTAGAGTCTCTGTAATCTGCTCTTACATTTGCAACCTGTGCCAAAAGAAACTGAGTCGTGGGAAGTCCAACACCCACCTAGGTACAACTGCTTTGCAAAGGCACATGATCTCAAATCACAAACGCCTATGGGATCAACACATGAGTACAAGCAGCACACAAACTCAAAGCCGCCATCCTCCTCCTGGTCCAGCATCTTCAGCCACGTCAACCACTGCTGTCCTCCTTGCCCCCTCTCAACCATCCGCCACTCCGCCTCTTGCCTTCAGCAGTTCCTTCTCATCTGCCCACAGTCAGGTGTCTGTCAAGGAAATGTTTGAGCGTAAGAAGCCAATGTCACAGAGTCACCCCCTTGCCCGGCGTCTGACAGCTGGCTTGTCGGAACTCTTAGCCCGCCAGCTTTTACCATACAAGCTGGTGGAGTCTGAGGCCTTCAAAAAATTTGTAGCTATTGGGACACCGCAGTGGAAGGTACCCGGCCGAAATTTCTTTTCACAAAAGGCAATACCCAACCTGTACTCTATTGTGGAAAAAGAAGTTATGGCATGTCTGGCACACAGTGTTGGGGCAAGGGTCCATCTGACCACTGATGATTGGTCTGCAAAGCACAGTCAGGGCAGGTATATCACGTACACTGCGCATTGGGTAAACCTGCTGACGGCTGCCAGGTAGGCCTGCTGCCACCTCCTCTACTCCTCCTACTCCATCCTCTTCGCTAACCTCCTCGGCTGAGTCCTCTTCTCCTGCTGCGTCTTGCTCCACATCAACTGCACCCTCTCAGCTCCCCAGGGGCTATTCCACATCCCGGATACGACAGTGTCACGCCGTCTTGGGGTTGACTTGCTTGAAAGCAGAGAGTCACACCGGACTAGCACTCCTGTCCGCCCTGAACTCATAGGTGGATCAGTGGCTGACTCCGCACCAACTGGAGATCGGCAAAGTGGTGTGAGACAACGGAAGTAATTTGTTGGTGGCATTGAATTTGGGCAAGTTGACACATGTGCCGTGCATGGCACATGTGTTGAATCTGATCATACAACGCTTTGTGCATAAGTACCCAGGCTTACAGGACGTCCTCAAGCAGGCCAGGAAGGTGTGTGGCCATTTCAGGCGTTCCTACATGGCCATGGCACACTTTTCAGATATTCAGCGGCGAAACAACATGCCAGTGAGGCGCTTGATTTGCGACAGCCCGACACGTTGGAATTCAACACTCCTAATGTTTGACCGCCTGCTCCAACAAGAAAAAGCCGTCTACGAGTATTTGTATGACCAGGGTGCTAGGACAGCCTCTGCGGAGCTGGGTACTTTTTTGCCACGTTACTGGACGCTCATGCGCAATGCCTGTAGGCTCATGCGTCCTTTTGAGGAGGTGACAAACCCAGTCAGTCGCACCGAAGGCACCATCAGCGACATCATCCCATTTGTTTTCTTCCTGGAGCGTGCCCTGCGAAGAGTACTGGATCAGACCGTAGATGAGCGTGAAGAGGAAGAGTTGTGGTCACCATCACCACCAGAAACAGCCTTATCAGCATCGCTTGCTGGACCTGCGGCAAAGCTGGAAGAGGAGTCTGAGGAAGAGGAGTCAGAGGAGGAATGTGGCTTTGAGGAGGAGGAAGACCAACCACAGCAGGCATCCCAGGGTTTTTCGTTGTCACCTATATGGTACCCGTGGTGTTGTACGTGGCTGGGGGGAAGAACAGACCTTCAGTGAGATCAGTGAGGACGAGGAACGGGACATGAGTAGTTCGGCATCCAACCTTGTGCAAATGGGTTCTTTCATGCTGTCGTGCCTGTTGAGGGACCCTCGTATAAAAAGGCTGAAGGAGAACGACCTGTACTGGGTGGCCACGCTACTAGACTGCTATAAGCAGAAAGTGCCTGAAATGTTACCAAATTACCGGAAATCGGAAAGGATGCAGCAGTTCCAAAACAAGTTAAAAAGTATGCTTTACACAGCGTATAAGGGTGATGTCACAGCACAACGGGAATCTAACAGGGGAAGAGGTGAAAGTAATCCTCCTCCTACCACGACCACGCCGGCAAGGACAGGACGCTTTACAGACGTGTTGTTGATGGAGGACATGCGGAGCTTTTTAAGTCCTACGCATCGCCACAGCACTTCTGGGTCCACCCTCAGAGAACGACTCGACCGACAGGTAGCAGACTACCTCGCCTTAACTGCAGATATCGACACTCTGAGGAGCGATTAACCCCTTGACTACTGGGTGTGCAGGCTTGACCTGTGGCCTGAGCTATCCCAATTTGTGATAGAACTTCTGGCCTGCCCCGCTTCAAGTGTCCTGTCAGAAAGGACCTTCAGTGCAGCAGGAGGTATTGTCACTGAGAAGAGAAGTCGCCTAGGTCAAAAAAGTCTAGATTACCTCACCTTTATTAAGATGAATGAGGCATGGATCCCGAAGGGACTGACAGTGGGCGATACATTTGACTAAAAAAGGCCTGGTGATGAGATGAGCTGCCTTGGGCTAAAAATGGTCCACACGCTGCTGTATTTTATCTCTGCATGCCGGATGACTTGCGTGACTTCTCCGCCACCAACTTGGGTTCAAGCCAAAATGTTTTAGTGCACTTTCTGCCTGGAAAACATCAATTTTTCTGGCCGCTGCTACAGCAGCGGCTGCAACAATACCTCATTTTTCAGGCATGTGTACATGCCTAATTTTTCTGGCCTCTGGTACTGCACTGTGGCTGCAAAAACGAAACAAAAAAAAGGCATATACATGTGTCAATTCCCCTTTGTGATCGTTACCTTGTTGTGGTGAAGGGGCTTGCGTATCACAATGAAGCGATCACCTCTATGAGTGTGTTGGCAATGGCAATGTTGGCACACCCCAGATGAGATAAGGTCGTTGCTTCATAGTGAACAGACCAAAAGCGATCGGCTGGATAATTTTGCATAGAAAAATCATAAATTTTTTTGTGATCATCTAAGGTGATCATTAAAGCCTACTAGGCCAACAATGGTCCCACACTGCAGAATCATTGTTTTCTGGGTCACTTAACTGTCACTGAACTACCTCAGCACGACCATAGACTTTGAAAAACCGCCATCGCCTGCAATCTGCCAAACGTGCGCACGAGCACAGTCATCACTACACCAAGATTGACGCATAGAGGAATAAAATTTATGTCATGAGTGTGTCAACTATTGACAACTCTTTGCGGTTGTCTAAACTCTATTCCATACACATCCCCTGATAGGGGACGTAACAGGGATTAAACTGATAGGAATAGTACTACTTAACATACCACTCATATTGGGATTGCATAGTACATTGCACGGCGCACGCGCAGTGCCCCAATTTGGAAGAGGACCAACCAAGCATCTTTTTCCATCTCCTGGTTCCTAAAATCTATTCCATACACGTCCCCTGATAGGGGACGTAACAGGGATTAAACTGATAGGAATAGTACTACTTAACATACCACTCATATCTGGTAGCACAGTAAATTGCACGGCGCACGCGCAGTGCCCCAAATTGGAAGTAAGAGGACCGACCAACCATCTTTTTCCATCTCCCGGTTCCTAAAATCTATTCCATACACCGGCCCCTGATAGGGGACGTAACAGGGATTAAACTGATAGGAATAGAACTACTTAACATACCACTCATATTGGGATTGCATAGTACATTGCACAGCGCACGCGCAGTGCCCAAAATTGGAAGTAAGAGGAACGACCAAGCATCTTTTCCCATCTCCCGGTTCCTAAAATCTATTCCATACACCACACCGGCCCCTGATAGGGGACAAAACAGAGATTAAACTGGTAAGAACAGATTTTTTTAATAAAATAAAAAAAGAGGACAGCCTCTGCGGAGCTGGGTATTTTTTGGCCGCGTTACTGAACGCTTATACACAATGGCTGTAGGCTCATGCGTCCTTTTGCGGAGGTGACAAACCTGGTCAGTCAAACCCAAGGCAACATCATCGACCTCATCCCATATGCGTTTTTTCTGGAGCGTGCCCTGCGAAGAGTGCTGGATCAGGCAGTAGATAAGCATGAAGAGGAAGAATTGTGGTCACCATCACCACCAGACGCAGCCTTGTCGTCGTCGATTGCTGGACCTGCGGCAACGCAGAGAGAGGAGTCTGAAGAAGAGGAGTCAGAGGAGGAAGGTGGCTTTTAGGAGGTGGAAGACCAACCACAGCAGGCGTCCCAGGGGGCTTGTTGTCACCTTTCGGGGACCCTTGGTATTGTACGTGGCTGGGTGGAGGAAGAGACCTTCAATGACTTCAGTGAGGAGTGGACAAGGAACGGGACATGGCTAGCTTGGTATCCAACCTTGTGCAAATGGGGAGTTTGCGGTTGTGCAAATGGACTGTTTGCGGTTGTTTGCGGTGTGTTAAACGGGGAGTTTGGTCTGTCACTGTGAAGCGGGCGTAACCCTTACACTACCTGATCGATACAACATCATACCTGATGTTTTAAAGCACGTTATTCCAAACAATTTAGGAATGTTAGGTGATTTATGCCCTTTATGGATTAAAACCCGACTCTGCGTCAACTACGTAATTTTCCATGGGAGTTTTGCCATGGATCCCTCTCCGGCATGCCACAGTCCAGGTGTTAGTCCCCTTGAAACAACTTTTCATTCACTATTGTGGCCAGAAAGAGTCCCTGTGGGTTTTAAAATTCGCCTGCCTATTGAAGTCTATGGTGGTTCGCCCGGTTCGCCCGTTCACGAACATTCGCGCAAATTTGCGTTCGCCGTTCGCGAACGGAAAATTTTATGTTTGCGACATCTCTAGTCCCCATCTGCCATATACTGTATTTAGAAGATGGCTTTCAAAATTGTAACATTACTGCTAACTGTAAAAGTGTTTCTGGAGTCAGATGTTATGGGTAAATTGGCACATTAAATTCCAACAAGGCAATGGGTCCACCCCAGAACCCTTACAGAACTGTATGTGGTTGCTGCTCCTCTTACTGATTTGTTTAATCAGTCTCTCCTGACAGATACTGTTCCTGAAGACTGGAGAATGGACAACGTTGTACCTACGGTATGCACAAAAAGTGTAGCAGAGAAAATGCTGGAAACTACAGACATAGCTTGGAATTGGTAGTAGTAAAAACAAATGGAAACCCTAATGAAAAAAAAGATATTTGACCATGACCACCTAAAAAACAGCAACTTGTTGGTTCTAAAACAGCATGGCTTTACCCACAGCAGATCATGTTAAACTAATCTTATTGATTTATTTGACTATGTCATAAAAGTGTTGGACGATGGTAGTGCCAAGGATATTGCCTACCTTGACTTCAGCAAAACCTTTGATAGAGTGAAAACATAAAGAGTAGTCACAAGATTGCATTTATGTAAATTTACTGCTTTGCAATACAGCTGTAGTTTAATAGTTAAAATCAATTAAACATGCTAGAAAAAAACTTGGCATAGCCCCATCCTAAAGGCTAAAATGTATTTTTCACTTTAACAATCAATGGAGGCCGTATATCATGGGACCTCAGTGAAAAAAGGCCCTTTCACGTAACTCAATGATATACAGTATTTTTTTGCCCCATAAGACGCACTTTTTCCCCCCATGTGGGGGAAAAGTGCCCCTGCGTCTTATGGGGCGAATGCTGGCAATTTACATCACAGACTGCGATGTATTAGTGAGGAGGGAGGAGGGTCTGTAGTAGGCGGGGAGAGCGGCGGGGCAGTGCAGGCACTGTACTCTGGCCCCGCAGCTCAGAATGTACTGTATTATACGTAGTGTTAATCATAATATCTAAACTGCGCTCCCCCTGCTCCCCATCTGTACCGTACTTACCGGTACACATGTCACACTCCGTCTCCTGTAGAGCAGGCGGAGCAGGCACGTGACTTTAGTGAGTTACAGCCGCCTGCAGCCCGGCCTGCCTGCAAGCGCTTACTACAGGAGACGGAGTGTGAAATTTACCGGTCAGTACGGTACAGATGGGGAGCAGGGGGAGCACAGTTTAGATATTATGATTAACACTAGGTATAATACAGTACATACTGAGCGGCGGGCCAGAGTACAGTGCCTGCACTGCCCCGCTGCTCTCCCCGCCTACTACAGCCCCTCCTTAGGGATCTATGGATGGGATAATGATGAGGGGGGGGGGGGTCTGTGGATGGCATTATGATGGGGGGATCTGTGGATGGCATTATGATGGTGGGGGGGATCTGTGGATGACATTATGATGGTGGGGGGGATCTGTGGATGGCATTATGATGGGGGGGTCTGTGGATGGCGTTATGATGGGGGGGTCTGTGGATGGCATTATGATGGGGGGAATCTGTGGATGGGACTGTTATGGGGGGATCTGTGGATGACACATATAGCAGTGTCATCCACAGATCCACTACCCCATAACAGTGCCATCCACAGATCCCCCCCCCCCATCATAATGTCATCCACAGATCCCCCACCATCATAATGCCATGCACAGAGCCCCCCACCATCATAATGCCATCCACAGATCCCCCCCACCATCATAATGCCATCCACAGATCCCCCCACCATCATAATGCCATCCACAGATCCCCCACCATCATAATGCCATCCACAGATCCCACCATCATAACGCCATCCACAGACCCCCCCATCATAATGCCATCCACAGCTCCCCCCCATAACAGTGCCATCCACAGATCCCCCACATAACAGTGCCATCCACAAATCCCCCACCCCATAACAGTGCATCATCCACAGATCCCCCATAATAGTGTCATGCACAGACCGCCCTTAGTCCAAACCCACCAAAAGCACACCTTTTGGTTAAAAATATTTTTTTTCTTATTTTCCTCCTCAAAAACCTAGGTGCGTCTTATGGGCCGGTGCGTCTTATAGGGCGAAAAATACGGTATTTGAAGTTTTACAACTCTATACTTGAATATGCATATTTGGAAGTAGGTTTACAGAGCTCTGCTGAGTGAGGGAGCGTCTGCCAAGCGCAGGGACAGGGAGAAGTGCACACAGCCCAGGCACTGTTATCAGCTGCTGGGGAGGACCTGGCTTTAATCATTTACTTACAGTCCCTGGCTGTCAGTAATCTGACCTTGCACGCAGCCTGCTTCTGCGTCCTCCGTCCTTCAACAGAAGGACGGAACATGCGTAGCAACCCTATTTTAAGCACAGGTAAAAATAGGCAGTACAGCGAACAAAAATGTGGAATTAAGGGGTAATTGAATACACAGTGAAAAGTTGAAATAGGGCCACCAAGGTGATATTAATCACTACAATCCAATACTCCAAAAATAAATAAATACGACAGTTATCCTTTAATTGTTAGTGAGCTATTCAGACCTCAAAGAAATTTACAGCAAGATGCCGTTATTCCCAGACTACTAATTAGAGACAAATGATTAGCATAACACAGAAGTCATTAGCTGCTTGCTGATCAATTCTTCATGTCAATGAGACCTTTGCCTTCATTTTAGTTTTAAATAACTAAACAATAAATAAAATGGCTAATAGAGCTGCAACTCAGGAGTAGTGTGGAGAGGATGGGAGTAGTTAGTTAGGTAGGTCAGGATGTAGGTGTTAGTCATGGTACTCATAGTGGCATTAGTAGCATTTTTGAGGAACAAACGGAAAATGCAAATGTGATCGCACACTACATCCAGCACTCTGCCCTCCATGCTGGATGAGACATTGGTTTATATTTTGGCCAAAGCATAGTAAGCCACTCACCGCGTCAAGGCTGTCTCATGAGTGGTCCCTAACTCTTGTTCCTACCTGTTCATGGGCCATGACAGCCACATAAACCCCTTATTTTTTTCTTTGTAGTATATATTGGAGGCGTGGCGATCTCCTTGGAGTCATTGCACACCTGACCAGTTAATCTGTCCTTGAGGCTGGTTTTAAAGTCAGTATAAAACTGAGTCTGCTTGTATAGAACCTACCATTGGCCATCTGGCTCCAGGAGAAGTATATGGTGGGTTCAGCATGCATGTTGGTACTTGCATCCCTGGATCCGATGAAAGCTGTAATGGCACCGGACGGGGTTACAAGCAAAGTGTACTTGGCTTGCATGCTGACCTGCATTCCCTGGATTTTATGTGGCTGTCATGGCCCATGAACAGGTAGGAACAAGAGTTAGGGACCACTCATGAGACAGCCTTGACGCGGTGAGTGGCTTACTATGCTTTGGCCAAAATATAAACCAATGTCTCATCCAGCATGGAGGGCAGAGTGCTGGATGTAGTGTGCGATCACATTTGCATTTTCCGTTTGTATATGTATTTCGCCATAGTGATCTGCACCTACAGGCAGGTTGTGCTGACCCAACCCCTTATTTTTTTCTTTGTAGTATATATTGGAGGCGTGGCGATCTCCTTGGAGTCATTGCACACCTGACCAGTTAATCTGTCCTTGAGGCTGGTTTTAAAGTCAGTATAAAACTGAGTCTGCTTGTATAGAACCTACCATTGGCCATCTGGCTCCAGGAGAAGTATATGGTGGGTTCAGCATGCATGTTGGTACTTGCATCCCTGGATCCGATGAAAGCTGTAATGGCACCGGACGGGGTTACAAGCAAAGTGTACTTGGCTTGCATGCTGACCTGCATTCCCTGGATTTTATGTGGCTGTCATGGCCCATGAAAAGGTAGGAACAAGAGTTAGGGACCACTCATGAGACAGCCTTGACGCGGTGAGTGGCTTACTATGCTTTGGCCAAAATATAAACCAATGTCTCATCCAGCATGGAGGGCAGAGTGCTGGATGTAGTGTGCGATCACATTTGCATTTTCCGTTTGTATATGTATTTCGCCATAGCGATCTGCACCTACAGGCAGGTTGTGCTGACCCAACCCCTTATTCTTTTCTTTGTAGTATATATTGGAGGCGTGGCGATCTCCTTGGAGTCATTGCACACCTGACCAGTTAATCTGTCCTTGAGGCTGGTTTTAAAGTCAGTATAAAACTGAGTCTGCTTGTATAGAACCTACCATTAGCCATTTGGCTCCAGGAGAAGTATATGGTGGGTTCAGCATGCATGTTGGTACTTGCATCCCTGGATCCGATGAAAGCTGTAATGGCACCGGACGGGGTTACAAGCAAAGTGTACTTGGCTTGCATGCTGACCTGCATTCCCTGGATTTTATGTGGCTGTCATGGCCCATGAACAGGTAGGAACAAGAGTTAGGGACCACTCATGAGACAGCCTTGACGCGGTGAGTGGCTTACTATGCTTTGGCCAAAATATAAACCAATGTCTCATCCAGCATGGAGGGCAGAGTGCTGGATGTAGTGTGCGATCACATTTGCATTTTCCGTTTGTATATGTATTTCGCCATAGCGATCTGCACCTACAGGCAGGTTGTGCTGACCCAACCCCTTATTTTTTTTTTGAGGAACAAGTTACTGCAAAAGATTCAAATCATGTTCTTTGTTTAATATATGTGTAATAATCTAATAATAATTTATTGTCTCGCCTGTGCAAAATGGATCAAACATGTTGCGTGCGCCCTGAGAGTCTGTGCTGCTCGGCAAGTAGTGTGAACACGCACCTAGTCGGATCCTACTTCTGCAGGTGTGGGAATTCAGCTCTAGACATCATGTCTAGCACTGTCAATCTAAGGGGAGGGGACGTATTTTGAGCTCTAGATGGGTATGTAGTCAGCACCAGGGGCATCGATGAAGCGGTGCACAAACTGCTGCAGCATGCCTCTCGCTGCTCCAGATACTAATTTGCATAATAAAATAAGAATTTGTCCTCAGTGCCAGCAACTACAGTGGCAAGACAGGTATTGTTTTAAACAGCATGATCAACCCTACCAGGCTACATGCCTGGTTTAATAGGGTTGATCATGGTAACAAAGCCTCTTTAATGTGCAAATGATAGGGGGGAGACTGAGAGAAAGTTTAACATATAACTGAATTTACTTTACTGGTCAGAAAGTTGTTAAACACATCCAAATGAAGTGGAGGCACATCTTACCGGGCAGGTTTCAGCAATGATGTAGCAATGGTGTGGCTGAGCGGGAACGAGGCACCCAATCTCTCAGGATCCTTTAAGATTAAGTAATATCTTGCTCTAGATGCAAATCCTAAAATAGCAATTCCTTGGACATTCAATTTCAATTTCTACATAAATATCTCAAAGCTCTGCAATTCCTTTGGCACGGTGCAGTTCTCCATATCTCAAGCGGTTATGTAAGCTGTAAAAGTTGATGAGCCAGCACAGTAGACTAAGGCCTCTTGCGCACGAACGTGTGCGCCCCTTGGCCGTGCTGCGGACCGCAATGCATGGACACCAACGGCAGGGCAGCCGCAGCGGATCGCGGACCCATTCACTTTAATAGGTCCGCGATCCGCCTGTTCCGCAAAAAGATAGGACATGTTCTATATTTTTGCGGAACGGAAGTACAGGACGAAACCCCATGGAAGCACTCCGTAGTGCTTCCGTAGGGTTCCGTTCCGTGCTTCCGTAACCGACTATTTCGCATCTCCGGATTTGCGGACCCATTTAAGTGAATTGGTCCGCATCCGTGATCTGCCCACGGAACGGCGCTCGTGTATTTCGGATCTGCAAATGTGGTCGGAATATGGCCACGGAGCGCACACGTTCGTGTGAAAGAGGCCTAAGGCTCAGTCCACGGTATGAGGCCCGTATCTGAAGTGTCTTCATCACAATGTCACACTCCAAATAGACTGACTACCCAATTCAGCTCCACCTCTTCTTCCAGAAGTTTCAGCATAGAACCAATAAGAGAGGGAATCAACTCTCAGCCCTAACTCAGCCACGCACCTAAAACATTCTTAACCACTTCCAGACAAGGCCATTTATTCCCTTCCTGACCAGGCCTAATTTTGCAAATCTGACATGTGTCACTTTATGTGGTAATAACTTTGGAACGTTTTTACTTATCCAAGCCATTCTGAGATCGTTTTCTCATGACACATTGTACTTGATGACAGTGGTAAATTTGAGTCAATATGTTTTACCTTTATTTATTAAAAAGATCCAAAAGTAAAGGAAGATTTAAAAAAATTAACTGTTTTCTAAATTTGAATCTCTCTGCTTTTAAGGCCTCATGCACACAACCGTATGTATTTTGCGGTCTGCAAAAAACGGATCCGTAAAAATATGGATGACATCCGTGTGCATTCCGTATTTTGCGGAACGGAACAGCTGGCCCATAATAGAACAGTACTATCCTTGTCCGTAATGTGGACAATAATAGGACATGTTCTATTTTTTTGCGGAACGGAAATACGGACATATGGAAATGGAATGCACACAGAGTAACTTCCGTTTTTTTACGAACCCATTAAAGTGAATGGTCCAGCATAAAAAAAAACAGAACGGACACGGAAAGAAAATACGTTAGTGTGCATGAGCCCTAAGACAGCTAGTGATGCCTCATAAAATATTCATTATTAACATTCCCCATATATCTACTTTATGTGAGGATCATTTTGGTAATGTAATTTTATTTTTTTAGGACGCTAGAAGAAAATTTCCAAAGTCAATTTTTTTAAGGACCAGTTCAGTTCTGAAGTCACTTTGTGGGCTTACATAGTGGAAACCCCCATAAATGACCCCATTGTAGAAACTAAACCCCTCAAGTTACTCAAAGCTGATTTTACAAACTTTGTTAACCCTTTAGGTGTTCCACAAGAATTAAAGGAAAATGGAGATGAAATTTCAAATTTTCACTTTTTTGGCAGATTTTCCATTTTAATCCATTTTTTTTTTAACACATCGAGGGTTAACAGCCAAACAAAACTCAATATTTATTACCCTGATTCTGCGGTTTACAGAAACACCCCACATGTGGTCGTAAACTGATGTAAGGGCACACGGCAGGGCGCAGAAGAAAAGAAGCGCCATATGGTTTTTAGTGAACCACTGAGGAAGGGGCCACTAAGAGCCCCGAAACGCGTCTGGTACTGGACCCCCCGACTGGACCTAAGGACCACCAACCTTTGCAGCTTCGCCCCTTCTTGGAGAAAATAAATTGAAGGTGGAACGCATATCTGCAGAGCTGTGGAATACAAAGATACTACTGGCGCCAGTAAGTGAGGAACTTTGATTGTTCAATTGAAAAACAGCTTGTTGAAAACTCTCTGTGAAACCTACTAGGAGTTATCAAAGACTATTCCATTGTGAAGTTGTGGCTCACACGTACAAGCGGAGATCATACCCTGACTATTACGCGGGACGCCGCGGATTGTTGATCTGAGCCGCCTAAGTACATTTATTATGTGAGTAGACTATAATACAACTGACACATTATCCATTTGGAAATTAACGCTGTTACTTTGAACTGTGCGAATATTTGAATTCAGGACTATTCGTCTCTGAAAAAGATCTCAGGATATCGGATCAACTATTTCATCCGTCCTTTTTGTATATGGCACACTTCTGATATTGGACTGAACATTCGGATAGTTTTGGACTGTTTTCGTCCTCCATATATGCGGACTATTGGTCATATGCGAATTACTGATCATATCTGACTCTTATATATATCAAATAGGTCCTTTTACCATTGTGTTACAGTGATTATATTTATATTTTAGATACTATTATTGATGTGTATGAATGTGTGTTAGAATATGTGTTTTTAATTATATTATAATAATTGATTTTAATTAATAAAGCACCACGGCTACTAGATATAGTGAGTGCCCAGCCCTTTTCTTTTGTATAATTAAAATATACTAGTTTTACTGCCCTGTGTCTTTTATTTTGTATATAAAATCTGTTTTATTAATATGCAAAGTACCTCAATAGGGAGCCCAAGGGGACGTTCCTCCGGCAGTTGGAGCCCAGCCGCGCCCGTTACTACAGACCCCAGCACCACCCCACTGCTAATTTATTCACTCCTCTTCGCCGACGTAATGTTTGTGCAGCACCCTTAATGCAGCGCATGTGCCCTGGATAGGAAGAGCGGAGCGGTGCGACTTGTCGGGCGGGCGGAGGACAGAGGAGCAGGAGCGGAGAACCTGGTGCATGCGCAATGACTTCTGTGAGGCAGATGCCAAGACACTGCACGGGCGATGACATGTGTTTCCAGGGTGCATGTGCAGGATTACGGGCGCTGCACAAACATTACATCGGCGAAGAGGAGTGAAAAAATTAGCAGTGGGGCAGTGCTGGGCTGCGAAGTAATGGGCGCAGCTGGGCTCCAACTGCCGGAGGAACGTCTCCTTAGGCTCCTTATTGAGGTACTTTGCATATTAATAAAACAGATTTTATAGATAAAATAAAAGACACAAGGCAGTAATACTAGTATATTTTAATGTAAATCGTGGAGACTGATGTGGTGATGTATAAAAAAATTACAGTGGCTCATCAGTTAGATACTGTGGACAGAGGTGCACTGTCACCGTTACACCCAGAACTGTATGGGGATGAATATAGAGAAAGATATAGGTGTGACAGGCACACTCTCATCTGGAGTTATGTAGAACACAGATATACAGTACAGACCAAAAGTTTGGACACACCTTCTCATTCAGAGTTTTCTTTATTTTCATGACTATGAAGGCATCAAAACTATGAATTAACACATGTGGAATTATATACATAACAAACAAGTGTGAAACAACTGAAAATATGTTATATTCTAGGTTCTTCAAAGTAGCCACCTTTTGCTTTGATTACTGCTTTGCACACTCTTGGCATTCTCTTGATGAGCTTCAAGAGGTAGTCACCTGAAATGGTTTTCACTTCACAGGTGTGCCCTGTCAGGTTTAATAAGTGGGATTTCATGCCTTATAAATGGGGTTGGGACCATCAGTTGCGTTGAGAAAAAGTCAGGTGGATACACAGCTGATAGTCCTACTGAATAGACTGTTAGAATTTGTATTATGGCAAGAAAAAACCAGCTAAGTAAAGAAAAACTAGTGGCCATCATTACTTTAAGAAATGAAGGTCAGTCAGTTAGCCGAAAAATTGGGAAAACTTTGAAAGTAAGGGCTATTTGACCATGAAGGAGAGTGATGGGGTGCTGTGCCAGATGACCTGGCCTCCACAGTCACCAGACCTGAACCCAATCGAGATGGTTTGCGGTGAGCTGGACCGCAGAGTGAAGGCAAAAGGGCCAACAAGTGCTAAGCATCTCTTGGGAACTCCTTCAAGACTGTTGGAAGACCATTTCAGGGGACTACCTCTTGAAGCTCATCAAGAGAATGCCAAGAGTGTGCAAAGCAGTAATCAAAGCAAAAGGTGGCTACTTTGAAGAACCTAGAATATGACATATTTTCAGTTGTTTCACACTTGTTTGTTATGTATATAATTCCACATGTGTTAATTCATAATTTAGATTCCTTCATAGTTATGAAAATAAAGAAAACTCTTTGAATGAGAAGGTGTGTCCAAACTTTTGGTCTGTACTGTACATGTATGTTATAAAAACTAATTTATTAAAAATATATATCTAAAAACACGTACTTGTAGGTAACTGGTGTTTTATACCTTTCACCATATAAAATACAATCTGAAGTATAAAATATAAATTAAATAACCTATTTAAATAGGATAGTCCAATATGATAATCTAATATGTCCCAAATCAATCACATATGTCCTATGTCACCAGGAGCCTATCAGGCTATTGTTCACTCAGTGCTCCTTTAGCTTTAAGTGGTTGTGACAATCAGCAAGTCGCGTGATTTATATGCTGAATACATAAATGCGCTGAATCCAAAAAGGTGCTGAGTACATACTGTAAGGTGGTGAGTACATAAGTATGCTGAGTGTATATATGTGCTGGACACAAGCTGGATACATAAAAGTCAATGGTTCAATGCTTTGCCACTCCACATATTAGACTATGACTCTACCATGCTTGTATTATTTTGCCATCAATGCGCTGAATGCAAGAAGGTACTAAGTACATAAGTATGCTGAGTAGAGTTGAGCGGACCCCTGGATGTTCGGGTTCGACGGGTTCGGCCGAACTTCACAAAAAAGTTTGAAGTCAATGGGGACCCGAACTTTTGAGCACTAAAATGGCTCTAGAAATGTCATGGAAGAGGGCTTCAAATGGCAGCAAAATGTGGTTAAGAGCATAGCAAGTGCTCTGCAAACAAATGTGGATAGGGAAATGACTTTAAATAACATAAAATACGTAAATATAAAAAATAATAATCTTGATCTAGGAGGACGATGTCCATGTGGAGTAGGAGGTTGAGGAGGCAGTGGATGTGGTGGTGTAGGTGGAAGCGGCGGTGAAGGAGGAGGAGGTAGCTAAAGCTACTTTCACACTAGCGTTCGGGTGTCCGCTCGTGCGCTCCGTTTGAAGGGGCTCACGAGCGGCCCCGAACGCATCCGTCTGGCCCCAATGCATTCTCAGTGGAGGCGGATCCACTGAGAATGCATCCGCCTGCCAGCGCTCAGCCTCCGCTCCGCTCAGTGAGCTTGCAGCGTTCGGGTGTCCGCCTGGCCGTGCGGAGGCGAGCGGATCCGTCCACACTTACAATGTAAGTCAATGGGGACGGATCCGCTTGAAGATGACACTATATGGCTCAATCTTCAAGCGGATCCGTTCCCCATTGACTTTCAATGTAAAGTCTGAACGGATCCGCTCAGGCTACTTTCAGACTTAGAAAATTTTCTAAGTAATAATGCAGACGGATCCGTTCTGAACGGATGCAAACGTCTGCATTATCGGAGCGGATCCGTCTGATGAAACATCAGACGGATCCGCTCCGAACGCTAGTGTGAAAGTAGCCTTACACAGTTTTTTGGTTTTAATTTATTTATTTATTTTGTTTAAAGTAGGGTACACCCCAAAACATTGGGAAATATAACCTGTGAAAACCCCCTCCAGTCTTGCTAAACACACGTTCTGACAATACATTGGCTGCAGGGCAGGCCAGCACCTCCAAGGCGTAAAGTGCAAGCTCAGGCCATGTGCCCAATTTGGAGACCCAGCAGTTGAAGAGGGCAGACCCATCAGTCAGTACGTGTAGGCGTGTACACACATACTGCCCCACCATGTCGCACATCCCCGTGACATCCACGATCCATTTGGATATCTTCTCTATCAACTTTCGATTTTCTTTTCTGCGCCTACCATGTTGATCACGGTTATCGGCGAATCAGGGTTCCACGCCGGAGAGGGAGAAAGGGATACTACATCCAAGAGAGGTTATGGATGAAATTCAATGTGATTGAGCGGAAATGTGGGACAAAGTATTGAAGCAGAAGCTTCTAAGTTAAGGAGGGGGCTCGCGGCAATTACCCACTCCCGACTCGGGGAGGTAGTGACGATAAATAACAATACAGGACTCTTAAGATGCCCTGTTATTGGAATGATTATTAAAACATTATAGGGAATGTCACTGGGGTATTTTGGATTTTAAAAAGTTAGACAGGAAAGGCCCTGCTGCCGCTTTGTTGACTCTAGATAACTTCTGCCTGATCGCACGTCCCTGTGACGTCCACCATCCATTTGGATATCTTCTCTATCAACTTTCGATGTTCTTTTCTGCGCCTACCATGTTGATCACGGTTGTCGGCGAATCAGGGTTCCACGCCGGAGAGGGAGCGTGAGAAAGAGATACCACATCTAAGGGAGGTTAACGGATGAAATTAAATGTTGATTGAGTGGAAAAGTGATTGGGTGACAAATTATTGAAGCCGAAGCTTACAAGTAAAGGAGGTGGCGCGTGTCAATTAAAGAAGAATTTTAGAAATGTAATTCCCTGTCACCTATGCAGAGCAGTTTTTTTTTTATACGGCAACATTGGTAAAATGTCACCTGACAATGTAAAAGATAATTTTTAGAAATTTAGGTCCCTGTCACCTATGCAGACTAGGGGTTTAATCACGGCAAAAATGGTCAAATGTCACCCAAGAATGTAACAGACAAATTAGTGAAATGTTTTTACCTGTCTACTAGGTATAGCAGTGGTATATTACAGCCAAAAATTGGTGAATTTCACCCGAGAATGTAACAGACAAATTATTGAAATGTTTTTATTTGTCTACTAGGTAGAGCAGGGGTATATCAAACCCCAAAACTGGTGAATTGCACCCGAGAATGTAACAGACCAATTAGTGAAATGTTTTTACCTGTCTACTAGGTATAGCAGTTGTATATCACACCCAAAATTTGGTGAATTTCACCCAAATATGTAACAGACAAATTAGTGATTTTTTTTTACCTGTCTACTAGGTATAGCAGTGGTATATCACAGCCAAAAATTTGTGAATTTTACCCAAAAATGGAACAGACAAATTAGTGAATTTTATTTTTACCTGTCTACCAGGTAGAGCAGGGGTATATAACACCAAAAAAATTGTGAATTTCACCAGAAAATGTAACAGACAAATTAGTGATTTTTTTTAACCTGTCTACTAGGTAGAGCAGGGGTATATCACACCCAAAAATTGGTGAATTTCACCCAAATATGTAACAGACAAATTAGTGAAATTTCTCTACCTGTCTACTAGGTATAGCAGTGGTATATCACACCCAAAAATTTGTTAATTTCACCTGAATATGTAACATAGAAACATAGAAACATAGAATGTGTCGGCAGATAAGAACCATTTGGCCCATCTAGTCTGCCCAATATACTGAATACTATGGATAGCCCCCGGCCCTATCTTATATGAAGGATGGCCTTATGCCTATCCCATGCATGCTTAAACCCCTTCACTGTATTTGCAGCTACCACTTCTGCAGGAAGGCTATTCCATGCATCCACTACTCTCTCAGTAAAGTAATACTTCCTTATATTACTTTTAAACCTTTGCCCCTCTAATTTAAAACTGTGTCCTCTTGTGGTAGTTTTTCTTCTTTTAAATATGCTCTTAAATATGCTCTTAAATATGCTTGTAACAGACAAATTAATGTTTTTTTTTTACCTGTCTACTAGGTATAGCAGTGGTATATCATGAATTTCACCCGAAAATGTAACAGAAAAATTAGTGAAATGACATAAAATAAAATACGTACAAATTTAAAAAAATGATCTTGAATTATGAGGTGGAGGTCCATATGAAGTAGGAGTTTGAGGAGGCGGTAGACGTAGCGGTGTAGGTGGAAGCGGTGGTGGAGGAGGACGAGGTGGCCAACACTAGTTTTTGGTTTTAATTTTTTTATTTATTTATTTATTTTATTAGGTTACACTCCAAAAGAGTTGGAAATATCCAAAATACAACAATGAGCAATTGCGCTGTAGTATAACAATGGCTGGGTAAGGCCGGTATACATGTCTATTCTGCACATGGTACGGACAAGTCCTGTGGGATCCATGCCTGGCTCATTTTAATGAACGTGAGCTGGTCCACATTGGCTGTGGACAGACGGCTGCGCTTGCGTGCTAAACACACGTTCAGACAATACACTGACTGCAGGGCAGGCCAGCACCTCCAAGGCGTAAAGGGCAAGCTCAGGCAATGTGCCCAATTTGGAGACCCAGCAGTTGAAGGGAGCAGACCCGTCATTCAGTACGTGTAGGCGTGTGCACACATACTGCTCCACCATTTTGCTGAAGTGCTGCCTCCTGCTAAGACGTTCCATATCAGCTGGTGGTGCTGGTTGTTGTGGTGTGCTGACAAAGCTTTTCCACATTTCGGCCATGCTAACCCTGCCTTTTGAGGTGCTGGTGGTGCCCCAGCTGCGTTGGCAACCTCTTCCTCTTCCTCTCCCTTCGCCTTGTGCTTCCACTGTGCCCCCGCTGTCAGGTGGGAATGCCACCATCAGTGCATCTACCAGCGTGCGCTTGTACTCGCGTATCTTACGATCACATTCCAGTGAGGGAATTAAGGACGGTACGTTGTCCTTGTAACAGGGATCCAGCAGCGTGGCCACCCAGTAATCAGCCCAAGTTAGAATGTGGGCAACTCGGTGGTCGGTGCGGAGACACTGCATCATGTAATCGCTCATGTGTGCCAGGCTGTCCAGAGGCAACGAAAAGCTGTCCTCTGTGGGAGGTGTATCGTCTGTGTCCTCTGTATCCGCCCAGCCACGCACCAGTGATGGCCATGAGCTGGTTTAAGTGCCACCCTGCTGTGAACACGGTTTCTTATTCTTCATCCCCTCCTCCTCCTCCTCCACCTCGTCATCCTCCAGAACTGTGCCCTGGCTGGACAATTGTGTACCTGGCGTTTGTGGGTGCAGGAACCCACCCTCGGAGTCACTTGTGAATGACTGGCCAGAAACCCTACGAAATGATCCCTCTAGTCTCCTCCTCCTCTTGTGCCACATCCTCTTCCATCATCGTCAGAAGCAGTTTTTCAAGGAGTCATAGAAGTCGGATAGTAACGCTGAGAACGGCGTTATCAGCACTGGCCATGTTGATGGAGTAATAGAAAAAGCGCAACAAGGAACACAGGTCTCGCATGGAGGCCCAGTCATTGGTGGTGAAGTGGTGCTGATCCGCAGAGTGACTCACCCGTGCGTGCTGCAGCTGAAACTCCACTATCACCTGCTGCTGCTCGCACAGTCTGGCCAGCATGTGCAAGGCGTAGTTCCACCTTGTGGGCACGTCGCATATGAGGCAGTGAGTGGGAAGGCCGAAGTTACGCTGCAGCGCTGACAGGCGAGCAGCAGCAGGATGAGAACGCCGAAAACGTGCACAGACGGCCCGCACTTTATGCAGCAGCTCTGACATATCGGGGTAATTTTTACGGAACCTCTGCACCACCAAATTCAGCACATGCGCCAGGCAAGGGATGTGTGCCAAACCGGCTAGTCCCAGAGCTGCTACAAGATTTCGCCCATTATCGCACACCACCAGGCCGGGCTTGAGGCTCACTGGCACCAACCACTCATCACCAAAAATGGGTGTTTTATTAAACCCAGAATATTATTGCAGTATTTCTAGCTTGTATGTCACACTAACAAATGCAGCATAGGCCCCAGATGTAGGGTATTGCAACAAATTGGTGTTTTTTTAAACCCTGAATATTATTGCAGTATTTCAAGCTTGTATCTCACACTGACAGATGCAGCCAAGGCCGCAAATTTAGTATTTTGCCCAAAATGGGTGTTTTTTTAAAATAACAGAATATAACAGCAGTAACAAATGCGTGTATCTCACACTGACAGATGCAGCAAAGGCTGCAAATTTAGTTTTTTGCCCAAAATGGGTGTTTTTTTAAACCCAGAATATTATTGCAGTATTTCTAGCTTGTATGTCACTCTAACACAGGCATCCTCAAACTGTGGCCCTCTAGCTGTTGCAAAACTACAACTCCCAGCATTCCCGAACAGCCTACAGGTATCAGCCTACAGCAGGGCATTGTGGGAGTTGTAGTTTTACAACAGCTGGAGGGCCGCAGTTTGAGGATGCCTGCTCTAACAAATGCAGCATAGACCCCAGATGTTGGGTATTGCCAAAAATGTGTGTTTTTTTTAAACCCAGAAAATTATTGAAGTATTGCAAGCTTGGATTTGAATGTCACAAATGCACATATGCTGTGCTGGTGCACTGAGCTTGTTTAAAATTGCCGCCGCCGCCCACCTAACTAACAGATGGATAAAAGTTATTTTTCTGTGTCAGTGGGCTCAGGGCATAGAAACATAGAAACATAGAATGTGTCGGCAGATAAGAACCATTTGGCCCATCTAGTCTGCCCAATATACTGAGTACTATGGATAGCCCCTGGCCCTATCTTATATGAAGGATAGCCTTATGCCTATCCCATGCATGCTTAAACCCCTTCACTGTATTTGCAGCTACCACTTCTGCAGGAAGGCTATTCCATGCATCCACTACTCTCTCAGTAATGTAATACTTCCTTATATTACTTTTAAACCTTTGCCCCTCTAATTTAAAACTGTGTCCTCTTGTGGTAGTTTTTCTTCTTTTAAATATGCTCTCCTCCTTTACCGAGTTGATTCCCTTTATGTATTTAAAAGTTTCTATCATATCACCTCTGTCTCTTCTTTCTTCCAAGCTATACATATTAAGGTCCTTTAACCTTTCCTGGTAAGTTTTATCCTGCAATCCATGTACTAGTTTAGTAGCTCTTCTCTGAACTCTCTCTAGAGTATCTATATCCTTCTGGAGATATGGCCTCCAGTACTGCGCACAATACTCCAAGTGAGGTCTCACCAGTGTTCTGTACAGCGGCATAAGCACTTCACTCTTTCTACTGCTTATACCTCTCCCTATACATCCAAGCATTCTGCTGGCATTTCGTGCTGCTCTATTACATTGTCTTCCCACCTTTAAGTCTTCTGAAATAATTACTCCTAAATCCCTTTCCTCAGATACTGAGGTCAGGACTGTGTCAAATATTCTATATTCTGCCCTTGGGTTTTTACGCCCCAGGTGCATTATCTTGCACTTATCCACATTAAATTTCAGTTTCCAGAGTTCTGACCATTCTTCTAGTTTTCCTAAATCCTTTTCCATTTGGCGTTTCCCTCCAGGAACATCAACCCTGTTACATATCTTTGTGTCATCAGCAAAAAGACAAACCTTACCATCGAGGCCTTTTGCAATATCACTTATGAAGATATTAAACAAAATCGGTCCCAGTACAGATCCCTGTGGAACCCCACTGGTAACATGACCTTGTTTTGAATGTTCTCCATTGACTACAACCCTCTGTTGTCTGTCACTCAGCCACTGCCTAATCCACTCAACAATATGGGAGTCCATGCTCAATGACTGCAGTTTATTGATAAGTCTTCTATGTGGGACAGTGTCAAAAGCCTTACTAAAATCTAGATATGCGATGTCTACTGCACCTCCACCGTCTATTATTTTATTCACCCAGTCAAAAAAATCTATAAGATTTGTTTGACATGATCTCCCTGAAGTAAACCCATGTTGTTTTTCATCTTGCAATCCATGGGATTTTAGATGTTCCACAATCCTATCCTTTAATAGGGTTTCCATTAATTTGCCTACTATTGATGTCAGACTCACTGGTCTATAGTTGCTCGATTCCTCCCTACTACCTTACCCTACTACCAGGGTAAAAAGATTGTGCTCTACACCCACAAAACTAAATCTATGTACAGTAAGGTCCAAACATATAGGGACATCGACACAATTCTAAGATTTTTAGCTATACATCACCACAATGGATTTGAAATGAAACAAACTAGATGTGCTTTAACTGCAGACTGTCAGCTTCAAAGTGCAGATGGACAATGAACCAAAGCATACTGCAAAAGCAACCAAAGAGTTTTTAAGGGAAAGAAGTGGAATGTTATGCAATGGCCAAGTCAATCATCTGACCTGAATCCGATTGAGCATGCATTTCACTTGCTGAAGACAAAACTGAAGGGAAAATGCCCCAAGAACAAGCAGGGACTGAAGACAGTTGCAGTAGAGGCCTGGCAGAGCATCACCAGGGATGAAACCCAGCGTCTGGTGATGTCTATGCGTTCCAGACTTCAGGCTGTAATTGACTGCAAGGGATTTGCAACCAAGTATTAAAAAGTGAAAGTTTGATTTATGATCATTATTCTGTCCCATTACTTTTGGTCCCTTAACAAGTGGGAGGCAAATATGCAAACTGTTGTAATTCCTACACTGTTCACCTGATTTGGATGTAAATACCCTCAAATTAAAGGGTCTAGTCAAGCAATAAGTTTCAAATGCTTCCAATGGTCCTGGCTCAAATATGGTCCTGGCTCACATGTGCCTCACTGTTCTTATACCAAATGCGTTTCGGAGCTTAACCTTGCTTCTTCTTCAGTGGTTAATTGTATATTGCCATACTTTAGGGAGGTTTATATACACTTGGCATTAGGGAGTGGCTCGTAGTTGACTTGGCATTAGCTAAATCCTGATCTGAATTTGGTAATATAATTACTTTTTTTCAGTGTGCTTGTACATATAATAGATTGTAAGAAGGTGATGCCAGGAGTATGTGCAACATAGTAGAACCTAAATACCTACACACAACTAAAAGACATGTAAAATCGCTTAAAATAACACAAAAACGCACCTGCATTTTTGGTGCGTTTTCAATGCAATTCTTATTCGTTCTTCCAAATTATTACATAAAATGAGTCCCTGTGATCCTTAAATGAATATACAGTGGTATATTTAGTGAAATGAGATGTTGTGGTGTTTAATTTGGTTTTGAAGGTAATTGTCAGGCCTTTTAGAGAAAAATTAAGTGTTCTTAATGGTAATGTAAGTCTTTCATGTAAGGACAGTATGGTGAAGATGATTTGATAGGTGTGAGGGGTGAGGGGCCCAATGAGGAGGAGAGATAGAGGTGCTGGTAAAACAGCCTGACTTCTATTTGTCGTCCCTAAGGGGCACCCCTCCCAATTTCACAGAAATCCAAAAACTTAGGTATTTAGGTTCTACTACGTTGCACATACTCCTGGCATCACCTTCTTACAATATATTATATGTACAAGCACACTGAAAAAAAGTTATTATTTTACAAAATCCAGATCAGGATTTAGCTAATGCCAAGTCAACTACGAGCCACTCCCTAATGCCAAGTGTATATAAACCTCCCTAAAGTATGGCAATATACAATTAACCACTGAAGAAGGAGCAAGGTTAAGCTCCGAAACGAGTTTGGTATAAGAACAGTGAGGCACATGTGAGCCAGGACCATTGGAAGCATTTGAAACTTATTGCTAAAACTTATTGCTTGACTTAAAAGAACATTGATTGATTAAATACATGAAGCTGTAGCACTCCTAGCCCAGAATTCAGGACCGGTGACGACTCTTCTCACTTGTGACAAACTGCTCCACCTCTGTCACGTGGGATGCCGGACGTGGGACGCCGGACGCCGCGTAGGTCCTTACAGCTTAGAGGAGCAACATACAACGCGGACGTCTGCAACTGCGTAGAGTGGTAAAGTACCCAACCTCCAGTTGTGATACAGTCTGATTCTATGTACCCAGCTTACTGATTGATGCATTCACCTTGCATGATTGATTGCGTATTTTAATAATACAAGTATGGGAGAGTTATAACCAGCTATGTGGAGTAGCAAAACATTGAACCATTGACTTTTGTGTACCTAGCCTGTGTCCAGCACGTCCATATACTCAAAATACTTATGTACTCAGCACCTTCTTGCATCCAGCGCATTGATGGCAAAATGATACAAGCATGGGAGAGTCATAGTCTGATATGTGGAGTGGCAAAGCATTGAACCATTGACTTTTTTATGTATCCAGCTTGTGTCCAGCACATATATACACTCAGCATACTTATGTACTTAGCACCTTTTTGCATTCAGCGCATTTATGTATTCAGCATATAAATCACGCGACTTGCTGATTGTTACAACCACTTAAGGCTAAAGGAGCACTGAGTAAACAATAGCCTAGTGACATAGGACATATGTGATTGATTTGGGACATATTGGATCATATTGGATTATCATATTGGACTATTCAATTTAAATAGGTTATTTAATTAATATTTTAGATTTTATACTTCTGATTGTATTGTATATGGTGAATTATATATGGTGAAAGGTATATAATACCAGTTACCTACAAGTACATGTTTTTAGATGTATATTTTTTATAAATTAATTTTTATAACATACATGTATTTCTGTGTTCTACATAACTCCAGATGAGAGTGTGCCTGTCACACCTATATCTATCTCTGATGAGGTGATGTTATTAGCTCAGTAAGTAAAATTTAGGTGACCGTGTCCATTTAAATCTTTACCCACTAATAGTGTTCTAGTGGGACACTACAATACAGTAATGAAGGAGTATTAAACGATGTTAGAATGTACAGAGAGGTTAACTATATAACCAATAGCAATCCAAGGTGTCACGAATACCACCCCTTGTGCCCTCTTGACGTCAACTACGTCGAGGTCACGAGATACGGTATGGTCACTGGTTACTAAGGCGTGACGTTACACGCTCCTGGAGGAGCAGGTAAGGTCAGTCCAAGCATGGTACCGTTATTTGGTTTCTGTGGGGAGATATGTATATCTCCCTTCCCTGGCATCCCACCACCAAACCATGACCACAGGACTGTTCATTGTGGCTACAAGGACGTATCTGGTTTGTGCCTGTGATGGCCATAATTCCTTATGAACTGCCGGCTCCAGAAAGTCTGATCATTTCCATTGAACTGGGGAATGGACTAGACCTCCTGCAGAGAGGTCTTTCCTGTTCCATTAGCTGGGTTCCTAGCTGGCTGAATAGAAGTGTGAAAAGCTGTAAACACTGTGCCATGTAGGACCTAAGAAGGCAATGACCTCCAGGTACTCGGCCGGGTACTCTTCAAGTCCCTTAAGCAGCTTGACCATCCGCTTAGAAGTGTCAGGGGCATACTCCATGCCCAACGGCATCTCAGTGGACGCCGTCCTTCCGGGCGTTTTGGTGAACATTTCCCGGTAGGGGAGGCATTCCGGGAGGTCACCTGCCTCCCGCTCATGATGCGCCTGCATCAGGTTTACAGGGAAGGCCATCTGCCTTCCCAGAGCCTGGTTCAGGGTGACCAGGTACATCCTGGCATTGAGCCGCTGGTGCTCGAGGTACAGGCCTCCCCAGGCAGCCTGAAGCTTGTTCTGAGGTATGGGAACCAGTATCCACACTTGCTGACCCACCTGGTGGGTCCTCTCACAAGCTTGATGGTTGTAACCCCGATTCTGGTCGGTCTGAGCCTGCCCCATACTGTCGTGCACCAACCACGACAAGGCCTGCGCCTTTCCTGGAAGCTCACAACACACTCGATGACAGACACCCCAGGGGTGGCTACGTCTCCCGTCCAGGCCTCTTAGCGGCCCCTGAATCTCTGGCCATCGGAATCTCATGTGCAATCCACAAAAACTCCCCCCTTAACGGATAAGGCCCTTCTGTACCGTTTCCCGGCACAACTGTCCATGGTCCCAGACCACCCTCTGGAGGTCTGAGTCCAAGTCAGAACGTGCCTCCTGCTCCGTGAGAGCTTTCAAGCTGGCGCTAGCCCCTAACGCCACCTAAAACCCCTGGTGGGACGTGGTCAGAATAGACTAGACTGCCACGTCCCCTGTCAGTTCTACTACCTGCCCTCCCTAGGCCACTCCTCCGGTGAACCCTGCTGGACCGTGACCCGGTACAGCCGTCCTTGGTCCCAGACCACCCGCTTGAGGTCTGAGTCTGTGGGAGGCTGTGCCGCTTGCTCCTTGAGAGCGTACAGGCTGGCGTCAGCCACTAATGCCACCTGAAACTCCTAACCGGACGTGGCCAGAATGGACGAGACTGCCACAGCCTCTGGGACCTGTCTCCTGGCCTCCATCTGACTCGGCAGCAACTTGGTCGGAAGAGGAAAAGCCATCAGACCCTAAGGGGCCCTAGGGCCTTAGCACTCCCACTGCGCGTGACAGCAGCTATGGCCGCTGCCACAGCTGTTAGTGCCTACTTCCCCTTGGCTTCCAACCAAGTCTCCAGTCCAGACAGACTAACCTGGCCCTCTGACATCCTGGTTGTGGAGGAATCCTGCACAGAGGCTTTACCTGGGAGCCCTACTTCTCCTGGGACAGCCCTGACCTCATTTGCATCCTCCTCCTCCGCAGCTGTCTGCCCCCTACTTGTCCCCTCAGTCACCACACCTGAGGACAACAGGTTCCAGCATGCTTGCTGGCCACACCCTGGGGCCTCAGCACAGCGGGCATGAATGACCCCCTCCTCCCTGAGGGGAGAGGCACACATTACATCCCCCACCCCCACATCCCCATCAACGGGCATGTTAGGTACATTAACACTATATATTTACAAGAACCCTGTTGTGGAGGAGCAGCGTTGGAGATTACAATTGTAGCTTAGGTTGTATTTCAACAGCTAGATTACGCTGCCCCCCCCCCCCCCCACATTAATTGTTAAATGTAACCTTTATTATTTATCATTAATATCTAAACCAATAATTCAATGAGAACCTATGCTTTGAAACTTTCAGGGTGAACAGTAGTCTGTCAGAGATTCTGTACACTCTTAGATAGCGTCTGTGGCTGCGCGCCCTCACAGATGCTTCTCTTAGGCTCAGTTCACACCTGAGCGTTTTACAGCGCGTTCGAACGCGCTGTAAAACGCATAACCGATGCAAAGCGATGCTTCCCTATGGGACTGGTTCACATTTTCGCGTTTTACAGCGCGTTCGAACGCGCTGTAAAACGCCAGACGTATACACAAGTTCGGGAGCGTTTTTATGGGCGTTCGAACGCGTTTTGGCCCAATAGACTTCAATGGGAACGCGCAACGCTTGTATTTTGCGCGTTTTTTACACCATCCCTGTTCTTGTATATGGGCACTCAGTGGCCTTAGTTTACAAAGAATGATGTGCACAATGCACATTACATGTTGTATAGTGTCCCCTCAGCCCTTTAGTTTTTAGTACTGTCCTGGTTCACCCTCCCCACATTCTGGTACAATGCAATGGCCCAGTATGTTCAATTTGCAGTGGTTCCACTGTCTTGTGGCAGACTGCGCTCTTTCAATCCGCAAATGTAGTGGCATTTGGAAATGTAGGCCTAATTTTGGGTTGAGGTATTGGAATCCTAAGTTGTTATTGATATTGTGTACATTTTCCAAATCCACAGATTGTGGGCTATGGGTGGGCTGGCATATTTTAGGTTCTTCTGTTTATAACGTGGCAGTATTGGGCACCTTGATGGAATCCGTTCTTTCGCCCACATGGGCTTATATTCTACTGGCCGAGTATGGGGCACTTAAATGGGACACATGTTTTCGCCCACATTTTTTACCAGTGTTAACAGACGACTATTGATGGCCACTATAGGGGCATCCACAAGGTGCACTATATAGGTGAAAAAACACAAATGCACAAAAGTGCATTTCAAATTTGGTCATTTAGGCATAGTAATAAACCACCAAAAAGCAAAATAAAATACAATTGAAACACTCTTTTCAGACGAAAAATATAAATTAACATAAACTTAGATGGCTTCCAATTGCCAGGGTAACGCCCCATGTGGTGATAAAAAATATTCGGTGAAGTGGTCCCGGACAGCCACACCGTGTCTGCTCCCACGCACACCGCTCGGATTAGGACTCTCCAAGGAATGGCTGAGGGAATCTTCAAAATTAAAGCCATCCCGTACACGTACAAAATTATGCAGAGCACACGCTGCCTTCACGGCCGAGATGGCGGTGTCCAATTTTAAATTAATGGGAGAATGGAGAAAGCGCCATTTGTTTGCTAAAATGCCAAAGGCGCACTCCACCACCCTGCGTGCCCTTGTCAGCCGGTAATTAAATACCCGCCTATCAATGGAGAGTCCCCGGCTGGAGTACGGCCTCATCACATGCTCCCCCAGCGCAAACGCCTCGTCCCCCACAAAAACAAAGGGCATAGCCGGATAAGTGGTCCCAGGCAGTGTGGTGTTCCCCGGGAGGTCCATCTCATTATTATTGAGCATTTGGCCAAAGGCAGAATGCCCGAAAACAGCTGAGTCTGAGCTGCTGCCGTAGGACCCCACATCAATGTACCTGAAGCAATAGTTTGCATCACACACCGCAAAAAGAACAAACGAGAAATATTTTTTATAATTAAAAACTTTACTCCCGCTCCTGATGGGCTTCTGAACGCGGATGTGTTTGCCGTCTATTGCGCCGACACAGTTTGGGAAATTGCAGGATTCTAAAAAATTATCCGCAATTTGCAGCCAGTCCTCCTTCTGTGGTTGGGCCATCACAGCAGGATGAAGGACGTCCCAAATTGCCACGCAGGTTTCCCGGACGACCATACTGGCTGTGGACTTCCCGATGAGAAAGGCGAAGTGTAGACTGGTCAATGACTGTCCGGTAGCTAAATATCTGAAACAAATGTAAGAAAATAAAGAGACATTATTAATTTGTGTATTTTTTTTTCCTAAGTCACCACTATGAAAGGCAAATGGAAAAGCCTGAAAGACGCCTTTATCCGCCATAGGCGCAAACAAAGGGAGCAGAGGAGCGGATCGTCCCCAAGCGCACGCTCCAGTTACGTGCATGCCCAGCAGCTGTCTTTTTTGATTCCATGCACGGAAATGCGGAGGTGAGTCAAGGCCATACACATTGAGGAGAGGCTGTGGTATGACATGACATACATTCAATTTCATATGGGGAACATACTTACCTAGATTTTCCACTTCACAGCACCGATAGTAGCTGGGAACCCAGCCAGGCGCGAGTTGACGAAGAAGAGGACGAGGGCACAACAATGGACAGTGAGCCCGGACCATCTATGGGGCCAATGAGTCCTCCAGGCCCCCCACCCACTCCGAGTTTGGTGAGCCCCATGCAGCCTGTCCCAGCCGTCCCAGAAGCAAGTCAGCAGCCCAGACATAAAAGGAGGAGAACAGAGAGGCAACAGGACAGGCTAATAGGCTGCCTGGATGCCCTGGCACATCCTGTGCCAAAACTTTCTTCCGATGCCTATTTTCTCCTCAGTCTAGAGGAGAAAATGCTTCATGTGCCCAGAAATATGGTCACAAAACTAAGGGATGAGTTGACGAAGACCATAGACAAATATTGCATCCCTTATGAGATCGCAACATCTAGCACTGCCCCACTGCAGGCCCCACTGCATGCCCCACTGCAGGCCCCACTGCAGGCCCCACTGCAGGCCCCACAGCAGGCCCCACAGCAGCCAGCACTATATGGGCAACAATATGGGCCACAATATTGCCACTACATCCCCAACAAGCACAACAACACCCTCACACATACCCAGCACACACATACACACAAAGTAACATACAACACCCTCTTGACACATGGCAGACACAACACACATCATACCCATATCCCTCTTCAAGCACGGGCCCAAGCACCTCCACCACCACCACCACTGAAATGCCACCCGCCAATCAGTCTCGCGGAGCCAGAGAGACACGGCGGGATCCCGAGGCAGAGTTTTCTAGCCCGCAATATGAAACCCTGTGAAAATGAGAAGAGGGAAATTCTCGGCCTCAAGGGTTTGGGTGACAAAAACGGTCACATATGTAGAAAATGCTTTGTAATATGTTTATGTTGATACCAAAAAAATGCTCCTTTGTTTAATTTTGAAATGTATGATGTTAATACATTCACCGACGAAAAAAAAATGGAAGGAAATGTTTGGAGTATTTTTGGAAAGTGAGGGGTAAAACATGGGCAAATGTGGATACATGATGCATGTATGGGATATGTATGCCACACGTTGTCAACATACACATCACATACCCCCCGCACAAACACTCATACATCCCAAACAACAAGAGAAACACGGCGAAACTCTGATCCTGGCACAACACACTGCAAATGGTTAAAATGGCCACAATAATAGGCGACTTACCGCAAAGTAATGACCAGTCTTTCCACTGGTGGGATGCAGTCCCGCATGAAGGTGTCCTGACGCTGCAAATGAGGGGACAACAGCACCAGGAGCTCGTCAAAGCTGTGAAACAATAAAATGTTCAGGGTTAACAATACAAAAAGCACAAAACACTTAGCTTAACCATTGAAAAAACATTGCAACAACATATACGTACTAACCTGGGGATGTACATCCTGGTGTAGTCAAAAAACTTGTCCTCATGGCCACGGAGTTTCGCATACAGTGCCCAGAACTGGCCCCTCTCCTGTCTATTGGCAATGACAGGATGGACCCAGAAGCGTCGCCCGCTGTCCCGCCTTCTCCTCAAGCGTTCCAGTTCGATAGCTGCAACAAGTGCCGCAACACGTCGCCGTCTAAAGCATTCCATGACTTCAAACCACACACTCTACCAACACACATGGAATTGCACACCTACAATGCCCTATGATTGGCCAAACTTCATATAGACAGGGATATTTGCTCATTGGACAACACTGCAGTCAATCACACAAACGCGCGTCAAACGCACGTCAAACGCGCGTTTACTATTGCAAAAAACGCGCATAAAAACGTGCGTAAAACGCGCAACAAATATGCGCGTAAAACGCGCGTCTCAGAAACGCTCAAGTGTGAACTGAGCCTTAGGCTCAGTTCAGACCTGAGCGTTTTACAGCGCGTTCCTACGCGCTGTAAAACGCTCAACAAGGAGAAACCAATGCTTCCCTATGGGAATGGTTCTCACCTGGGCGTTTTACAGCGCGTACGATCGCGCTGTAAAACGCCCGACGCTCAAACAAGTACAGGAGCGTTTTTTTGGGCGCTTGTCGCGCGTTCCCGTACATAGACTTTCGGGAACGCGCGACACTGTGTGTACGCTTGTCTCTGTATGCGCGATTGTAAACGCCCGTACAATCGCGCATACAGAGCGCTCCTTTCAGAACGCTCAGGTCTGAACTGAGCCTAAGGCTGGGTTCACACTTGAGCGTTTTACAGCGAGTTCAAACGCGCTGTAAAACGCTCAGCACATGAAAACCAATGCTTCCCTATGGCCCTGGTTCACACTTGAGCGTTTTACAGCGCGTTTGAACACGCTGAAAAACGCCCTACGCTCAAACAAGTTCTTGAGCTTCTTTGGGGCGTTTTGACGCGCGTTTGTGGCCATAGGACACTGCAGTCAATCACACAAATGCGCGTCAAACGCGCGTTTACTATTGAAAAAAACGCACATAAAAACGCGCGACAAAAACGCGCGTTAAACGCGCATATCAAATACGCTCAGGTCTGAACCCAGCCTTATTCAACTTTGCTAGCTATATTCATTCTCTAGCGCTCACTACCTGAGCTAAAACTGTAACTTAGAGTTGGCCCCCTGACATGTTTCGCCGAGTGAACCGGCGTCTTCAGGGGCTGGGCAGTCTATGAGTCTAAGTTAGCGAGGACTAGGTCTTTTAATCCCTCTGTTTATGAGGTCATTCTTCATGGGCCAATAATCATCGCTATATCTTAGCCGTTCTCCCATTATCTCTCTATTCTTCTGCCTTATTGGTTGATCCTTAGTGATGCTTAATTCACGTTTTCTCCCGCACAATCTTGCGCATGCACCCAAACTGAAGATATTTCTCTTACTGCGCTCCATTCTGCGCATGTTTGTAAACTTGTTCAGGATCGTCTTTCTTTGTTCTGTGCCTGCGCCAGGTGTTGGAACATTTACTGCTTCCTTTTGTCCATTACGCATGCGTTAGAACTTAGTCTCTCTTCCTCTGAAATCACCTGCTACTGCGCATGTTTTTAAACTTAGTACATGATTCCTTATTCCTACTGCGCTTGCGCTTAGCTTTTTTTTACTGCTTTCTTGCGATCTCGTCTCTTCAGCTACTAATGCGCATGTATTAGGACTTAGTATAATTATGTGATTCATTTGTTAGGGCTCTTTCACACTTGCGTTCTTTTCTTCCGGCATAGAGTTCCGTCGTCGGGGCTCTATGCCGGAAGAATCCTGATCAGTTTTATCCTAATGCATTCTGAATGGAGAGAAATCCGTTCAGGATGCATCAGGATGTCTTCAGTTCCGGACCGGAACGTTTTTTGGCCGGAGAAAATACCGCAGCATGCTGCGCTTTTTGCTCCGGCCAAAAATCCTGAACACTTGCCGCAAGGCCGGATCCGGAATTAATGCCCATTGAAAGGCATTAATCCGGATCCGGCCTTAAGCTAAACGTAGTTTCGGCGCATTGCCGGATCCGACGTTTAGCTTTTTCTGAATGGTTACCATGGCTGCCAAGACGCTAAAGTCCTGGCAGCCATGGTAAAATGTAGTGGGGAGCGGGGGAGCAGTATACTTACCATCCGTGCGGCTCCCCGGGCGCTCCAGAGTGACGTCAGGGCGCCCCACGCTCATGGATGACGTGTCGCATGGACACGTCATCCATGCGCATGGGGTGCTCTGATGTCATTCTGGAGCGCCCCGGGAGCCGCACGGACTGTAAGTATACTGCTCCCCCGCTCCCCACTACTACTATGGCAGCCAGGACTTTAATAGCGTCCTGGGTGCCATAGTAACACTGAACGCATTTTGAAGACGGATCCGTCTTCAAATGCATTCAGTTCACTTGTGTTTTTCCGGATCCGGCGTGTAATTCCGGCAAATGGAGCCGGATCCGGACAACGCAAGTGTGAAAGGGCCCTCACTTGTGCCCTTACATTCTTTAGTTCTGCGCCTGCGCCAGATCTTAATATTTCTTTATATATATATATATATATATTTTTTTTTTTCTTTTTTTTTTTTTTTTTTTTTAAAAATATTTTTAATATTATTATTATTATTATTATTATTATTAAAGCTTGGATTCTTTTCCTGGTTTTCCCAGGCACCTTCCTATGGGTTATCTTCCAATGTGTGAATCTTGGAGTGCTGCTGTTATCAAGCGATAGAGCTGGGGACAACCTTCTACTACTGTGTATTGAAATAATTAGGGCCCATTAGTTAGAGAATGGTATGGCTTGCTTCATTCAACATATTGGCAACCTCTTATAATCCTTAACCCCTTTAGGACACAGCCTTATTTCAATTTAGGACTAGGCCATTTTTTGCAAATCTGACCAGTGTAACTTTAAGTGGTAATAACTTAAAAACGCTTTGACTTATCCTGGCCATTCTGAGATAGTTTTTTTTGTCACATATTGTACTTCATGACACTGGTAAAATGAAGTAAAAAATAATAATTTTTATTTATAAAAAATTCCAAATTTACCAAAAATTTAAAAAAAAAATCCAAATTTCCAAGTTTCAATTTCTCTACTTCTATAATACATAGTAATACCTCCAAAAATAGTTATTACTTTACATTCCCCAAATGTTTACTTCATGTTTGGATCATTTTGGGAATGAAATTTTATTTTTTCGGGATGTTACAAGGCTTAGAAGTTAAGAAGCAAATCTTGAAATTTTTCAGAAATTTTCAAAAACCCAATTTTTAGGGACCAGTTCAGGTCTGAAGTCACTTTGCGAGGCTTACATAATAGAAAACACCGAAAAATGACCTCATTCTAAAAACTACACCCCCCAAGGTATTCAAAACTGATTTTACAAACTTTGTTAACCCTTTAGGCGTACCACAAGAATTCATAAAAATTAGAGATACAAAATTTCACTTTTCTGGCAAATTTTCCATTAAAATCCATTTTTTCCAGTAACAAAGCAAGGGTTAAAAGCCAAACAAAACTCAATATTTATTGCCCGGATTCTGTAGTTTACAGAAACACCTCATATGTGGTCGTAAACTGCTGTACGGGCACACGGTAGGGCGCAGAAGTAAAGGAATGCCATACGGTTTTTGGAAGGCAGATTTTGCTGGACTGGTTTTTTTGACACCATGTCCCATTTGAAGCCTCCTGATGCACCCCTAGAGTAGAAACTCCATAAAAGTGAACCGATCTAAGAAACTACACCCCTCAAGGTATTCAAGACTGATTTTTACAAACGTCGTTAACCCTTTAGGTGTTCCACAAGAGTTATTGGCAAATGGAGATGAAATTTCAGAATTTAAATTTTTGGGCAAATTTTCCATTTTAATCCATTTTTTCCAGTAACAAAGCACAGGTTTACAGCCAAACAAAACTCAATATTTATTGCCCGGATTCTGTAGTTTACAGAAACACCTCATATGTAGTCGTAAACTGCTGTACGGGCACACGGTAGGGCGCAGAAGGAAAGGAATGCCATACGGTTTTTGGGAGGTAGATTTTGCTGGACTGTTTTTTTTGACACCATGTCCCATTTGAAGCCCCCCTGATGCACCCCTAAAGCAGAAACTCCTAAAAAGTGACCCCATTTTAGAAACTACGGGATAGGGTGGAAGTTTTGTTGGTACTAGTTTAGGGTACATATGATTTTTGGTTGCTCTATATTACACTTTTTGTGAGGCAAGGTAACAAGAAATAGCTGTTTTGGCACCGTTTTTATTTTTTGTTATTTACAACATTCATCTGACAGGTTAGATCATGTGGTATTTTTTTAGACCAGGTTGTCTCGGACACGGCGATACCTAATATGTATACTTTTTATTTATTTATGTAAGTTTTACACAATGATTTATTTTTTGAAACAAAAAAAATCATGTTTTAGTGTTTCCATAGTCTGAGAGCCATAGTTTTTTCAGTTTTTGGGCGATTACCTTGGGTAGGTTATGATTTTTGCGGGATGAGATGACTGTTTTATTGGCACTATTTTGGGGTGCGTGTGACTTTTTGATCGCTTGCTATTACACTTTTTGTGATGTAAGGTGACAAAAAATGGCTTTTATTACACGGTTTTTATTTATATTTTTTTACGGTATTCACCTGAGGGGTCAGGTCATGTGATATTTTTATAGAGCAAGTTATTACGGATGCTGCGATACCAAATGTGTATACTTTTTTTTATTTCTGTAAGTTTTACACAATGATTTCATTTTTGAAGCAATAAAAATCATGTTTTAGTGTTTCCATAGTCTGAGAGCCATCATTTTTTCAGTTTTTGGGCGATTACCTTGGGTAGGGTATGATTTTTGAGGGATGAGATGATGGTTTTATTACCACTATTTTGGGGTGCGTGTGACTTTTTGATAGCTTGCTATTACACTTTTTGTGATGAAAGGTGACAAAAAATTGTTTATTTAGCACAGTTTTTATTTTTTACGGTGTTCATCTACAGGGGTTAAGTCATGTGATATTTTTATAGAGCCGATTGATACGGACGGGGCGATACCTAATATGTATCCTTTTTTTATTTATGTAAGTTTTACACAATAACAGCTTTTTTTAAACAAAAAAAATGATGTTTTAGTGTCTCCATATTCTGAGCCATAGTTTTTTTATTTTTTGGGTGATTTTCTCCGGTAGAGGCAAATTTTTTGCGGGATGAGGTGACGGATAGATTTGTACTATTTTGGTGGGCAAACGCCTTTTTGATCGCTTGCTGTTGTACTTTTTGTGATGTAAGGCAGTGTTTCCCAACCAGTGTGCCTCCAGCTGTTGCAAAACTACAACTCCCAGCATGCCCGCACAGCCAAAGGCACACTGGTTGGGAAACACTGATTTAAGGTGACAAAAAATGGTATATTTAGCACAGTTTATATTTTTTACGGTGTTCATCTGAGAGGTTAGGTCATGTGATATGTTTATAGAGCCGGTCGATACGGACGCGGCGATACCTAATATGTATACTCCACCCCCCCTATTTTTTACCAATTTTTTTTTACTTTATTTGGGGGAAATTACGTTTTCTTTTATTTTTTGGGGGGAAAACGTTATTTTTTGCAAATTTTTTTTCAAATTTTTTTTTGTCCCACTTTGGGACTTGAACTTTTTGGGGTCTAATCCCTTTACAATGCATTCCAATACTTCTGTATTGGAATGCATTGGCTGTATGAGTAATACAGTGAGTATTACTCATACAGCTTCCGGCCTGTGAGATCCAGGGGGCTAGATCTCACAAACTCGTCACCGAAAGGCAGCGCAATGCCTTCCTTAGGCATCGCGCTGCCTTCCATGCCATCGGGTCCCCCCCACAGCTGCATGTGGACCCGATGGCACCTCTGATCGTCGCTGCAAACCGCAGGTAAAAACCGGAAACCGCAGGTCTGAATTGACGGGACCCCCCTGCGCATTTTGCCAAGGTGCCTTCTCAATGATTTGAGCAGGCACCGGGTTCCTAACACCGCCCGCCGGGGCGGCGGTGATCGGAAATTCACATGACGTACCGGTACGTCATGTGTCCTTAAGTACCAGGACAACATGCCATACCGGTACCTCATGTGTCCTGAAGAGGTTAAAGTAATATGAGTCCTCTTTTTGTTTCTCATTTCATTATTTATACATCTAGAGTGTTTATCTATTTTCCACCAGATTACATCCTTCCACTTCATTCATTGACTTAATTATCTGTGATATACATATTGGGCATAAAAACTCTTTTAAATAAATGAAGAGTAAGTGAACCCCTTATTAAGGCCTTTGGGGCCGAGGCTTTGCAATCGGTAGATCCAGCGAGTTTCCTCTTGTAAGAGTGGTGTCTACCACTGTATTTATTTTACTAAAATGTCCGGAAAGCCTCCTTCTCAATTCTTGAGTGGTCTTACCGACATAGATTTTAGGGCAGTCACACTTTATTGCATATACCACACCTGTGGTCCTGCAATTAATGTGCTCCCTTATCTGGTAATGTTTACCATCCACTGGGTTGATGAATTTCTTTAGGGGTATCATAAACTTACAGAAAGTACATTCTCCACAGGGGTACGACCCCTTAGTGCTAAACCAAGTGGTAATTGATGTCCTATCCTGCTGGAAATGGCTATGTACTAGCATGTCTTTCAAGTTTTTCCCTCGTCTATATGTTATTGCCGGATTAGCGGGAATTACTTCTCTTAGGTCTTCATCTGTTTTCAGGATATGCCAATGCTGCCTAAAAATTCATCAAAAGTACCAATGCAGCGTATGATCGGTTTTTCTTCACGACTCATCCTTCTACTAAGCAGGGTATTCCTATCTACTTTCTTGGCTCTACTAAATGCCTTCAAAAGGCTTTTAAGTAGAGATGTCGCGAACATAAAATTTAACATTCGCGAACGGCGGACGCGAATTTTTGCAAATGTTCGCGAACGGGTGAACCGCCATAGACTTCAATAGGCAGGCGAATTTTAAAACACACAGGGAGTATTTCTGGCCACAATAGTGATGGAAAAATAGTTTCAAAGGGACTAACACCTGGACTGTGGCATGCCGAAGGGGGATTCATGGCAAAACTCCCATGGAAAATTACATAGTTGACACAGAGTCGGGTTTTAATCCATAAAGGGCATAAATCACCTAACATTCCTAAATTGTTTGGAATAACGTGCTTTAAAACATCAGGTATGATTTTGTATCGATCAGGTAGTGTAAGGGTTACGCCCGCTTCACAGTGACAGACCAAACTCCCCATTTAACGCACCGCAAACAACTGCAAACAGTCCATTTGCACAAGGTTGGATACCAAGCTAGCCATGTCCTGTTCCTTGTCCTCACTGAAGTCATTGAAGGTCTCTTCCTCCACCCAGCCACGTACAACACCAAGGGTCCCTGAAATGTGACAAAGAGCCCCCTGGGACACCTGCTGTGGTTGGTCTTCCACCTCCTCAAAGCCACCTTCCTCCTCTGACTCCTCTTCTTCAGACTCCTCCCTCTGCATTGCCGCAGGTCCAGCAATCGATGACGACAAGGCTGCTTCTGGTGGTGATGGTGACCACAACTCTTCCTCTTCATGCTCATCTACGGCCTGATCCAGCACTCTTCGCAGGGCACACTCCAGAAAAAACATATATATCCCAATATGAGTGGTGTGTTTAAGTAGTACTATTCCTATCAGTTTAATCCCTGTTACGTCCCCTATCAGGGGATGTGTATGGAATAGATTTTAGACAACCCCAAAGAGTTTTCAATAGTTGACACACTCATGACATAAATTTTATTCCTCTATGCGTTAATCTTGGTGTAGTGATGACTGTGCTCGTGCGCACATTTGGGAGATTGCAGGCGATGGGGTTTTTTTAAACTCTATGGTCGTGCTGAGTTAGTTCAGTGACAGACAGTTAAGTGACCCAGAAAATCGTTAATTTCTAACGATAATTTGTTTTCCCTTAGTCCTAACAGCAGCACAGATGGGGTTAACTGCCCCTGTGGACTGGTAGGACCGGCGGAATTTTAATGAGCCCAAGAACCAATAAACGATCTTCAGCTCCCTGAAAGGGAGGAGATCACCCCCCAGCCCACCGTGTTTTTAACAAGCATAATGTATTTAGGGTGGGATATTTGTGTGCTGCTGTTAGGACTAAGGGAAAACAAATTATCGTTAGAAATTAACGATTCCCTTACGTCCTCAACAGCAGCACAGATGGGGAGATAGCAAGAAGAATCCCCTAGGGAGGGTCCTCATGCCTGGCAGAACTAAGAACAGTCTGCCCAAAAGCCGAAAACTCTGCCATCCTAGCATCTATCCTATAATAGGAGATGAAGGTTGACTCAGAGCTCCAGGAGGCCGCCTTACAGATCAACTCTAAGGGGAGGAGTCTTCTCTCCGCAACCGAGGTGGAGACCGCCCTAGTAGAATGGGCCCTCACAAACTCAGGAGGATCTAAGGATTGGGAGACGAAAGCTTCCATAATGGCCTCCTTGATCCAGCGACTAATGGTGGCTTTAGACGCTTTACGGCCTTTAGACTTACCGGCAAACAGGATAAGAAGATTCTCATCTATCCTGAACTCACTAGATCTATCCACATAGATCTGGAGGCATCTTGAAATATCCAGCGGGTTTCTAGCTGGAGTATCAGAGGAGGAGGCTGTAAACAAAACTGGTAAAGATATTACCTGATTGATGTTCTGGAAAGTAGGCACCTTAGGCCTGAAGTAAGGTAAAAACTTCAGGAGTACTCTATCCTGTAGAAAAATAATGTACGGGTGAATTGCGGAGAAAGCCTGCAATTCAGAAACTCTTTTGGCTGAAGCTATAGCCAGAAGAAAGACCATCTTTAAAGTCAAAAATTTAAAATTTACCTCCTCCAAGGGCTCGAAGGGGGGAGATGCTAGCCCCCTGAGCACTACTGAAAGATCCCACTGGGGGATAGGTTTCAGTATAGTAGGCTTTAGTCTTTCAGCTCCCTTCAGGAAGCGTTTGATGAGTGGGTCCCGAGAATGTGGCCTGTTGAGACAGGCTGAGATGGCATAAACCTGTACCTTCAAGGTAGCTGGAGATAGGCCTCTATCTAATCCATCCTGAAGAAATTGAAGTATCGCAGGAAGGGGCGGATCTGCAGACGCCACCTGTCTGGAATCACACCATGCCTCGAAGATTCTCATGATCCTGGAGTAGGCCTTCTTTGTAGACTCTGCTCGGGAATGCGACAAAGTTCTCAGGACCGACTCGGAAAGCCCTTCTATGTTGGGAAGGGACTGATCAACCTCCAGGCTGTCAGGTTGAACCTGTGCAGATCTAGGCAGAGGTGAGTGTCCCACGACACCAGGGTCTGCTCCGGGGGGAGTCTCCAGTATTGTCCCCGACTCATCTGAATGAGCTGGGTAAACCAGGATCTTCTGGGCCAAAACGGTATGATGGCTATTACCGAGGCCTGATCCTGACGGATTTTCATCAATACCCTCGGTATCATGGAAAAGGGAGGGAAGATGTAAGCCAGCCTGAACCTCCACGGTATTGACAGAGCATCTATCGCTGGTTGGGTCATAGACTTCCCTGCTGGTAGCTGAAACCACCATCTGAGGGAATTTCGGGTTTGACCGGACAGGGAGCACAGGGAATCTAGCCCCGCAGGGCTGCCGTTCCATAGGTGTAAGACCTCCGACTGAAGAGGACGGAGGTGCCACAGCGCCCAAGGGACCGCATCCGCAGCCGCTGACATGAGCCCCAGCATCTTCATGAGAGTCCGGATAGAGACTCGACGAGGGACATAAAGGACCTTTGCCAGGTCCTGAATCCGCGCTCTCCTTTCTGGAGTCAACCGGAGGGACATCTCCACAGAGTCGACCACGAATCCTAAGTAATGGATTGAAGTCGATGGGCTCACATTCGACTTCTGCCAGTTGATAATCCAGCCTAGGCGGAAGAGAAAAGAGATTGCGACCTGAAGATGGTGGGTAAGGATTGGAACTGAAGAGGCTATGAAAAGCCAATCGTCCAGATAAGGAATAATAGTCAGTCCTTGGAGTCTCAAAGCTGCCACCACCGAAACCACCACCTTGGTGAAGATAAGGGGGGCAGAAGAGATTCCGAAGGGAAGCACGGCGAACTGAAAGTGCCTGCAAACCCCTGAAATCTGGACCGCGATCCTGGGGAGTTTCCGGGAAGCGGAATGGATCGGAATGTGAAGGTACGCATCCTTGAGGTCCAGAGTAGCCATGACGTCCCCAGGATTGAGGATATGGCTGACTGACCTTATGGTTTCCATGCGAAACCTTGTTTTCCTTATAAATCGATTGAGGAATCTCAAATCGATGATCATCCGGAGATCTCCTGTCTTCTTGGGAACCAGGAACACTGGTGAATAAATCCCTAGGCCCCTCTCCCCTGCCGGTACCTCCTCTAGGGCTCCCTTGGAAATATAGTCCTGAATGTAAGATTCTAGGACCACCTGTTTGGCAGACCCGAAGTTTCGTGTGGCGATGAATCTCTCTGGGGGGAGAGAGATAAGATCTACCCGGTACCCGGCGGAAACTATGTCCTGGACCCAGGGGTCTGCAATCAACCGGCTCCAAGAGTCTTTGAAATGGGTAAGACGGCCCCCCACGGGAATCTGGGGGAGGGGTACGGAAAAATCTAGAGGAGACACTGCAGGGGCAGCAGGGCTTATCCAAGAGCCTCGAGGAGGCCCATAGTCAGGAGGGTTTTGCCTCCCTGGTGGGTTTGCGGGGGCGTCTCGGATATTTACGAGACGGCCCCCCCCAATCTCTGCGCCTAGACTGCTGCCCAGGACGACCTCCGCCCTTCTTTTCCTGTCTGGGGCGTCCCCGAAAGGGCTGCTGGGGGAGGCTCTTCCCTTTTTTATCGGAGAGCCCCTCCATTATTTTGTCCAATTCGGACCCGAATAACCTATCTGGTTCGAAGGGGAGCCCAAAGGTTAAACTTGGATGCGTTATCCGCGATCAACGGTTTCAGCCAGAGTGGTCTGCGAGCAGCTGAAACTAGGGCCATAGTTTTGGCGGCCAGCTTCAGCTGCATCTGGGAGGAATCAACTAAAAAGT
This sequence comes from Bufo bufo, assembly GCF_905171765.1. Taxonomy (NCBI): domain Eukaryota; kingdom Metazoa; phylum Chordata; class Amphibia; order Anura; family Bufonidae; genus Bufo; species Bufo bufo. Next base: position 565,605,472 of record NC_053390.1, read on the forward strand.
CCATAGCCAGGTTGGCTGACTTGAAGGCTGCCAGGATGTCGTCTCTTGATACGCTCTGGTCCACATCCGTCTGGATTTGATTAAGCCTAGAGCGTAGATAGGTGGCTACCTCAGTGGCCGCAATGGAAGTAGATGCGGAGGCAGCGGCCGCCGCGTAACCCCTCCTAAGGGTGCACTCTGCCCTCCGGTCTAGAGGGTCCTGCAGGCTAGACCCATCGTCTGCAGGGACTAGAGTGCGCCGGGACAACTTGGCTATAGCCATGTCCACCTTGGGAACGGAACCCCACGATTCCACCAAGGGTTTAGCCATCGGGTACATGAGTCTGAATTTTCTGGTAAGCACTGGACCCTTCTCAGGCTTTTTCCACTCTGTGCGCATCACAGAGAGGAGGGTCTCATCCGCTCTAAAGACACGCTGTGTCCGACCGGCGGGATCGGCGGACTCCCCCATGTCAACATCCTGGTCCCCCGACCTGATGGACTTGAGTAACTTCTGCGTCTTTTCTGGAGGGAAAAAGCAAGAAGTAGATTCTTCTTCCTCAGAAGAAGAAGACCCCACTGAACAGGGGGTAGGTCTTTCGACCGGTGCGACCACCTCCATGGGAGTCTGAGAGGGACCTGGTAGCCTCTCATTAAGCAGCTGAACTACTCCCTTGAAGGAATCATCCACGTATGTCTTGGTCCATTGGAACATCTCCTGCATCGTGGGTTCCGTGGATGCCGTGCGACAACTCTCACATCTGGAGTAAGGACAGCTGTCATCTAGGGGTGTGTTACATTCGTAACATGCCAAATGCTTCCTCTTGGCCCCAGCCTTCCGCTGATCCTGCTCCTTAGGGGAAGCCATAGTCTGTAATGGAAGAAACAAAACAGGTCATAACACCTACAATATCAGGAGGTGGAGAAAACCAGACCTTAAGGGGGCCCACCAGCACTAGAAGAAATAGAGCTGAAAGAAGAGGAAGTACAAAACCCAAGCAAAGCAATACTGCAGGAATATCACAAAGCACAGGAGAGCTCTGGAGCTAACTTGTGAAAGCAACGCAACCAGAGCACTGACTGATGGGCTCTGGGCGCTTAAAAGGAGGAAGCCCCGCCCAATGGGCAGGTTCCTGAAACGAGATCAGCACCACTCCCTTTTTTTTTTTTTTTTTTTTTTTTTTTTTCTCTTGTAGAAAAACCAGAGCCTATCCTGGCTCTACCTATACGAAAATTGTCTCCCCAGACTAATCCTAAGTCCAGGATGTCCTTCTAGGGAGCCAGTTTAAAAGAAAGGTGAGTTTTATACATCACCGCAACGCTTCGGAAAACCGGAAGTGACGTAGCGCACCTAGGGCGCATCACTTCCGGAAAATGGCGGCGCCCATAGCACCGCACACATGCGGTAACGGAGGGACGGAGCACCGTCTACAGATGATGAGAGAAGAGGGGAGGGGACGCCCCCCTCCCCGACGGTACCCCAGACCGAAATCGCCATGATCAGGCCTAAAATAAAGGCACTGAGATCCATAGAAAGCGAGCTAAGCTTAAGGAGGGGAAAAGAACCCCTAAGCAATCTTCAGCTCCCAGAGAGGGAGCGACACGCCAGTCCACCTGTCCAGAGGACAGAAAAAAACACGGTGGGCTGGGGGGTGATCTCCTCCCTTTCAGGGAGCTGAAGATCGTTTATTGGTTCTTGGGCTCATTAAAATTCCGCTGGTCCTACCAGTCCACAGGGGCAGTTAACCCCATCTGTGCTGCTGTTGAGGACGTAAGGGAACAATGATTTTGCAGTGTGGGCCCATTGTTGGCTAAGTAGGCTTTAATGGTCACCTTAGATGATCACAAAGAAAATTGATGTTTTTTCTATGCAAAATTATCCAGCCGATCACTTTTGGTCTGTTCACAATGAAGCAACGACCTTATCATCTGGGGTGTGCCAACATTGCCATTGCCAACACACTCAACGATCACAAAGGGGAATTGACACATGTATGTGCCTTTTTTTTTTTGGCAGCCACAGTGCAGCACCGGAAGCCAGAAAAATTAGGCATGTAAAATTTATGTTTTCCAGGCAGAAAGTGCACTAAAACATTTTGGCTTGAACCCTAGTTGGTGGCAGATAAGTCACGCAAGTCATCCGGCATGCAGAGATAAAATACAGAAGCGTGAGGACCATTTTTAGCCCAAGGCAGCTCAACTCATCATCACCAGGCCTTTATTAGTCAAATGTATCGCCCACTGTCAGTCCCTTCGGGATCCATGCCTCATTCATCTTAATAAAGGTGAGGTAATCTAGACTTTTTTGACATAGGCGACTTCTCTTCTCAGTGACAATACCTCCTGCTGCACTGAAGGTCCTTTCTGACAGGACACTTAAAGCGGGGCAGGCCAGAAGTTCTATCGCAAATTGGGATAGCTCAGGCCACAGGTCAAGCCTGCACACCCAGTAGTCAAGGGGTTTATCGCTCCTCAGAGTGTCGATATCTGCAGTTAAGGTGACGTAGTCTGCTACCTGTCGGTCGAGTTGTTCTCTGAGGGTGGACCCCGAAGGGCTGTGGCGATGTGTAGGACTTAAAAAGCTCTGCATGTCCTCCATCAACAACACGTCTTTAAAGCGTCCTGTCCTTGAAGGCGTGGTCGTGGTAGGAGGATTACTTTCCCCTCTTCCCCTGTTAGATTCCCGTTGTGCTGTGACATCACCCTTATACACTGTGTAAAGCATACTTTTTAATTTATTTTGGAACTGCTGCATACTTTCCGACTTGCGGTAATTCGGTAACATTTCAGGCAATTTCTGCTTATACCGGGGGTCTAGTAGCGTGGCCACCCAGTACAGGTCGTTCTCCTTCAGCCTTTTTATACGAGGGTCCCTCAACAGGCACGACAGCATGAAAGACCCCATTTGCACAAGGTTGGATGCCGAGCTACTCATGTCCCGTTCCTCGTCTTCAGTGATCTCACTGAAAGTCTGTTCTTCCCCCCAGCCACGTACAACACCACGGGTACCAGATAGGTGACAACGAGCACCCTGGGATGCCTGCTGTGGTTGGTCTTCCTCCTCCTCAAAGCCACATTCCTCCTCTGACTCCTCTTCCTCACACTCCTCTTCCAGCGTTGCCGCAGGTCCAGCAAACGATGCTGATAAGGCTGTTTCTGGTGGTGATGGTGACCACAACTCTTCCTCTTCCTCTTCACGCTCATCTACGGCCTGATCCAGCACTCTTTGCAGGGCACACTCCAGGAAGAAAACAAATGTGATGATGTTGCTGATGGTGCCTTCCCTGCGACTGACTAGGTTTGTCACCTCCTCAAAAGGACGCATGAGCCTACAGGCATTGCGCATGAGCGTCCAGTAACGTGGCAAAAAAATTCCCAGCTCCGCAGAGGCTGTCCTAGCACCCCGGTCATACAAATACTCGTTGACGGCTTTTTCTTGTTGGAGCAGGCGGTCGAACATTAGGAGTGTTGAATTCCAACGTGTCGGGCTGTCGCAAATCAAGCGCCTTACTGGCATGTTGTTTCGCCGCTGGATATCTGAAAAGTGCCCCATGGCCGTGTAGAAACGCCTGAAATGGCCACACACCTTCCTGGCCTGCTTGAGGACGTCCTGTAAGCTTGGGTACTTATGCACAAAGCGTTGTACAATCAGATTCAACACATGTGCCATGCACGGCACGTGTCAACTTGTCCAAATTCAATGCCGCCAACAAATTGCTTCCGTTGTCACACACCACTTTGCTGATCTCCTGTTGGTGCGGAGTCAGCCACTGATCCACCTGTGCGTTCAGGGCGGACAGGAGTGCTGGTCCGGTGTGACTCTCTGCTTTCAGGCAAGTCAACCCCAAGACGGCGTGACACTGTCGTATCCGGGATGTGGAATAGCCCTTGGGGACCTGGGGGGGTACTGTTGATGTGGAGCAAGACGCAGCAGCAGAAGAGGACTCAGCCGAGGAGGTTATGGAAGAGGATGGAGTAGGAGGAGTAGAGGAGGTGGCAGCAGGCCTGCCTGCAAGTCGTGGCGGTGTCACCAATAGTGTTGAGCGCGAATATTCGAATATCGAATTTTTTCCGCAAATATCGGCACTTCGCTAATTCGCGAATATTTCGAATATAGTGATATAAATTCTATATTTCGAATATTCTTTTTTTTTTTTTTTTTATTGTTATATTTTTTTCTTTCCCACTTCCCTAAAGTTGTTCTTACCTGTCCTTTGGATTCCAGGCTTCCTGGCTGCTCCAGTCAGTGCCCGTTGCCGCTTCTGCCGACTTCCGTGCTCATGGAGCGTCCCCATGACCATGGGAACGTCTCCATATACTAGAATGTACTGTCGGATTTGAGAATTATGTTGAAATCGCAATTCGATTTTTTCAAGTTATAATAATCGAATTTCGATTTTAACTTAGCACTGCTATATTTAATTCTAGCCTAATATGGAATATAGCAGTGCTAAGTTAAAATCTAAATTCGATTATTATAACTTGAATTAATCGAATTGCGATTTCAACTTGGACCTGGTTTACTATGGTTGGTTTGGTAGAATTAGCGAATATGACGAATGTATTCGTCATATTCCACAAAACGAATATAACGAATGTATTCGTCATATTCCACAAAATGAAGATAACAAAGTATTCTGCATCTTCGTTTTAGCTACCTATTCGTCAACTTCGCTAATTCTAGCAATCATATAGGAAAGTTTACTATAGAGACAGCTAAGTTTAATTCGCTATGCGATTATATGACTGCTTTTTCTTTTTTTAATAAATAGAATAATTATAATACCTGATAATTATTATAATTATTCTATTTATAAAAAAAAAAGCAAAGTAATATAATCGCATAGCGAATTAAACTTAGCTGTCTCTATAGTATACTTTCCTATATGATTGCTAGAATTAGCAAAGTTGATGAATAGGAAGCTAAAACGAAGATGCAGAATATTTCGTTATCTTCGTTTTGTGGAATATGACGAATACATTCGTTATATTCGTTTTGTGGAATATAACGAATACATTCGTCATATTCGCTTATTCTACCAAGCCAACCATAGTAAACCAGGTCCAAGTTGAAATCGCAATTCGATTAATTCAAGTTATAATAATCGAATTTCGATTTTAACTTAGCACTGCTATATTCCATATTAAGCTAGAATTAACGAATATGGAATATAGCAGTGCTAAGTTAAAATCGAAATTCGATTATTATAACTTGAATTAATCGCATTGCTATTTCAATAGGAGAGTAGCCTTTAAGTTAAAATCGCAATACGCGATTATTTAAATCGCATATTAATCGCGATAACAAGAATAATGACGAATATTCGATTTTGACGAATATAAAACTAATATTCTATCGAATATTTGCGAATTTCGTCGAAATCGAATATGGCACCTGCCGCTCATCACTACTCACCAACTACTCTGCAGAGCCACGCATTACATGCTTGGCAGCTGTCAGCAGGTTTACCCAATGTGCAGTGTAGGTGATATACCTGCCCTGACCGTGCTTTGCAGACCAGGTATCAGTGGTCAGATGGACCCTTGCCCCAACACTGTGTGCCAGACATGCCAATACTTCCTTTTGCACAATCGAGTACAGGTTGGGGATTGCCTTTTGTGCAAAGAAACCTCGGCCAGGTACCTTCCACTACGGTGTCCCAATAGCTACAAATTTTTGGAAGGCCTCAGACTCCACCAGCTTGTATGGTAAAAGCTGGCGGGCTAAGAGTTCCGACTAGCCAGCTGTCAGACGCCGGGCAAGGGGGTGGCTTTGTGACATTGGCTTCTTACGCTCAAACATGTCCCTGACAGACACCTGACTGTGAGCAGATGAGCAGGAACTGCTCAAGGCGAGAGACGGAGTGGCGGATGGTTGAGAGGGGGCAAGGAGGACAGCAGTGCTTGACGTGGCTGAAGATGCTGGTCCAGGAGGAGGATGGCGGCTTTGAGTTTGTGTGCTGCTTGTACTCATGTGTTGATCCCATATGGGTTTGTGATTTGAGATCATGTGCCTTCGCAAAGCAGTTGTACCTAGGTGGGTGTTGGACTTCCCACGACTCAGTTTCTTTTGGCACAGGTTGCAAATGGCATCACTGGTGTCAGAGGCAGACACACAAAAAAAATGCCACACTGCTGATCCCTGCAATGACATCATTCTGGTGGTGGCAACAGCATGCGTTGATTGGCGTGCTGTCTGGCTGACCCCGGGTGCTGATGCATGCTGTCTGACTGTGCCACTAGCTCCTTGCGATGACCTCCCCCTGCTTCCAACTCGTCTCCTCCTCCTCTCTGTCTCCCCATCTGAACTTTCCCCGTGTTCCTCTTCTCTTCGAGCGAGCACCCACGTGACATCCACGGACACATCGTCATCATCAACCGCTTCACTTGTATCTGACAACTCAGCAAAGGAAGCAGCAGCGGGTACAACATCATCATCATCACACCGTACGTCCATGTGTGTAATGCTGCCTGACTGAGACATATCCCTGTTATCTACATCCTCTGGCAATAATGGTTGCGCATCACTAATTTCTTCCAACTGATGTGTAAATAACTCCTCTGACAGATCAAGTGAAGCAGCTGTGGTGCTTGTGTTGGTGGTGGCTGCAAGCGGGCGAGTGGTAACTTGAGAGGTGCCCGAAGCTGAGCTGGAGGAGGATGGTGCGTCAAGGTTCCGAGCGGAAGCTGTAGAAGATTGGGTGTCCTGTGTTAGCCAGTCAACTATGTCCTCAGAACTTTTCGAGTTCAGGGTACGTGGCCTCTGAACACTGGGCATTATTCTAGGGCCAAAGGGAATCACAGCACCACGACCACGACGGCCCCTGCGGGGTGACCTGCCTTTCATGTTTTTTAGATTAGTTTAGTTGTACTATGCGTGCAAGCTACTATGACACCAGATATGTGTGGCACTGTGCACTGGCAGAGGTTGGCACGAAGTTGGCCGAGTAGACGCTGTAGGCCTGACACACACGCTTGCAGACAACTAACTGCTATTCAATCTATTACAGTCAAAATTGTTTTTTTTAATTTTTTATGTAATCTACTGTGACACCAGATATGAGTTGCGCTGGTGACACTATGCACTTGCAGGGCCTGAAACACACACACGCGTGTAGGCAACTGACTGCTATTTATTCACAGTCAAAATTATTTTTATTTTTTTTATGTAATCTACTGTAACACCAGATATGAGTTGCACTGGTGACACTATGCACTTGCAGGGCCTGAAACACACATACGCATGCAGGCAACTGACTGCTATTTATTCACAGTCAAAATTGTTGTTTTTCTTTAAATGTACAGGGTGGGCCATTTATATGGATACACCTTAATAAAATGGGAATGGTTGGTGATATTAACTTCCTGTTTGTGGCACATTAGTATATGTGAGGGGGGAAACTTTTCAAGATGGGTGGTGACCATGGCGGCCATTTTGAAGTCGGCCATTTTGAATCCACTTTTGTTTTTTCAATAGGAAGAGGGTCATGTGACACATCAAACTTATTGGGAATTTCACAAGAAAAACAATGGTGTGCTTGGTTTTAACGTAACTTTATTCTTTCATGAGTTATTTACAAGTTTCTGACCACTAATAAAATGTGTTCAATGTTCTGCACATTGTGTTGGATTGTCAATGCAACCCTCTTCTCCCACTCTTCACACACTGATAGCAACACCGCAGGAGAAATGCTAGCACAGGCTTCCAGTATCCATAGTTTCAGGTGCTGCACATCTCGTATCTTCATAGCATAGCCTTAAGATGACACCAAAGATAAAAGTCTAAGGGGGTCACTGGATATGCGAAATTGCTACATGATGATGTGTTTCCCTCTTTATGCACTGAAGCTTGCACGTTCCCTGAGTTTTTCCAGCAAGATGCTGCACCACCACATTATAGGTGTCAGGTCAGAGCATTCCTAGATGAACAATTTCCTGGAAAGTGGATTGGTCGTCGTGGGCCAGTTGAATGTCCCCCAAGTTCTCCCGATTTGGCCCCCTTATACTTTTATCTTTGGGGTCATCTGAAGGCAATTGTCTATGCTGTGAAGATACGAGATGTGCAGCACCTGAAACTATGGATACTGGAAGCCTGTGCTAGCATTTCTCCTGCGGTGTTGCTATCAGTGTGTGAAGAGTGGGAGAAGAGGGTTGCATTGACCATTGTTTTTCTTGTGAAATTCCCAATAAGTTTGATGTGTTACATGACCCTCTTCCTATTGAAAAAACAAAAGTTGGATTCAAAACGTCCGACTTCAAAATGGCCACCATGGTCACCACCCATCTTGAAAAGTTTCCCCCCTCACATTTGGCCGGCCGCAAGCATGGCTTTCCTGCCCAAAACAGTTCTACAGATTTAAGCTGTGTGGCCGGTCTGTCTTCTCCTTCAAAGATAGTATGGGCCATAATCCTGGGGCAAGAGGCTAGTAGCCAGGCCCCTCCAAAACCCAGTGGCGAGGTTGGTTTTGTCACACATCTCCCCCTCCCAGGGAAGACTAACCAGATACCTGACCTCACGGTCAGTACCTGAGTTAGTCTGGCAGTCCAACCACAACCGAATACTGGACCTGTTGAATTTTGGGGCCTGGCTCTGTTCTGTATGTCCCCACCTGTTGAGTGGGCATCTGCGACTCCTTGCTTCCTTGTGGTTCTCTAGCTTGGAGCTGTAGGTACTTGGTGGGCAGAGGCCGACTGCGCTCTGCCCAGATGCCAGCTCTTCCGCTGGGGTAGCCTGTGGGAAGTCCGGCTCTGGAGAAGAGGATAGGGGAGGGCAGAGGCCAGCGGCGCTCTGCCCTGATGCCAGCGCTTCAGCTGGGGTGCATGGTTCCAACTCCTGCTGGGTAGTAAATGAATGGTTAGGGCAGAGTCCAGCGGCGCTCTGCTCTGATGCCAGCTCTTCTGCTGGAGAGGGGTCAGTGGGGTTTAAAGCCTTACCCACTACCCTCAGTATTGGGCTGGGAGAGAGCTGTGGAGGGGGGCTATCACTTACAACCTCCTCTGGATACCCCATCTGCTGCTGGGGAGAGAGACCAACTGTCTCCTCTCCCTGTAGAGTATACTGCCGCTGGGGATTGAGACCGACTGTCTCCACTACCAGTGATTCTGGTTGTTGCAGAGATGAGGGACCAACAATCTCCTCTCCTTGTACTCCCAGTGGCAGTTGGGGATCTGGGCCGCCTGCCCAGCCACCCTGTTGGGCCGATGGAGTGACTACGGTCCCAGGTCCCATCTCCACCTGCCGAATGGTGTTCCTCCCAGTTGGTGAGGAAGTAGGAGATAATTTAGCTGTGACTTGCCAGGGGAAGGGCTGCAAGTCTGGGCCTGGTATCCAACTGTCTTGTATCTTGCGCTGGGCTTGAATGGAGCGAAACAACTGTTGATAATCTTGCTCCAGCTCCCACTCCCTTTGGACCAGAAAGGTCAGATCTTCCCTCACCCCACTATTTTTAGGCCAATTTTGCAAGTCCCCCCTGTAGTCAGTAATGTCCCAAAATATAGACTCTTCTGTGCTCCCAAAGTCAATGTCTTTAAAAGACTCCCACAATAAACCAGAGCAATTATATTCCTCACCTTCGGGCTTGGCGTACTCCTCCATCCATGGAGACTGTCGTACTGTGTCCCACCATAGTGCTTGGTAAGCGTCATCCAGCCAGGTTTCCTGCCATACCATTGTTTAAAAAAATAAAGTACAATCCCTGTTCAGATATTATTCCCTCTAGCGCTGCAAATTCCAGGACAAAGTGAGTGAAAATAGTCCGCACAATAGAATGAGAAAAGAAGGATTGCGCTGCAGGAGAGTATTCTTATTATATTCAAGTCCAAAAAATATTGGTGTTCTATAGTCTATGGAAATCTTCAGTCAAACAGGTTCATCTATACACATCAAACTCAGCTATGGTGTGGAAATCTGAAAAAAATAGAAACCGCACTATGGTGTAGTAACTTCTCAAAGGAGGTGTCGCCTGTGAACAGGTTATACTCACAAGACTCAGATGATATTAAGCATAACAAGCAGGTTCAGCGATGTCATCCACCAAAAAACATTGAAGCGAAGGTGAAACTGAAGTAGTCAGAAGGTCCTGAAAACGGATACAGGTATGCGTTGTGGCTGGTAGATGTTCAATCAGCCTAAGATGTCGCCTTCTGAGCCGCACGGACGGGGTGCTTGACCGCTTGTATAGAATCTTGCAAAGCTCCACAATCCCAGAGAAGGAAAGACCACTTTCACAGGATATCACCAGACTCTCCACTAAAAAACACAAGTATAGGAGCAAGTTAAAATAAGTACACAGTGCCCTGTGTACTTATGTACTGCCCTGGTCACTGTGTACTTATTTTAACTTGCTCCTATACTTGTGTTTTTTAGTGGAGAGTCTGGTGATATCCCGTGAAAGTGGTCTTTCCTTCTCTGGGATTGTGGAGCTTTGCAAGATTCTATACAAGTGGTCAAGCACCCCGTCCGTGCGTCTCAGAAGGCGACATCTTAGCCTGATTGAACATCTACCAGCCACAACGCATACCTGTATCCATTTTCCGGACCTTCTGACTACTTCAGTTTCACCTTCACTTCAATGTTTTTTGGTGGATGACATCGCTGAACCTGCTTGTTATGCTTAATATCATCTGAGTCTTGTGAGTATAACCTGTTCACAGGCGACACCTCCTTTGAGAAGTTACTACACCATAGTGCGGTTTCTACTTTTTTCAGATTTCCACACCATAGCTGAGTTTGATGTGTATAGATGAACCTGTTTGACTGAAGATTTCCATAGACTATAGAACACCAATATTTTTTGGACTTGAATATAATAAGAATACTCTCCTGCTGCGCAATCCTTCTTTTCTCACACCAGTGTCTCAAGCTCTGACACCCACTCCATCAATGGTTGCTCTCCCAGTAGAGGTAGTCGCAGCGCGAATCGCATTCGCAATCTCTGCTCCTCACTGGGAAGACTCTCACCCCTCCGACGCTGCACGTCCTCCAGGGCCTGATGCCATACGCCTTTCCGCTTGGCATCCCTGTAATCCGGGTGATCTTTCTCATGGAATGCTGTGCAGGAACCAACGGCATCCATATTGCTGTAGCCAGGGGCGCTGTACGGATACTAGCGTTGCCCTCAATTTTGTAAATCCACGAACGGTGTCTCCGAGCTGCTTCTCCTCACACTAGGACGCCATCCCACTGCTTGCCACCAATGTAACGAAATTCCTAGCACCCCGACCGGGTACCTCCGTTGATAGATGCTCCTAGTGCTTCCAGAGGACTCCAAGCACTCCACTTGACACCGTCAGCACTGCAGACCCCACGAACCGCCGAAGCTTGGTGGAGGTCTCGCCGTCTCCTACCCACCCTGGACCTACGACAAGGCTCCAGGCTCCAGTGGGTGAACCTCTCCTAAATGCAGAGAGCAGGAACCATGAACAAGCTCTTACAAGAGCTTATACTCAGGGGAGTATTGTGATATAGCAATCCCCAAGAGTGTAGTTATCCCATTCCCCAAACATGAGCCAAAACTTCATGAAGGTATAAAAACAGGAACTCTCTTTATTTGAACACACAAGCATTGATTTATACACATCTTCCAACAAGGTTACCACCCACAGGGTTTTGTAAAAACAGCCAATCACATGCATTTACAGTATTCAAACCTTCCCAGCAATTGTACACAAAATCCCCTTCCCTCTGTCTGTAACGCAATCAACAAAATACAATGAGCATTGTCTGAGACGCAATTAACTAACACACTGGCATTGTCTGAGACGCAATCAACAAAATACAATTACCAAACGTAATGGGCTAACTTATTCACTGACAGACAGAAAACACAAATTTTTCCCCAAAACACAGAAAACCCCCCAAAACCCCACATATCACCATAATGTATACATCCATGGATAGCTCTGATCTGGGTGAACAACATATCCAAAAATCACCCAGATCCGAGCAGGGGTTCCCGAATTCCATGGAAGTCACATTTGGCCGGTCTGTCTTCTCCTTCAAAGATAGTATGGGCCATAATCCTGGGGCAAGAGGCTAGTAGCCAGACCCCTCCAAAACCCAGTGGCGAGGTTGGTTTCGCCACAGTACCGTTATTTGGTTTCTGTGGGTGGATATATATATCTCCCTTCCCTGGCATCCCACCACCAAACCATGACCACGGGACTGTTCATCGTGGCCACAGGGATACAAATATGTATCCGGTTTGTGCCTGTGATGGCCGGGTGATTCCTAATTCCTTTATGAACTGCTGGCCCTAGAAAGTCTGATCATTTCCATTGAACTGGGGGACGGACTAGACCTCCTGCAGAGATGTCTTTCCTGTTCGATTAGCTGGGTTCCTGGCTGGCTGAATGAAAGTGTGAAAAGCTGTAAACACTGGTGGACTGCTAGAGGTCCTCTGCCATCTGCTGGTTTTGAAGCAGGGCCCCCCTATGGAGCTCACTACCTCTGCTACCTTTCAGCAAATGGTGGGTGTGGGAACATGGCTGACAGTAAATAATAATCCATATTCCTCACACAAGGAAATTTACTTTAGCAGCGTTTCAATGTCTTGCAAAATAGGCATATTCTAAACAACTATCTGAGATTTTATTTTACACAATTATTTACCATCGACATGAAAAGTTCAGCAGATAACCTTGAAAAAATTCCAGCAAGAACTGACGAATTGGTAGCAAACTACTCATTCTTTCATAGTGCTACCAATTAGTGACATGGTCTATTGAAAGTTCAACACAAATAATGGATGCAGATAATATAGGTTTGCTCATCCTCTGGTGATACAGTCAGTATTTATCACATATGCATTCATATAACTGACCTTATATGTTCTGGATACACAGCATCAATGCTTCTAGTATAGTTTGTCATGTTTTTGATTGGAATACAGATGCTATGGAGATTTGGCTCACTGGTCAGAGTCAAATCAGAATTTGCAGAGACACAGACATGCTTCAAATGCCCAAAGCTCTGTCTTTTCCAGCTTTTATTGGCAGCATATATGCAGGCAACAATTATCCAGGTTGCAAAATACAAAATAGCAGAAACAATAAACAAAAGTCTTGTTTGTCAAAGCACTAGCTAAAGAGGATATGGTTCCTGTCTTAGGACTGTGTTACATCTGCATTAGGCTACTTTCACATTAGCGTTTTTTGCGGATCAGTCATGAATCTGCAAAAACACTTCTGTTACAATAATACAACTGCATGCATCCGTCATGAACGGATCCGGTTGTATTATGTCTTCTATAGCCATGATGGATCCGTCTTGAACACCATTGAAAGTCAATGGGGGATGTATCCTTTTTCTATTGTCTCAGATTATGTCAGAGAAGATGGATCCGTCCCCATTGACTAACATTGTGTGTCAGGACGGATCCTATGACGGATATCAATAGCGGAATTGAAAACGCTAGTGTGAAAGTAGCCTTACGCAGATCAGTCAGTTTGTTCCACCCGGGAACAGCCTGCCGGATCTGTCACTGATGAGCGCTGCCGGAAAGGCATACAGCGGTTTTCGGCCGGCTGAACCTCTACATGTTTGCTGATCCAGATGCATAACGCAGATGTGAAATAGGCTTTACATGCAATAAACAGTAACATATATCTTCAGTTTGTATGCAGCTGGTGAGCAGTAGTGCTCGGGTGCTCGAGTAGAACACCTCGAGATGCTCGGGTGCTCTACCGAGCACCCGAGCACAATGGAAGTCAATGGGAGAACCCGAGCATTAAACCAGGCACCCCCTGCTCTGAAGAGGGGAGGGTGTCTGGTTCATACAGGGAGTGCAGAATTATTAGGCAAGTTGTATTTTTGAGGATTAATTTTATTATTGAACAACAACCATGTTCTCAATGAACCCAAAAAACTCATTAATATCAAAGCTGAATATTTTTGGAAGTAGTTTTTAGTTTGTTTTTAGTTTTAGCTATTTTAGGGGGATATCTGTGTGTGCAGGTGACTATTACTGTGCATAATTATTAGGCAACTTAACAAAAAACAAATATATACCCATTTCAATTATTTATTTTTACCAGTGAAACCAATATAACATCTCAACATTCACAAATATACATTTCTGACATTCAAAAACAAAACAAAAACAAATCAGTTACCAATATAGCCACCTTTCTTTGCAAGGACACTCAAAAGCCTGCCATCCATGGATTCTGTCAGTGTTTTGATCTGTTCACCATCAACATTGCGTGCAGCAGCAACCACAGCCTCCCAGACACTGTTCAGAGAGGTGTACTGTTTTCCCTCCTTGTAAATCTCACATTTGATGATGGACCACAGGTTCTCAATGGGGTTCAGATCAGGTGAACAAGGAGGCCATGTCATTAGATTTTCTTCTTTTATACCCTTTCTTGCCAGCCACGCTGTGGAGTACTTGGACGCGTGTGATGGAGCATTGTCCTGCATGAAAATCATGTTTTTCTTGAAGGATGCAGACTTCTTCCTGTACCACTGCTTGAAGAAGGTGTCTTCCAGAAACTGCAGTAGGACTGGGAATTGAGCTTGACTCCATCCTCAACCCGAAAAGGCCCCACAAGCTCATCTTTGATGATACCAGCCCAAACCAGTACTACACCTCCACCTTGCTGGCGTCTGAGTCGGACTGGAGCTCTCTGCCCTTTACCAATCCAGCCACGGGCCCATCCATCTGGCCCATCAAGACTCACTCTCATTTCATCAGTCCATAAAACCTTAGAAAAATCAGTCTTGAGATATTTCTTGGCCCAGTCTTGACGTTTCAGCTTGTGTGTCTTGTTCAGTGGTGGTCGTCTTTCAGCCTTTCTTACCTTGGCCATGTCTCTGAGTATTGCACACCTTGTGCTTTTGGGCACTCCAGTGATGTTGCAGCTCTGAAATATGGCCAAACTGGTGGCAAGTGGCATCTTGGCAGCTGCACGCTTGACTTTTCTCAGTTCATGGGCAGTTATTTTGCGCCTTGGTTTTTCCACACGCTTCTTGCGACCCTGTTGACTATTTTGAATGAAACGCTTGATTGTTCGATGATCACGCTTCAGAAGCTTTGCAATTTTAAGAGTGCTGCATCCCTCTGCAGTGTAGTAAAAGGTCAGAAATTGATGGAAACACCACTGAAATGGTTCGGGAACAGCATGGGGAGGTTGTAAAAATCAGAGGTTTGAGCAGCTCTCACCTGCCAGGGATTCCACTGGTATAGCACGGACCGGCTCATTCACCCGAAGTAGGAGAAATATAAGTATGAAGAAAATAAATTGGTTGGTCCAGCTTGTATTCGTGGTAATCCAAAGGCTTTATTCAATATTCAATAAAATCCAGGTACAGGAATGCAGGTCTACATGTTTCGGGCACAATACAATCTTAGCCCTTACTCATGACCACCGTCATGAGTAAGGGCTAAGATTGTATTGTGCCCGAAACATGTAGACCTGCATTCCTGTACCTGGATTTTATTGAATATTGAATAAAGCCTTTGGATTACCACGAATACAAGCTGGACCAACCAATTTATTTTCTTCACACAGCATGGGGAGGTTGTATGGATGCATCGATGCTGTGAACGATGTTGTCCGAGTAGTAAGCCACTTTTACAGACTGACAATAATACGCACCAAACTGAAGATAAAATCGATTTTAGAGGAAAAATTGTTAGGGAACATTCTTTCCTGTATATTAACTTGTATATAAAGTTCAAGTGCTGCCAAAATTGTGGTACAATTGTTCAGGTAGTGGGACTCCTAAACTTATAAAGCCTATGCACTAAGGGAAAGGGCTGCCAAAAATGACAAGGAACCATGGCTGACTATCTAAAAAAAATTGTGGGCGAGGGTCTGCTGCCATGCTGACCATCTAAAAAAAATTGTGGGCGAGGGCCTAGGGTAGACAGTCTGCTACTCAGGAGCCGACCTGTCTGGAAACAACTAGCGGTGCTCGGGTTGATAGAGGTAGCGGCAGGCAGTCAGCACGCAGTGGTGGGGGTAAAATACAATTTTCGTCAATATGGGAATTTTTTTTAAAGTCTCTGGAGGTAGTCAGCATGGCCGTGTGTCGAATCTGTGGCTGAAGGTGAAGCGTTGCCAGGGTGCCAATGTTGGCACCATGGTCCTGCATCAACACATGGATAGCCACCATAAAGTGGCCTGGAAAAATCGTGGCACTAATGTTGTGGTACAGCCTGAGGCATCTCCTAGTGGTCCACAACGCTTCTCCAGCAGTCAAGGCTCCACCACCTCAACAGAAGGGAGCTGTGTTTCCTTCCCACCATCTACTGACCCTGATGCTCCTCCTCCTTCAACTTCTCGTCACTCATTTTACCAACAATCAATCAGGGAGGGGATTGCAAAAAGACAACAGTATGAGTGCACTTATCCAGTGGCACAGAAGCTGAGCAAGCTCCTGTCCAAGTTACTGGTACTATAGTCCCTTCCTTTCCATGTGGTTGATTCTGCATCGTTCAGAGAACTGATGGCTTGTGCTGTTGGAGAGTCTCAAGCCATCATTACTTCTCCAAAAAGTCTGTACCAGTCCTGCACACGTATGTTAAGCAGAAGGTGGGCCAGTCCAAGAGCCTGTCGTGTCTGGAAAAGTTCATTGCAGCGCTGATGTGTGGAGCTGTAACTATGGTCAAGGACAATATATGTCCTTTACGGCCCAGTGGGTAAATGTGGTTCCTGCCCAGCCACACCAGTAACTTGGCCAGGTGACGGCAATGCCGCATCCGCGTTCTCAAGCTGTGATTAATCTGCCAATGTCCTCCTCAGCCTCCTCATCCTCAACCTTGTCCTCAGCCTTCACTGTAGGCCTTTTTCCACCTGCTGAGAGTGAGGATAAACTCAACTACTATCGAGACATCCTATGTAGTCAGTTGGTCACCACCTATGTACGCCATCGCCCATCCTCATGAAGATCTGACCAGGGGGCGCCCTTTGCACTCACGCTCTACTGCCATGACTGCTGGAAGGGGGGGGGAGGCTAGGAGTAGCACCATCTCCAACAGCGGCAACTTAAGTCTGGAGTCTCTAATGAGCACTTTTCTTCCCCCACCTACTGAAGAAACCACCCAGCACCATCTGCAGCACGACATGGAACAAAACCTGAACCAGCAGGTGGTTGCATACTTGGACTGCACCCTGACACCCCAGATTAAAAAAATTCCCTGGACTACTGGGAAGCTAAACTTGATTTGTGGCCACAAGTGGCCAAGTTTGCCCTGTAATAGCTTTCCTGCTCAGCCAGCAGTGTGGCATCAGAGCAGGTGTTTAGTGCGGCGGGGGCATATTTACCTCCACCTCCCCACTCTGTCACTGGGCCACTATGTTGACTACTCTTGCTGTTGACATCCTCTCCACTCTGTGACTGGGCTACTATATTGACTCCTCATGCTGTTGCCACCCTCACCACTCTGTGACAGGGCCACTAGTGTCCCTGTTTGGCCATGTTGACATCACCGTTTATTTCACCCTTAGGCCTCATGCACACAACCGTTGTGTGCATCCGTGGCCGTTGTGCCGTTTTTCGTTTTTTTTCGCGGACCCATTGACTTTCAATGGGTCCGTGGAAAAATCGGAAAATGCACCGTTTTGCAGCCGCATCCGTGATCCGTGTTTCCTGTCCGTCAAAAAAATAAGACTTGTCCTATTTTTTTGACGGACAATGGTTCACGGACCCAGTCAAGTCAATGGGTCCGTGAAAGAACACGGATGCACACAAGATTGGCATCCGCGTCCATGGACCGTGGCCGTAGGTTACTTTCATACAGACGGATCCGAAGATCCGTCTGCATAAAAGCTTTTTCAGAGATGAGTTTTCACTTCGTGAAAACACATATCCGACAGTATATTCTAACTCAGAGGCGTTCCCATAGTGATGGGGACGCTTCTAGTTAGAATATACTACGAACTGTGTACATGACTGCCCCCTGCTGCCTGGCAGCACCCGATCTCTTACAGGGGGCTGTGATCCGCACAATTAACCCCTCAGGTGCTGCACCTGAGGGGTTAATTGTGCATATCATCGCCCCCTATAAGAGATCAGGGGCTGCCAGGCAGCAGGGGGCAGACCCCCCTCCCTCCCCAGTATTGTAATATCATTGGTGGCCAGTGTGCGGCCTCCCCCCCCCCCCCCCCCCTATTTTAATATCATTGGTGGCCAGTGTGCAGCCTCCCCCGGCCACCCCCCTCCTTCTATTGTAATATCATTGGTGGCCAGTGTGCGGCCCCCCCCCCGACCCCCCTCTATTGTAATATTATTGGTGGCCAGTGTGCGGCCTCCGTCGGCCCCCCTTCCCCCCTCTAATGTAATATCATTGGTGGCCAGTGTACGGCCCCCCCCCGGCCCCCCCTCTATTGTATTATTATCATTGGTGGCCAGTGTGCGGCCTCCCCTCCCCCCCCCTTCCCCCGATCATTGGTGGCAGCGGAGATTCCGATCGGAGTCCCAGTTTAATCGCTCTGGGGCTCCGATCGGTAACCATGGCAACCAGGACGCTACTGCAGGCCTGGTTGCCATGGTTACTTAGCAATATTACAATATTAGAAGCATTATACTAACCTGCTGGCTGCTGCGCTGTCTGTGTCCGGCCGGGAGCTCCTCCTACTGGTAAGTGACAGATCATTAAGCAATGCGCCGCACAGACCTGTCACTTACCAGTAGGAGGAGCTCCCGGCCGGACACAGACAGCGCAGCAGCCAGCAGGTAAGTATGATGCTTCTAATATTGTAATATTGCTAAGTAACCATGGCAACCAGGCCTGCAGTAGCGTCCTGGTTGCCATGGTTACCGATCGGAGCCCCAGAGTGATTAAACTGGGACTCCGATTGGAATCTCCGCTGCCACCAATGATAGGGCGGGGGGGGAGGGGAGGCCGCACACTGGCCACCAATGATATTAATACAATAGAGGGGGAGCAGGGGGGGGCTGCACACTGACCACCAATGATATTACAATAGAGGGAGGGGGGTGGCCGGGGGAGGCCGCACACTGGCCACCAATGATATTACAATAGGGGGGGCGCACACTGGCCACCAATGATATTACAATAGAGGGAGGGAGGGGGGCCACACACTGGCCACCAATGATATTCAAACTGGGGAGGGAGGGGGGTCTGCCCCCTGCTGCCTGGCAGCCCCTGATCTCTTACAGGGGGCTATGATACCCACAATTAACCCCTTCAGGTGCCGCACCTGAAGGGTTAATTGTGCTGATCACAGCCCCCTGTAAAAGATCGGGTGCTGCCAGGCAGCAGGGGGCAGTCATGTACACAGTTAGTAGTATATTCTAACTAGAAGCGTCCCCATCACTATGGGAACGCCTCTGTGTTAGAATATACTGTCGGATCTGAGTTTCACGATGTAACTCAAATCCGATGGTATATTCTAACATAGAGGCGTTCCCATGGTGACGGGGATGCTTCAAGTTAAAATATACCATCGGATTGGAGAAAACTCCGATCCTATGGTATATTAACTCCTGACTTTACATTGAAAGTCAATGGGGGACGGATCCGTTTGGAATTGCACCATATTGTGTCAACGTCAAACGGATCCGTCCCCATTGACTTGAATTGTAATTCAGGACGGATCCGTTTGGCTCCGCACGGCCAGGCGGACACCAAAACGACTTTTTTTTCATGTCCGTGGATCCTCCAAAAATCAAGGATGACCCACGGACGAAAAAACGGTCACGGATCACGGACCAACAGAACCCCGTTTTGCGGACCGTGAAAAAATACGGTCGTGTGCATGAGGCCTTATTCTGATGTGTCAGAAGAACTGAAAAATGAAAAACACAACAGATCCTGTCTTTGGTGCATCCATAAGGCCTCTATTACATGGTCAGAATTTTGCATCAGGATTTGCTCATGATTTGGAAAGCAGTAGTGGGTCCAAAACACAGAAGACATGCAAATATTTCCATCACGTGTTATCACTGTTTGGACCCACTCCTGTTTTTTTTTGGTCTTACTAATATTGCTGAAATACTGATGCAAAAAACTGACCAAATACAGATAGAGCCCATTAAAGTCTTGCATGCAGGACTGTGGCGAAAATAACCTTGCCACTGGGTTTTGGAAGGGCCTGTTTGCCAGCCTCTTGCCTCAGGATTATGGCCCATATACTAACTTTGAAGGAGAAGACAGACCGGCCGCACAGCCTAAATCTGTGGAACTGTTTTGGGCAGGAAAGCCATGCTTGCGGTCGGCCAAATGTGACTTCCATGGAATTCGGGAACCCCTGTTCGGATCTGGGTGATTTTTGGATGTTGTTCACCCAGATCAGAGCTATCCATGGATGTATAAATTATGGGGATGAGGTGGTTTCTGTGTGTTGGCGAAAAATGTGTGTTTTCTGCCTGTGAGTGGTTAAGTTAGACCATTATGTTTGGTAATTGTAACACAGGCCGAGCCCATTGTGTTTTGGTAATTGTATTTTGTTGATTGTGTCAAAGACAATGCCTATTCTGTTATTGAGTGTGTCACAGGCAATGCCATTGTGTTTGTTAATTGTGTCACAGACGATGCCATTGTGTTTGCTGAATGTATAGTTTGTGTTTAAACTGTAAAACTGTAAAGGATTGGCTGCTATGTTATGTCCTCAGTTCCCAACCAGGTCCACGGGGGCGGTACCCTTGTTGGAAAATGTGTATATAAGTCAATGCTTGTGTGTTCAATAAATAGTTACTTTTTTACCCTTCATCATGTTGAGGCTGGTGTTTGGGGAACTGACACTGGGGATTGCTATACGCTGAAGATTTGCTATACTCCCCTGGCTATAACTACTAGCTCTTGTAAGAGCTTGTTCATGGCTCCTGCTCTCTGGATTTAGGAGAGGTTCACCCACTGGAAGCTGAAGCCCGGTCTTGGGTCCAGCGTGGGTGGAGGACGGTGAGACCCCATCCAAGCTGCGGCGGTTCGTGGGGTCTGTGGTGGTTATGGTGTCAAGTTGAGTGCTTGGAGCCCTCTGGAAGCACTAGGAGCATCCATCAATGGAGGTACCCAGTCGGGGTGCCAGGAGATCCGTTACAAGGACTTTTTGAATAAAACCAATTTCAGAGGCAAATAGCCAAAACTCATGCAAATTGAGCATGAGGCCTCTATAACATGGTCATTATTTTGCATCAGGATTTGCTCATGATTTGTATACTAAAAACAGGAGTGGGTCCAAAACACAGAAGTCATGCAAATATTCCCATCACGTGTTATCTCTGTTTTGGAGCCACTCCTGGTTTTTTTTGGCCTTTCTAATACTGATCAATTACTGACCAAATACTGGCCATGTGAAGGAGGATGCTCAAAAGACAGGATCTGTTTTTTGGGGGTTGTTTATGTGACGGTTTAGAAGAAGGGAAAAATAAACAGTGATGTCAACACAAACTTACTCCTGACACCCTCTCTATTCTGTCATGGACCCGCTACTTGTATCAGTGTGTAACAGAACTAGTACCTCTAGCAATCCATGTGGAATCATCAGACAGTGTAAAAGGAGAGCACTCTTTTACTCTATAGTAGAATCTTGGGACACTCCATGGTTAAGTACATTATACCTGACACTAACATTGACCTGTAAAGCTGAGTTCATACTTCATATATTTGGTCAGTTTTTGATTTTTAACTGACCAAATAAGTGAAGTGTGAACTGAGTCTAAGAGTGACGCCTGTCACCTGCCTGACGCACAGTAACTGTTTCACTACCACAGTGGACTAGCTATGCATATTTCTGTAATGCACAGTGATGTACACCGGGATACACGCTCCTTGCAGCCAGGAAATAGCTGATTTATAACACGCTTCGTGACAAATTCAGATCAGATCGAATATTTTGGAAAAATTCTGTGACAAGTCTGAATCAAATTTTTTTAAACTTCGCTCATCTCTACCTTTAGTATTTATCTGCCCAATTGTGTCTGATACCTCTCAGCATTGGTATCACTGTCCTGTAACTTCATATGTGGTTGTTTGCACTGAATTGATGTAATGGCCATTGGCCAGTGGCTTTATCTTGTATAGGCATGAATTGCCTGTGGAATTGCTCTGATTATAATTGCTGTAGGGATGTAATTATTTACTCCAGTGACATGAACTAATGAAGTGATCAATGCTCACACAGATTGTGAGTAACTCTGTCTTTTACAAGCACATGGTATCTTTCTTTTACTAGTGAGCAATTGTAAGGCAGAGACTTAGAACTTTAGAAGGCTGTGTGCATTTCACCACTGCCTCCAGCCAAGCAGACTCTGCTCAGGAGCCATGTGCTCTGTATAGGTGTCTGTTGCATTTTGCCCCTTTTTACTATAATGTATCAAGTAGATTATAGGTATTGCTGCTAAAAAGTGTTACCACACTACCTTTTTTCCTGGTATTTTGTGGGGTGGAGTTTTTAGTCATATGTTTTTGTGCTGTCTTCAACTCCACATCCCAGCCTGCTTCCCAGGAGGAGTGTCGTGCTATACCCTAGGAGGATTTTGCCCCCAATTCCACTGCCATCCAAGATTCTTAATGATGCAGCCCCCAGTTTGTTTCCTGGTTGGGACAATCGTAACTGCACCAACATTTGTGCGCCAATGTTTTCTGCAACCGGGCCCCAACATTCGGACTGGGTTAGTTGCTAGGCAGTATTATATGGCCATCTGAGTATTAGGAGTATATAGCTGGGAAGAGTGTATTGCCTTTATCTTCCAAAAGAGTGTGCGTGACCAAAGTGGGATTGTCACGAACCAGCGGGTGTGAACCCACTGTGCTACGTGTCCTACCTCCTCTAAGGGCGTTGTCTAAGTGAACCCCTCGCTCTTAACAGTACCCCTGATGGTGGGGATAGACTTTCCTGAGGGGAACACCAGGTCGCTACCTCTTGAGGAGGATTGACACACGAGGCAGCTGGTCCAGGTGGAAGGGGAGGTACTTAAGCAAGGTACCAGAGGTACAGATGTAGTCAGCAGGCCGAGTCATAACCAGGAGCAACAGTGCAGGACCGAAAGATGAGGCAGAGGCAAAGTCAAATAGGCCAGGGCAGGCGGCACAGGTACAGGTCAGGCAATCTGAGTTGGCAAAAGGAGAGTCAAGGCAAGCAGGCAGGAATCAAACGGGTAGCAGAGTCCAGAAACACAAGCACAAGTCAGGTACACAGGAACACACGCAGAGGTAACAGCAACCTTAGCAGGGCACAAGGACCTTGATGCTGAGGCACCTGGGCTGAGCCACTTATATATATGCAGGAGGGCTAGGATTAATCAGCGAGGTCACATGACGCACGCCGGCATTTAAGGAAGTGCTGCAGGGAACACGCAACAAGCATGCTGTGGCAGAGGTGAATGGGAAGCACTGGCAACAGATCCCCACTGAACATTGTGCCTGGGATCGCGGCAGTGAGCAGGGGAACAGCGGCGCACAGCAGCCACTGCTACAGGGATATTTTTATATTTAGTAGGCAACAATATTCACTAGTTAGATTTATTTTCGCTTATACTGTAGTTCCTTAGAACTACAGTATCAGCTTAATTTGCCGTTATCCTATGTTGGCCTGCCACCTGCAGGCCTCCATAGCAACTGATGCTCTAATATGCTTGGTCTCTTCAAAGAGACTCAGGGCATTAAAACGAAGGACCGGTTTCCGTGATCACCGCATGGGGGAGCTGGTCCTCACCTGGAAAAGCTTGTTCATGGGTTTTTTGCCATTTAGATGTCGTGGTCATGCTTTCCCATAGCATGTAAAGGGTAAAATGCCTGCAATCTGCATTATTGCCGGTCACAGACATTAACTGCCTGCCTCTGCTGTTTGAAACAGCAGAGACTCTCCAGCCATGGCGTCCGCTGATACAAATTGATCCAAATCAATTTATTTGTGTCTAGGATTGTTACACATCCTTCTTTGTCTTTCTAAATGAGTTTACTCCATAAATCTTGTAATTCAACAGAAAATAGTTGTGCGTTGTTCTCCATTCAGTAGCATGCCTAGTATCTTCATACCTTCATACAAAGTTTCTAATGTAATGTAGACTTTACTGTTTTTCATTTGGGAGAACAAGTACATCTTTTCTCGCATCAGTTTTTAATACATTTACAGCTAAATCTGCTTGGTGATATAGCCTAGCAGAGATTGTCATTTGCTCAATCCAATCTCTTGTGGGACATGTTCTTTCCATGAAATTTTGGCACGCTCATAAGCACTGGCCCCATATAAATCAATACTGGTGGTTGATATTTCTGAGAGTTTGGAGTTCATCCTGTTCGTGACGCCAAATGTGACAGGAAAAGAGCAATACTTTGTTGATTCAATAGTCTTTAATAAATTCCATAAATTATAACATGAAATAAACAAAAAATACAAAATAAAAAGTTCACCACTACGTTTCCTGATGTCAGATCGGCTTCGCTGACCTCCGTGTGATGCAGGTAAAATCACAATAAATCAGCCGTTATACAAAAGGTGGTCGCGCTGCCAGGTATACGTCCCAGTTCACAAGCTCAAGAGAAGCGGCAATCTTCTTTGACACAGCCAGCACACCTGAGTCCCGTGGGTAGTAGCCTTTCCTCAAAGCAACCTTCCTACGGAATCAAAGTTTCGGGTACATAGTGAAGGGCGAAATTTGAGTAAATGGAACTATTTTTTATTATACTCACAATAAAATCGTAATTAACACGCCTTATAAAATCATACAATCAGTTCCATCAGGTCCATCAAATTCAATGCCCGACCTAGGTTTCGCCGATAAGGCTTCCTCAGGGGCGATCGTGCCACCTTTCTCTACACACTGATTTATATAGGGTTAATCTTCATCCCCTCCCCTCCTTTGCAGGCAACACCCACCCTGTAAATCATATTCTTTAAAACTTTTGATACATTAGCACATGTTACTTATTCTTCCTTAGGACCACAAATAATTATAAAACATACATGAATAAATAAGAACATCAGAACAGATCATATCCAATATCCCTCCTATATTCTTTTAACTTCATTCATAATCTTTTCCCTAATCACATAGTGTCATTCCACCAATAGCTAACCACTAACAACTACACCCACTTCACACCTACTTTCTACTCAACCAATATTCAGAGAACTCTCACTATTCCACCAAGCAGGGCTTCAAATCAAAATCAATGTTTAAACCACAGGGTTGTAATGTCTTCATTCTAAATATCCATTCCACCTCTCGTCGATCTATCTGTCTCACAGGGTCACCTCCTCTCCAATCCAACTTCACCTTTTCCACTCCTGCAAACCACAAACCTCTCGGCTCTTTACCATGCATTTTCTTAAAATGCATCTATACGCTGAGACTTTCCAGCCCTTTCTTTATATTGTTGATGTGTTCCTGTACCCTCGTCTTGAGTTTGCGAAAGGTTCTCCCTATATAAAACAATCCACAGGGGCACTTCAACAAATATACTATTCCTATATGTTCACAACCTAGTTCGCCTTTTATTTTATATTCTTCTCCACTTCCTGCTATTTTCTTTTGGATGTTTTTCACTTTTTTATCATCCCTGCTGTGGTTTCTGCATGCAATGCAGAAACCGCACCATGTGAACTGGTCCCTCTCTTTGTTATCCATTTTCACTGGGATATAGCTCCGGACTAGAGAGCTCTTTAAACAGGATCATTTTTTAAAACCGACTAGTTTATGTGCAGGGTATTTTTCAAAGGTCCTGTGATAGCACTGAATTGTGTGAAAAAGATGAATCTATAGTCTTTTCTTTTTGCTTCTTTTCCTTCCTCCTTTTTTGGATCATGGATCCCTTCTTCCTTCTTTTCTACACCCTCACTTGCTTTTTCTAGCTCCTCCTTCCTATTCCCCTTCTCCTCAAAACGTTCTTATATGATTTTACTCTATTCTTTGTTATCCCACACATCGGTGCAGTTCCTATGGATTCGGGTGAATTGCCCTTTAGGGATAATATTAATCCAAGGACGATGGTGGCAACTAGTGGTGTCTAAATAGCTGTTCACATCTGTTGGTTTGAAAAAACTTTTGGTTTTAATTTTACTATCTTGTATAAATATAGTCAGATCCAGAAAATTCACACTTTCTGCACTGACCTCACTTGTGAAGGATAAGTTTCCAGTTATTCCTGTTTAACTCTTTCATGAATTTATCTAATCCTTGTTGTTCACCTTCCCATATACACTGCTCAAAAAAATAAAGGGTACACTTAAACAACACAATGTAACTCCAAGTCAATCACACTTCTGTGAAATAAAACTGTCCACTTAGGAAGCAACACTGAGTAACAAACAATTTCACATGCTGTTGTGCAAATGGGATAGACAACAGGTGGAAATTATAGGCAATTAGCAAGACACCCCCAATAAAGGAGTGGTTCTGCAGGTGATGATCACAGACTACTTCTCAGTTCCTATGCTTCCTGGCTGATGTTTTGGTCACTTTTGAATGCTGGCGGCGCTTTCACTCTAGTGGTAGCATGAGACGGAGTCTACAACCCACACAAGTGGCTCAGGTAGTGCAGCTTATCCAGGATGGCACATCAATGCGAGCTGTGGCAAGAAGGTTTGCTGTGTCTGTCAGCGTAGTGTCCAGAGCATGGAGGCGCTACCAGGAGACAGGCCAGTACATCAGGAGATGTGGAGGAGGCCATAGGAGGGCAACAACCCAGCAGCAGGACCGCTACCTCCGCCTTTGTGCAAGGAGGAACAGGAGGAGCACTGCCAAAGCCCTGCAAAATGACCTCCAGCAGGCCACAAATGTGCATGTGTCTGCTCAAACGGTCAGAAACAGACTCCATGAGGGTGATATGAGGGCCCGACGTCCACAGGTGGGGGTTGTGCTTACAGCCCAAAACCGTGCAGGACGTTTGGCATTTGCCAGAGAACACCAAGATTGGCAAATTCGCCACTGGCGCCCTGTGCTCTTCACAGATGAAAGCAGGTTCACACTGAGCACATGTGACAGACGTGACAGAGTCTGGAGACGCCGTGGAGAACGTTCTGCTGCCTGCAACATCCTCCAGCATGACCGGTTTGGCATTGGGTCAGTAATGGTGTGGGGTGGCATTTCTTTGAAGGGCCGCACAGCCCTCCATGTGCTCGCCAGAGGTAGCCTGACTGCCATTAGGTACCGAGATGAGATCCTCAGACCCCTTGTGAGACCATATGCTGGTGCGGTTGGCCCTGGGTTCCTCCTAATGCAAAACAATGCTAGACCTCATGTGGCTGGAGTGTGTCAGCAGTTCCTGCAAGACGAAGGCATTGATGCTATGGACTGGCCCGTCCGTTCCCCAGACCTGAATCCAATTGAGCACATCCATCTGGGACATCATGTCTCGCTCTATCCACCAACGTCACGTTGCACCACAGACTGTCCAGGAGTTGGCAGATGCTTTAATCCAGGTCTGGGAGAAGATCCCTCAGGAGACCGTCCGCCACCTCATCAGGAGCATGTACAGGCGTTGTAGGGAGGTCATACAGGCACGTGGAGGCCACACACACTACTGAGCCTCATTTTGACTTGTTTTAAGGACATTACATCAAAGTTGGATCAGCCTGTAGTGTGTTTTTCCACTTTAATTTTGAGTGTGACTCCAAATCCAGACCTCCATGGGTTGAAAAATTTGATTTCCATTTAATTAATTTAAGATCTAGGATGTGTTATTTTTGTGTTCCCTTTATTTTTTTGAGCAGTGTAATTTTAGTGTCCCCCCTTCCTACGGTTTCTCTAAAAATGGCTGAATTTTTTCTTTCTCCCAAGATGACATGCACAAGTTTGCGAAACTTGGGGCACACTTCGCCCCCATCGCTGTACCGGATTGCTGGAGGTAAAATTCACTTTGCAACCAAAAATAATTATTCTTAAGGCAAAATTCAAGACACTGGTAAAAAAATGCGACTTGCGTCTCTAGCATGTCAGTGTCCTTGTCTAAAATTTTCTTTATTACTTCCATCCCTAAATTGATCGGAATGTTCGTATATAGGGATGTCACGTCTGCAGTAGCTAACCATATATCTCTAGATGGAGCCCCATAGTCCCTTATAGCTTCCAGTACATTGCCACTATCTCTCAGATAGGAAGGGGTTTTGGTCACGTATTTCTGTAGAAAAAAATCTAGATACTCAGTCAGTCGGCTGGTCAGGGATCCAATCCACGACACAATTGGTCTGCCCGAGGGGTTGGATAGACTTTTGTGTACCTTCGGTAAATAATATATCACAGGAATTTTCGGATACCTCACATTTAAATACTAGGGATGAGCGAACCCGAACTGTATAGTTCGGGTTCATACCGAATTTTGGGGTGTCCGTGACATGGACCCGAACCCGAACATTTTCGTAAAAGTCCGGGTTCGGGTTCGGTGTTCGGCGCTTTCTTGGCGCTTTTTGAAAGGCTGCAAAGCAGCCAATCAACAAGCGTCATACTACTTGCCCCAAGAGGCCATCACAGCCTTGCCTACTATTGGCATGGCTGTGATTGGCCAGTGCAGCATGTGACCCAGCCTCTATATAAGCTTGGGTCACGTAGCGCTGCACGTCACTCTGCTGATTCAAGCATAGGGAGAGGTTGCAGCTGCGACGTTAGGGCGAGATTAGGCAGATTAACTCCTCCAAAAGACTTCATTCTGTGATCGATCTGCAGCTGTGGATCATTGAAGTGCTATTATTAACTTGCTCACTTTTTTGAGGCTGCCCAGAGCGTTTTTAGATCACTTTT
The DNA here is from genome assembly GCF_905171765.1 of Bufo bufo. Classification (NCBI taxonomy): domain Eukaryota; kingdom Metazoa; phylum Chordata; class Amphibia; order Anura; family Bufonidae; genus Bufo; species Bufo bufo. Next base: position 565,634,096 of record NC_053390.1, read on the forward strand.
TTTCTGGGGTGATCGGCGGCCATTTTGTGACTTGTGGTGCGCCAGCACGAGCTATCACCAAGTGTATTTAACCATCGATAGTGTGGTTATTTTGTGCTATATCCTACATCAGCTGCAGGCTGAGCCTGTGTCACCGAAGTGCATTTAACTATCAACAGTCTGGTTATTTTTTGGCCATATACTACATCAGCTGCAGGCTGAGCCTGTGTCACCCAAGTGCATTTAACCATCAACAGTCTGATTATTTTTTGGCTATATACTACATCAGCTGCAGGCTGAGCCTGTGTCACCCAAGTGCATTTAACCATCAACAGTGTAGTTATTTTTTGGCCATATATTACATCAGGGGCAAGTTGAGCCTGTCACCCAGCGCCTAAAAAATAGACCTGACATTTCTATTCAACCAAATCTGCACAGTTTTAGCTGGTCAAGTTATTTGTAGTGACCGTAAAAGCAGACTTTTTGTTCTGGGTTGAAAAAGCATTCCCAAATTTGCCATTCTGAAAATAACTAGTTTGTGGTATTTAAGGCCTACTTGAAATCTATCCCAAAAAGAAAATCTTACATTGAAGGTATTGATAGTGTCATTCAGAAAAACCTAAGACACACGCTAGCGTGCTGATAGAAGTGTCATTCTGTGATTAAACCTATAACTGTCACACAGCGCAAAAAAAAACAGGTCTCACATCTCTATTCAACCAAATCTGCACAGTTTTAGCTGGTCAAGTTATTTGTAGTGACCGTAAAAGCAGACTTTTTGTTCTGGGTTGAAAAAGCATTCCCAAATTTGCCATTCTGAAAATAACTAGTTTGTGGTATTTGAGGCCTACTTGAAATCTATCCCAAAAAGAAAATCTTACATTAAAGTTATTGATAGTGTCATTCAGAAAAACCTAAGACACACGCTAGCGTGCTGATCGAAGTGTCATTCTGTGATTAAACCTATAACTGTCACACAACGCAAAAAAAAACAGGTCTCACATCTCTATTCAACCAAATCTGCACAGTTTTAGCTGGTCAAGTTATTTGTAGTGACCGTAAAAGCAGACTTTTTGTTCTGGGTTGAAAAAGCATTCCCAAATTTGCCATTCTCAAAATAACTAGTTTCTGGTATTTGAGGCCTACTTGAAATCTATCCCAAAAAGGATATCTTACATTGAAGGTACTGATAGTGTCATTCAGAAAAACCTAAGACACACGCTACCGTGCAGATAGAAGTCTGATTCTGTGATTAAACCTTAACCTGTCACACAGTGCAAAAAAAAAACAGGTCTCACATTTCTATTCAATGGTCTGCCGGGTGTTCACTCCAAGGTCATGGAAGTCACGCCTGCGGCCACCCCGTTCTCCGAGGGATATGTCCTGAAATCCAGCTGAAAGCTGCAGGACATCAGTCGGAGGTCTCTCCACTACTGGCGGGCCTCTCTGGCGCCCTCTTCCCACAAGCAAAGGCTCGGCTGGTGGCTGCTGGGGTCTTTCAATGCGTCTAGGTTCTTGAGCCTCTTGCTCCTGTCCAGGCTGTCCTTGGCTGGGCTGCCCCCTGGCACGTGCTCTTCCGCGGGCTCTGGCTCGTCCACTCATCTTCTATTCCTGAGAGGATATAAACCGCTAATAAGGTCAATCTGCCGCCTAGCAGCTCCGCCGTGGCACAATCACCTCAGAACTCGCACACTGGTGACTTTAGGTATCTTCACTGGTCACTTTGAGCAGAATGATGACATCCGAGTCACGGCACCAAATGTAACCCTCTTTTCCTTGCACCATCTGCAACACCTCCAGCTTTCACACTCACTCGGTCACCAGCTCCTCCAGGCATAAACTCTAAGTGGACTCTAAGGGACGACACTCAGGTCTTCTGTGGTTTAAAGCTTTATTGAGGTGTAGTGCACTTGGCTGGAGCCTGTAATACAACAGGGAAACACTGCCACTATGTGGTATACAGCCAGGTCACCAGCCCACCTATATCATAAAAGGCAGTCATTATATTATATTCCCACATACATGTTACAGGATATAACAAAGCATACAGAAAAATGAACAAGAGAAAATAATTTACAAAGATATTGCAGCAGGGTGACCTGGAATACAGCATGTCTTGCAGCCATTTTAGGAAGAACACATGTCTCTTTAACTGTACATCATCTACTCAGCCTAGCATGTGCTGCAGGGTTTAAAGGCTGCTAAAAAACATACAGTCACCTCTTTACATTCTACAGAACTATTATGGGTATATATTATAACTTTTTACAATAGATAAATGAACTTTAGCTTTAGAGAACTTAGACAGAGATCCTACCTCCTTCACAGTAAATGTCTGCACTGAGGAGACCAAACCAAGTAGCAGAATACACAGGGGGCTTTCTGGATAAGTCCACTGTAAAGACTCTGTCTGTTAAAACTTTCCTCAGTTATCTAATAGCACATTTGAAGAGGTTTATTTAGCATGTCCTGACTCTCTGCTAACAGCTTATGAATATATGGAACTATATTTAACAAGTGATCATTGCTGCAGCTCCTGTATATTGGTATGACCCTATTGCAAACCTGCAGACTGGATATTTGGTGAAACTTCATGTGGTTCATATCGACTGTACTACACCACTGACTTGGTGCCTGGGCCTAAATGTGTGACAGTGGCCTGTTCCAGTGGTGGGTGACGTGAAGCCTGATTCTCTGCTATGACATGAAGACTGATTCTGCGCTGACATAAGGCCAGATTCTCTGTTACGGGACCTCTCTCCTCTGCCTGGGTGCCTGGGCCTAAATGTGTGACAGTGGCCTGTTCCAGTGGTGGGTGACGTGAAGCCTGATTCTCTGCTATGACATGAAGACAGATTCTGTGCTGACATAAGGCCAGATTCTCTGTTACAGGACCTCTCTCCTCTGTCTGGGTGCCGGGGCCTAAATGTGTGACAGTGGCCTGTTCCAGTGGTGGGTGACGTGATGCCTGATTCTCTGCTATGACATGAAGACAGATTCTGCGCTGACATAAGGCCAGATTCTCTGTTACGGGACCTCTCTCCTCTGCCTGGGCCTAAATGTGTGACAGTGGCCTGTTCCAGTGGTGGGTGACGTGAAGCCTGATTCTCTGCTATGACATGAAGACTGATTCTGCGCTGACATAAGGCCAGATTCTCTGTTACGGGACCTCTCTCCTCTGCCTGGGCCTAAATGTGTGACAGTGGCCTGTTCCAGTGGTGGGTGACGTGAAGCCTGATTCTCTGCTATGACATGAAGACTGATTCTGCGCTGACATAAGGCCAGATTCTCTGTTACGGGACCTCTCTCCTCTGCCTGGGTGCCTGGGCCTAAATGTGTGACAGTGGCCTGTTCCAGTGGTGGGTGACGTGAAGCCTGATTCTCTGCTATGACATGAAGACAGATTCTGTGCTGACATAAGGCCAGATTCTCTGTTACGGGACCTCTTTCCTCTGCCTGGGTGCCTGGGCCTAAATGTGTGACAGTGGCCTGTTCCAGTGGTGGGTGACGTGATGCCTGATTCTCTGCTATGACATGAAGACAGATTCTGTGCTGACATAAGGCCAGATTCTCTGTTACGGGACCGCTCTCCTCTGCCTGGGTGCCTGGGCCTAAATATGTGACAGTGGCCTGTTCCAGTGGTGGGTGACATGAAGACAGATTCTGTGCTATGACATGAAGACTGATTCTCTGCTGACATGAAGCCTGAATCTCTGTTATGGGACCTCTCTCCTCTGCCTGGGTGCCTGGGCCTAAATGTGTGACAGTGGCCTGTTCTAGTGGTGGGTGACGTGAAGCCTGATTCTCTGCTATGACATGAAGACTGATTCTCTGCTGACATGAAGCCAGATTCTCTGTTACAGGACCTCTCTCCTCTGTCTGGGTGCCGGGGCCTAAATGTGTGACAGTGGCCTGTTCCAGTGGTGGGTGACGTGATGCCTGATTCTCTGCTATGACATGAAGACAGATTCTGCGCTGACATAAGGCCAGATTCTCTGTTACGGGACCTCTCTCTTCTGTCTGGGTGCCGGGGCCTAAATGTGTGACAGTGGCCTGTTCCAGTGGTGGGTGACGTGAAGCCTGATTCTCTGCTATGACATGAAGACTGATTCTGCGCTGACATGAAGCCAGATTCTCTGCTATGGCATGAATAGACTGATTCTCTGCTGACATGAAGCCAGATTCTCTGCTATGGCATGAAGAGACTGATTCTCTGCTGACATGAAGCCAGATTCTTTGCTATGGCATGAAGAGACTGATTCTCTGCTGACGTGAAGCCAGATTCTCTGCTATGAGACCTCTGTCCAATTGATATTGGTTCATTTATTTTTTTTTAATTTTAATTCATTTCCCTATCCACATTTGTTTGCATGGGATTTACCTACATGTTGCTGCCTTTTGCAGCCCTCTAGCTCTTTCCTGGGCTGTTTTACAGCCTTTTTAGTGCCCAAAAGTTCGGGTCCCCATTGACTTCAATGGGGTTCGGGTTCGGGACGAAGTTCGGTTCGGGTTCGGATCCCGAACCCGAACATTTACGGGAAGTTCGGCCGAACTTCTCGAACCCGAACATCCAGGTGTTCGCTCAACTCTATTAAATACTCATACTCCTTTTTATTTATAATGCACTTCTTATAACCCTCTTCTAACAGTGAATCCAGTTTTTGTCTAAATTCAGGGGTGGGATCTTTTTTCAACCTCATGTATGTTTTTTTTTTATCGGATAGAAGTCTGGACATTTCTTTCTGATAATCCTTCCTGTCCAGCACCACTATCCCCCCTCCCTTGTCAGCTGGTTTTATTATTATTTCACAATTACGTTCCAAATCTTTTAAGGCTTTATTTTCTGAAATAGTCAAGTTGTGTTCCCTTGGTTTGTTATCCATCTCTTGCAGCCCTTTTAATAATCCCCTCTTAAAGGCATTTATGCAATCATTCTCCATATTTACGGGAAAGAATTTACTTCTCTCCGGCAAATCTGAGTGGATAATTGGGTCCGTATCTCCTTTCTCCCCCACCACCCTTTTCGGGATATCCACACAAGTTTTTTTGTTTGTTGATAGCATATTTGGCCATATTTAATTGTCTCACATATTTAAGTATATCTAAAAGAATCCCAAACTTGTTGGGTCTTTTTGTAGGGGCAAATTTCAAACCCTTGTTCAATAATCTCTTTTCTGAATCTGTCAGCTGATGGGAGCTCAAATTATATATCCCTCTCATATCTCCCTGATTTTCTTTACCTTCGAGTTGTTTTCTCCTTCCTCCTCTCCTTCCTCGACTAGATTTTTTTTTTGTGGATTGTTCTTCCCTGGACTAAGTCCTATTATGTCCCCTTCTCTCTGGATCCCTTTTACTGTTTTGTGGGGAAAATTCTGTGGGTCTTTGACTACTCCTTTCACATTAATACCCTCCTCTACTTGTGCATTCTTATCTTCATTATTCTTATTAAATTTCTTCTTATAGTAATTGTTCTTATAATACCGCTGCCCGCTATTGTAATACCTCGGATAATAACCTTGATAATGGTTTTCCCAAAAATAGCCCCCTGGTCTAAATGAATTCCCATTTGGGTATGTATAGTGTTGTTGTGGATATGTTCTTCTGTTCTGATACGGTTGGTAGTGTTCATTACTCAACCTGCGTACCTCTGATGGTTCCCCCCTTTCCCTTCGCTCAGTGTAATCTCCCTTATTGGGTAAGGCTGTGTCTTGATTCTCCAGCTTCTCCTTGTCGCTCGTTTTACTCTCATATCCCTTATTCCTCCATTTGTATACCTTATTACATTTGTAGTCCTCACAAACTTTTATATATTTCTTGTATTTTTTATCCTTTACTTCTTTTTCTGATCTTATCATATTGTCCTGACATTTTTGGGACAGATCTCCATATTCCCTTCTATCTCTATACGGATCCAGATGATGTTAAAATTTCTCAATATTTTCATTAATCTGTACCAATTTTCTTTTCCTCTTACTAATGACAAATTTCTGCACTCTCATGCCACATTCATTCATTATAAGCTCCCATTCATCTAAATCCTCCTTTTCTTCTGAGTTAGAAGGTAGCTGCCACCTTAATCCCTCAGGGATTTTTCCTTCCACCAAATATTTTTACAGGGCTATGATGTCCCAGGTGGTTCTCACCTCCTTAATTAGCTCCTTCTCTAAGGCCTCCTGCACACGAACGTATTTTTTTGCGGTCCGCAAAAACGGGTCCCGTTTTTCCGTGATCCGTGACCGTTTTTTCGTCCGTGGGTCTTCCTTGATTTTTGGAGGATCCACGGACATGAAAAAAAAGTCGTTTTGGTGTCCGCCTGGCCGTGCGGAGCCAAACGGATCCGTCCTGAATTACAATGCAAGTCAATGGGGACGGATCCGTTTGACGTTGACACAATATGGTGCCATTTCAAACGGATCCGTCCCCATTGACTTTCAATGTAAAGTCTGGAGTCCCTTTTATACCATCGGATCGGAGTTTTCTCCAATCCGATGGTATATTTTAACTTGAAGCGTCCCCATCACCATGGGAACGCCTCTATGTTAGAATATACTGTCGGATATGAGTTAGATCGTGAAACCTCATTTCCGACAGTATATTCTAACACAGAGGCGTTCCCATGGTGATGGGGACGCTTCTAGTTAGAATATACTACAAACTGTGTACATGACTGCCCCCTGCTGCCTAGCAGCATCCGATCTCTTACAGGGGGCTGTGATCAGCACAATTAACCCTTCAGGTGCGGCACCTGAAGGGGTTAATTGTGCTATCATCTCCCCCTGTAAGAGATCAGGGCTGCCAGGCAGCAGGGGGCAGACCCCCCCCTCCCCCCTCCCCAGTTTGAATATCATTGGTGGCCAGTGCAGCCCCCTCCCCCCTTCCTCCCTCTATTGTAATAATTCCTTGGTGGCACAGTGTGCGCCCCCCCGCCCCCCCCCCCTTCCTCCCTCTATTGTAATAATTCGTTGGTGGCACAGTGTGCGCCCCCCATTGGCCCCCCTCCCTCTATAGCATTAACAACATTGGTGGCCAGTGTGCGGCCTCCCATCTAGCCCCCCCCCCCCCCCCCATCATTGGTGGCAGCGGGTTACTAGCAGTAGTGATTCATACTTACCTGGGAGCTGCGATGTCTGCTTCCGGCCGGGAGCTCCTCCTACTGGTAAGTGACAGTTCATTTAGCAATGACACTTACCAGTAGGTGGAGCTCCCGGCCGGACACGAACATCGCAGCAGCCGGTAAGTATGAATGATGGGGGGGGGGGGGGGGGGAGATGGGAGGCCGCACACTGGCCACCAATGTTGTTAATGCTATAGAGGGAGGGGGGGGCCGATGGGGGGCGCACACTGTGCCACCAACGAATTATTACAATAGAGGGAGGGAGGGGAGGGGCGCACACTGTGCCACCAACGAATAATTACAATAGAGGGAGGGGGGGGGCCGCACTGGCCACCAATGATATTTAAACTGGGGAGGGGGGGGGAGGGTCTGCCCCCTGCTGCCTGGCAGCCCTGATCTCTTACAGGGGGCCGTGATCAGCACAATTAACCCCTTCAGGTGCCGCACCTGAAGGGGTTAATTGTGCTGATCACGGCCCCCTGTAAGAGATCGGGTGCTGCCAGGCAGCAGGGGGCAGTCTTGTACACAGTTTGTAGTGTATTCTAACTAGAAGCGTCCCCATCACCATGGGAACGCTTCTGTGTTAGAATATACTGTCGGTTCTGAGTTTTCACGAAGTGAAAACTCAGCTTTGAAAAAGCTTTTATACAGACGGATCTTCGGATCCGTCTGTATAAAAACTAACCTACAGCCACGGATCACGGACACGGATGCCAATCTTGTGTGCATCCGTGTTCTTTCACGGACCCATTGACTTGAATGGGTCCGTGAACCGTTGGCCGTGAAAAAAATAGGACAGGTCATATTTTTTTCACGGCCAGGAAACACGGATCACGGATGCGGCTGCAAAACGGTGCATTTTACGATTTTTCCACGGACCCATTGAAAGTCAATGGGTCCGTGAAAAAAAGCGGAAAACGGCACAACGGCCACGGGTGCACACAACGTTCGTGTGCAGGAGGCCTAACTCAGAGAAAATAGCTTCTAGTTTGTCAGGATTTTTTTCCATATTCATGGAAGTAAATACAAGATCAAAATCACATTTAAAATTGGATCTAAAATCAAATATATCAGCCATCTTAAAACGCAGATGAAATACCTACTAAAAGTATTGCAAAAATTAGTTATAGCCATGTACAGTCTAAGATATTCTTAAATTATGTGGAATATAGTTAATTTCCAGCACTGTAGTCGTCTGCAATGATTCTCCTCTCTGAAGTATGTTTTCACTACAAGAAAATTTAGACTAGCACATTCATAATCGCAGATGCATATCCATAAAGCTAACATGCAGGAAGCAAACAAAAAAAAAAGGTATGGCAGCACAATATTTCACATACAAACGATAAAACTGAAAAATAAGGATCATTCTACGGCTGCTTTCACACTCGCGTTTGGTGCGGATCCGTCATGGATCTGCACAAACGCTTCCGTTCGGATAATACAACCGCATGCATCCGTTGAGAACGGATCTGTTTGTATTATCTGTAACATAGCCAAAACTGATGCGTCTTGAACACCATTGAAAGTCAATGGAGGACGGATCCGTTTTCTATTGTGCCTTATTGTGTCAGTGAAAGCGAATCCGTCCTGACACACAATGTAAGTCAATGGGGACGGATCCTTTTTCACTGACACAATATGGCACAATAGAAAACGGATCCGTCCTACATTGACTTTTAATGGTCCTCATGATGGATCCGTTTTGGCTATGTTTACAGATAATACAAACGGATCTATTCTGAACGGATGCATGCGGCTGCATTATCTGAATGGAAGCGTTTGTGCAGATCCATGACGGATCCGCACCAAACGCAAGTGTGAAAATAGCTTTAGAATGATCCTTATTTTTAAGTTTTATCGTTTGTATGTAAAATGTTGTGCTGCCATACCTATTTTTGTTTGCTTCCGGCATGTTAGCTTTATGGATATGCATCTGCGATTATGAATGTGCTAGTCAAAATTTTCTTGTAGTGAAAACATACTTCAGAGAGGAGAATCATTACAGACGATTACAGTGCTGGAAATTTAACTATGTTCCACATAATTTAGGAATATCTCGTTTGCCTCCGCATCGTCAGGTGGACACCAAAACACTGCAAGCAGCGTTTTGGTGTCCGCCTCTAGAGCGGAATGGAGGCGGAACGGAGGCAAACTAATGTATCCATTCATTCACTAATGAATAATCCATCCATTCAGAATGCATTAGGGCAAAACTGATCAGTTTTGGACCGCTTGTGAGAGCCATGAAACGGATCTCACAAACAGAAACCAAAACGCCAGCATGAAAGTAGCCTAACTTAAAATGGTATTATACCTACTATAAATGAAAAAAATAGAAGATCTTTGCACTCATTTTTGATCAAACGTGTGTCCGGGCCAATCTACCAGGCGTCAAGATGGCTTCTGCAGATGGGCCCTAACACTAACAGAATTGCCTCACCTGGGCTTGACTAAGCCTACAATATTCAGGGCAGTGTAGGAACCAGCTACATACAGTATATACTCTGCTCAGAAGCCCCAGGCAGATTGGCCTGAATGTATGTTTACAGTTATCTCTCCAATCTCCTCCTAATTTCAACAGCATCACAAGCAATACTCTGTTTAGTTATAGCCCTGTCCACTGCCCAACTGCAACATTTCTAACCCCTGTTTTATATAGGTAAATATATATCATGATATATATTACTTTATATTTAATGCTATACACCCTCACAAGCTTAGATATACAGTTAGTTCTTTATATATTTGGACAGAGACAAAAAATTTCTAATTTTTGTTCTGTACAATACCACAATAGATTTTAAACAAAACAATTCAGATGCAGTTTAAGTTCAGACTTTCAGCTTTAATTCCGTGGGTTGAACAAAAGGATTGCGTAAAAATGTGAGGAACAGGGGCGGAGCTTGCCACGCTGTGTAATGGCCGCATAACTGCAGTGCACCTGGCTGAATCATCTCCACCTCAAGCAATTTGAGCCCACATAACCCATGAGATGGTCAGAATCGGAAGAGAGAAGCAGAGGACTGTTCCCTCTACCCTTAAACCAGAAAAAACACAGTCTGACATGGATAGATACCTTTAAAAGAAACATGCTTGCCGGGAGACCTAAGATGGCGTCAAAAGGCGCTCCTCCGCCTTCCACGAGGGGAGACTCAGATGAGGAAAGCTCAGGGGTGCTCTCAGACCCTCTATATATTTCTAAGTCCTTCCTAACCAAGGCCCTCAAAAAGGCTATCGCCCCAGTGATGAGAGACCTAGTGGACATAAAGGCCGACATGAAACACCTGGGACACTCTACCTCGCTGGAAGACTCCTAGTCAGGGCTTATACAACACAGCGAGATGCTGGAGACAATCACCCTCTCCTCTCGAGATCATATAAACCACGCTCTCCTGCAGATTTAGGACCAGGAGAACAGTAGCAGAAGGAAGAACATTAGGCTTCGGGGTCTACCCGAGACATTTGGCGCAGAGGACATCCCACAGGCAGTCTCCTCAATCTTCGCTCAGCTATTAGGGGAAGAAAGAGACCAACAGGTTGTCATTAAGTGCGTACATAGAGCCCTTAGGCCCAAGCCGATACCAGACAACCCCCACTAAAGACATTATCTGTGGACTTGTCAGCTATTTGGATTCGGCTGCTATACTGTGAGCCACCCGAGATGCTAAAGAAATCTCTTATGAAGGGGGTTGCATACTAATATTCTGGCGAAAAGACGCATCCTGAAGCCCCTCACAGAAGCTTTCAGAGCACAACACATCCCTATACTCTGGCTCTACCCATTTGGACTTGCTGTTATGAAGGGAGGCCGCCAGATCTTCATACGTTCTCCTGAGGACCTCGAACAAGCTTGGGAAAAGCTAGAAATTCTTCCTATGAACATTTCATCCTGGCTCAGTGGTTGGAAAGAACAAGCTGCCCAGAAGACCATCTACAGCTGCAGCCTACACTCCAACCTGAGAACCTGATTCGCTATTTGTCTTTTTTCTCTTTATTTTTCTCTTTTCCTCTTCCTCATTTATATTGTAGACACCCTAGAACACCAGATATGCTGCTGATCTCCTTTTTCTACTGGGAGTCTAAGTTCCGGGAGTGACCATTGATGACGTGCACGCTTGAATAACTTACCATGTGAACTCTTTCTGATAAGTACCTGTTATTTCACATGTAGAGTTGGAGGTGCATGACAGTCGCCTTATGAGGCACCCACCTCCCATTCCACAATGGGTCCCCCTGGGTCTCCCTGGGCCACTACTGGCAGCCTGTGGGTCCCGGAGGCGCTCTTCTTCCTCACATTCATGTTTATTACACACTCACTAAGTTCCTTTATGTTCTTTTGGGTTACTTTGTATTGTACTTTTGTTAAGTGTTCCAGGTGTCTAGTGAGAGGGCTACGCCAGCACCCTACCTTACTCCATTTAATATGGCAGCTCTGAATATTGTGTCCTTTTATTTTTTTTATTTTTTTTGTAATTCTTTATTTATTTTTCTTTATTAACAAAAGTAATAAGCAATACACAGTTTCATACAGATAAAGTGAGGGTCACATGGGTTAAGCCATGTGATTAGCTAAGTTTAGCTAGGAAAGTACAAACTCAAGCATACATCACTTGACAAAGAAACATGAATATCACATGCCAGTGTTTCCTTGGTAAACTTGTAGACAAGAATGAGGATGCACGAGGAATTTCTCCCAGTATATAGAGTATGGTCATTTCTCCAACTTCACTCCGTCAGAAATTGGTGTTTATCAGTGCTTCTGGCAAATTTTAGCTAGGGATCCCAGATCCTCGTGTATTTGGCCACAGAAACCCCTGTGTGTTCCTCCAACCTGGCTATCTGGCTAACCTTCTGTAGCCAATGAGATATGGGGGGCATCTGTGTTTGTTTCCATTAGAGTAGTATCATGCTTTTGGCAGCTAGAACCATCTGTTTCCATAACTTGTTACTGAAGGTAGTTGAGGAGGACGGCAATAGATTTAGAAATAAAAGCTTTGGTGTTAAGGTCGGGGATCCCGGGCATACCTTGTCCAGTACCGTTTTTACCCTACGCCAAAAGGGTGTAATCAAGGTGCAGTCCCACCATAGATGTAGGTATACCAATAAACGTAGAACGGGGCGGCACAGCCACACAATCAATCTGCACTTTAGCGAAGTACGCGATTATCTCCACTGGTCTTGATACACACACTGACAGTGGTGCGCAGCTGATAATAGTAGATAGAGGCACATATAAACACCCTGAAGAAGGAAAAACACTCAGCGGCACTCACCAGTGTGTTGCTTCAATGAGGTACTTTATTCCATAAATACATGGATCTGGCAGGGGGCAGACAAATCTTCAATCACGCATAAAACAGCGATGGCCGTTTCACGCTACATGCGCTTCGTCGGGTTGTGCGTCAGCACGTACATTTGCGCCGCCCTTTTAAACATTGGCGCTGTGTGTTGTCATGGCAATAGACAACAATGCTGCGCCTGCATAGAAGGTTAGTAAAAGACATATAACGTAATATATAAAGACATCAGCAGAAGTTACATACATTTCAATACAAAGCGATAGTATCGCATATGACATCAATCTATAAGAATGAGCTTAAGTCATTTCTGTCATTCAATCCAAGCTCACCTAATGCTTGAGTGCGCAGGATCCACCTCGCTTCCCTCTGCTGGAGGAGGCGGTGTCTATCCCCCCCTGCAGGGGGGCAGACACAATCTGTAGCCCAGTGAAAGAGATACAATCCACATTACCTGCGTTCACACTCCTCATATGGTCTATGAACCGAGGGCAACCCTTTCCTGTCCTTATGGAGTTGAAGTGCTCTCTCACTCGTTCAAACATGCACCTGATCGTCTTTCCAATATAGAATCTACCGCAGCTACAGAGCAGTAGGTACACTACATATGTGCTTCTGCAGTTGATAAAAGTTCTGATTCTATATTGGATGCCCGCAAATTCAATACACTTTTTTGGGGAATTATGTTTACATAGTGAACAACTGCCATATCTAAAATTTCCCTTTGGTATGTTATCCCTAAGCCAGTCATTGCCTTTAATGGGATAGAACCTGCTTCTCACCAGTTTATCCCTAATCGTATGGCTTCTTCTAAAGGATATAAGTGGCTTGTGTTCAGTAAGTTCGCTTAGGGTTGCATCCCTCCTCAAAATGTCCCAATTCTTAAAAATTACTGAACTAATACGTTCCGCCATGGGGCTATATTTGAAGGAGAATGCAAACCTAGCACCTCCGTTTTTGTCCTTTATCTGTTTGCTCCTATTGCCACTCTTAGTAAGCAGATCGTCCTGAGAGAAACCCTCCTCTACTTTCTTTATATCCTTATTTGACAACTCTTCTGGATAACCTCTCTCTACCAATCGCTGCTTTAACTCTAATGCTTGTCTATTGTAACCATCATCCCTGCTGTTTATTCTCCTCAATCTGATAAATTGGCCGTATGGTACGGCTTTTTTCACGCTTCGTGGATGAAAGCTGGCGTGGTGGAGCAAGGAGTTGGTCGCTGTGGGCTTACGAAAGCCCTCCGTGACCAACCCATCGCCCTCCACCATGACAGCCACATCCAGAAACTCCAATCGTGCACCTCCAAAATTGAGGGTGAATGTCATTCCCATGTCATTTGCATTCAAATATTTCACAAATTCACTACATTCAACCTCCGTACCTTCCCATACTATGAATACATCATCCACGAAATGTAAATATGTTTTCAACTGGGGTAAAAACGGGTTCATAGTAGAATAAACAAATCTGTCCTCTAATCTGGCAAGATACATGTTTGCAAATGTACAGGAGACGGGGGTCCCCATAGCCGTACCCAACTTTTGCCTATACCACTCATTTCCAAACTGGAACACGTTGTTAGTTAGAATAAATTCAAGTGCTTCACCAATGAAATAACAAAAAATGTGTCTCTTTCCCAAATTAATTACGATGTCCAGGACCGCCTCCACACCCGCACCGTGTGGGATGCGGGTGTAGAGGCTTTCCACATCGAGGGATACCAACTGGTACCAATGCAGTTCTTTCAAAGCCAACAGGAAATCATTATTGTCCCTGAGATACACAGGGGCACTTACCAAAGCCGGTCTCAAGAGCCAGTCAACATATTTAGACAGGGGCTCTATCACCGAGCCAATCCCCGCCACGATAGGACGTCCCTGGGGGTGGCTCAGCGACTTATGGATCTTGGGAAGGAAATACCACAATGATCTGGCTGGAAACGAGGGAATCAATTTATCTAGCATGTTCTTAGGAAGAAAGCCTGCCTCCACATATTTAGTAATGAGGCACCTAAGTTGTTGTTGGGTATTGGGTATGGGGTCCCCCCGTTCCTTCTCATATATGCGTGTGTCCTCCAGTTGTCTGAGGGCTTCACTTATATAATATTCTCTAGACATGAGTACTACATTGCCCCCCTTGTCCGCCGGCTTCACCACTACATCATTTCTAGAGCAAAGCCATTGCAAAGCTTTCTGCTCTTCAAGACTGATATTAGTTTGAGCTGCAGAATAAATAACGGCCCGAACATCTCTCATAACCTGGTGTTGAAAGATATCAATGCTGCTGCCGGCGGGCATAGGGGGGCAGAAAGTAGATTTGACTCCACCTCTAAATGGATCTTTAGGGATGTCACTGGAGCATTCCTCAGTGAGTACTGTCCCAGTGAGGAATTCCAAACAGGCTAATTCTTTCTCATCAAATTTGGTGGATATATTGAAGCCTACAGGATTAGGATCCAGCGGTATCTCTCCCTGTGTGTGGGGCATAGATTGTGGTGTATCCCTGAACAATTTATGTAAATAGAGCTTTCTGGTTGCTTTAAATAAGTCCACTTCAAATGTGACAGGATCAAATTGTTCAGTCAAGCTGTATCCAAGCCCCTTACTGGGGACCCCAGTGCAGCCAGGTGGTAACACATGGTCTGTGAGATTAATCACCAAGTTCTCATCTGGTAGCGTGGGAGCAATTATCTCCTCCAGGACACTTGTTTCTTTTTTCTCTCTGATTTTCTGACTCCTTTTCTTCTTGCTTTTTCTGCGGCCCCTTCTGACCCTTTTCCTAAAGGGCCACTTGTCTCTCCTCCGATATCAGTTACCACTCAATTGGGCTCGTCTGATGCACTTGAGTCAGAGTCTGTCGTCCAGTAATCATTATTCTGACGGCGGTTCGGTTTTCTTTTTTGTTGTCTAAATTTCCTGCCCACATTCCAATCAAAGATGTGCCCAGATTCATAATCTTGTTTATCTCTCACAAATTTATCTCTTTTTCTCTCCTTCACCTCAGCCTGTACAACTGTGAGCTTTTTATTTAATTTATTATCAAATGACTCCAAATGGCTATCAGACAACCTTGAGTCCAACTCAGCTTTTGCTTTAGTGAGTTCTTCTTTCACTTTATCATATTCCTTTATATCTCTTTGTAACACTACAAGATTTGTAGAGAGAAGTTAGATTGTAACTGTTGCCATTCTTTCAGAAACACTTCATCATGCTCATATTGTGCTGGATACTTATAGATTCTTAAACCTCTCGGCACCCTCTCGCTTTCTTTGTAGGACTTCAGCGAGTTCACTGTCCAGAACAGGCACACTTCTTTATCAGCTAATTGCATAACTTTCGCCTCTAGTGATCGGGTGCTGAGATTCTGCAAGATGTCTTTATTGTTACATTGCGTGAAGAAATCGTCTGCCCCTTTTCTGTCATCTAATATGGATGGACCAGATGTATCAGATGCCATAATAGTAATCGCTCTTCTAGCGGTATGCGGTCTTTCGTAGCGTGCTCAAAGCACCATGAACAAAGTCCTGAAAATACCAATAAACATAGAAAGGGGCAGCACAGCCACACAATCAATCTGCACTTTAGCCCCATGGCAGAACGTATTCATTCAGTAATTTTTAAGAATTGGGACATTTTGAGGAGGGATGCAACCCTAAGCGAACTTACTGAACACAAGCCACTTATATCCTTTAGAAGAAGCCATATGATTAGGGATAAACTGGTGAGAAGCAGGTTCTATCCCATTAAAGGCAATGACTGGCTTAGGGATAACATACCAAAGGGAAATTTTAGATATGGCAGTTGTTCACTATGTAAACATAATTCCCAAAAAAAGTGTATTGAATTTGCGGGCATCCAATATAGAATCAGAACTTTTATCAAGAGCACATATGTAGTCTAACTACTGCTCTGCAGCTGCGGTATATTCTATATTGGAAAGACGATCAGGTGCATGTTTGAAGGAGTGAGAGAGCACTTCAACTCCATAAGGACAGGAAAGCATTGCCCTAGGTTTATAGACCATATGAGGAGTGTGCACGCAGGTAATGTGGATTGTATCTCTTTCACTGGGCTAGAGATTGTGTCTGCGGGGGGGGGGGGGGGGGATAGACACCGCCTCCTCCTGCAGAGGGAAGCGAGGTGGATCCTGCGCACTCAAGCATTAGGTGAGCTTGGATTGAATGACAGAGATGACTTAAGCTCATTCTTATAGATTGATAGGTAAGAGAAAAAGGGAGACAGGAGGCAGCGCCTTGTGTGTAGAACCGTTTAACAGGTTAAAACCAAAAAAACACTGATTGTGCTTACCGTTTTGGGTTGTGATGAGTCACAACACCTGTAGAAGGCTTTTGCCGGTATAAGCCCGTCCAGCTTACGGGAGTGTCTGCTGCTGCTGCCAAGGTCCTTACCCGTTGCTGTAGGATACGGTTTTAGGGATGTAGCGGATAGTAGATGAGTTGAAGAAATGGACCTTTTTGGAAACGGCGCTGCTGCAGAGGAAATCAGGACTTGGTTGATGTAAGTAAAAATGGATCTTTATTTCTAGTTTAGTCGACGCGTTTCAGGGACGAACAGCCCCCTTCATCAGGACAATAAAGGTCTATATGTGACCTTTATTGTCCCGATGAAGGGGGCTGTTCGCCCCTGAAATGCGTCGACTAAACTAGAAATAAAGATCCACTTTTACTTACATCAACCGAGTCCTGATTTCCTCTGGAGCAGCGCCGTTTCTAAAAAGGTCCATTTCTTCAACTCATCTACTGTCTTATAGATTGATGTCATATGCGATACTATCGCTTTGTATTGAAATGTATGTAACTGCTGCTGATGTCTTTATATATTACGTTATATGTCTTTTACTAACCTTCTATGCAGGCGCAGCATTGTTGTCTATTGCCATGACAACACGCAGCGCCGATTGCTTAAAAGGGCCTCGCAAATGTACGCGCTGACGCACAGCCCGACAAAGCGCATATAGCGCAAAACGGCTGTCGCTGTTTTATGCGTGATTGAAGATTTGCCTGCCCCCTGCCAGATCCATGTATTTATTGAATAAAGTACCTCATTGAAGCAACACACTGGTGAGTGCCGCTGAGTGTTTTTCCTTCTTCAGCGTGTTCATAGATGTAGGTATGTTCCTTTCTCAGCCTGGCACCTCCAACAGGATGCAGGCAGAAGGGGGTTCATGGTGTGTAATACTGTTGGTGTTTTATACCATCTACTAACTTCCTTGTATGAGATCTCTTGCATAGTGATACATCTAGATGGGCCACATGAATTTTTGTATATATTTAAAGTATCTTCTTTAAAAAGTTTGATATTTAGTTCATGTTCCCAAGTGGCTATATATGCAGGTGCCTGACAATCCTGGTGGTTAGTTAGCATTTTGTAGATTGTAGATATCAGTTTTGGAGTGGGAGATCTGTGTACAGCTAATTTCTCGAACTCATGGTATTCTCTTTTTAACATATTTGACATATCTGCTACAGGTATATTTTTGAATTTGAATAGAAGTTGAGAATAAGTCAGTGGATCTATCTTAATCTGTGAGATTTTGGATTGTAAGGTAGCTAATTCAGGAGACGTACCCTCGACCAAGATGTCTCCCACTTTGTATCTATTCAGAATCCCTTGGTTACTAGTCCCAGGGATAGAAAACGGTCTATTTAGACCCAAAAGATCCCCCAAGCTAAGAAGTGGGGAGGGGTGGACCCAAAGGTTGGATGTGAGTTGAGCGCCTATCCATATTGAGAGTGGGGCCTTCGTCAAAAGAGGGGTTCCATTAGGTGGGTGTTTCCCCAGACTCGCCCATATGTGTGCCTGTGTAAGTGAGTACCCCACTATTTCTTGTTCTATCCGGACATACAATTTAAGTGAAGGAGTTTTGTACCAATCTAGTATCCTAGTCAGTTGTATTGCTTTATAGAGGTTTACTATGCCCGGGAAGCCTATGCCACCTAGGTGTTTTGGTTTGTTCAAAGTAGATAAAGCTACCCTGCACATTCCTTTTGCCCAACTGTATTTCAGAAAGATTTTAAGAATTGGTGCAAAGAAGGATCTTGGGAGAAAAATAGGAAGAGTCTAAAGTATTGTAAGTACAATATTTTCGGTATTATCATCATTTTCAGTAAGTTTACCTTACCTAACCAGGAGACATATGGGATCTTCTAAGAGCCTATTATATTCACTATCTGTTTAACCATTGGGGCATAGTTTAGGGAAAACCAGTTCTCAGGATCGGGCGATAACTGCAAGCCCAAATATTTTATGTAGTTGTGTGACCACTGAAAGTTAGTGAAATGTTTGGAGGGTAGGACACATTCATGGCTGTCGACTCAGTTGGGTTAATCTTGAAGTTTGATAAGTAGTGATACTCATCAAACAGTTTAGATAGCAAAGGAAGAGATATCAGAATTGGAGGTTATTATGAGCAGATCATCCGCATACGCCGCTGATTTATGGCATTGGTCCCCCACTGTCACTCCTTTGATATCTGCATGTTGTCTGATGCTTTGTATGAGTGTTTCCATGGCAAGAACAAATAATAAGGGCGAAAGGGGGCAATCCTGTCTTGTACCATAAAAAATATGAAATCTATGAGACAAGGTACCATTGATTTTAATTAAGGCGGAGGGGCGGGTGTAAAGTGTGATTATTGCCGAAATAAAGGTCTTTGGCATCCTGAATTTCTCCAGAGCTTTCCGCATGTATAACCAATCAATCCTATCAAATGCCTTTTCAGCATCGGTGAAAAGTAACGCAATGGGTACCCGCTTGGTCTTTGCATATTGAATGAACTGTTGAATCCTTAGCATATTATCCTTCCCTTCCCTGCCCTTTACGAACCCAACTTGTTCCTGATTGACCAGGAGGGGAAGTAGATGTTTAAGCCTATTGGCAAGGATCTTAGCATACAGCTTGACATCTACATTAACCACCTCAGCCCCCAGTGCTTAAACACCCTGAAAGACCAGGCCACTTTTTACACTTCTGACCTACAATACTTTCACCGTTTATTGCTCGGTCATGCAACTTACCACCCAAATGAATTTTACCTCCTTTTCTTCTCACTAATAGAGCTTTCATTTGGTGGTATTTCATTGCTGCTGACATTTTTACTTTTTTTGTTATTAATCGAAATTTAACGATTTTTTTGCAAAAAAATGACATTTTTCACTTTCAGTTGTAAAATTTTGCAAAAAAAACGACATCCATATAGAAATTTTGCTCTAAATTTATAGTTCTACATGTCTTTGATAAAAAAAAAATGTTTGGGTAAAAAAAAAATGGTTTGGGTAAAAGTTATAGCGTTTACAAACTATGGTACAAAATTGTGAATTTCCGCTTTTTGAAGCAGCTCTGACTTTCTGAGCACCTGTCATGTTTCCTGAGGTTCTACAATGCCCAGACAGTACAAACACCCCACAAATGACCCCATTTCTGAAAGTACACACCCTAAGGTATTCGCTGATGGGCATAGTGAGTTCATAGAACTTTTTATTTTTTGTCACAAGTTAGCGGAAAAAGATGATTTTTTTTTTTTTTTTTTCTTACAAAGTCTCATATTCCACTAACTTGTGACAAAAAATAAAAAGTTCTATGAACTCACTATGCCCATCAGCGAATACCTTGGGGTCTCTTCTTTCCAAAATGGGGTCACTTGTGGGGTAGTTATACTGCCCTGGCATTCTAGGGGCCCAAATGTGTGGTAAGGAGTTTGAAATCAAATTCTGTAAAAAATGACCTGTGAAATCCGAAAGGTGCTCTTTGGAATATGGGCCCCTTTGCCCACCTAGGCTGCAAAAAAGTGTCACACATCTGGTATCTCCGTACTCAGGAGAAGGTGGGGAATGTGTTTTGGGGTGTCATTTTATATATACCCATGCTGGGTGAGAGAAATATCTTGGCAAAAGACAACTTTTCCCATTTTTTTATACAAAGTTGTCATTTGACCAAGATATTTATCTCACCCAGCATGGGTATATGTAAAAAGACACCCCAAAACACATTCCTCAACTTCTCCTGAGTACGGGGATACCAGATGTGTGACACTTTTTTGCAGCCTAGGTGGGCAAAGGGGCCCATATTCCAAAGAGCACCTTTCGGATTTCACTCCTCATTTTTTCCTGAATTTGATTTCAAACTCCTTACCACACATTTGGGCCCCTAGAATACCAGGGCAGTATAACTACCCCACAAGTGACCCCATTTTGGAAAGAAGACACCCCAAGGTATTCCGTGAGGGGCATGGCGAGTTCCTAGAATTTTTTATTTTTTGTCACAAGTTAGTGGAAAATGATGATTTCTTTTTTTTTTTTTTTTTCATACAAAGTCTCATATTCCACAAACTTGTGACAAAAAATAAAAACTTCCATGAACTCACTATGCCCATCAGCGAATACCTTGGGGTCTCTTCTTTCCAAAATGGGGTCACTTGTGGGGTAGTTATACTGCCCTGGCATTCTAGGGGCCCAAATGTGTGGTAAGTAGGTAAATGACCTGTGAAATCCGAAAGGTGCTCTTTGGAATGTGGGCCCCTTTGCCCACCTAGGCTGCAAAAAAGTGTCACACATCTGGTATCTCTGTATTCAGGAGAAGTTGAGGAATGTGTTTTGGGGTGTCTTTTTACATATACCCATGCTGGGTGAGATAAATATCTTGGTCAAATGCCAACTTTGTATAAAAAAATGGGAAAAGTTGTCTTTTGCCAAGATATTTCTCTCACCCAGCATGGGTATATGTAAAATGACACCCCAAAACACATTCCCCAACTTCTCCCGATTACGGAGATACCAGATGTGTGACACTTTTTTGCAGCCGAGGTGGGCAAAGGGGCCCATATTCAAAAGAGCACCTTTCGGATTTCATAGGTCATTTTTTACAGAATTTGATTTCAAACTCCTTACCACACATTTGGGCCCCTAGAATGCCAGGGCAGTATAACTACCCCACAAGTGACCCCATTTTGGAAAGAAGAGACCCCAAGGTATTCGCTGATGGGCATAGTGAGTTCATGGAAGTTTTTATTTTTTGTCACAAGTTAGTGGAATATGAGACTTTGTATGAAAAAAAAAAAAAAAAAAAAATAAGCATTTTCCACTAACTTGTGACAAAAAATAAAAAATTCTAGGAACTCACCATGCCCCTCACGGAATACCTTGGGGTGTCTTCTTTCCAAAATGGGGTCACTTGTGGGGTAGTTATACTGCCCTGGCATTTTCCAGGGGCCCTAATGTGTGGTAAGTAGGTAAATGACCTGTGAAATCCTAAAGGTGCTCTTTGGAATATGGGCCCCTTTGCCCACCTAGGCTGCAAAAAAGTGTCACACATGTGGTATCGCCGTATTCAGGAGAAGTTGGGGAATGTGTTTTGGGGTGTCATTTTACATATACCCATGCTGGGTGAGAGAAATATCTTGGCAAAAGACAACTTTTCCCATTTTTTTATACAAAGTTGGCATTTGACCAAGATATTTCTCTCACCCAGCATGGGTATATGTAAAATGACACCCCAAAACACATTCCCCAACTTCTCCTGAGTACGGCGATACCAGATGTGTGACACTTTTTTGCAGCCTAGATGCGCAAAGGTGCCCAAATTCCTTTTAGGAGGGCATTTTTAGACATTTGGATACCAGACTTCTTCTCACGCTTTGGGGCCCCTAGAATGCCAGGGCAGTATAAATACCCCACATGTGACCCCATTTTGGAAAGAAGACACCCCAAGGTATTCAATGAGGGGCATGGCGAGTTCATAGAAATTTTTTTTTTTTGGCACAAGTTAGCGGAAATTGATATTTTTAATTTTTTTCTCACAAAGTCTCCCGTTCCGCTAACTTGGGACAAAAATTTCAATCTTTCATGGACTCAATATGCCCCTCACGGAATACCTGGGGGTGTCTTCTTTCCGAAATGGGGTCACATGTGGGGTATTTATACTGCCCTGGCATTCTAGGGGCCCTAAAGCGTGAGAAGAAGTCTGGAATATAAATGTCTAAAAAATTTTACGCATTTGGATTCCGTGAGGGGTATGGTGAGTTCATGTGAGATTTTATTTTTTGACACAAGTTAGTGGAATATGAGACTTTGTAAGAAAAAAAAAAAAAAATTCCGCTAACTTGGGGCAAAAAAATATCTGAATGGAGCCTTACAGAGGGGTGATCAATGACAGGGGGGTGATCAATGACAGGGGGGTGATCAATGACAGGGGGGTGATCAATGACAGGGGGGTGATCAGGGAGTCTATATGGGGTGATAACCACAGTCATTGATCACGCCCGTGTAAGGCTTCATTCAGACGTCCGGATGCGTTTTGCGGATCCGATCCATCTATCAGTGCATCCGTAAAAATCATGCGGACGTCTGAATGGAGCTTTACAGGGGGGTGATCAGGGAGTCTATATGGGGTGATCACCACAGTCATTGATCATGCCCCTGTAAGGCTTCATTCAGACGTCCGGATGCGTTTTGCGGATCCGATCCATCTATCAGTGCATCCGTAAAAATCATGCGGACATCTGAATGGAGCTTTACAGGGGGGTAATCAATGACAGGGGGGTAATCAATGACAGGGGGGTGATCAGGGAGTCTATATGGGGTGATCACCACAGTCATTGATCATGCCCCTGTAAGGCTTCATTCAGACGTCCGGATGCGTTTTGCGGATCCGATCCATCTATCAGTGCATCCGTAAAAATCATGCGGACATCTGAATGGAGCTTTACAGGGGGGTAATCAATGACAGGGGGGTGATCACGACAGTCATTGATCATGCCCCTGTAAGGCTTCATTCAGACGACCGGATGCGTTTTGCGGATCCGATCCATGTATCAGTGCATCCGTAAAAATCATGCGGACATCTGAATGGAGCTTTACAGGGGGGTGATCAGGGAGTCTATATGGGGTGATCACCACAGTCATTAATCATGCCCCTGTAAGGCTTCATTCAGACGTCCGGATGCGTTTTGCGGATCCGATCCATCTATCAGTGCATCCGTAAAAATCATGCGGACATCTGAATGGAGCTTTACAGGGGGGTAATCAATGACAGGGGGGTAATCAATGACAGGGGGGTGATCAGGGAGTCTATATGGGGTGATCACCACAGTCATTGATCATGCCCCTGTAAGGCTTCATTCAGACGTCCGGATGCGTTTTGCGGATCCGATCCATCTATCAGTGCATCCGTAAAAATCATGCGGACATCTGAATGGAGCTTTACAGGGGGGTAATCAATGACAGGGGGGTGATCACCACAGTCATTGATCATGCCCCTGTAAGGCTTCATTCAGACGACCGGATGCGTTTTGCGGATCCGATCCATGTATCAGTGCATCCGTAAAAATCATGCGGACATCTGAATGGAGCTTTACAGGGGGGTAATCAATGACAGGGGGGTAATCAATGACAGGGGGGTGATCAGGGAGTCTATATGGGGTGATCACCACAGTCATTGATCACGCCCCTGTAAGGCTTCATTCAGACGTCCGGATGCGTTTTGCGGATCCGATCCATCTATCAGTGGATCCGTAAAAATCATGCGGACGTCTGAATGGAGCTTTACAGGGGGTTGATCAATGACAGGGGGGTAATCAATGACAGGGGGGTGATCAGGGAGTCTATATGGGGTGATCAGGGGTGATCAGGGGTGATCAGGGGTGATTAGGGGTGATCAGGGGCTAATAAGGGGTTAATAAGTGACGGGGGGGGGGGGTGTAGTGTAGTGGTGCTTGGTGCTACTTTACTGAGCTACCTGTGTCCTCTGGTGGTCGATCCAAACAAAGGGGACCACCAGAGGACCAGGTAGCAGGTATATTAGACGCTGTTATCAAAACAGCGTCTAATATACCTGTTAGGGGTTAAAAAAAACACATCTCCAGCCTGCCAGCGAACGATCGCCGCTGGCAGGCTGGAGATCAACTCTCTTACCTTCCGTTCCTGTGAGCGCGCGCGCCTGTGTGCGCGCGTTCACAGGAAGTCTCGCGTCTCGCGAGATGACGCGTATATGCGTGACTGTGCGCAGGGCTGCCACCTCCGGAACGCGATCCTGCGTTAGGCGGTCCGGAGGTGGTTAAGTAGAGAGAATGGTCGGTAGCTGCTGCATAGTTTAGTATCCTTTCCCTCCTTGGGCAATACATAGATGTGTGCCTCCAGGGACTGTATAGGGAAATTATTCCTACTAGCTGCTGAGGTTAAAGGGACACTGACAGGCCCAATAAGCATAATTATCTATATATATGCATGCACAGGTCTTCTAATGTGTATTAAAAACATATAAGTATAACCCCTGTCCACCTTATAAATACAGCAAACTCATGTTTTATAACCTGATGTAATCGCTCTTCTTTCTGCCCAAGGGGCGGCGTTTCAGCTTCACTTCTGCCCAGCCAGCTGAGCCCCAACCGCTGTTTTGAAGCGCCGCCCAGCTCAACAATATTCACTTCACTGGGCGGCTTCTGTGTGCTGGCCAATTGTGCCCGGCGCAGGCACAGAACGGAGAGGCTGAAGCGGCCTCAAAGAAGCAAAGGGATCGCAGGCGTGATGTGATCCCGGCGAGTGAGGGTGCCGGGCGCATGCGCAGAAGCTGAAAGTGAGTCAGATGCCCATAGCTTTCTATTGGGCATGCACGGGATCTCGGAAGTCTGGGACAGCAGAAGCCGCCCAGCGAAGTGAATATTGATGAGCTGGGCGGCGCTTCAAAACGGCGGTTGGGGCGCGGCTGGCTGGGCAGAAGTGAAGCTGAAACGCCGCCCCTTGGGTAGAAAGAAGAGCGATTACATCAGGTTATAAAAAGTGAGTTTGCTGTATTTATAAGGTGAACAGGGGTTATACTTATATGTTTTTAATGCACATTAGAAGACCTGTGCATGCATATATATAGATAATTATGCTTATTGGTCCTGTCATTGTCCCTTTAAGGCTTTTAGGAGTTGTGGGAGTAGTACATCTGAGAATGTTTTGTAGTAGTTTGCGGGTGGTCCATCTGGGCCAGGACTCTTACCCACTGGAGTTTCTTTTAACGCTAGCTGAAGTTCCTGCAGGGAGAAAGGGGCCGACAGGTGATTTCTCTGTGATTCTGTCAAACAGGGTAGTTGTAGAGAGTCTAAAAATTGCTCTATCTTTCCCTGTTGGTTCAGAGTAGATTGGGGCGTGTCTTTAGCTCTCAAGTTGTAAAGTGCCGAGTAGAACTTTTCAAATTGGGCTGGTATATCTTTTGTTTCGTGGACTGTTTCGCTTGGTGAACAATGAATCTCTTCTATATACATTTGGGCTTGTCTGCGTTTCGCCATTAGAGCCATTAATATAGAACCCCTGTTACCTTGTATGTATATCTTGTGCCGTGCATAGAGATACGGTTTGGCTGCTTTATGGTTCATAAATTGAATGAGTTTTTCTCTCTGTGTCATAAGTTCAGCAAAAACTTGTGCTAAAGAATACTTATGCTGCAGTTTTGAAAACGTTTTCAGGACCTCATCTATCTCTTTTGTCTCTGTTTCTTGACGTACATCCCCATAGCAATCAGATGTCCCCGTATGAATTTTTATGGGCCTCCCATATTGTTGTAGATATCTGAGGGGTGTAATTTTTGGCAAAATAGTTCTGAATGGTAGTAAGTATTTTATCTCTGTTGAGATCAGACTTTAGCAGAAAATCATTAAGTCGCCAATTGAATGCTCTCCTGGGTAGAGAATCAACCATTAAAGTCATATTGAGCGGAGCATGGTCCGAAAACCCTATGTTGCCAATTGTGGACTTTACTAAAATGGAAATATGCGTGTTAGATAAAAATAGGTAGTCTAGCCTCTGGTATGATTTATGGGCTTCAGAATAAAAGGTAAAATCCTTCTCAGAGGGATGTGTCATATGCCAAACATCGCCCAGTTGTAGTGAGGTTAGTGACCGTCTCAGGGCTCAGATTTTTTTATGGGAGAAATGTGATTTTCCCAGATGGGGAGTCTAAGGGGGTTCCATCACTAAGTTCAGATCTCCGCCAACGATGCACATACCCTCACTGAAGGATCTGAGCCTTTGAAGTGTCGCGGCTAGCCAACAAATTTGATCAGAGTGTAAGCCTGCAATAGTAACTAGAGTGTGTGCAATAGTTTCTTTTAGAAAGAGAAATCTACCATCTGAGTCTGACATACGGGACTGTAGTGTGAATGGTGTATATTTATTGTTTGCTGTGGTTACACCTCTGGACTTGGACTTGCCATAGCAGGAGTGGAACCATTGTGAGAAATATTTCGGAGAAAATGTAGGGATCTTACCCAATTTTAAGTGGGTTTCCTGTAGTATAGCCACATCAGTGTGCATTGAGCATAAGTGTTGTAGGACTCAGGATATTTTTTGTGGACAGTTCACTAGGACATTGATATTAGCCTGATAAAACTAAAACGGAAGAAAAAGACAAGTAAATCAATTAAAGTAAATAAAGTCAGTTTCAAAATAGCACTGACAGTGATTCTTGTTAGAGAATGCTCTACTAAGGTAAGAGGCATTTCCCCCCTTTTTGGTAAAGCAGAGCTCGCTTGCTCTCTTACTGGGGATTGCTACATAAGAGACAAAACGTCTCTAAAGCTCTCCTCAAGATAGGCATTCACTTTGAAGCTGCGAGTTCACTCGTGTTCCCACTCAAAAATTGGATTCATGCCTATGCTTTTTGGAGAAGACCATGTTAAATGGTCATCCTAGATCTATGTATACCAAAATAGAGTAGTGTAGAACACTAAATAGATACAAACCGGATTCCAAAAAGTTGGGACACTATACAAATCGTGAATAAAAACTGAATGCAATGATGTGGAGGTGCCAACTTCTAATATTTTATTCAGAATAGAACATAAATCACGGAACAAAAGTTTAAACTGAGAAAATGTACCATTTTAAGGGAAAAATATGTTGAATCAGAATTTCATGGTGTCAACAAATCCCCAAAAAGTTGGGACAAGGCCATTTTCACCACTGTGTGGCATCTCCCCTTCTTCTTACAACACTCAACAGACATCTGGGGACCGAGGAGACCAGTTTCTCAAGTTTAGAAATAGGAATGCTCTCCCATTCTTGTCTAATACAGGCCTCTAACTGTTCAATCGTCTTGGGCCTTCTTTGTTGCACCTTCCTCTTTATGATGCGCCAAATGTTCTCTATAGGTGAAAGATCTGGACTGCAGACTGGCCATTTCAGTACCCGGATCCTTCTCCTACGCAGCCATGATTTTGTGATTGATGCAGAATGTGGTCTGGCATTATCTTGTTGAAAAATGCAGGGTCTTCCCTGAAAGAGATGACGTCTGGATGGGAGCATATGTTGTTCTAGAACCTGAATATATTTTTCTGCATTGATGGTGCCTTTCCAGACATGCAAGTTGCCCATGCCACACGCACTCATGCAACCCCATAACATCAGAGATGCAGGCTTCTGAACTGAGCGTTGATAACAACTTGGGTTGTCCTTGTCCTCTTTGGTCCGGATGACATGGCGTCTCAGATTTCCAAAAAGAACTTCGAATCGTGACTCGTCTGACCACAGAACAGTCTTCCATTTTGCCACACTCCATTTTAAATTATCCCTGGCCCAGTGAAAACGCCTGAGCTTGTGGATCTTGCTTAGAAATGGCTTCTTCTTTGCACTGTAGAGTTTCAGCTGGCAACGGCGGATGGCACGGTGGATTGTGTTCACTGACAATGGTTTCTGGAAGTATTCCTGAGCCCATTCTGTGATTTCCTTTACAGTAGCATTCCTGTTTGTGGTGCAGTGTCGTTTAAGGGCCCGGAGATCACGGGCATCCAGTATGGTTTTACGGCCTTGACCCTTACGCACAGAGATTGTTCCAGATTCTCTGAATCTTCGGATGATGTTATGCACAGTTGATGATGATAGATGCAAAATCTTTGCAATTTTTCGCTGGGTAACACCTTTCTGATATTGCTCCACTATCTTTCTGCGCAACATTGTGGGAATTGGTGATCCTCTACCCATCTTGGCTTCTGAGAGACACTGCCACTCTGAGGAGCTCTTTTTATACCCAATCATGTTGCCAATTGACCTAATTAGTGTTAATTGGTCTTCCAGTTCTTCGTTATGCTGAAATTTACTTTTTCCAGCCTCTTATTGCTACTTGTCCCAACTATTTTGGGATTTGTTGACACCGTGAAAATTGGAATCAATTTTTCCTTTAAAATGATACATTTACTCGGATTAAACGTTTGATCTGTCATCTACGTTCTATTACAAATAAAATATTGACATTTGCCATCTCCACATCATTGCATTCAGTTTTTATTCACAATTTGTTTAGTGTCCCAACTTTTTTGGAATCCGATTTGTAGAAAGACCACATAACAGGTAAGCATTCTGCCTCATAAATCTAACTTTCTGGGAATTTCAGTCCCCTGAGACCAGCAGGCGTTTTCGGGATTGACGACCTTTAGCCTTGTTTTCCATGGCATTTCTTCTGGAGGTTTTGGCAGATCTGTCAAGTACGCAATCTGGAGCCAGGATGGGATCTCTGAGGGTGTTAGATCTATGGCTTCACAAATGGGGAGTAGATCATCAGGTCTTCTTCTTATGAATCTGGTGGAGCCCTGTAGAGGGAATGAGATGCCAAAAGGAAATAGCTATCTAAAAGCGAGCCCCTTCGCTCTCAAGGAATCTGGTTTCATTTGTCTATGCTTGTTTAGCGTAACTGGATAGAGACTTTGAAAAAAAGAGAGCCGAGATCCTTCAAATGTAATTTCTTTTGCTTCCCTGGCAGCTTTTAAGATGGCGTCTCTGTGTTGGGAATGCATAACTCTGCATATAATGTCTCTAGGAGGCTCTCCCTCCTTTGGTTTGGCTCTAAGTGTCCTATATGCTCTTTCAATAACTAGATGTAATACTAGACCCAACCCTGTGTTGAGCATGATGTCAATTACTGATGAGTCGTTTGAAGCTTCTGGTACTCCTTTGATTCTCAAATTGTTTCGCCTCCCCCTATTGTCTTGATCTTCTATGTAAGCCAGCAGGTTATTCATTCTCGATTTGCATGCTTGGAAAGCTTCTGTTATGGCTTCTCCAAAAGCTGTTAGGGAGGCTAGGGATTCTTCTAGCTTTTCTACTTTCCTTACTATGTCATGTATATCTTGTTTAATGTCCGAGAGGTCCGATAGAAATGGTTGTAGGGCTGTTTCTACTATTTTCTGTAAGGCTTTCTGAGTAGTGACCAATTGCAGTTCTTTGGCTGATGGTCTTTCTCTGCTTACACTTTCAGAGTCTGAGGATTCTACACTGCGTGCAGAATTATTAGGCAAATGAGTATTTTGACCACATCATCCTCTTTATGCATGTTGTCTTACTCCAAGCTGTATAGGCTCGAAAGCCTACTACCAATTAAGCATATTAGGTGATGTGCATCTCTGTAATGAGAAGGGGTGTGGTCTAATGACATCAACACCCTATATTAGGTGTGCATAATTATTATGCAACTTCCTTTCCTTTGGCAAAATGGG
Organism: Bufo bufo; assembly: GCF_905171765.1. NCBI lineage: Eukaryota > Metazoa > Chordata > Amphibia > Anura > Bufonidae > Bufo > Bufo bufo. The sequence goes on from NC_053390.1 coordinate 565,663,976, forward strand.
TCAAAAGAAGGACTTGACAGGCTCAGAAAAGTCAAAAATAGTGAGATATCTTGCAGAGGGATGCAGCACTCTTAAAATTGCCAAGCTTCTGAAGCGTGATCATCGAACAATCAAGCGTTTCATTCAAAATAGTCAACAGGGTCGCAAGAAGCGTGTGGAAAAACCAAGGCGCAAAATAACTGCCCATGAACTGAGAAAAGTCAAGCGTGCAGCTGCCAAGATGCCACTTGCCACCAGTTTGGCCATATTTCAGAGCTGCAACATCACTGGAGTGCCCAAAAGCACAAGGTGTGCAATACTCAGAGACATGGCCAAGGTAAGAAAGGCTGAAAGACGACCACCACTGAACAAGACACACAAGCTGAAACGTCAAGACTGGGCCAAGAAATATCTCAAGACTGATTTTTCTAAGGTTTTATGGACTGATGAAATGAGAGTGAGTCTTGATGGGCTAGATGGATGGGCCCGTGGCTGGATTGGTAAAGGGCAGCGAGCTCCAGTCCGACTCAGACGCCAGCAAGGTGGAGGTGGAGTACTGGTTTGGGCTGGTATCATCAAAGATGAGCTTGTGGGGCCTTTTCGGGTTGAGGATGGAGTCAAGCTCAACTCCCAGTCCTACTGCCAGTTTCTGGAAGACACCTTCTTCAAGCAGTGGTACAGGAAGAAGTCTGCATCCTTCAAGAAAAACATGATTTTCATGCAGGACAATGCTCCATCACACGCGTCCAAGTACTCCACAGCGTGGCTGGCAAGAAAGGGTATAAAAGAAGAAAATCTAATGACATGGCCTCCTTGTTCACCTGATCTGAACCCCATTGAGAACCTGTGGTCCATCATCAAATGTGAGATTTACAAGGAGGGAAAACAGTACACCTCTCTGAACAGTGTCTGGGAGGCTGTGGTTGCTGCTGCACGCAATGTTGATGGTGAACAGATCAAAATACTGACAGAATCCATGGATGGCAGGCTTTTGAGTGTCCTTGCAAAGAAAGGTGGCTATATTGGTCACTGATTTGTTTTTGTTTTGTTTTTGAATGTCAGAAATGTATATTTGTGAATGTTGAGATGTTATATTGGTTTCACTGGTAAAAATAAATAATTGAAATGGGTATATATTTGTTTTTTGTTAAGTTGCCTAATAATTATGCACAGTAATAGTCACCTGCACACACAGATATCCCCCTAAAATAGCTAAAACTAAAAACTACTTCCAAAAATATTCAGCTTTGATATTAATGAGTTTTTTGGGTTCATTGAGAACATGGTTGTTGTTCAATAATAAAATTAATCCTCAAAAATAGAACTTGCCTAATAATTCTGCACTCCCTGTAAATGGTCCTGAGTTGCAGCTGCGGCTGAGTGTTGGCTAGATTTATTATGCGGAGAGTATTTGTGCAAAAATTTCTACATATCATGTTGCGTTTTCTTCTGCTTCGGTGTGGTGATCATCTCGGGTCTCCCGATCTTGACCATATTGAAATATGTACCCAGTGTATTGTATAAAAATGAAGGGGGTACTCTGTTCTCTCACACTTCATTGAGATTACATGAAATGAATCTTATAAGAGGTATAGTTGAATAGGTGCTTTTCCTGTACTGTCTGTGAACTAACAGATGGTGTGCTTTGCAGTCTTTGGAGATAAGGATATATGCCTCTGATCACTAACAATATTATCGGAAAAGGTTAAGGTAAACCAAACGCATTCACTCCAGAATTTTTTTTAATATCATACACTTCCACTGTGTGATTATATCTTAGACTGCTGTTCAATGAGGCAGTTGTAAAATATGGAGCCTGTGAGGTCTTGTGAATCTCCTAGGCTAATAAAGCTTTAGATTCTGTATGCAGTGTCCTCTTAATAAGGTTGTGTAAAAGGATGGGAGTTATAGTAGACCAGGCCTAGTCCCAGTCTGTAAAAATTGACTCCTAGCAGAGGTAAGTATACTGCTCTTTGCTGTTCTGTGCAGCAGTTGTGGGTATTCTTGACCTGATTGGGCTCTTAGGCCTCAAGTGCTAAAATGGTGTTGCTCCTCGCCGCTATTTCAATTTGTCAGATAGACGGAGCGGGTCCAGTCTTCTCTTTGAGACCGCGTACAGCCGACAGCCAGGATGGAGGGCAAGTATGCAACCGACTCACCGGGACTCTCGTAGGGCACCACACCTTTGTTTATTATGGCAGGCACTTTAGTCCGCGGCTCCGTCTTTGCTCGGCTTGGGAACAGGCCTCAGGTGGATCTCCGCAGCTCCAGCGGTCCCATCCGGTTCGGGAGGCCTCCTCGATGTTATAGTGAGTGGCTAGGATCAGTTTGTATGTAGTAATCCTCTGAAATTAGTAAAAGTCTGCAATATTCTGCAGAGCTTTTCTGACTTGCAGCCACTCTCCTCCAGCATCAGGCCACGCCCCCTATATTGCGTCCGTTAACGCTAGGGGCTTAGACTCCTCCGCGGGGAGAGCGCAGATTTCCTTTTACTCTAAGAGATATTTTCGCCATAGACACATTCCCGCATTGCCTACCAGAATGTACTCTCAATGGTACCATAGTACACACTCCTCAGCATCTAGAGGTGTTTTGATTACGGTTAATTGCTCCACACCCTTTCAAATGACATCCCACATCACAGACCCTGAGGGCAGATACCTAATTGTGATAGGCACTCTGGGTGGCCAAACAATAACTATAGCTAATGTTTACACCCCTAACACCCGCCAGATTTCATGGCTCTTGAAGACCTTTAGCCTCATTAGAACTTATTCAGTCGGCACACTATTACCTGGGAGAGACTTCAATGTAGCTTTAGATCACTACTTGGACTCGACCTCCACTTCTCAATCGACCTCTAGGAAACTTCTTATCCGATTAAAAATGCTGCTCTCAGATATGGCTCTGGTAGACCCATGGCGTACAGTACATATAGATGACAAAGACTTTACATTCTATTCCAATACACATGGCACCTATCACTGCCTAAACTATATATTTGTTCCTATACATTCTCTCCCTAACATTGTCTCTGCCCAAATAGCTCAGATAACTATTTCTGACCATGCCCACGTTTCTGTAAAACTCATCTTCCCGGCCTGCCCCCTAGAGCTTGGACGTGGAAACTTAATACTCCAATCCTAGATAATCCATCCCACATACAATCCCTAACCCAAAAGCTAGAATCTTACTGTTAAAGGGGATATTAATTATTGATATTTATGCAAATCTCAATAATTAATATTCATAAATAGGCGTGAGTCGTCTAGTGATGACTCCACCTATTTATGCCTAAATTATAAATACCTACCTATACCTCTGTTGCCTATACACTCCACTGAACTACACTATGTGCGACTTACTACTATACTAAACACACTATGCGCTGTATATGAATAATAAAGTATTTATTATACAATACAATAATACAAGTCTAATTATACGCTATATCTATATATATTTATAGATCAATGGTTACAAATATATATACATATAGACACACACACCACAGTACAGCAATAACACTACAGTAAACACAATACAAACCTAACTACACACTATCTATACAATACGCTTGCATACATTCATTAGCAGCAACCCACCCGCCTGGCTACTCACTGTCCCTACGGGGTAGAAAGGGTAAATGGTGGCACTGCAAGGGTTAATACTTGCAGGCTAGGGAAGTAGCCATGAGTACAGGTTCAGGGAATTCAGGGTCAATACAGCCCAGCAATGCAAGGGTTAAATCGGGGCTGTAAACCACACAATCATTGCAATGTAGGGATAATTACAGTGCAGGGGATGATGGACATAAAGGGGTAAACCCAGGGTTGGACACCAGGGGTTACCTGGGTCAGGGGTATTGGGGCTATTTCAGGGGACCAAGATATCAAGGGTTAATACAGCCCAGCAAGGATATGCTGGGGCTGCACTCAGGGAATGCAGGATTTAAGGATATGGGCAGAGGCAGACAGGGCTGAGGTTAATGCTGCAGGAGGTCAGCAGCAGGGGTAAATACTGGCTGCAGGAGTTCATCAGCCGGGGTTAGGGGATGGTTGGTGGAGCAGGGGTTAATGCAAGGGTTATGCAGCAGGGGTTATCGGTGGTATAAGGAAAAAGGGGTTAAATGCAGGGGTTAGGGTTAACCCAATGCAGGCCAGGGGTGAATAGGGGTAAATCAGGGCAGGGGTATTAGGGGTCTGGAGGGAAAGGGTTACTCAGCCATCTCCAGGGGCATGTGGGGCTCTGCCCCTCTTCCTTCAGGGAGCTGTTCCCATGTGTCTGTGTTTGTAGTCCAGTTCCAAGAGACCTCGTGTTCCTGGCTTGGGGCTCATATATCAGCCTCAGAAACAGCTCACCTCCCCCCTCCTCAGGGATGTGACATCATAGTGTGACTGTGACATATGCCTGCACTCAGGACTGCCAGTTGGCCCCCTGAGGCTAGCAGCACCACACGCCCAGCCATGTCACAAACACAAGGTGGGGGAGAGCATAGTAACTAGGCTGATAAGCTGGGGAAACTTAACAAAAGGCCTCAGATCTATTCATCCCTTAGCCTTTGAAGTCACCAGCCACCTGGAGACATATCCACCCCTGCAGGAACTGGCATGCGGGAGGGGGCTGGTTAGGAAAATTGGCCGCATTTAAGTATATATATGTATATAGATACTTGGGGTGCATCTATATACACATATATACTCATTATAAACCTGGGGCATACATGGGCAGTTATAGGCCCATATATACAGTACAGACCAAAAGTTTGGACACACCTTCTCATTCAAAGAGTTTTCTTTATTTTCATGACTATGAAGGCATCAAAACTATGAATTAACACATGTGGAATTATATACATAACAAACAAGTGTGAAACAACTGAAAATATGTCATATTCTAGGTTCTTAGCCACCTTTTTCATTTGATTACTGCTTTGCACACTCTTGGCATTCTCTTGATGAGCTTCAAGAGGTAGTCCCCTGAAATGGTCTTCCAACAGTCTTGAAGGAGTTCCCAGAGATGCTTAGCACTTGTTGGCCCTTTTGCCTTAACTCTGCGGTCCAGCTCACCCCAAACCATCTCGATTGGGTTCATGTCCGGTGACTGTGGAGGCCAGGTCATCTGGCGCAGTACCCCATCACTCTCCTTCATGGTCAAATAGCCCTTACTTTCAAATTTTTCCCAATTTTTCGGCTGACTGACTGACCTTCATTTTTTAAAGTAATGATGGCCACTCGTTTTTCTTTACTTAGCTGCTTTTTTTTTGCCATAATACAAATTCTAACAGTCTATTCAGTAGGACTATCAGCTGTGTATCCACCTGACTTCCCCTCAACGCAACTGATGGTCCCAACCCCATTTATAAGGCAAGAAATCCCACTTATTAAACCTGACAGGGCACACCTGTGAAGTGAAAACCATTTCAGGGGACTACCTCTTGAAGCTCATCAAGAGAATGCCAAGAGTGTGCAAAGCAGTAATCAAAGCAAAAGGTGGCTACTTTGAAGAACCTAGAATATGACATATTTTCAGTTGTTTCACACTTGTTTGTTATGTATATAATTCCACATGTGTTAATTCATAGTTTTGATGCCTTCATAGTCATGAAAATAAAGAAAACTCTTTGAATGAGAAGGTGTTTCCAAACTTTTGGTCTGTACTGTGTATATATACAGGGAGTGCAGAATTATTAGGCAAGTTGTATTTTTGAGGATTAATTTTATTATTGAACAACAACCATGTTCTCAATGAACCCAAAAAACTCATTAATATCAAAGCTGAATATTTTTGGAAGTAGTTTTTAGTTTGTTTTTAGTTTTAGCTATTTTAGGGGGATATCTGTGTGTGCAGGTGACTATTACTGTGCATAATTATTAGGCAACTTAACAAAAAACAAATATATACCCATTTCAATTATTTATTTTTACCAGTGAAACCAATATAACATCTCAACATTCACAAATATACATTTCTGACATTCAAAAACAAAACAAAAACAAATCAATGACCAATATAGCCACCTTTCTTTGCAAGGACACTCAAAAGCCTGCCATCCATGGATTCTGTCAGTGTTTTGATCTGTTCACCATCAACATTGCGTGCAGCAGCAATCACAGCCTCCCAGACACTGTTCAGAGAGGTGTACTGTTTTCCCTCCTTGTAAATCTCACATTTGATGATGGACCACAGGTTCTCAATGGGGTTCAGATCAGGTGAACAAGGAGGCCATGTCATTAGATTTTCTTCTTTTATACCCTTTCTTGCCAGCCACGCTGTGGAGTACTTGGACCCGTGTGATGGAGCATTGTCCTGCATGAAAATCATGTTTTTCTTGAAGGATGCAGACTTCTTCCTGTACCACTGCTTGAAGAAGGCGTCTTCCAGAAACTGGCAGTAGGACTGGGAGTTGAGCTTGACTCCATCCTCAACCCGAAAAGGCCCCACAAGCTCATCTTTGATGATACCAGCCCAAACCAGTACTCCACCTCCACCTTGCTGGCGTCTGAGTCGGACTGGAGCTCTCTGCCCTTTACCAATCCAGCCACGGGCCCATCCATCTGGCCCATCAAGACTCACTCTCATTTCATCAGTCTATAAAACCTTAGAAAAATCAGTCTTGAGATATTTCTTGGCCCAGTCTTGACGTTTCAGCTTGTGTGTCTTGTTCAGTGGTGGTCGTCTTTCAGCCTTTCTTACCTTGGCCATGTCTCTGAGTATTGCACACCTTGTGCTTTTGGGCACTTCAGTGATGTTGCAGCTCTGAAATATGGCCAAACTGGTGGCAAGTTGCATCTTGGCAGCTGCACGCTTGACTTTTCTCAGTTCATGGGCAGTTATTTTGCGCCTTGGTTTTTCCACACGCTTCTTGCGACCCTGTTGACTATTTTGAATGAAACGCTTGATTGTTCGATGATCACGCTTCAGAAGCTTTGCAATTTTAAGAGTGCTGCATCCCTCTGCAAGATCTCTCACTATTTTTGACTTTTCTGAGCCTGTCAAGTCCTTCTTTTGACCCATTTTGCCAAAGGAAAGGAAGTTGCCTAATAATTATGTACACCTAATATAGGGTGTTGATGTCATTAGACCACACCCCTTCTCATTACAGAGATGCACATCACCTAATATGCTTAATTGCTAGTAGGCTTTCGAGCCTATACAGCTTGGAGTAAGACAACATGCATAAAGAGGATGATGTGGTCAAAATACTCATTTGCCTAATAATTCTGCACTCCCTGTATATACCTGGGGGAGAGCCATGGCAGACACACATATACAGATGTATGCACTGCATACACACATCGCCATATATACACCTACATAAGAGGGAATATATACATGACCATACAGGGAATATATATCCCTATTGGCCATATAAGGGGGCCCATATACATACATACATACACATATCAATGAAGGGGCAGATACATATATATATCCATATACATACGCCCACCTGACTTCCCTCTACACTTACTTTTGGACTAATGAAGATCCAGCCATTTCCCACCCTATTTTGTGGGAAGCCCACAAGGCCTTCATCAGGGGAGAATTAATTGCATTGGGCAGTCGGCTTAAAAAACAGAGAGAAAAAGAGCTGACATCCCTACTTAGCCAAGTTGCCCATCTGGAGAACACTCACAAAATCTCTGACTCAACCCTTCACCTTAAGAATTTAGTTTTTCTTAGACACCACGTCAAAGACTTATTGAATATAAAGTCAGCAAAGACCTTCCAATCCCTATGTTTTAAATATTATGCTCATGGGGAAAAGGGAACTAGGGTAAGGTCCTCTTTGCTGAAAAAACAGAGAACCAGAACCTTTGTCTCCTCTATAAAAACCACTTGAGGCTCAAGAGTTACTTCCACCCCCTTGATAGCACAACAGTTCCATCAATTGTACACAGAACTTTATAACCTACATCCACTTACTAGGGATGGCTCTGACGCCTCTGACCACTCTCCCATAGATGACCTGATTACTTCCTACACAACATAGATATCCCCACATTGTCGACCGAGGACTGGACACAGCTGGTCGCCCCCATATCAGAGGAGGAGGCTGAAAAGGGGTCCTTGGTACTATCCTACCTGGGAAAAGCCCAGGACCACATGGCTTCCCTATAATATATTACAAAACATTTAAAAACACCCTACTCCCTAAATTTGTGTCACTGTGCAATTCCCTGATGCACGGTTCTACACTCCCCCCTCAATCACTTGAGGCCTACGTCACAATTATCCATAAAGAGGGTAAAGACCCCAAGCTCTGTAGTAGGTATCGCCCGATTTATTTATTAAATACGGATCTCAAATGGTGGGCAAAGATCCTTGCGCATAGACTCTTCTCTCTCCTCCCTAAGATTATCGGAGAGGAGCAGGTGGGATTTGTTCAGGGAAGAGAAGGGAAAGATAATGTTTCTAGCATCCTACATGCTGCCTATCATGCCAAACAAAAGAAAATGCCATTGGTCTTGCTGAGTATGGATGCAGAGAAAGCTTTTGACAGGGTCAGCTGGGAGTCCATGAGACATACACTACAAGCCTTTCATTTTAATGACCCATTTATCCAAGCAGTTTTCTCTCTGTACACCTCTCCCACGGCTAAAATACAGATAAATGACACCCTGTTGGAACCCTTTTCTATATGAAATGTAATGCGCCAGGGTTACCCCCTATCCCCCTCATTATTTGTTTTGTGTCTGGAGATACTTCTTCTGAAATTACACCAATCTGACCAGATCAAAGGCCTCAAACTGGGCACCTTCACAAATAAAACTGCCGCCTTTGCAGATGATCTTTTATAGCTTATCACAAACCCTTTGGAAGCCTTCCCAATTATATTACAGATATTTGCTGACTTCGGCAGAGTATCCAACTTCAAAATTTATTTTGACAAGTCTGAAGCCCTGAATGTGTCCCTTTCGGGCTCCCAGCCTGCCTTAGTCAAAAAAATTTCCCCGTTCCGATGGCCTTCAGATGCCATCAAATACCTAGGTGTCCGTTTCCCAGCCGATCTGACCTCCTTGTTTCGTCTAAACTACCCTCCGTTACTCCAGAAAATAAGCAAAACCCTCCGACTGGAAAGTCCCATATGTCTACTGGTTTGGGAGAAAGAACATACTTTCCACATTTGTTCTCCCAGCTATTGTATATGATACAAGTGTTGCCTATAGGTATACCAGCTTCCTTCTTCTCGAAAGTTCAAACGCTGTTTAGAAGATTTTTGTGCAACAACAAAAGAGCTCGACTACCCTATCTCCATCTCACTCAAAAACCATCCAATGGAGGCATCTCCCTACCTGACTTATCGCTATATTTTCAAGCTACTCAATTGGCATGCTGGACTCCACTGGCTAGCCCCCAATTAAAAAATCCTTACCTGGAGATCGAGAGAGAGGTCTTGTCGTCTAGATATCGAGTCTGTTGTGGTTTAGACATCTACCCTTGAGGCCTACCCTCGTGCCCAGTGATATGACACGGGGAATGTTAAAGGTATGCAGAGCCCACCCCAACCTATAATTGTCTAGTGGTCTGGTCTCTCCCCTGGCACTCTTGAGTACTATACCATCAGCTATTGCAAATAGAGATACCCCAGAGTGGTGGGACTCACTTCCTGACATACGAATTACAGAAGCCATCTGCAACCCTACTTAGGGACCGCACTATTCCCAAACCTGCCTTCATCGCACTATGGGAGAAGGAGCTCAACTGTACATTCACACAGATGGAGATTTGTACAATCCTCCTTCGCTCTAGATGTGTAAAAATACAGGAGAACACATTTAAAACTGTTACCCGTTGGTATAGCACACCGGATTATTTCTTCAGAATTGGGTTTTCCAAAGATAATATGTGCTGGAGATGTGGTGACGATGTGGGCACTCTTTCACATATATTTTGGGAGTGTAAACTGCTCAAACAATTTTGGGCAGACCTGGAGGGAGCATTACACCAGATCTGCCCTGGTGCCCAGGTCACCTTAGACAAGGAATTGATTCTCCTCTAGCTCACAAAGGGCCCCTTCCAGCCCTCCAAACATGATCTTATAACCTCACTCATCGCTGCTGCCAAATTGTTGATCCCCTTGCACTGGCGGTCAACCTCAACCTCTCCCCCGACCAGGGGCGTTGATTATTAAGGGCCTGGTCCCCTGATGTTTTGTCCCAGGCCCTGAATGTCCTGCCTGCCAGCTAGATACAACTGTATTGCCATCCTCAGGACGGCAATGCAATTCAATCTAATGCACTGGAAGAGCTGAAGGACCTGTGGTGACATCACAGGTCATGTGACCAGCAAAACAGGCAGTGGTTGGGAAGGACCTGCAATGATGTCACCATCATGTGACCAGTGCAGGAGAGAACGCCAGTGAAGAGGAGAAGAAGCTGTAGTGATTTCTGCTACATGAGGAGAGGTAAGTGAAGGGAGAGGCAGAGCAATGCTGGGAGTTGTGGTTATTTAACTGGGACTATATATTAGGGCTGAAGGGAGGGATGTTTTTTTTACATGGAACTGTATGTTGATGGTGGCCTTAGGAGGGAGTGATGTTATTTACATGGGACTGTATGTTGGAGGGGGCTGGGGGATGGAGTGATGTTATTTACATGGGACTGTATGTTGATGGCTAGTGTTGAGCAAACTTGTGGTTAAGTTCGGCGTCTAAAGTTTGGCTTCGGGTTATCGAAGAATCCCGATATGGATTCCGAATTCCGTTGCGGTCCGTGGTAGCGGAATCAACAATGGGATTCTTCGATAACCCGAATCTGAACTTTAGACGCTGAACTTAAAACACATGTTCGCTCAACACTATTGATGGCGGCTGTGGGAGGGAGTGATGTTACTTACATGGGACTGAATGTTGGAGGGGGCTGGGGCAGGATGATGTTATTTACATGGGACTGTATGTTCGAGGCAGCTATGGGAGGGAGTGATGTTATTTACATGGGACTGTATGCCAGAGGTGGCTGGGGGAGGCAGTGATGTTATTTACATGTGACTGAATGTTACAGGGGTCTGAGGGAGAGAGTGATGTTATCTACTGTACATGGGATTGAATGTTGAGGGGGCAATGTTATTTACATGGGACTGTATGTTGAGGGTGGCTGGTGGGGGGGAATTATGTTATTTACATGGGACTGAATGTTGAGGGGGTGATGTTTACATGGGATTGCATGTTGGAGGTGGCTGGGGAGGAGGTGATGTTATTTACATGGGACTGTATGTTGGAGGCAGCTATGGGAGGGAGGGATGTTATTTACATAGGACTGTATGTCGGAGGTGGCTGGGGGAGGCAGTGATGTTATTTACATGGGACTGTTTGTTGATAGTGGCTGTGGGAGGGAGTGATGTTATTTACATGTGACTGAATGTTACAGGGGTCTGAGGAAGGGAGTGGTGTTATTTACTGTACATGGGATTGAATGTTGATGGGGCAGTGTTATTTACATGGGACTGTATTTTGAAGGAGGCTGTAGATAGAGAGGGATGTTATTTACATGGGGCTGTATATTGGAGGTAGCTGGAAAGATGGTGTGATGTTATTTACATGGGACTATATGGCGGAGGGAGGGAAATAGTGTTATTTACATAGAACTATATATTGGAGGGGCTGAAGGGAGGGGAGTGATGCTATTTACATAGGACTGTATTTTCGAGTGGGCAGGAGAGATGGCGTGATGTTATTTACATGGCACTGTATGGTGGAGGGAGGAATATAACTACAAGGGGCACTGCAAATCCAGAGGACACTGTAGGCATTATTATTACTACTGGGGGCTCTATAGGAGGGACTTATAGATCCGCTTTATTTCTACTAAGGGTACTTTCACACTGGCGTTGGAACTGTCTGCCGGATCCAGCAATCTGTATGCAAACGGAAACTATTTGTAGATGGATCTGGATGTCGGATCCGTCTCGAAAGTATATTGCGATACCGGATCCGTCTCTCCGGTGTCATCCGGAAAAACGGATCCGGTATTTTTTTTTTTACATTTTTAAAGGTCTGCACATGCGGAGACAGGAAGACCGGATCCGTCAATGCGGCAATTTTAATGCCGGATCTGGAACTAATACATTCCAATGGAAAAAATGCCGGATCCGGCAAGTGTTCAGGAGTTTTGGCCTAGAAAAAAATGCAGCATGCTGTGTTTTTTTTTCTCCGTCCAAATATCGTAAAATGACTGAACTGAAGACATCCTGATGCATGCTAAATGGATTGCTTTCCATTCAGAATGCATTAGGATAAAACTGATCAGTTTTTTTCCTGTATTGAGCCCCTAGGACGGAACTCAGTCCCGGAAAACTTTGACGCAAATGTGAAAGTACCCTTAGAGCAATATGGAAGGACTTATTACTACTGGGGGCTCTGTGAGGATATTATTAATAATGAAGGGCTCTTCTACTAATGGGGGTCCTCTTGGGGAGCATTATCACAGTTGGGGGCACTGTAGGGGGCAGTATTACTAATAAGTGCCTTATAGAAGGGAATTACTATTGGTGGAACTATATGGAGCACTATTACTATGGGGGCACTAATATTTCTTCAGTATAGTATTTGGGGGTATTGGGGGCACAGAGAGCAGCAGGGTAACACTGTGGGGACTCCAGGTTGGGAGATGATAATAGAAAAGTGAGGAAGCTAAGATGTCTGTGTGTCACTCTGCAGAGACGAAGCGGCTGAAAGAAGTTTTATGGACCAAATGGAGAAGATGACGACAGAGAAGATCTACATTGGAGGAGACGTCACCTGGGAGGCCCTGGATGTGACAGGTATGTGCTGCTGTATAGCAAGTACAGGAAAGTGAAGTGTGTGGGGAGGGAGGGTGGTTTGGTGACTTAGAGAACTGGGCCATATTTATTGGGGCTTGTGCCCCGAATCTTTTGAGACCCTAGCAACGCCCCTGCCCCCGACCTTAGATCAATGGATCAAAAAAGTGCACCAAATTTGCAGATTGGAGGAGCTGGCGGGCTGGGAGTCCCACACCAGAACGAGGTATCTTCAGATGTGGACTTCATGGCTAGACTTTATAGATAAAAGAACATAGCTCTTTACACTAGAATGGAGGTGGAGGATTGAGGCTTCTTTGTTGAACCCCAGTTAGGGCGCAGGCTAAAAACTCCAATGACTAAACCTGATTTTTGGTTGAAAACCCTTTGTTGGCAATGACTGCCTGATGTCTTGAACTCATGGACATCACCAGACATTGTGTTTCCTTCTTTTTAATGCTATGCCAGGCCTTAACTGCAGCGGTTTTCAGTTGCTGTTTGTTTGTGGGCCTTTCTGTCTGAAGTTTAGTCTTTAACAAGTGAAATACATGCCCTATTGGGTTTAGATCAGGTGACTGACTTGACCATTCAAGAATATTCCACTGTTTTGCTTTAATAAACTCCGGGGTTGCTTTGGCTTTATGTTTTGGGTCATTGTCCATCTGTATTATGAAGCGCCGACCAATCAGTTTGGCTGGATTTGAGCACACTAGTATGTCTCTAAAAACCCCAGAATTCATCTGGCTGCTTCTGTCCTGTGTCACATCATCAATCAACGCTAGGGACCCAGTGCCACTGGCAGCCATGCATGCCCAGGCCATCACACTGCCTCCGCCGTGTTTTACAGATGATTTGGTATGCTTTGGATCATTCATGAGCTGTACCATGCCTTCGCCACACTTTTTTCTTTCCATCATTCTGGTAGAGGATGATCTTGGTTTCATCTGTCCAAATAATGTTCTTCCAGAAGTGTGCTGATTTTTTAAGATGTTTTTTAGCAACGTCCAATCTAGCCTTCTTATTTTTGAGGCTTATACAGTGAGGAACAGAAGTATTTGAACACCGCGATTTTGCAAATTCTCCCACTTAGAAATTATGGAGGGGTCTGAAATTCCCATTGTAGGTGCATTGCCACTCTGAGAGACAGAATAAAATAAAAAAAATTCAGGAAATCACATTGTATGATTTTTGATGAATTTATTTATCTTGCACTGCTGAACATAAGTATTTGAACACCTGAGAAAATCAGTGTTAATATTTGGTATAGAAGCCTTTGTTTGCAATTACAGAGGTCAAACGTTTCCTGTAGTTCTTGACCAGGTTTGCACACACTGCTCCCTCCAAAGATGTTCTATTGGATTTAGGTCTGGAGACTGGCTAGGCCACTCCAGAACCTTGATATGCTTCTTATGAAGCGACTCCTTGGTTATCCTGACTGTGTGCTTCGGGTCGTTGTCATGTTGGAAGACCCAGCCACGACCCATCTTCAATGCTCTGACTGAGGGAAGGAGGTTGTTGCTCAAAATCTCACAATAAATGGCCCCATTCATCCTCTCCTTAATACAGTGCAGTCATCCTGTCCCCTTCGCAGAAAAGCCACCCCAAAGCATGATGTGACCATCCCCATGCTTTACAGTAGGGATGGTGTTCTTGGGATGGAACTCATCCTTCTTTTTCCTCCGAACACGACTAGTGAAGTTTATACCAAAAAGTTCTACTTTGGTCTCATCTGACCACATGACTTTCTCCCATGCCTCCTCTGGATCATCCAGATGGTCATTGGCAAACTTCAGATGGGCCTGGACATGTGATGACTTGAGCAGAGATACCTTCCGTGCAATGCATGATTTGAAACCATGACGGCGTAGTGTTCTACGGACAGTGACCTTTGAAAATGTGGTCCCAGCTCTCTTCATGTCATTGACCAGCTCCTCCCATGTAGTTCTGGGCTGATCCCTCACCTTTGTTATCATCAGTGATACTCCATGAGGTGAGATCTTGCATGAAGCCCCAGTCCGAGAGAGACTGACAGTCGTCTTTAGCATCTTCCATTTTCTAACAATTGCTCCAACAGTTGATCTATTTTCACCAAGCTGCTTGGCAATTGCCCCGTAGCCCTTTCCAACCTTGTGGAGGTCCACAATTTTGTCTTTGGTGTCTTTTGACAGCTCTTTGGTCTTGCGCATTGTAGTATTTGGCATCTGACTGACTGTGGGGGGGGACAGGTGTCTTTAAAGAGCTCAGACAGATGCTACTAATTTAGATTGAGTGGAGTAGAGGTGGGCTTTTTAAAGGCACAGTAACAGGTCTTTGAGAGCCAGAATTCTTGCTGTTTCTCAGGTGTTCAAATACTTATGTTCAGCAGTACAAGACAAATACATTCTTTAAAAGTCATACAATGTGATTTCCTGATTTATTTTTATTTTTTATTCTGTCTCTCAGAGTGGGAATGCACCTACAATGGGAATTTCAGACCCCTCTATGATTTCTAAGTGGGAGAACTTGCAAAATAGCAGGTATTAAAAATACAATTTATATATATATGGACCTAACTGTATACATTTACTAAATATCGTTTTAATATACAATACTTAAGAGCTACAGGTTGAAGACCACAGTCAAAAATTAAAAATCCCTTATAGTAGTGGAAAAAAGACATATTTATGGTTCACTCATTCAATTAACTTTATATGTAGTATAGTCTTTCATAGTCTCACAGTGAGGTATGTGTCCTGTCATTTGGAACTAACTTTATGAACGACCATGTGCACTGAGCCTAAGGGACAATCAATTGTGTCAATTATGTTTGCAATTTCCAAATGTGTTCCTGAACCTTCACATATTTGTGTCAAGCCTGTCTAGTAGTCCAGTGAATTGTCTTCTGCTTTCATATCACTTAAAGAGAGCCTATCACCAGTGACACCCCTATGTAACAAAGCCAGATAGTAGCTAGCCAGTTGCAGTGAAATCTCACCTATCTCTGTATTCTCACGTATATGTGCCGTTCAATCTCATGTTGGCACATGCTCAGTGCAGGTCAATAACCTGTAGGAGATCAATGGTCTGAGGGAGGGTTCTAGCCAGAGAAAGGAGCAGACCAACACTTTTACCTTACTTGCACCAAATGTCTAATTTGCATATTTATAAAATATTTTTTTTCTTCTCTGCAGTGGAGCAATGGAACTTCAAGGCAAGAGGAGCTTTGTAATCTGTAAATGCCTATGTTGCACTGGGTTTGCTACCCTTAAACCCCTTGATGACTTCCATGTGCACTCGTGCCAGGAAAAGCCTCCCCTGGCTGAGATCAGGGAAGCTTTTATATTACAGCTAGAGATGAGTGAAGCGACTTTGGATGCTACATCCGAAGTCACTTTGCTAAAAAATTTGTTATAATACTGTACGGAGATTCGTCTCCGTACAGTATTAGAATGCATGGGCTCCAATGAGCCGAAGTATGTTAAATGGAAATGCACAAATATGAAAATCGCCAGGTACTTTAATGGTTAGCTAAGAATATTGGCAATTCAGGACTCAATTACTGCTGGGTTATCACTCAGTTTTCCCAGAAACAGATATAGCTGAAGTAAAAAATAAACATTATTTTCAACAACATGCATAAGAGAATGACACAAGGACAGAAAAATGATTGATAATGCATGTTATGTTAATTTGTTTAGTAATGATACTTAATTATACATATACAGGTGAAACTCGAAAAATTTGAATATCGTGCAAAAGTCCATTTATTTCAGTAATGCAAATTAAAAGGAATTGCATTAATGAAGCTTAAAATTAGAATTTTGTGAAAAGGTTCAATATTCTAGGCTCAAAGTGTCACACTCTAGTCAGCTAATTAATCCATACCCCCTGAGCAAAGGGTACCTGAGATTGTGACTTTGGGGTTTCATAAGCCGTAAGCCATAATCATCGAAATTATAACAAATAAAGGCTTGGAATATCTCACTCTGCATGTAATAAGTCTCTCATATGTTAGTTTCACCTTTTTAGTTGCATTACTGAAATAAATGAACTTTGTACGATATTCAAATTTTTTGAGTTTCACCTGTATGGACTTTATTATGCTTACTGATTCTTTACTATTAGGATTCTTTTTATTTCTAAGACACTATACAAAATATTGTGAATCATAAATGATGTCAAACACCCAGGATAACAAGAATAATCATGTAATAATCCACCTATCTACACAGCCCACTCCTCCTCCAGCTCATTGTTGACTCGATGTGTCTCCCACTGGTCAGAGGGCTGTGCTTATACAGAAGTGAGAGGAGCAGGGAGGTCTCATCTGTGATGCTGCAGCTGTTGAGTACCATGTGCTGAGACAGAGGGAAAGCAACAGGGAGCAAGCTTCTCAGCTCTCCTAGGTGCCAACCTGCCATAGCCAGAACACATCGTCCATAGGATAGGAGGATGGCAGAGCTGGAGGTAAGGACCTGCTGCACTTCTCTTCATGCTAGGGTAGAACTGTTGCTTCATTGACTATTATTATTATTTCACAATCTCAATGACATAAGGCTGCTTTGTCAATGAGCTGCCAGGAGGCTCAGGAGATATGCTGTAGGAATCTTCTATGGTAGTATGTATAGCACCTGCCAGTTTCAGAGAATATGTCCTGAAGAACAATATAGTGAAGCACATTTATCTACTCCTTAGAAGCTATCTGCTGTGCTCTTTAATACTGAACTTTTGAGGATAGTAGTAATGTAAAATCTGTGATAAACCTGTGAAAATTAATGAAAGGGAGGGAACCTTAACTTTAAAGTGTCTGGATTTTTCCACATTAAAACAGTAATTTAAATATGATACAATGCAAACCCATGCAAGATGCCTTCACAAGCAGCCAATTTTGCTGCAGAAAATTACTGCAACTGAGAATCAGATGCATTCCTCTGAATGGAGCTTGCAGAAATCCATGTGCTTCCCACCATACCAACCCCATTCAGATGAAAGGAACGGATTTTCAGAAATTTTCTGCAACAAAATCTGCCGCATGTGGAGGCATCCATATACATATGTTTAGGAAAAAATCTATTTACCTTGCAAAAGAATGAAATGTATTGCATCTTCTATGCTTAGGGCAAATTGGCCGGTTTTATAAATGGCTACACAGAGTCCGTGCTGATAGGGTCACATCCAAGAGGACACCTTATAGGGCTTATTATCTAAAACACAGCAGGGGTGAACATAAAAATGGGGTCATGTGCATATTGATTGCCTCTGTCCTAGAGTAGATTGTGTTGCTGTAGTTTTCAGCTGACATTGTACAGATGTTTAGCAGATCTATGCAATATTCAGCTTTTTAATATATAATCCAAGCATTAGTTCTGGTGTGTGTGTGTGTGTGCATACTGTAGGCTACATTTATTTCAGTGCACTGCAGCTCTTGTGTTTTCTTTGAACTATATATATATATATATATATATATATATATATATATATTAGGGCAGATTGGTAAATCCTATGAAAATTAGCATTTTATGGCAAGTGTAGGAGGGCAATGTTAAAAAATTGTAAGGGAGAACAAAATAAACCCTGACATGTATGAGGGACAAGTGCGGGAGTGTTCACTGTGTAAAGCACAATTGTGGTTAAAACTGGCAAGAATATATGCCAATATTTGGGGTCAGTTTGCCAGGTTTTAATGCATAGAAATGATACTCTGTTGGGAACTGTTTATATAGATGTTACACAATGTTTTACTAATGAAATTAGATTTTTCTCTAATGCATGCTTCAAGGACTCCTGTTAATATTTTTCATACAATACAACCCCTTCCTATATGTGACTCCTGGGAATGTTTTAAAAAATACAAAATCTCTAAAAGATTCTTTGATATGTTAAAAAGTGCTGTTACCTCTGACATCTCAGAGGTGTATTAGATAATTCAGTGGAGAAATGCCTAAGCGTATGTAACTATTTCTTCGTGAAACACTTTTATGATTGTCTTCTCCAGTCATGTAAAGAAAATTATTTTTCTACATGACTGACCAATGACTCAGGAAAACAAAATTTGTGTGGCTGCAGTATGAAGCCCTTTCGTGTGTGACCTTGTGACATTAATTAATGATAGTTTGTTAATAATCCTGGATCTTGTGGCACTGACGTTCTTGGCGGTGTCTTTTCTAGACTGTTGCACGGGTGGTTGTGTAAATAGTTTTTTCTCCTATACATTGACTGTATTGTCTGTATTGTCATGCAAGATCTAGATGATTCCAGGCTGATTTCATAATGATTTTCTTACCGTCAAAAAAGCCATAGAAACTGCTTGCAGTGTTTTCCATACTGCATGCAGCCATTTTTAGACTACTTTCACGTCAGCGCTGTGCTGTCCAGTTTTGAGATACAGCACAGGCTCTCAAAACCAAAGCACAAGGGTTCAGCTTTGTCCCCATTCATTGTCAATGGGGACAAAACTGAACAAACTGGAACGGAGTGCACCAGAATGCATCCTGCTCCGATTTGTTGCGTTCACATGCTGGACACAAAACTGCTGCACCAAAAACAATGTAAGTCAATGGTGCCGGATCTGTTTTTTTCTAATACGTTTCTTCATTTTCAATATAATACAACCGGATCCGTTCTGCACACATGCAGCTGGTTGTATTATTGGGATGAAAGAGGATCTCTGCCGGATCTCCAAACCGTATTGCAATAACACTGATGTGAAAGTAGCCTTAGTGGCCTTGGCATTTTTTTCAAGTGTATCCCATCTCTTTCCACGGCTACTTTCACACCTCCGATGTGAAACTCCAGCATGGCTGTTCCGGTGAACAAGTGGAGGATTGGTCGGACACAAACCACAGCATGCAAAAATTTGTGTCTGGCTGGTTCTCTGCTTGGCGTATTTTCAGGCGTCAGCTGCATATTTTAGTATGGCTGTATAGCTGATCCGGGACGGCTCTTACTGGGAGTAGGCAAAGTGCTGGGTGGGTGACTACTTCCCACGTTCCAGGCTGGGTCTTGGTTTTGGGCTGTAAAACACAGGCAGCACTGTCAAGTGGTGTGGATTACTTCTCTCTGACAGTGGAGCTCTGTCAGTCTCTGTGTTGGGACCTGGGAGTTTTGGCCTGGATTAAGGCCTGCTACCTTGTTGGTGTGAAAGCAGGTGGATTTCCCAAGGACTTTTTCTTTGCTTCATGATGTGAACGAACATTAGAATCACAAGGTGACTGCTTTCCTTGAAACTGACTTTTTGTTTTGTCACTTACTTAATGTGTGAATAAACACTGAACTGTTTAATTTAAAGACTTTGTTGTTGCCTCTATACTGCGTCCGCTAACCTGCCTATCAAAGCGAACCCCCACAATATATGCACACACACATGTATATATATATTATTCATCATATGCATATAGAATCCCTACCCTTGTTAACTTTCAAGTACTTTTTTTTATCTTTAATAAAGCCTTTGTGTTCCCTTTAATATCAAGTGATACATTTGCATCAAGTATAACTTGTATTTGCATAAAATAACTTCATAAACATCCTATTCAACATCCCAAAGCAAGTTAAGACTTAAAGGGTTTGTGCCAAGTTTTGAAGTTATCCCCTATCCACAAAATAGGATATAACTGATCACTGGGGTCTGACCACTAGGAGCACCACCGATCCCCAGAATGTTCACTGACACTCCATTCATTCTGTTGGGGAACGCTGAGGTTAGCCGAGTAAAGTACTTTGTTATATGCGGCAGTCCCATAGAGAATAAATGGAGCGGCAGGGAGCATGCCTAACCTGCAGCTCTATCAGATTAGGGGAACCGGAACCCAATTTTTGTGATCGGTGTGAGTCTTAGTTGTTGGACGGCCAGCAATCAGTTCTCCCCTATCCACAGCTTCAAAACTTGGCACAAGTCCTTTAACTGCAACTAAAGAGAAGACATTGTAAGACAGAAAAGGGACACCACAGCTACATTTAAACCACTTAAACAACCTCTAGCTTACCTCTACTGAAACATCTGCATTAAGCTTTACACCCTCCTCCCCTTCCCATGTATGGTTTTCTTCCTTGTTTCTACTGACCATATTTCACTTTAACCCTTTCCGCCTGCATTCATTTTGGACGTTACTGACCAAGAAATTTTTTCAAATTTTTGATCATTGCCTTCCCAGAGCTATAACTGTTTTTCACTTTTTCCTCGATGCAGCTGCATGGGGGGGTTGCTTTTTTGCGGGACAGGTTGTAGTTTTTAATGGCATCATTTTGGGGTACACATAACTTAGTGATTAAGGCCCTAATGAACATAACAGCACTGTGTGCTATCTGTATTTCCGTTCTGTGGCCCGACAATAAGATAGAATATGTCTTATTCTTGTCTGCTTTGCAGACCTAGGTAGGACATTTCTACAGGACTTTGAAAAAAAAAAATGGAGGCATGCTCACAGCCAGGATATAGCTCACAGCCAGCAATAGCTAATACATATAGGGGGTCATTTATTAAAGGGGTTGTCTCACTTCAGTAAGTTGCATTTATCATGTACAGAAAGTTAATACAAACCACTTATGTATTGTGATTATCCATATTGCTTCCTTTGCTGGCTGGATTCATTTTTCCATCACATTATACACTGCTCATTTCCATGGTTACAGACCACCCTGCAATCCATCAGTGGTGGTCGTGCTTGCACACTATACAAAAAAGCATCAGCCTCTCTGTTGACTGCGACCATGGGAGTGCACATAGGCTAGTGCTTTTTCCTATATTGTGCATGCACAGCCATATGGATAATAACAATATATTAGTAAGTGGCTTGTATTAACTCTCTCTACATGATAAATGCCACTTACTGAAGTGAGACAACCCCTTTAAGACTGGCATTTTAGATGCCGGTATTAATAACCCCCTGAGTTGGTGGTGGGACCGCCAAAGTTATCTGGGGGTGCTGGCCTCTCCATGACTTTGGCGTATCCACCACCGGTCTAAATGTAAGACAGCTTCCTTGCTCGCTTCCATTTAGACCATTTTCTAATCCTAAAACATTCATAGAAAATGATGAATGAGACGGGGCTGCCGGCCTGTCCCCTTCCCCGCCCGCACCACACCCACTTTTTTAGACCTGGCATGAGCAGGGAAAAGTTGCAGATTGTAGCACAAATAACCTTTGCGCTGCAATCTGTGCCAGAAATACACCTAATATAGGCGTATTTCTGATCGTAAATGACCCCATAGTTTTTTTTCCAGGTTTACTACTTTTGCAAAAAAGGAACCCTGACCCTTTTTAAAAAAAAGAAAAGAAAATGGTGTTCATTGCTGGATCCAAACACCCATAACTTTTTTTTTTTTCTTTCTATAGAACTGTGTGAGGGCCTGAGTTTTGTCGGATGACATTTTGAGGTACATAACACTTTTTTTGTGGTGAATAAGCAAAATAACGGCAATTCTGACTTTTTTTTTTTGTGGGAAAAAAGGTGTATTTCTTTTATTGAAATTTTTTTATTTAATAAAACTTTTTTAAACTATTTTTTAACCATTTAATAGTCCCACAAGGGGACTTTAATAGCCAATCTATTGATCACTTCTATAATTCTCTGGACTGCTTATGCACTGCAGAGAATTATACTGTCAGTGCTATACTGATGGTCACCAATAGGCTGAGCCACAGAGGTGTGGCCTGCTAAGAGATACTGCACTCAGGGCCTGGGCCTTCATTAGGCCCCAGCCTGCTGTGCACAGACATTGGTATCCCACAATGTCATTCATGGGGTACCAATGGGAGACAGATGGACCACTTAGATGCTGCAGTTGCTATTGACTGAGGCATCTAAGAGTTTTTTTAGCCCTGATTGGCACTTCTGCTGATCCTGGCTGTTAGAGTAGGTGCACGTCTCTCATGTAAGAACTGAGACCCTGCTCTCTGCTGCATGGGAAACTTATGCAGTGATTATTCCAGGCTGCTGTAGAAAGTTAGCTGTATACGAATAAAGCCCTTTAGTCACCACTGTAGAAACCCTTATTAGGCTGGTGTAATTTAGAAACTTGGTGCAATTCCCTAATAGTGCAATTGTACCCAAAAGTACCAAACTCAGGGTTGAAAATAAAGTATTTATTGGTTATATCGAGTATGGTGCATAACATGATCCATTTCAGCAAGTTGGCACCTCAAGAAAGTATCATGAGACAATTACTTCACTACTCTGAGTCAAAGACTTTATTACATGATTCTTTTCTGAAAATCTGATTGGCTGAGAAGGACCATATGATCATATGACATAACATGGGAGTACTTTCTCTTCAGCAGACTTCTTTAGCATTTTGGGGGCTGTTTAGTAGGTGTTGTTGTAATCACTAGTCTAACTTTATTAGGGAATCGTACTTATCAGCTGATTTGGATCGGGATTGTCTGTATTGTTTCTTTTAAAATGCATTCTAAATGAATTTGACAATAGAGTTTTTTTTACCACAATATGTTCAAACTTTTTTTAGGGCACATTTTTAGGGTTTTTTTTCAGTGGTTTTTGTGGTGGTTTCTTAATGCAGCATGCTCCAGCATGCTGTGTTTTTTTTAAATTTTTTACATTTTTTAAAGGCAGAAAGATAAAAATTGCCAGCTAATGAACAAAACAACTGTAGCAAAATAATGCTTATTAAACCTTCAGCTAGCATCTGGAGCTGGCATTTTTATAAGAAAAAAAAGCACCAGTGAAGAAAAACACAGTATTCGAAACCTATGTATAAAATCTGTGACCAGCAACCTCCCAATTCAACTGTTTGCATAGACACATAGCTCTGGTTCACCTGATTAAGACTCTGTTTTGATCAGAGGCTCCGTTCCTGAATCATGATACTTTTTCTATGCAAATTTGGTCTTTAGTGCGATGAGGGTGTCACCATTGCTCTAACTACACCCAAGCTACACTCCAATTTGTGGCCAGACTTTCCCTTGTTGCCTCGCCACTGCCTGGCTCTGTCAATCAAAGCAGTAAGGGACGAGCTGACCACACAAAGGAGCAGAGTTTTGGTGCAACAAGAGCAATGGTGATGCTCTTACATCAGTAAAGGCCAAATATGCATATCAATAAAAAGCATCATAACTCGGGGAAGGGAGCCTCAGATCAACAAAAGAAAACAGCATTTTAATCAGGTGCACCACAGCTACGGTATGTGTCTATGCAGAGTAGTTATATAGGAAGGTCACTGGTCACAGATTCCATTTAATGAGGTCAACGAGTCCAATAACAGCAGTGTTCAGAGGGAAGTATATGACCATGACCATACACCTGCTGTGCAGCGAGAGCCAAACACCATGCAAACCGCAGCAGTACTTAATTAACTTTATAGAAACTGATTGGTTATTCAGCGTTAATTATTAAAGACCACACCATTTTGCAGGTTTTCACGTGGCAATTAAAAACGAATGCTGAATATCAGTTTCAAATGAGTCCATTGAAGACCACTATATGTAGCTTACATTGCCTCTCGGTGCTTGCGGCATGGCAGCTGTAGATCGGCATAAATGTGTGGCCATACCCGAGCTACATCTCCTTAAAAGGGGTTTTCAAAAAACCCACCTGCAACTGATTGTGATTAGTGGAAGCACAACCACTTTGCCGTAATATCCTTATGTTCACATTTGCATTTGGGGACTTGATATTCCATTAGGTTTCAAGCTTGTAACAATATTTTTCCTGTCAAAATATTGGAGATCTTGGATGAATCTGATGAACTTCATGAGTAAAAGCAGATTAAAGCGACATTCACCATCCAACACACTCAGGGGGTTCTCTATCTATCAAATAAATACACAGAATCTTATCTTTGTGGTAAAAAGGGGGGGAGGCCACAGCTTTATTACAAAGACAGGGGGACCTTGTCTACACTTAACTCCCAAGCCGCTGTACTTTCTTCATCGCCTCGCATGCCTGGTCACCATGGCCACGGTGAGCATGTCTTTGTGGAAACTTCAGGTGACTGCCAATTCTCCATCTTCTTCTTAGACAAGGTCCTCCCTACACCAGCTGTGACATCTGAAATTACAGGTATCATGAGCTAACCAAAAACCAAAAGAATACAACCATATTTAACATTTCAACCGCAGAATCCGAGGAAAAAACACACAGGGAGGGAGGGTGGGAAGCTCTTCACTGGCCGAGCTCACACCAAGAGGAAGTAGGGGAGGAGTTAATCCTTTATATATACTCCATTGCGGCGCGCTCGGTCCAGAGAGAGCCCTCCCCTTCCATTTAAGGGTACTTTCACACTAGCGTTTTTCTTTTCCGGCATAGAGTTCCGTCACAGGGGCTCTGTACCGGAAAAGAACTGATCAGTTATATCCCCATGCATTCTGAATGGAGAGTAATCCGTTCAGGATGCATCAGGATGTCTTCAGTTCAGTCTTTTTGACTGATCAGGCAAAAGATAAAACCGTAGCATGCTACGGTTTTATCTCAGACGAAAAAAAACGGAAGACTTTCCCCATAGAAATGTATTAGTGCCGGATCCGGCATTCAAAATACCGGTAAAAATGTGAAAAAATATACAAGATGGATCCGTCTGTCCACATGACAACCGGAGAGACGGATCCAGTCTTGCAATGCATTTGTGAGACGGATCCGCTTACGGATGCGTCTCACAAATGCTTTCAGTCACATCCAGATCGGTGGATCCGGCAGGCAGTTCCGACGACGGAACTGCTTGCTGGATCACACTACCGCAAGTGTGAAAATGGCCTAACCCTTCCCTATCCCCCTGTGCCCTTCAGTCAATGCCCCCCACGCTTATACAGCATGGGAGCCACATGTATGATTAGAACTAGTGGTATACAGTTTTAGCGCTCATGGACACAAACTTATTTTTTTCCCGTGCCAGTTCGTTTTTTGTTATGGCCTGTATGCGGAACCACTCACTTCAATGGGGTCGCAAAAAAAATAAATAATATGACTCCATGTGCATTCTGTTGCTGTATGTCTGTGTTGTACATTCCGCAAAAAAATTATAATATGTCCTATTATTGTCCGCATTACAGACAAGGATAATATTAGGAGCCAGCTGTTCAGTTCCGCAAAATACGGAATGCACAGGACAGGTATCCGGGTTTTGCGGATCCGCAATCTATGGACCGCAAAACAGCCAATGGTCGTGTGCATAAGACCTTATTTAGACACATATTGGGGGTCATTTAAAAAGACTGGATTTTTACACCTGTCTTTCTTTCCCCTTTGTGCTGGCGGAGAATGTGACTGATTTATGGCAAAGCTCAGGCCTCATCATAAATTAGGCGCACCTCCGGCAGTCCATAATCTTGTAATGAAAACTACTCAAACCCCTGACTGGAGTTTTCACTTCTCTTTTACATCTGTTTCCCAGCCCGGCCCCTAACAAATGTCTCCCCCCCCCAACAAGTTTATTTGTTTAAATACCAGACGTGAACATGATTCTCGTTATTAGCAATGAAAGCCGAACTGATTGTTCAAATATTTGAACAATTGATTCAGTTTTAGTTGCTAATAATAAGAATCATGTTCATGTCTGGTATTTCAGCAAATGTTACAGTTTTCACTGCTTTTAAGAATCGTGTTCACACCTGGTATTTGAATAGTGAATCTAGTAGTGGGAACTAGGCATGAGCAAATCTACCTTCTGATCATAGATCCGAAGTCGATTAGTTCAAAAACTTTGTTTTTAATACTGTTTCCATACAGCATTAAAATGTGTTGGCTCCATGGAGCCAAACTTCATCTCGCGAGACTTCTGTGAATTACTAATGCATTCCTATCTGCGTATTTAAAAACATTTTTAAATAGGTAGTAATCCGAAGTTGCCTTTGGTGCTGGCTGGTACCTCAGTGACAAAGCCCACTTCAGATTCCTATTTTAAATTGTGAACCATGTTCAAAGTTGGCATTTGAAAAAACCTAGTTTTTTTGCTAGAAGTAAGAACTAGAACTATGGGGTCATTCATTAAGACTGTCGATTTACATGCTTCTCTTAGTCCTCATGCACTGACGGCTGATGCTACAAAATTATGTAGAGGCGCAGGCTCTCTGACCTAAGCCCTGAACATTGTAGGTTTAGGTTAGGCCCAAGAGAGGCTGTCTGTTAGTGTTAGGTACCCAACTGCAGAAGCCACCTTGATGTTGGTAGATGGGCCTGACACATGTCTGATCAAAAATCTGCACAAAGAGCTTCCATTTTTCATGCATAGTAGGTATCATTTGTCTGTAATCCAAAATAATCCCTAATCCCTAGTTCTTTTTTTTTTGCATGTATAACGGTGTGCTGCTACAGTATATGTATTTTGTTTGCTTTCTGCATGTCAGCATGCACCTGTGACTTTGGATTTGCACTTGTGACTTTTGACTTGCTAGTCTAAATTTTTTTTGCACTATACTGAATGAACACATGAGACTCATGCAGGTAAATTACAAATGTAATTAACTACTTTTAGGAGTATGGTGTATGGTGAGTATGGTGGGGAGTATTTGTTAGGTATGTATTTTAAAATGTGAAATATTGAGTAAGGAGCCATTGGCCAACGTTTTGGTCTATCCTAGACCTTGTTCATGGCCATAATGTCGGCTGCCAGAGTTTTCCCATCCTCCTGGGATAACTCTGGCAGCCGACATTATGGCCGTGAACAAGGTCTAGGATAGATCGAAACGTTGGCCAATGGCTCCTTGTTACATTTTGGATGGAATAAAGAACCTTCACTACTGCATACCACAATTGAGTGCCATGGTTTACTCCATTTGGTTTTGCATATTACTTTCCACTAAGCACCACCTACTGCAACTAGGAGTCCCGACCTATTTGCGTCTACTTAAACATTGAGTAAGTACACGAAAGCTGTTCAAAATACATAGGCTTTGTTTGGATCTTTTTGCATGTGTTGAATAAAGCCTACTTGAGTCTTCCAAGCACAGATCCTGGAAGCACAAGGAAGGGTGAGCTGGCTACAAACTTTTTTATCTATAGCAAAAATTGTCTGCAACTGAAAATCGGTTCCATTCATCTGAATGGAGTTTGCAGACATCTACAGTATGTGCTTCTCACCAAAACAACCTCATTCAGATGAATGAAAATTATTTTCAGTCACAGAAATTTTCTGCAACAAAATCTGCCATATGTGAAGGCCCCCTAAGAAACAATCCCAGCAGCTGTGCCACTGCTGGAATACATTTTTAAAAGCAGCATCTAGACGACTCCATGAGAGGCAGGAGACATTCGGAACCCATGGATTAATGATGCAATGTTAAAGCAAAATACTAATTTTATGAAAATTATTTTCTGTGTTTGTATGCTTGTAAACATTATTTTCCAAGTCACATATACATATGATTAAAGAGCTACAGTGAGGATTTTTTTCTCACATGACTCAGGGCTCATGCACACGACTGTGATTGCTTACCCTGAGTCATTACCATTATTGATCATTACACTAAATTTGTTGTAGCCGTGCCTGTCAAAGACTTGACCGCAAAAACAACTGCAGATGCTTTCTGGAAACATTTCTTGTTGCCATATGGATGTCCACAAAGAATCCTTACAGATCAGGGATCTGCCGTTGAGTCGCAACTCTTCAAAGAACTGTGTACCTTTCACAACTGTCAGAAAATCAGGACCACAGCATACCATACCCAAGGAAATGGGCTTTGTGAAAAAATGAACCAAACTTTAATTGAGATGTTAAGAGCGGTACCACCTGCTACCAGAAATGATTGGCCTACTTTATTGCCTCAATTGATGTACACCTACAATAACACTATTCATTGTTCTACTGGGTATACACCCTACTATCTTATGTTTGGCCGACAAGGTACACTTCCTGCTGATCATACTTTGGGCGTACAAGTGCCTGATGCAATTAACCCGCTACCAAAAACTGAGCACCAAAGACGTTTGATTGATGCCCAAGAAATTGTTCAACAACGCATGGGACATGCTCATGAAAAGCAACAGAAAGATTACAATCAATCTGCCAAAGCAGAACCTCTCAAAATTGGTGATCGTGTGTGGTTAAAAAATAACCATCGTACAAGAAAATTAGATAGCAAATGGGAGCGAGAACTTTACACCATTACTGCTATTCTCAATCCAGAGTCTGATACTTATGAGATTACCCAAGAGGACAAATCACGTGTAGTGCATCGAACTTACCTTAAATTGTGTCTCAAAGAAGATACTCCAGAAGAAACTCTTCAAGAAGAAGCTGTTCAAGAGGAAATTCAATCCATAGAGCCAGAACCTGAAAAATCATCTGAATTAGAAGAATCAATGCAGTCTTTTGGAAAAACGTTATTAGACTCTGATCCGTTACAATGGTTCTTAACTCCATAGCTCAATATCTTAGTGCCTGCTAAGACCAACACCACCACACCTCAACCAGAAGTTGTATCTACTACAGTTCAGGAAACCCCAAGTTCCCTTGAAACAAGGCCTGTAGAGTCTCAGCCACTTCGTAGATCCGACAGGATTACACAAGGACAACCACCTGTCCGTTACAGAGATTTCCTGCCCCAGCAGCCAAGAAGACAACTTCCAGCTCTGTCGATTCAACGTTGAGTACATCCTTGGAGTTCCAGAATTCAAAAAAGAGACTGACCTACGTTTATTATGTTCTATTTCCTTAAAGGACTTTTTAAGGAACTATTTGCCTTTCATCTGTTTTTGCAACGTTCAAGCCTGCACCCGGAGATAGACTTTCACGCACCTGAGCCTCCGTGATATTCTCTTGTGACATTTTCCTGTGCCCAGGGAATGGACTCATACCCTGTCAGCCTCCTAAGATGTTATTTTAGTTTTTTCTTCATTTATGGATGGACTATTCTGGCTTTTCCAATACATCACCAGTCTTCAGAGGAAATATTGCTACCCCATTTGTCACATTTCGTTGTTGCCTGAGATATGTTTGCCTAACCCATTTTTACTTGCAGGTACAAGTAGTACAAAAACGGAGTTATGGTATTATTTCCTATGCATGCATGCATGCTTGCTTTTCCCCTTATATCTTACAGGAAGATACAACATTGAGTCAAGAATGTGTCGAGGTCGACTCATATTTTACCATGGGGGTATGCAGCGTCCCACTTAGGACACGTGGGAACTGCAAAATTACTGTGAAATGGCATTATCATCTTGCATGTCATTTTGTATTGCATCACCTGTTGTATCTCTGTTCATAGGCTGGCTAGGTGTAATTTATACATCCCACCACTAGATGGGGATAGCACTTAGGTCATATAATACTTAAGTCAGGCCTAGTGAGACAGATTAGTTGTAGGTGAGTCCTCAGTTAGTTTTGAGAGAGTGCAGATCTAGCACTTCTGCTCAGATAAAAATCTAGTCCAGGAAGGGACAAAAGAAACAAAAGACTAAAGAAATCCAAAGGATAAAAGCCACAAACCAGACATAAAAGACCTTTGGGAATCCAGGTGAAGGATACTAAGCTACAGGCAACCTCACCAAATAACTCTGATTTACTAGGGACCTGAAGCAAAGTCACCTACCAGAACAACTGATACGGAACCTTCAAGCTAAGCTAAACCCAGCCAAACCTGTTAACAGTGGATCAACAGGATTCCATTGCAAAAGACTGTATTCTGTCTGATGTATATGCCGCAACTGGAACCAACATCAGTAAAAGTTGTGAGTTGCATCCTACCACTGTCTACTTCATTCTTGCCATTTGTTGTACCACCATTAACGGTACTGGTGTCACGACAAATAACACCAAGAGACCCAGCCACCACAAGCACCCTAAACACCACTGCCACCAAGGGCACCTCAACCACAATCTAGGTTGGTGCTTCCCTACCACAGAGCGTGCCCCGGAGGATTTTGTGCTGTCTTCCTCAATAATGTGCTGCCAGCCCAGGGAGGCTTTCTGCTAACTGTGAGTAAACTGATGAACTGTGTTATTATTTGGCCCCTCATCGGCCCACCGTGCACCTCATGTGTTGCCCCTGCGGTTCTGGCTGGCTGCACCAGTTTGCAGAAAAGTACCCTTTCTACCACTTAAAATGTTTGTACGAGGAGTGCTCTTTTCCAAAATGGGGTCACTTGTTGGGGTTTTTTATTTCTGGTGACCTCAGGAATTTATTGAATGTGACATCGCACCTAAAATCCATGTCTGCCAATTCAGGTCAGCAAAATCCATATTTAGCTGTTTGACTCTAGAGCCCTGCCATGCACCCATACATCATTGTTTGAGCACATATGAGGTGTTGGCGCATTCGGGGGGAAATGGGGAATAAAATGTGGGGTGCATTTTATCCTGTTAGCCCTTGTGAAAGTGAAAAATGTGGGTGTAAAGCAACTTTTTCTGGAAAAAAATTAAAATTTTTCATTTTCACAGTCTAGCCTTTGCTAATTCTGTGAAACGCCTGATGGGTCAAAGTGCTCACTACGCACCTTGAAATATTTCTTGAGGGGTGTAGTTTCCGGAATAGAGTCACTTTTTTGGGGTTTCCACTGTAGGGCCACCTTAGGGTGTCTTTACATACGACATAGCTCCCAATTACCATTCCAGCTAAATCCGCTCTACTAACGCTATATGGTGCTCCTTCCACTCTGAAGCCTGCTGTGCGCCCATGCAACATTTTTTTAGCACATCTGTGGAGTTGGTGTATTCGGGGGGAAATGGGGAACAAAATGTGGGGTGCATTTTGTCCTGTTACTCCTTGTGAAAGTGAAAAATGTGGGTGTAAAGCAACTTTTTCTGGAAAAAAATTGTAATTTTGCTTTTTCACAGCCAAGCGTTTCCTAATTCTGTGAAACGCCCGATGGGTCAAAGTGCTCACTACACACTTTGAAATATTTCTTGAGGGGTGTACTTTCCGGAATGGGGTCACTTTTGGGAGTTTCCACTGTAGGGCCACCTCAGGGTGTCTTCATATACGACATAGCTCCCAAATACCTGTCACGGCGGGCGTGCACTCAGTATGACAGATAACGAACCAACCAGGCTCTGGGCGAGAGACAGGGAAGTGTCACCTCCTAGCTAATCCCTGACCTCTTTCTCTGCACTGCTCAGCCCATCTACAGATCTTGAAGGTAGATCTGAGATGTCCCCGTGCCTGGGCTGACAAAACCCTGAATTGCCTGAGATGGTGAAGTGGGAAATAGGAGCAGCCTGCTCGCACAGAACCTGGATGGGAAAGATGACACAAAACAACCAACTAGAAACAACACTTATCTTCCTGAGCTGGAGCAGACAGCCAACCTTCCTTCCTAGCTTCCAAGATCACAATAATGAATATAATCCGCTCAGGGCACTGGGCAGAGGAGCTATTTAAACTAATGACTCCACCCAGTGCACCTGATGAGGGGCGGATCCAGCACGACTCCAAAACAAACACTAAACTCGTGCTGCAATCCTGGCCGACCTCCGCACATCGTCAGAGTGGGGCATGACAATACCATTCCAGCTAAATCTGCTCTCCAAAAACCATGTGGTGCTCCTTCCACTCTGAAGCATGCTGTGCGCCTATACATCAGTTTTTGAGCACACAAGGTTTTGTTTGGCTGTTAACCCTTGATATATTGCAGAAAAATAGATTAAAATTTTAAATCTGCAAAAAAATAAGTGAAATTTGGAATATTCATTCCCATTTTCATTTAATTCTCGTTGGGCACCTAAAGGGTTAACCAAGTTTGTAAAGTCAGTTTTGAATACCTTGAGGGATGTAGTTTCTAAAATGGGGTGATTTATGGGTGGTTTTAATATGTAAGCCCCAGAAAGTGACTTCATAACTGAACTGATCCTGTAAAAATTGGGGTTTGGAAATGTTCTTAAAAATTTAAAGATTTGCTTCTAAACTTCTAAGCCTTCTAACATCCCCCTAAAAAATATAAAATGCCATTTTCAAAATGATCCAAACATGAAGTAGACATATGGGGAATGTAAAGTAATAACAATTTTTGGAGTTATTACTATCTATTATAAAAGTAGAGAAATTGAAATTTTGAAATTTTTCTAAATGTTTGGTAAATTTGGTATTTATTAATAAATAAAGGGGGGGTCCTAAAGGGGTTAAATGGAAAGCATTATGTTTGGAAAAAGCAATTCACTGCATTAAAATGAAAATCTTCATCCTTTCTGTGAAGACATGTTCTATCCTTTTGAGGGACATATATACGCTATACAGATGTGAAAAGCAAATGGATCATAGGTGTGCTTTCTGCATCCATATGTCTGTTCTGCAAAAGATAGAACATGTCCTGTTCTTGGCTACAAAATGCAGTCTAGAGACCCATGGCTCCACAAAAAAAAAAAAAAGCAACGCGGACGTCACACAGACATCATCCGAATTTTGCAGATCGGCATTTTGCAGACCGCAAAATACATATGGCCGTGCTAATGAGGCCTAATTAACAATTCAAGTAGTAGGATGGAGGGTCCTGCTCGCAATAGCTTGGAATCTGAGGCAGTTTGGCTGGTGCAAAAAGTATAAGTGCTGGCTTTGTTTAACTCCTTCCTGCCATTGGATGTACATGTATGTCATAACGGCAGAAGGGTTGCTTGGAGCAGACTCAGGAGCTCCATATACAGTAGGGAATTTTTATGTTATGCAGCTGACACCATCACTAAGATAGAAGATAATGCTGATCCTAGTCCTTTTACCTTTCAGATACCATTGGCATAGGATATTGGCAATATCACAGTTGTATTGCAGTGTATAGTACAAGTGGTCACGAGATTAAATCCCCTAAAAGAACTAAAAAGGCAGAAATTAGTTCAATAAAAAAAACAAAATAAAAAAACATGGGATCACCACTTCTGTAAATGTCCAAACTGTTAAAATTTCATATTATTTATCCCGCATAGTGAGCACCATAAAGAAAAAGCACCCTAATGCCAGAATTGTCATTTAATGGTCCTCTCAACAAAAGACTTCTGCAACCCAAAAAGATGCCAATAAATTTTACAGCTCACGCAGATAAAAGCTTACACAGCTCTGTTGATGGAAAAATAAAAATTATGGATGTCAGACTATGGCTACACAAACAATATTTTTTTTAAATTGCACTTTACCCTTTCCAAAATTCAATAATTCTTTTTACAATGTTGCAATACATTATATGCAACAATGGAAGATTAACCCGTGCCATTAAAAAGTGCAACTTGTCGGTCAAAAAGGAAACTCTCATACGGCTATATTGAATTAAAACTATAAAACATATTACTCTTGGAAGGCAGGGAGTAGTGTTGAGCGAATTGAAGCATCTGAAGTGGAATTCGATCCGAAGTTTAAGAAAAATTTAATTCGCAACAAATCCGAATTTCCTCATGCTTTGTGGTAACAAATATTTTTTTTCCTAAAATGGCGGCTACACGTGTTACAAAATGAAAATAAGAAGCCCGTGAATGTGAGATAACCCATTATTCTGTGCAGCCAGCCAATCCGCAGATAGCCCTACCCTGTGATGTCACAGCCCTATAAAAGCCTCATCCTGCAAAGTCTCAGTGATTTCACTGTTAGCTGAGCTTAGGGCGAGATGTGGCAAGTGCAGGCTGAGTGTTATCACCCTGTGCATCTTGTTCACCTGCTATGCCAGTTTTATCACCCTGTGCATCTTGTTCACCTGCTATGCCAGTCATATTTAATCTAATATTATATACATAGACTTACTGTCTTACTCAGTCTTAACAGGCAGTCTAATATATTGCCATGATTATCTTGTTCACCTACTACATGAAGCATCCTCAAACTGCGGCCCTCCAGCTTTTGTAAAACTACAACTGCCACAATTCCCTGCTGTAGGCTAAGGGGCGTAACTAGAAGCGACTGGGCCCCACAGCAAATATTTGTAAGGGCCCCCCAGCGCGCTTTGCACATCCCTCCTCCTGTGTAAACCCCACTCCTTTGGCACAGTGTAGCGGTATACTGTATATTGTGGGGCACAGTGTAGCGGTATACTGTATATTGTGGGGCACAGTGTAGGCTATATGTGTATAACATAAACATATTTCATATGAAAACTTACAGTTACTTGGCTTGGCCCTTGGGGATCTCGGACACCACTTCAACACTTTGGCCGGGGGACTCGGCGGAGCTGATGTTGTGCTTTATCCTAATGAGAAAGATTTCATAATAAGGATTTGGAGAAGGGGCAGAGGGATAGCAGAGCAGGGAGAGGCTGGTGCTGCTACTAGGGGGTCATAGCATGGGGGAGTAAAAAAAGCCCACCATAATGCCCGACCATATATACCATTATAATGTGACAATGCAAAAAATACTCCCTTGTAATGCCTCCAGTTGAGCTAATGTCCCCATAATGTGCCAGTATAAAATACCCCTATATAGTGCCCCAGTAGATGCCCCTCAGTGTCCGGCCTCTGATATGCTGCAATTCCCCCATAGTGCTCCTCTCCCCCCTTCCTGCTAGTGCCCCCCATAATGTACCAGTATAAAATGCCCCATATATAGTGCCCCAGTAGATGCCCCTCAGTGTCCGGCCTCTGATATGCTGCCGGCCTAGTGTCCCCCATAATGCCCCCCAATAATGTGCCAGTAAGTGTCCCCATAGATGCCCCCCCCCCAGTATCATAGTGCCATCTCCCCCCCCCAAAAAAGTGGCAGTATCAAGTGCCTCTCTCCCCCCATGTGCCAGTATCATAGTGCCAAACCCACCCATGTGCCAGTATCAAGTGCCAACCCCCCTCACGTGCCAGTATCAAGTGCCTCTCTCCTCCCCCCTATGTCCCAGTATCATAGTGCCATCTCCCCCCCCCAAAAAAGTGGCAGTATCAAGTGCCTCTCTCCCCCCATGTGCCAGTATCATAGTGCCAAACCCACCCATGTGCCAGTATCAAGTGCCAACCCCCCTCACGTGCCAGTATCAAGTGCCTCTCTCCTCCCCCCTATGTCCCAGTATCATAGTGCCATCTCCCCCCCCCCAAAAAAAAAGTGCCAGTATCAAGTGCCTCTCTCCCCCCCCATGTGCCAGTATCAGGTGCCAACCCCTCTCCCCCCCATGTGCCAGTATCAGGTGCTTCTCTCCCCCCCCATGTGCCAGTATCAGGTGCCAACCCCCTCCCCCCCATGTGCCAGTATCAGGTGCCAACCCCCCTCCCCCCATGTGCCAGTATCAAGTGCCTCCCGCTCCCCCCATGGCAGTAACAGTCGGGTATTAAAAAAAAAAATAAACACTTCTACTTACCTTCATGTCAGCGATGCGATGCAGCCTCTTCCTGTGTCCCGCCCTGCATGTCCATATATGGAGTCAGTGCTTGTATTTCAGAAAAGTTTCTGCTGGGATTTGAACCCACGACCTTCTGTATCAGAGGCAAAGCACTTAACCTGACAACCATAAGAGCAGCCTTGCCAATGACTGAAAAAATATGAGACTTCTACTGTTATAGCTGGCTAAGTGTACATCTATACACATGACAGCTGCCCCAACACACCCATCACTGCTATATCTCTTTATGACAGCTGTCCCAGCACACTCAGCTCTGCTATATCTCTATATATGATAGCTGCCCAAGCACACCCAGCTCTGCTACATCTAATACACATGACAGCTGCACCAGCACACTCAGTTCTACTATATCTCTATATATGACAGCTGCCCCAGCACACCCAGCTCTGCTACATCTATATATCTCTAAGTATTGCTATACAGTAGATAGATATATAGATATATAGTAAAGCTGAGTGTGCTGGGGCAGCTGTCATGTGTATAGATGTAGCAGAGCTGGGTGTGTTTGGGCAGCTGTCATGTGTATAGATGTAGCAGAGCTGGGTTTCCTGGGGCAGCTGTCATATAAAGAGATATAGTAGAGCTGAGTGTGCTGGTTGTCATGTGTATTAGATGTAGCAGAGCTGGGTGTGCTTGGACAGCTATCATATATAGAGATATAGCAGTGCTGGGTGTGTTGGGGCAGCTATCATATATAGAGATGTAGCAGTGCTGGGTGTGTTGGGGCAGCTGTCATGTGTATAGATGTACATTTAGCCAGCTACAACAGTAGAAGTCTCATATTTTTTCACTCAGTTTACACATCAGGAGACTCCAGGAGACAGTAAGATTAAGATCACATTAGCGAGGGGGCCTGGTCCGCCGCCGCTTCTGCTGTGAAGGGGCCCTGAACAACAAGAATCGATCATATTTAATTAACTTGAAAATAATGAATATAATGATACTGCGCTCTGGGACTCTAAATATATTTAAATTAATGCAGGAGTATCATAGGTTAATACAATCTAACTCATGAATATACACTATTGTACAAGTCTCTATCTGGCTTTGCCAGTGTACCTGCAGTGTAGACTCCTGTTTGTATGTCGATCCTCCTGCTTATGCTCTGATGTTTGGTACGCTAGTGCGTCTTCCTGAAGTCATGGATTGCCAATTAGATGATTAGTGCTTGCCGAATCATCAATGCTATGGTTCGGGGAGTAAGACAGTCCAGGTATCGTGTAAGTCAGCGTGCAGCTTCGCGCCCCGGCCGGTGACGCGATGGTAGAGCTGATGGAAGTTGGATGCAATTTTTTTAGCGCTCACTCGGAGCAATGAGTGACGTCACTACCGCGGTCATCAATGACCACAGGTGCCAGGTATCTTTTCTCCAACGCGTTTCGAACAGACTCTGTTCTTCATCAGGGAATGTTCTGGCACCTGTGATCATTGATGACCGCGGTAGTGGGCATCCAACTTCCATCAGCTCTAGCATCGCGTCACCGGCCGGGGCGCGAAGCTGCACGCTGACTTACACGATACCTGGACTGTCTTACTCCTCGAACCTTAGCATTGATGATTCGGCAAGCACTAATCATCTAATCGTCAATCCCTGACTTCAGGAAGACGCACTAGCGTACCAAACATCAGAGCATAAGTAGGAGGATCGACATACAAACAGGAGTCTACACAGCAGGTACACTGGCAAAGCCAGATAGAGACTTGTACAATAGTGTATATTCATGTGTTAGATTGTATTAACCTATGATACCCCTGCATTAATTTAAATATATTTAGAGTCCCAGAGCGCAGTATCATTATATTCATTACAAGTGCTTTCTTCTATGCGGCAGACTTTGCGGTTCTGCTGCGATACCACTGCCACTATTTAGCGCATCCACGGAGAGCCTTTGAAGTGTTTTTTAAATCTTAATTTGAAAATAAACTGTCACACACGCAGCCGATTCCCCGGTAGTTACGCCACTGTGTAGGCTGATACCTGTAGGCTGTTCGGGCATGCTGGGAGCTGGCACACTGCCTGGTGTCCCCTGAAATTCGGCGCCCAGG
Source organism: Bufo bufo (assembly GCF_905171765.1). Classification (NCBI taxonomy): domain Eukaryota; kingdom Metazoa; phylum Chordata; class Amphibia; order Anura; family Bufonidae; genus Bufo; species Bufo bufo. The sequence goes on from NC_053390.1 coordinate 565,701,923, forward strand.
GCAACACCCCCCCACGCTACGCCACTGGGTGGGAGCATATGTTTCAAGAGGTCAGGGACGTGTGAAAGAGACAGATTAGGATGACATTAGTGTTTAACAATGCGTGGGAGATGACAATGAAGTCGATTGCATGTGAGAGCCATGAAAAGAGGAGGCATTGTCATCATCAGGAGGTGAGGGTGGCGGCGTGCCTATGAGACTGCAGGGTGGCAGCCTGCCCATGAGACCTCAGGGTAGAAGCATGTCTTTGAGAAGGCAGGATGGAAGCATGCCGGTTAGACAGCAGGGCAGAAGCAGTGGGAGATCTGTAGCCAGTCGTGGGAGGGGTACATTGCATGGGTTCATAAAAGAAGCAGCAAGCAGGCATCATGCAGTGGTAAGGAAAAATGCCATACTCAGCAGTGTAGTGTATTTTTAATAAGTCTCTGGGGGAAGTTAGTGTGGCGGTATGCAGGATATTTGGGCAGAAGGTGAGGCGTGGCCAGGGTGCTAATGTTGGCAGGACGGCCCTGCGTCAACACATGGAGCATCAACATAAAGTGTCGTGTGAAAACGTGCCACTTATTTAATGTTACAGCCTGAAGCAGCAACTGCTTCATATCCCATTGTGTCATGTTTTGGATGTCATATAACTGTTATATTTTTTATTGACAGAAGCAGAAAAAGATAATATGCCTTTAAGATTCATTTTTTAATGAAAGGTAAGCTCAATGACACAGCAGAAACAACAGAAAGTATAGTGTTAATCTGTTGTTGCTGGGCAGAACTCTAGACCAATTACAGCCAGCTGCTCACACACCAAGAGTTTTCACCAATCACAGCCAGCCTCACACACAGCCTGTCTGGGAATTCCCGCAGCTCCTGCTGCTAGAATCATTATTCACCAGAGACAGGAGCTGAAGAGACATTCACTCCACTGAGAGCTGAGTTTTATGGTAACAAGAGGCCAATATAGCTATTTAAAACAGTTATATAATGTGCATATTGTTAGTATAGTGTTTATAACTGTATACTGAACTAGATATTTGTGGCGTGCCAGAACCGCAGGGGCTCCACGTGAGGTGCACGGTGGGCCGATGAGGGGCCAATAATAATACAGTTCATCGGTTTACTCACGGTTAGCAGAAAGCCTCCCTGGGCCAGCAGCACAGTGATGAGGAAGCACAAAATCCTCCGGGGCACACTCTGTGGTAGGGAAGCACCAGCCTAGATGGAGGTTGAGGTGTCCTTGATGGCAGTGGTGTTTAGGGTGCTTGTGGTGGCTGGGTCCCTTGGTGGTATTTGTTGTGACGCCAGTACCGTTAATGGTGGTACAACCAGTTGTAATTAAATTGAAGAATGAAGTAGACAGTGGTAGGATACAACTCACAACTTTTACTGAAGTTGGTTCCAGTTGCGGCATATACAGTCAGGTCCATAAATATTGGGGCATCGACACAATTCTAACTATTTTGGCTCTATACACCACCACAATGGATTTGAAATGAAACGAACAAGATGTGCTTTAACTGCAGACTGTCAGCTTTAATTTGAGGGTATTTACATCCAAATCAGGTGAACGGTGTAGAAAT